>NW_027526335.1:1352322-1952322 GCF_048455015.1 Haemaphysalis longicornis
TAAGGCGTGAGTGTGAACATATTTAACAACGCAGAGCCTTGCACTTTGCTCAGAATTTTTGGGCGGCTTATATTATAAATGCACAAGTGGTTGTCAAGCGTTGAGATGATCACATCCCCGAGACAGATTTTTCTACGACGTATATACACAACCCTAATCCGCATTCGTTGCCCGCGCTGCAAAACGAGGCTACAAAACGAGGCCACGTCTAAACGAGGCCACATAGAATTCACTTGTGCCTGCCGCATCCGGGGAGGGCCAGGGTGCTATGCTGCCGCCGTGGAGGACGCTCGTAAGAGCGGTCAGGAAGCGCGCAGAAACGCGTCTCGCGATAGTTGACGTTCCATCACTCTATCAAGCCGCAACAGATTTTTTTTTCTTTTAAAGTGCCCTACACGTACTATTTGCTTATAGACCGGACCATAACAAGATCTTTAGGGTCCGCGAGGACGAAAATAAGCGAAAGAGAAGCACAACATTGAATGAGCCCCTATCAGGCCGCCCGTGATCATCCCGTAATGCCGTATATGCCGCGGAGAAGCGGCGGCAGGCGGCGCAGCCATTGCGAAGCTCGACGCGTACAGCTCATGCAGTGTGTCACTCCGCCGAAGCGACGGCCCGGATGTCAGCTCGGGGGCGCGTCTTGAAAGGAGATTGCACACAATGCTTGACAGCGCCTGCTTTTTTAACACGAAAGTGTTTTATTCGCGGATACACAAAGATTTCGCTGACGTCATATCCGTCACGGAAGTGACGCCATTACAACGAAGCAAGCAGCCTGTACAGGGTGCACCCCTGCACACAGGGTCTTCTTGCAAGGAAGAGTACGTCATACTTAGGGTTGTTTGTTTTCGGGTTTTATATTTTAACACGAAAGTTTTTTTATGCTGCGATACCCCAAGATTTCACTGACGTCATATCCGTCAGGGAAATGAGGCCAGCACACCTTTGCCGAAGAGACCCGACAGCAGGACGTCGCTCGCCAAGCACACCCACAATTCAGCCGCCGACCCGCAAATCATGCTCAGCTGCAGATTTCGCTGCACATTTCACTTTCGTGTTTTGCTGATTCCTATCACAGAGGAATCAACCACAGTTTTTTTTCTCGTAGTTTGTAGTCGCTGCAGTAATTGACAAGCAGATTAAGTCTGAGAAACCACTGGGACGACTCGCGTCATGTTTAAAATACTCGCAGTAAGGCGCACTTCGCGCCGCGCGCGGGGGAACCGCTAGCAGCGGTGATGAGGTGCAGTGGCAACTTCCCTTGTGCCCTCGAGAACATACTGTGGCGCCACCTACAAGTGACGTCACTTATAACACGCCGGGTTGTGTTGTCGTCTACAAGAACACATTTCCTGTGCTTATGCGACCGCGTGCTTTTTGTTGTGGCCATCGTCTGTCCCCTCCGCGTGCTTTTTATGCAAGTAACGCAAAAAGTGGTCACGGGCTGAGTAATCCGGGCAAGTAATCAGCGCTCGCTTGTTCGCAGCGACACCGCCGCGTCTAGGTAGCCATGGCGAGCCACAGCTCGTGCACAGCCAGCTAACGCCAAGGGCGATGCAATTGATGCCGAGAGAAGTGCGCGTTGAATTCATTATGAGTTACTTGCAACTTGACATGTACGAGAATACGTGTGCAACGAAAATAGACCTTGCAACAGCGACGGAAACGTGCCGCTGAGTTGTGAACTCACCGCGCGTACTGCGCGCATTGCTTGGTATACATGGATGACTACGCGAGAACGGTGAACGGGTTGCTTCGTCGCACGTGCTTGAAAGTGCTGGTACGATCGGCAGTTTGGCTCAAGCAGTGTCTAATTCCCCTCCAATGTTTTTTGCATGTTATGCCCTGATTTGGTTAGCGATCACTGCCGTATTCTGCGCGGCTGATATGTCTACTTTCGGCGACAACTTGTACGCAATGTATGAATGATATGAACGCGATTTTTCAATGCTTTCGAGCGGGTTTAGGCATGCCTATGTTAGTACCTCAACGTGGGAATTTATAATTTCAACGCGGGCTTTTGTCTGTTTATAATGAGCCTCCGCCTTTCTCTAGCATCAAGGTCAAGAACTCAAACTGCTCACAAAAGGCGAGGCTGTGTAGAGGCGAAACATGTCGTGGTGTAATGATTTGTGGTAATAGGGAGTTTTAGAATAGGGGAACCAAGCGTTGGGGCCCCCAAGAATTCAGGGGGACCCAAACGCAACTTGCTCGGGCACGACGAGTTTTAGAGCAGGTCCTTCTCCAACAGTTTGCATCCGGCTTAGGATGCTTAGGCTTAGGTTTAGGCTTAGCGTCGCGGCAGATATTTCATCACCATGTAGTTACAGTTGCGAATGGCAGTCACTAACACAACTTTTCACGACAATGTCACCACCTTTCTCGCATATGAAACGTTCTATCCCGGTGATTTTCATTTAAGAGATAGGTGATGAAAATACCTGCCACGGAATCTTCCGATCCTTGCGCGCAGGTACCAGCCTCCTTCGGCCGCTCGCCGCACCGCGCGTGAACGTGCCGCCGAGGCCGGGACAGACCTTCGTGGCCGGTCGGCGTCGATCGCGGCAGATATTTGAGCATCGCTTTCAAAATCCAGCTGATGACACTACTGACATCCGCTTTCACGAATGTGGGACTTCTTTTCGGTGGTCGGTGTGATTTTAAAAAACGGCGACAAGGTGTTGCTGCCGTACCATGCGTCGGTCGGGGCCGCTATGTGGGTCGCGGGGGCAGGCACAGCGCGCGCGTGTGCGGAGCGTTTCTGCGAGCAGTAAACCCTTCATTTTTTCCTGCTTTATCCATTTCTTGCGAATGACGAGCGAAACCTAGAAATTTAGCTCGGCGACCCTCGTAGCCACAATGTTGATCCGGGAACCGAGCCGCAGCTTGCGCTTACCCCGGGTTCGGTCGCATACAGTCGCATACACCACTATGCTAAAGTTGTCTGCGGGCAGACTACCACGGTTGATACGGTTATAAAGTCCATATAAAGCGAAACTAAGCTTCACGCACAAAGTAACACGGAATTACACTTCGAAAGCGCGTCCTGAACGAAGTTTCACGCGCTGCAAGCCAACTACGCGGCAACATAGGAGCGGGGATGCTGCAAGTGACGTAAAAACGACCGCAGCGGCAGCCCCTCCAGTAGTGCCCCTCGCGGTCAATACCATTGATTGATTGATTGTAGGGTTTAACGCGCCGACGCAACGAAGGCGATGAGGCGCGCCGTAGTGGAGGGCTCCGGATTAATTTTGACCACCTGGGGATCTTTAACGTGCGCCGAAATCTCGTACACACGGGCGTTTTTGCTTTTCGCCTCCATCAGAAAAGCGGCCGCCGCGGCCGGGAATCGAACCCGCGACCTCCTGCTCAGCAGCGCAACGCCTTAGCCACTGAGCCACCGCGGCGGGTGCGGTCAATACCACAGCATCCTGACGGCGCCGCGCGAAAACAGAGAAGGGGAGATTATACGCCACGGGGTCCCGAACTCTCACCAGAAAGAACAACTTAAGCGCTACGTGCACGTATGCGGGGACCGCCGGACATCCGACGCCGCCTTCGTGGCCAAGCTGGGCACAGAGTTTTGAAAGCCCGCATATTAGGCGGCCTCATAGTCGACGCAAGCCTACGCAACCAAATTCAAGTTGGCGCACTGCAAGGTACCTGCGTACGACTTCTCGACATACTCATTCAATGCGCAGGCAATGAGTGGGGCTGTTCTACCAGGACGCTCCTTCGCCTACACCGAGGACTCATTCAATCTAGTATACTGTACGTCCTAACGTACTTCTGCCCTATCGAGACCCAGGCTAAAAATCGCGAGGTTTTGAACAGGTGGGGCATAAAAATAGCACTTGGTCTTCCAGCAGAGACGACTCCCACCCTGTACCTCTACACAGAGTCTGCCTTGAACACCCTCGCCGACCTCAGCTCCGACAGGCGTCTAGCGCAGCAGCATCGCCTAGCAATGACACCAGGCGGACGCTGCATCAGAAAGCAACATCTCAAACAGCATCCGCAAAGACCCAAAAGGCACTTATCGCATATGTCTCGTGCGTCGCCACAAAGGAGCGCCCTCCCCCTGACACTTTCCCCAGACGCTCCGGTTATCCATGCCTCGCAGAGAAGCCGACGCGGGCGGCACCGCAGGAATCCAGCGTAGCCGCCGTAAGGCGCCGCCGACCGAAGCGCCCCCACCGCGCGTCGGCCGCCGTCGGAAGCGTGGCGGCGAGGCTCTTTCACTCGCGACGGTCGGCTTTCCCGCAGCAATCCGGATAACAAAGATGGTCGGTCGCGCAACTCTTAGCTCCCTGCGGGAGCTATATACAGGAACTCTACCCTTGACTGACTTTCAGCTCCCGTCCGCATAGCGGTCGTTAAAATGTCAACGATCCCCCTCCGCTGGTTTCCCAAATGAACTAGAGGAAAGCCTTCTTCAAAAGCTTGCATCGCTTTTAACTATTGTGGGGTGACCGACACATTTGTATAAGCCCTCTCCGGGCTCGCTCGTCGGGTGAACACAAAAGCGCGGCGAACAAAATAGAAGCTTCCACGGTTTGTCCCCACTCCCCTCGCTCCCAAGTCAGCTCGGCCGGAGGGAACACAAACACAATACAGGTAAGCACGCTATGCCCACAGAACGATACCTAGTTGCCTGGCGGTATTAATTAATTAAGTGAGGTGCCCTAACTCCACACCAGCGTTCTTCGCGCAGGTGCCTGCTCACACCGGGGGGCACGCGTCGGCGCGACGGCTTTGTCGTCTACTTTAGTTACGGTTGCTTTGGGCCTATTCTGGCACAACTTCGTGTCCACTGCGCGCTTCCTTCGCACGGCCTCATTAACTTGTTCCACAGCACCTCCTGGGTAACCTGGGACCCGACGGAGTTAAGTTGTCGTGCGGCAAAGATACGTTAAAGGAGCCATGAAAACAAAATACAAGTTTTTTTAAGTGCGAATGCACTTTATAAGCGACCCCAAACCATCCACCGCCGGCGGCGGCGGCGGCGGCGTCGGCGTCGGCGTCCGCAATGCTCCTCTATATTTAAAAAAGAAACAGCATCCGGCGCCAGGTTTCGATCCGAGGACTTCGCGGCCGCAGCGCGACGCGCTACCGACTAAGCCACGGACGCCACGCTGATATGAGCGTGAGTAACGCGCCTTATATCTTTAACGCATTCAAACTACGTCGTCAGCGGCGTGCGTTGGCGACTCAGCGGCGTTATAGCGGCTTGATAACTGCGTGGTGTACACGTGATAGTACAAACCCGATGGAAGAGATGGAAGAGAAGGCGGCGAGGCGGTGGGCTGCGGGGGCCGAGCGCAAGCGCCGCAAGCGGGCCGACAACCGTGCATTCGCACTTTCACATTCTCCCCCTCGGGGAAATGCGGGGGAATTTTTTATTTGAAAGATTTCGTGTCTTGTAGTGTCCCCAGCGCTTTTCCAGATGCAAACGATGTTTTGTTCACTGAGAAATTAATCAACTTACGTTAAAATTTCGATTTTCTCATTAAATCGTGTTTTCGAGGTCTGCAATGACATCACAGAAACCGACCGCTCTGCAGCCGATTGAAAGACTTGTTTACCGTTAGTGAACCTAGATGGCGCCACCATACCGTTGCAAGCCGAGGCGAGGCGATGAAAAGAAGATTAGAATGCTGGTGGACGAAAAGCAGAAAGGGGAATATTGCCTAGGACAGTTACCACCTGTAACAGAAAAAAAGTATTTTGTGCCTAATAGGCTTTTGAGCCTGCCCTGAGCAGCACTAGTATTAAACCAAGAGAAAAAAAGACATGGGTATCTTAGTCCTTTTTGCTAAGATGACATCTCATCACCCCACTACAAAGGGGAAACCAATAGCAATCATCATCATCATAATCAAGCCGTTTTCTGCCTCCTGTTTGTTTTTGACCGCATTTGATCCTGGCTTGTTTTTGTTCAGGAGAAAATAATCGTTTAGTGAAGCAGAGTGCTCGCTTGACATATATGGTCATGTAATACACCGTTGCTTGTGTCAATTGCAGATGTCGTCTAAAACTACCCCAAAGCCCCGCAGTCTCGCGCAGTACCAACAGCAGTACGCATCGGGACTTCTATGTTTACGTGTGCTTTCGTAACTTCCACTATCGGTCTCACCTTTCTTACGGCTTTAAAAAGAATGTGGCCTAAATTTAAGCGCAAATAGCCCGTTCGGAAAGCTTATAAGCTCTGCCTAATTTGCGTTTTCTTTTGCCGGCCTTCGCCAATCGCAGAGCTGGCTGGTATGACATCATAGGTTCAGTTGCAGGAAATGACCGAGTGGGTCGCATGGCGTCTCACTTTTTTCCTAATCATACAGCTCATTTGAGCGAAGTTTACGTTAAAAGAGGTGTCAGTATGATTCTCACTAGGCAATCTTTTGAACCAACCAAACTTGTGTTTTGTCTTCATGGCTCTAGTCCAGTCTTTAGAGACTGGACCAGTCTTTAAACACTGGTTTCTAGCGCGGGAAAAAAAACAAAAGGTAGAGACCACATCTGGTAGCTAGATAAACGCTATACCTTTTGCGCACTGCTTGCCACGAATGTGACTCCTTTTCTGAATTCGTTAACACCAATTCGGTTGTTTTAACAGGTATTACAAAAGGCGAAAGGAGCAACTGGTTATGATTAATAGCGATCATAAAAGTTTCCTGTACTTTCTCGCAATCCTGAAACTTACTAAACTAGCTTAAGTCCGTATAAATGGGAATCACAAAACTCACATGTCGAATTGTTTCGGTGTCTACGCTTGTGTCGCGCTGTAGTTTAAAGCGTTGCTTTCCACTCACCTTATAGGAGGGAATTTTTAAAGGAAAGCTTTATGCTATATCGCTTCCGAGCGAATAATACTGAGAGCACCAGCCACGAACGACATGGCAAGACCGAAGCCGGTTTTATTCCACTCAGCAAAATCCCGATCATGATGATTCCGTGATTGTTGTTGATGATGATGATGACGTATCATCTCTTCCCCCTTAATAGCTAAAGCGTTCAGAGGAAAGGCCGTAGCGGTCAGGGGGCCGTCGGAGCCTTGTCGATTTTCGCAAAGTTGGCGGGTGAGCTCCCGCCTCGGCTGCTTCCACGCTATCGTGCAATGAGGTCATAGTACCGGGAGATGAGGTCGAAGCGTTCTGCGATGAGGACGGGGTACTCTCGGCGGCGGGTTCCCGCTTGTTAACGTTTCCCGAGCGAAAGTCTTGTTCCTCAGCCCGACTTCTCAAGTGGTCCAGATGCTGTCGCTGAAGTCCCTGCCCCGAGTCAACCGAACCATCCGGGAGCCCTGGTGACTGTGCACAACTCCGGGAATCCCCCGTCGACCTGACCCAAAACTTCGCATCCAGACGGGGTTGCCGGCATTAAATTGAGTCTTTCTCGCTCTCGGTTAGATTTCTGCACGGTCCTTGTCCGGTGTGATGCTGTCCATGTTGGTTCTTCTCTGATATCCCAGTAACAGCTCCGCAGGTTACTTGCCATCCTTGATAGGCGTTCGGCGATATCGGAACAGAAACCGAGATATTCGTGTTTTCAGGTCCATTCCAGGGTTTTTCTTTAGCCCTTCTTTGAGGGTACGCACTGCTCTTTCAACTAATCCGTTGGTCTGTGGATGATACGGGGCAGTTGTGAGATGTTGCACGCTGTTTTGTGCCATAAACTCGCGAAAGACAGCGCTGCGGTCCGTTGTCTGAAACAACCGTTTTGGAAGGCCAAAACGTGCAAACATTGACCTTAGTGCAGCAACCGTTGATTGCGCTGTGGCAACGTTCATAGGAACTGCTTCCACCCATTTTGTTTTGGCGTCCACCACAACCAATACCATCTGGCCGTCTATCGGACCGGCAAAGTCTGCATGTAGTCGGCTCCATGCATCTTTCGCCGGTGTCCGGCCACGCCAAAGGTATCTGGCCTGGTGGCATCGCCGAGGCCTGCGCACATGTACAGCATGATTTGACGAGCCGTTCCATGTCACTATCCAGACCTGGGTACCAAAACAGGGTTCGGGTCATGCTTTTCATGGATGTCATTCCGGGGTGTGTCTCATGCAGCAGACGCAACATGCGTTTTGCCACAGCCATGGGAGGAACAATGTGGTGTCCCCAATACACGAAATTGTCGCTTGCGGTAAGCTCTGTTCTCCGGTTAGAGTACGGACGGAGTTGCTCGTCACCCTGTGGTAGCGAAGGCGGCCACCCCTCTGCAATCCACTTTTTGACCTGCCGGAGGAGTCAGTTGTGCCACGTCGCGAGCTCATATCGCCGTTTCCTCCAGACCTTGGGTATACGAAATGCATGCGTCGGGGCAGTCGTCCCGCGGCTTCATGACCGGCAGTGGCAGACGGCTGACGGCGTCGGCATTAGAATGTTCACTGCCCTTGCGATACTGCAATGTGTAGTCACAATTTCCCAGAAATAAGGCCCAACGTTGGATTCTCGCTGCAGCCTTCGGTGGAATCACCTTACGTGGGTTGAACAGCCCAGTGAGATGTTTATGGTCTGTTACTAACACAAATTGGTGTCCATACAAGTAGTCCTTAAACCGCGCCACGCCGAAGACAAGAGCGAGCGCTTCTTTTTCCAACTGGGAGTCATTTCGCTCGGCCTTTGTAAGTGTCCGGGACCGGAATCCGATCGGGTAGTCAACACCGTTGACACGGTGCGACAAAACAGCCCCAATGCCTACAGGTGACGCATCACACTCGAGCCGTAGTGGCTTATCAGGGTCGAAGTGAGCAAGGAATTGCCTACTTATCAGTTTAGAACGCTCTCCCTTGTTCCCGCTCCCACTGCCACATGGTCCCTTTAGCTAAGAGGGCATATAGCGGGGCCTCACGGCGGAAATATTTGGCAGAAATTTGCCGCAATAGATTACGAGTCCCAGGAAGGCTTTCAGCTCACTCACCGAAGTGGGTGCTGGGGCTTCGATGACAGCTTTCATGTTGTCATCCTTTGGCCGCAGGCCTTTAGCATCGACACGATGACCTAGGAAAGTGACTTCCTCTTGCCAGAACTTGCACTTCCCTTTGTGAAGTCGGAGACCGTACTACCGCAGTCGCTGTAGGACCTGTTTTAGCCTAGATAAGTCATTTCTTTTCTCCGCGATGATAATGTCATCCAGGTATACTTGCACGCCAGGAATATCGCCCAGAAGCCCATCCATGCGCCTTTCGAATATGGCCAGAGCAGAACTTACGCCAAAAGGCAGTCGGTTAAAACAAAACAGGCCCTTGTGTGTGTTGAGAACTGTCATCTTCTTGGTTTCTTCATCCAACGGTAATTCGTTGTAAGCTTGCCGAAGTCCAGGGTCGTGAAGGCATCTCCTCCGTTTAGCTTGGAAAACATGTCATCCACTCGATGCAACGGGTAACGTTCCATCAGCGTTGCTGCGTTTACTGTCATGCGAAAGTCTGCGCACACTCGAATGAAACCATCGCCCTTTACGAAGGGTACCACTGGTGTCACCCATTCGGTGGTTTTCACAGGTGCCAGGACATCTTGGGCAACCAGTTGGTCTAGCGCGTCCGACATGTTATCCATCAAGGAGTAGGGTACCATGCGGGATTTGCAAAACCGTGGACACGCGTTTTCTTTCAGCTGAAATGACACCGGTGGTTCATTGCAGAGGCCTAGCTCCGGAGCGAACACGTCGGCGTACTCGTTGAGCCACTCTTGTAGTTTCGTTCCGGCGGCTCTTACTTCGACCGGTTGCAGGCTCGCGATCATATTAGACAACATTGCCGCGCCCACTTCATTGATCGCCTTGATTGTATCTCTACCGCACAAGGATGGCCCGGAGCTGCCAACTACTATGACTGTGCCAGCCACATCTTTCCCATCACACGCAGCGGTCATAGTAATTTGTCCGACGACTGGAAGTTCCCCCAAGAGACAAGAGAACCGTAGCTGCGTGTTCCGTAATGGTGGCCACCTGCCTTGTACTTCCGGAAGACCGTTTCGGGAATTACACTTACGGGTGATTCCACCAACATTCTAAGGGGGACGTTATTCCAGGTAATCTCCTTGTAAATTGGCTTAACTTAGCGGATGCTGGCTTCTTGGTGAAGAATCGCTGCTATCGTGTGCCGGACTTCATTTTCGTCCGAGTCTGTGTGCGCTTCCCATGTCATTGCATACGAGCCCTGTCGCCATTGTCCGCACATCCGGCGTAGATGCCCTCGTTTGCCGCACCGGTGACACTCCGCGCGACGGTGTTTGCATTCGTCCTCTGAATGCGATTCGCCACCACACCTTCCACAAGTGTGACGCTTCTCTTGTTTAGGGCGTGACTTCTATGGATGGGCCGTTTGTCGGGCAAGATGTACCGCATCGGACTCTGCATATTGCATGCGTTTAGTGTTCTCAGCCGCTTCTTGTGCTGATACAACAGTCTTCAGCCTGCTCCAGTGTTAGCTTTCGTTGAGTCAATAAATTTCTCCTTACGTCTTCATCCCGCACACCGCAAACAATTCGGTCTCTTAACATGCGCTCCAGTGAAGTTCCGAAGTTACACTTCTCTGCTAGCCGCCAAATTTCCGCAATGAAATCCTGAGCACTTTCACCTTCTTGTTGCGAACGCCTGAAGAAAGCATAACTGGCAGCGATCTCGTTCACTTGCGGAGCGTAGTGCTCCCCCAAATGCCCGACCACTTCCTCGTAGCTGAGCTCACTGACCTTTTTCGGGTGACATCGTGCTTGCACCACTCGCACTGCACTGTTCGTTAGCGAAGCTATGAGCAGTGCTCGCTTCTTCGTCGGCTCCTCGATGCTACGAGCTTCGAAGAAAGCTTCCAGGCGAACCCGGTACGTAGGCCACGTACCTTCTTCGTCGGTGAATTCCGGTGGCCGCCCGGCACTCAATCCTGCGCGGGAATACTCGCCTAGCGCAAGCGCGATCCTCATCGCCACTGCTATATCGCTTCCGAGTGAATAATACTGAGAGCACCAGCCATGAACGACATGGCAAGATGAAAGCCGGTTTTATTCCACTCAGCAAAATCCCGATGATGATGATTTCTTGATTGTTTGTGATGATGATGATGACGTGTCACTTTCTACCTTTACCAGCCAACGGTTCTTTCGCGGCGTGCGATACAATAAACTGCCAACGCGGCGAAGGCGGCGGCGGAGGCGGGGGGGAGGGGACGAGGGATTCGCTCACGGAGCACACTGTAGATGGGGCGGCAAAATTACCCAGCGTCCCCCCCGCGCGGAGGTGCCTGCTCGCCGTCGGGCGCCTCGGTGGTACGGCTTTGTCGTGTGCTTTAGCGACGGTTGTTTTGGGCCTGTTTTGGCGCAGCTTCGCGTCCACTGCGCGCTTCCTTTGGAGGGCTTGATTAATTTGTTCGACAGCACCTACTGGGTAACCCAGACCCGACAGAATTAAGTGGTCGTACGGCAAAGATATGTTAAGGATTGGTTTGCAGGGCGGGAAAACAAAATGTAAAGACCACATGCAGACATCTGGCAGCTAGAGAAACGCTACCTTTTGCGCACTGCTTGCCGCGAATGGGACTCAATTTACTAAATTGGTGAATACAAATTCGATTGTTTTAAGAGGTATTAGAAATGGCGAAAGGAGCAACTGGTTCTGTTAAATATCGATTAATAAAAGTTACCTAAGCTTTCTCGTAATTCTCGAACTGACTAAACTAACTACTTTTAATCGGCATAAATGGGAATCACTAAGCTCGCATGCCCAATTGCTCCGTTGTCCGCGTTTGTGTCACGCGGTGGTGCAGCCCCGAGCTAGCACATCATCATGGCTAGATTCCGCTGTCTCACCCTTTGAAAGACGCTCGTCTCCAACAAGCGGGGGGTTCTCAGGAGCCGCGATGCTTTGCGCCTTGCCAACGCTTACGTGACCAGTCGGATCCTCTATTCGACACCCTGCCTACGTTTGCGTAAGTGTGATGTGCACACGCTCGAAGGCATTCTCCACAAAATATACAAGCGCGTCCTCGACCTCCAGATCTCGACGTCTAACCAGCGTCTTGCAGATTTGGGCATGAACAACACGTACGGGGAACTCAAAGAGGCCCATCTCCATAACCAGTACCTGGGGCTTACCAAGTCGCACGCTTGGAGGTGCCTCTTACAACGCCTTCATATCTCCTACACCTGTCAGGCAGAAGAGCGGAGCACGATCCCAGAGGACTGGCGTGGTGCGTTGGATATCCAGCCTCTGCCCCAAAGCATGGCTAGGGGGACTCACGAAGGCAGGCGAACTGCGCGGGTTACAGCCTTGCAATGACGCTATGGGTCCCGTCTTGGAACATTCTACATGGACTCGTCTGGCCCTCACCATGCGGGTGGTACACGGCCGCCGTAGTCCTCAAAAGGTGACTCTTCAAGGGCTCACTTTTCAAGCCCCGGACAATACTCACGCGGAGGAAGTCGTCATATAGCTCTCGCCACAGCGGGCCACGCATCTCGGATCATTATTACCGATTCGCGGAGTGCGTGCCAAAATCTTACGAAAGTTCGCATCACCATTCGCGCTGCTCGAATCCTCAAGGGCTGTTATTATATGGACCGCCAAAATACACGTTTCGTCATGTGGACTCCAGCTCACGCAGGACTTGGTGGTAAAGAGGCTGCCGATGCCTCAGCCCCCGCGCTTGATTACCGGGACCCTCCTAGCCCTCCACCTCCTGACGATCCAGAACCTAATCCGATCACCTCATTTCGCAACATCACAGCGATGTACAAATCGAACAGGCTCCGTTTTCCGCCTCCGGCTCCGATGCTGACTAAGGCTGGCGAGCGCTGGCTCCTATGCCGATACACTAACACGGTATTTTGCCCGGATATACTATAGCTTTTCAATCCGGCCTTCTTCGGCGAATGCCCACACTGTGATCATGCGTTTGCGGATACTTTTCACATGGTGTGGGCATGCCCATCTAACCCGGCGGTCCTCCAATCACGTCTCCTTCCCCCTACTGTGAGAGCTGGGAGGCTGCCCTGCTCGGCTGATGGATTTTGCAGAACCAAAGAGCCCTCGTGGCCAGGGCGCGCGTCGCCGGGGAAGCTACAGGGGTCCCGGACTAGGGACTCCTCAAAGAGTTTGTACAGGGTCGGTCCTTGATGCCGCTCCTATCTCTAACTTGTACATAGTCCTAATAAATGTTTTTCACCACCATCACCTCTCCGTTTCCTTTCTTCCGACGCGCGGCCGGGCTGCAGCGGCGGCGTCCGCCGCTACAGCTCAGCCGTGGCAGCTGCTGTTGCGTTCGGGACTGTGCCCCCGCGAATTCCACGTAACGGCTGGCAGATTCTCTGGTTTCACTCATTGTAGAGTCACGTGTGTGACTCTACAATGCTTTTTTGCTTTCCAATCACATTCACAGCGTGGATTGGGGGCAATTTCTTTAATTCATAGTGCAAAAATCAAGCAGAGATCCATTTTTAACTAAAAGAGCGCTGCTAGTGCCAGTTATGTATTGATGTTTGCTCTCAAATATGCATAATGTTCTTTTTGGTCAGTTATATGAACAAGTATGTAGTACGGTACCAGATCTAGTAAGGACAGACAGACAGACAGACAGACAGACAGACAGACAGACAGACAGACAGACAGACAGACAGACAGACAGACAGACAGACAGACAGACAGACAGACAGACAGACAGACAGACAGACAGACAGACAGACGGGCACTTTCGGGATGACTGATTATCGTCTTTAAACGCACTTACATGCGTCGGGTCTGACGAGCGGTCGGAATTTAGCCGTCTTTACATGGCAACTCGTTTAGTGCGATCTTGCCATAGGGGCAGTCGGTTTCTGGTTAACCTGCTTAAATCAACCGTTCAGCGTAAACAGAAACATTCTACTGTTTGTCTCCAGCCGGGCAAACACACAAAGCCGGCGAAGATTTTCCGGGAAGGCGTTTTTAAGCAACTGAGGGAAAACAAGACTAGGTGTACAGAGGTGTAATGAAAAGGCAGGTGAAGGTGTGACAACTTGCTGGTCAATTGCAGGTCGCGAAGCCCCCTTCGACGACCACCTCGCACGACTGGACAATCCTTGCGGAACGGATTTTGGTGGATGCGACCAGATTTGTTACTTCAGCCAGCGTGGCAAGTTCTGCAACTGCCATGGTGGCTACACACAGAATGAAACACGATGCCATGGTAATGTATAAGGGCTTCAACACCATGTATACCGGTACTCCTAGAGAGGTGCCACTGCAACCTATCTCCTTCCCTCTCCCTACCTCTCTCCCATCATCTGTCTCTCTTGATCTCGGGAACATCAACATGGAGCCTATTGCTTACTGATCAGGGAATTGGGTATTCGCAGTACAAAGGCAATCGTATTTTACGGGCTGGATAATGTATCACAGTCAACGAAAAAGTGCTTCATAGTTTTTTGACAAGATATCGAACATCCAACTAACCCACAAATGGAGAAATACACGCGCAGTCAACATTTTCAACTGACAGTGGCTGGTACTGCAACGCTTATTACTGTCTTTTAAGTTCTGTGCCTCAAATGATTCACAGATATCGACGAATGCGGAACACAGAAGCACATCTGCCCGAATAAATGCGTGAACACCCCAGGAAGCTACCGCTGTACGTGCGCCACAGGGTACAAAGATGAGGGAGACGGAAAATCATGCATCGGTGAGTGCCACACCCACAAACACCTCCGATGTAGATTACGATTGTAGTCTACGTTCACCGCTGTTCTGCATGAATCACTGGCCGGAAAGTTTCTAAAAAAGACGGGACACTGTCTTACAGAGCGATTGTTTTGCTGCCTTTACCTTTTACACTCAAGCCCAACACACATTGATTGATTGATTGATTGATTGATTGATTGATTGATTGATTGATTGTAGGGTTTCACACGCCGACGCAACGCAGGCAATGAGGCGCGCCGTAGTGGAGGGCTTCGGCTTAATTTTCACCCCCTTGACGTGTTCCGAAATCTCGTGCACACGGGCGTTCTTGCTTTTCACCTCCTTCAGAAAAGCGGCCGCCGCGGCGGCCAGGAATCGAACCCGCGTCTTCGGGCTCAGCCGCACAACGCCTTGACCACGGAGCCACCGCTAAGGCGGGTGCCCAACATACCTTCCCAGAGCGCCAATTTTCCCGCCCACTGATCGAGGCTGTGCTAGATTGCCTTTCCAAACTAGGCACTCCCTTCGACCTGCAGCTCACTGTTTCTGTGAATAAATCAGTGCGTGGCCCTTGCTTGCTAGACCGGTGTGCTGCTCACAACGGGAACCCGCGTTCTATTCCTGCCACGGTAGTTAGTTTTCTGATGGAGGCTAAAAAATGTACGCGCCTCAGTGGTCGGAATCATCATCATCAACATGCTGTGCTGATGTGTTCTACTTCAGCTCCAGTTTAAAGTTCCAAACCAGCTGAAATTTCTTCTTTGCGACCTTATCCAATGTCACCAACGTGATTCCAACATCATGGCGGTCACGTTGATACCGGACTTTTGCTTGTATGTGAATTTTTAAGCATCTTACGCCCATCGGAATTTCCAAGGCGGGGACCGCTTTGCTAGCACTAGCAGCAAAGCCGAGCCGAGACATCGGCACCGCACCGGGACTCATGGAGAGCCAGTCAACGAGCGGAAACGCCGACGACCAGCACCTATTGCCCCCCGGCCCCCCGACGCCACGGAGGATGACGAGATGGAAACCCACACCGAGATGGAAAGCCACACCGACCAGGACGCTTCGGCACTTGGGTGCGAGGCGCAGAATGAACAGCTATGGATCACCGTTACTAACCGAGCAAACAAGCGCCGGCAGAGATCTTCGCAAGTTGTCACGCCGCAGCAGCAGTTCATCGTAACACCAACAAAGCCCACCCTCCGCCAGAACCGGCCTACGGTGCGCCAGCCAAGACTTCCCCCTCTCTCTGCTGATGATTACAAACTCTCAATACGGCCACGCGGCGGATTACAACTCAGCGAGGTGAGCCCAAGGACACTACTTGTCGCCGTGATGCAGGAGGCGCAGATAACAGATGAGAAGCCTGACATTTGGCTCCGTGTAGACGAAAAGCAAAGCGTGGTCACCCTAAGCACCTCACCGGAAAAAAATCGCCATCGCACTTAGCAAGATGTCCAAAACTTCACTAAATGCAACAGCTTACGGCATCGCATCATACGGGGTCGCACCCGATAATTCATGCAAAGGGGTACTCTATGGAATACGACATGACACCACACCAGATGAGCTTCTGAATGAAATTGAAGCCCCGGGCTTCAAAGTCTTGGCTTGCAGGCGCCTTGGAGAATCACAAGCAATGGTGATCACCTTTTGCGGCAAGCGTGTCCCATTCTTCGTGAATGTATACGGGCAGACTCTTCGATCCTACCTCTACAAACGTACCATAACACACTGCCGAAAGTGTAGCCATACGGTACACAGGGAGGATGTATGTCCCCAACCTCCAGACACACCCAAGTGTCGGGCATGCGGCGTTTCTCTAACATCGTAAGAGCACGAATGTAGGCCACGCTGCGCTCTCTGCGCTGGCGAGCACTCAACGGCCGCTAAGCCGTGCCCGAAGAGATTTCTGCCGCCTGTCAACCGCCGCAAGCATTCACTAACTGCTGATTCGACTCGGAAAGCCAGGTGGCCAGGTCCCAACTTTCCGGTTCACGTGGACAGCACCCAGATGGCCACCAATCACGGTCGCCGGAGAGGAGGAGAAGCTTGTCCAGAGGCATGAACAGTTCAAGAAACCGGTCTGGGTCCAGGCGTCGGAGTTCGACCTCGCGAAGCGGTACACCAGTCAGAGCGCGATCCCCAGCTGCCGGGCGCGGCATCAAGGATGGAACTCTGTAGGTGCGCTGGGCCGAGGTGGTCTCTCCCGGAGCTCGCAACCCCCCGGTATCCCCTCAATTCACACTATAGCGTGCGCTTAGGTTACGCGCTGAGAACGAACTGGCCGTGATTAAAGGGGAAAATGCCTCTCTCATGGCAGAAATTACTCGCATTAGGGCTGACCTCACATCATTCAAAGAAGAAATGCGATAAGAAGGCCAGACACCTAATACAAGCGTGGAAGCGCCACCTGTGATCAAAAGGAAACGACCAGATGAATCCACGACTCACCCTGCACTGAATGGCGCTGCTGCAACAGCCATATCTAAATCCGAACAAAACGCTCACCCCTCGCAGTACGCTACTATACAACAGGTAGAAGACACTTTCAAGACCGCAATTCAAACGCTTCAACAAGTCTATTCAGCAACAATTTGAGGCCATGCAAACCCAAGTGCACGGCAATTCGAGCAATTCGTTTCCCGTATAGCAGCCCACCAAGGGCAGTTTGGTGCACAAGCTAATAGTCAACAGCAGCAGTTTGCAGATCACTGCGTTAAACTAGAGGCAAGGATAATTGCGCTGGAGCATGGGCAGTTTGCTACGCAGGCTAATCACCAGCAGTTTTCTGCGAATTTTGCCGATCAATGGGTTAAAATAGAGGCAAGACTAACTGCGCTCGAGGCCAAGCAGCGCAAAAGCACCAAGAAGACAGCAGTCGTCCCCACCGAGGATCCAGTGTTCTACATGCTACAAGATCTACCTCCTTACAATGACGGTAACCAAGATGGCTTTCCAACTTCAGCAATGTAAGACTCGCCACCTGGACAACCCGACGATCACAATTTGGCAATGGAATCGTCGTGGGTTCAAACTCCAGTACGGTTCCCTTGCACAAAGTATTGCCTCATCCACCGACCCTCCTGACATTGTAGCAATACAAGAAACAAACACAAGGGCGCACCTCCGAGGTTACACCAGATACAGCACCGACATTGGAATGAGCCTCCGTACGCTCGTAGACAAAAAACTTACTGCCATACAGCACCCTCTCCAATAAGCAGAACCGATATGTATTCTTCTTGAAATCATACCAAGAGGCCCCAAGCGGAAAAGACGACGACCTCTATTCTATCTGAATATCTACTGCCGGCCAAGATGTACTCAGGCAACCCTGAAACTGGTTATGGAGATGGTTGCCTCCAAAGCGGCTGCTAAGCCTCTTCTCATCACCGGTGGCTTCAACGCAGCCTATCAGCTATGGGGCTACGTCTACTCCAATCCTCGAGGCAACATGCTGTATAAATTCATAGAGGACCTAGAACTTACGATCCTCACGAACCCCAGGGGCCCTACCAGATTGAGTACGAGCACCGCGAGGGATAACAACCGTGACCTGACCTTTACCAGAAATACCCCACAGGCCTCCTAGACCAACTTATAAGAATATCACGGAAGTGACCACGCTATTCTTGCGACTACCATCCAAGGCACAGATTACCAAACTACTACTTACACTACAAAGCTCACGGATTGGTCCACATTTCGAGAAGAACGCCGACAGAGATCTGAGAATACCATTTTGACAGTGCAAGAATGGATGCAGGATCTGAACCAGGAAGTTAAATTACACACCCAAAACATTCGTACCTCTTCCTCGACTCCCAGCACGGACGCGCGCCTCCTGCACATGTGGGAAGCCCGGCGAGGCCTCTTGAATCGATGCAAGCGCCAACGTCTCAATAAGAAACTCAAGAAACGCATAGCAGAGCTCACAAAACAAGCTGCTGAATACGCCAGCAAGTTAAGTCGCGAGAACTGGCTAACTCTTTGCGACGGGTTGAGGGGCACGCTCAGCACTTCCAAGACATAGAAATTGCTTCGACACCTCATTAATCCTGTGGCCTGTAAGACGGAGTCTCACAAGAACATGGCTCGAATAATTTACGCATTCCCCGGTGGAGACAAGCAACTCCTTGCTGCCTTAAAGACCCGCTATTTCCCCGATCAACCCAACGAAGCACTTCCACCTTACACAGGTGAACCCAACGAGTTACTAGATCAAGACATCCATATTCATGAGGGAACCGCGGCCATTCACGCTCTGGGGCGCCGCAGTGCCCCTGGCATTGACCAGGTTACCAACAAGGCGCTCATTAACTCAATGACAATTCAATAATTGAACTTACAGCATACCTCAACAACGTGTGGCGGTAAGGAATACTACCAGAGGAACGGAAAACTGCGGAGGTTCGCTTTATACCAAAACCGGGGGAACAGCTATCTACTGAGAATTTAAGGCCAATATCCCTCACGTCGTGCGTCGGCAAGGTACTCGAGAATGTATTTCTTAACCGTTTGCAACCCTATCTTGAAGACTCGGGCCTATTTCCAACAACGATGGTGGGGTTCCGTCCTCACCTCTCAGCCCAAGATATCCTCCTCCAGTTTAAGGAAGTCATTATACCAGCTATCCGCAATGCGCCAACGGACATCCTGGGACTTGACCTCAAAGGTGCTTTTGACAATGTGCGGCACTTAAAGATTCTGCAGAACCTTAACGCACTTGGATGCGGCAGGCGCACATACAGATACGTGAGAGACTTCTTTTCCGATAGGAAAGCTATCATAAAAATGGGTGATACCTCCACAAAACCATTCCACCTGGGAGGTCGCGGTACGCCTCAGGGCGCAGTGCTCTCTCCCTTGCTGTTTAACATTGCTCTCGTTGGGCTTCCGCCTCTCCTCAACAACATCCCGGGGATCAGGCATGGCCAATACGCGGATGACATTACCTTCTGGACGTCCACGGGGTCAGTTGGGGCAATGCAGGATTGCTTGCAAGCAGCAGTGGATGTGGTAA
This sequence comes from Haemaphysalis longicornis, assembly GCF_048455015.1. Taxonomy (NCBI): domain Eukaryota; kingdom Metazoa; phylum Arthropoda; class Arachnida; order Ixodida; family Ixodidae; genus Haemaphysalis; species Haemaphysalis longicornis. Next base: position 1,372,001 of record NW_027526335.1, read on the forward strand.
GCGACTATGCGAAGTCGTGCGGCCTCTGCTGCGCTCCGCGAAAATCGGAGTTGCTAGTCGTTTCGCCACGCCAGAAACATGTCCCAGGCACACCCACCATCTGCCTCAAGTTGGATGGCCACACCATCACTCCATCTCAGCATATGAAGATTCTCGAAATGACCTTTCAAGCAAACAAGACCAACTCACTACTCATTGCCAAACTCAAGACAATGACCGATCAGGTGACGCACATGATACGCCGGATCGCCACGAAAACCCGTGGCATGGGAGAGGTGGACCTGCTTCGGCTCGTCCAGGCCTTTGTCGTGTCGAGGATTACGTACGTGTTACCATACGCTCTGCTGAACATCACCGAGACACAGAAGGTCAACACGATGATCCGCATGGCATATAAACAAGCACTCGGACTTGCGGTCTCCACCTCCACCGAAAGCCTTCTTCGGCTGGGCATTCATAACACTGTCGAGGAGCTAATTGAAGCTCATCTAACCAACCAAAGAGCGAGGCTGGGGGTTACGGCAACGGGGAGGGTGATCTTCTCACGCCTGAGGCTCTCGGCTCCACTCGACCACCCGCCTGCACTCATGGGAAACCTACCGCACAAAGTCCGTAAAAACATCACGATAAACCCCCTGCCCTGTAATATGCACCCCGTGTACCACGTCGAAAGGAGGAAAGCCAGAGCAAAAGCCATACACAAGATCTATGGCAATCAACCAACAACGGCGTATACGGACGCGGCGTCTTATCCGGGTAGGTCCGCAACGGTTTCCACCGTAGTCGTCGAAAACAAGCACCGTGGCAGCCTCTCGCTTGCCGGCGACTATACTACACAAGCAGAGGAAGTGGCAATTGCCCTCGCCGTCGTACAAACTAATGCAGCGGTCATTTCGCAGCAGCCTTGTCGGGATTTCGCTAGGGAGGCCTGCACAGAACAACTCTACGCGTCATCCAGCAGCAGCCCCTGAAGAGGCTAATCAGGATTGTATGGGCTCCGGCACATCACAGTATCCCTGGAAACGAGGCGGCGGACGCCATCGCTCGAGACTTGACCCACCGAGCGGGCGCCGAGAGCAGGGTTGCCGAACCCGATCGCATGCAGCGCTTAACTTCTTACGCCGAGGTTACGCAGCACTACAGGCTGCCGCGTCAGACACTCGCTCCCCCCCTCTCCCCCCAGCAAATCTCTACCCCGATAGCACGACCGTCATTTACGCGCTCTCCAGACAAATACATTCCCCCATCCTATATGGCGTCACCTCTTTAACCGACAGAACTCCCCGCTTTGCCGATTTCGCGGAGAACCCGGAACGCTACGCCATATGGTCGGAGGGTGTGACCAATCCCCCCTGATTCTTCCCAACCTACAACTTTCTACAGTCGTGCTTTGGGAGAGCGCCTTGGCGAGCACCAGACTGGACGACCAGCTTCGGCTGGCTGAAAGGGCTGTCGATGCTGCCCGCGCTCAAGGCATCCTAGACTCAGGACACCTCCTTAAAGCTTCAGTACAATCCCCCCTGTTGATTTAAATAAACGTTTATTCTCTCTCTCTCTCTCTCTCTCTCTCTCTCTCTCTCTCTCTCTCTCTCTCTCAGTGGTGATGTTTCGGTACACATTAAGGATCCCCCGGGTAATTTAAGTTAATGCGTAGCCCACCACTTTGGCGCGCCTTACTGCCAAGGCGTAGTTTCGGCATGTAACACACCAGTTTGAATTTTAACATTTAACTCGACAGACATCGACGAATGCGCCGTGGATAACGGAGGATGCATGCGACTGTGCGAGAACACCATGGGTTCCTACAGGTGTCACTGCGACATCTGGGGCTACGACTTAGCCGCAGACGGAAAGACCTGCATACGTAAGTAGCGTGGAATGATGGCGAAAGCTCTGTACACTTCGCTGTAGCGATGTCGCAAGGTGACCAACATCAGCGTACTGACATTTATGGAGTCAAGCCGCCTAACTCCCCCGCACTACCTTAGCGTGGCTGACATGCTGAAGTACCCAGCCCTGTGCGAACTTCTAAAGCCTGCCTCTGACTCCGCTATTTGGATGAGCACAAAAAAGAGAGCATGGCATCAAAGGCTCAGCGGACCAGACGTTACAATTGGGGGAAACGTTCAAATCTTACATTGGGAGTGCCAGTGTCCCGTACATTTTTAGCACGCATTTGGGACTCCCTTGTCTCCCGCCTACAGTCCCAAAAAAACGGAATTAAAAGCAGCAGTAGGTAACTAGCTCGACGAAGCATCAATGGCAGAGCGCGATTGAGAGGCTAAAGGTTTGGAAGTGCGATAAAAAATTGGCTTACTATTACGAGACGTAGTGATGCGACCGCAAACTGCAGTCTTCTCGGCGAGGGCACGTAGCTGCTGCGTCTCGGGAAGTGCGTGATCAGCGAACGCCTGACGGCGCGCCCTGCTCTGCCGCTATCTCGCAGCGCGTTGCCGCCGGGCAGCACGTCTCTTGAGACGCCCTCGGCATTTTCGCTACACTCTTCTCCTTCGCTTTCTTGCTCACTCTATCTAGTCTGTCTCCAGCGTCCTCTTTGTTCGCTCTGTTACAACGAGGCCAACGGCGACGCGAAACCACAGGAGTAGGCGCTTAAGAGCTGCGCTTTAAAAAAGAAGTAGCAGATTGATAGATGGAGTTTCTTCAGCAGATTGAAGCAAATAACGTGGCGAGTGCAAAGAAGAAGAAGGAACCTTCTGTGCGTTCATTGGCAATCGGTGTCCTTAAGATGTGAAAATCTAAATACTACTTCTATGTATGATTTTGTATTTATTTCCAGACATAAATGTCCAAGTAGAGAGGATGCCTTCCGTTACGAACAAAATACGGACATAAAGAAGACCTAGGCCCCAGTAAATGCAGCGAGAGCTGCTTCGAACACTTGCGAAAAACGAATATCGGTTAAAGACGATATACCTTCTGATCAAACGTATTACAATTTTTTGAAGTGCAACTGAAACATTCATGGCCGAGGGTGTGCACAAAATGAACGCTGCTTTTTTAGTGGCTGTATGGTTTACATGTATCTTCTTTACGCTCAATCCAACTACATGCTCTTCCATCCCCATTTTCCTCGTTCCGTTGTGCATGCTGATAATATGGTCATATTATTCCTAACATCGTATGCAAGTAAGGGGCATTTCGCATAAAGTAATCTTCGAGCTTATTGGAGGCCTAGAAGCTTCTGGAACTGAGACTGAAGGAATCGTCACAAACTCCACGAGGGCCGGAGAGTCTGGTTTAAGCCGTTCGGAATTGATTAAAACCGTCAGGAGGACCGCTAAGAACTTTGTTGTTGAGCCGAGGTGTTCCGGTTACAAAATTCGAGGGAACGTTATGAGGCGTCACGCACACAACGAACGTTCAACATAGGGGTAAAAAACGGTGCAGGCAACAAGTGCAAGGAGTTTTGTTGGTAGTACCTGAGCGGCAAATTTATTACGAGTAAAGACCACTCTCCACGGTTCAGTTTTCATTGCCGTGCTTTGGCCATTTTTCTTCATCGCAGCACTTCCGACTTATGACGGCATAAAATGGCAAGAAACAGAAGGTTGGCTGGTAGGGCTTGAAAAAACAAACAAATACTGCCGAAAATAAGCCCCCAAGCTATTTAACGTTAGAATAGTTTGCATACATTATAAATATATAGCTGGTGTAATTTATTTATTTATTTACTGCGCCGGATTTAAATTCCCCTGTTAGTTCCTCTTTCTTTCTCTTTCACTTTTCTTCAAGTAGAGTGGACGCGCTGCATGCGAGCGCTCTCCGCGCTTGGGTCGTGTCCTCCACGGCACGACGTAAGTGCGCCTTCTCGACAGTGCGGGGCAAAGCAACTTGGAGGGCCTCACTTCAGCGTCGACGTTCCTTTAGTCATGCGTAGATGACGAAGTTGCCGCTGCCTGTTTTGGCGCGCCTGGCAGCTTGTTTTTGGACTATGCTCTACGCCACTTCCGATTACAATCTAGGCAGCCTTCTATTCCGCAGCCAAATTTAACACTTTGCGAAATATTCGGCTCCTTTATTGTTAGAACTGTGCACTTGCTTAGCAACCAAGCAGGTATTGCCAACTCAAGGATGAAACTGGAACCGTGGCCCACACCTGCATGCTATCACACGGCCCAGGTTTTTCTACACGGCTCCTAATACCAGAAAAAAACTCTGCCGCTACTCCTAAGCGCATCATTAACTTCACGGGAGAAAGTGGGGGCGTATTCTACTGGCATAAGGTCACCCACCCACTAACCCACTAGATAGACTGCGTATTTATGGTGAATGTTTTTCACAGAACAGAAGATCGATGTTGATAGCACCTATAATCTGCTAAGCCTCAAATGCACATTAAAAAAGTGACATAGTTTAAGCACTTTGGCGCCCGGTGCCTGGGCTTGGCGGTGGCGTCTATATCTGCGTAACCGAGTGAATGAACGAGGCACCGAAAGCAGAAAGTAAATTACGCCCACCTCCCCTCGCGGGAACCCTGTGTAGATGCGACGTATCGTGGGTTTCCCTCGGCGTTTCCGTTGGGTTGATTCTCCCATCGCGTGAAACGTGCCGTGAACGCGTACGATGCATTTCCGTCTACTACGGGGTTCCCGCTAGGAGAGGTGGGCGTAATTTGTTGTGAGACGCAGCACTTCGTGAGACGCAGCAGATATGCGCCGCGACGGAGAGTATCGCATTTCGGGCTGCGCGCGAATTTTGAATTAGCGAGCATAGTAATTGTCAGTGTTTTTTTATGGGTTGGATATCACTGTGTGGATTATGACTATGATTATTAATTATGCAAACGAACACTGTGCATTTATGCTCCGAGTTGTGGAGCATGCGCGGTAAGTCAGGTGCTTGGCTGGCACGTGAAGAGTGCTTTCGTCGCGCGCATGGCCAGATATTCAATACTCCTCGAAAATGTGGTCCTTGGGAAACCGACCCACCCGAAAATTCGGCAAAGCTCACTTTGAGGGCTTGATACCATGCACACTCATGGGGCTTTGCGTACATCGCAAAGTGGTGAGGTGGCCTGTCTATGAAACTGCTGTTTACGGCACACATTCAGTAGTACGCGATTAGAGCTTCGCGACCTCCGTAAGCCCGCTGTTGTGCCGCAGCAGCCAGCCCAAATTAGCTTCATCTGGCGACGCACGATGGCGGGGCCGATTCGCGCCTCTATCAACAGCCCGCGGCAGACGTTCCCCAACTTGAAGGCGCCGGAGAGTCGCCTCTCCTTCCCCTTCTCAAGAGCTGGGCCGAATCAGGCCTCGGATGAAGGGCCCGCGGCAGACACGCAGCGACATGCTTCCCTTTCCCCGTCGTGGCGGCTCGGCTCACGCAACCGCTTCGCCTCCATTCATCGGATTCAAACTTCGCCCGGCGAGAGTCCTGATTGGAGCGATTCAAACCGCTCGCGGTTGCAACGGACCCCCGGGGGTATAAAACAGCCCGGAATCATGAGTGAGCGCGGCACTTTTCGGAGGCACTGAGTTGAGACGTGCTGTCGCCTTTGTGCGAGCGATGTAACGTTTCTGTTACCCTTGTACTTACTGTATATAAATGTTGCTTAAACTCTTTGTCGGCTCGAGAACTTAATCGCTCTGCTCTGCGCCGCGTCTATAGCGGACGGAGCAAGGAAACATCGCAGCACAGGTGACTGCGCTCGGATGGCCAGTCGCAACAGTAGTGACTGCGGTGAGATGGCCCAGTCCCGACAGTGGATGGCAGCAGCGGGATCGACCGGCAACGGCTACTACCCAGTGTAGTAAACGCTCAACGTTTTCTCTCAATTCCCCACACTTCTCTAGCACAGGTTACGGTAGTTTAGAGAAGAGCTCTGTGAAGCACCGTGAAAAGCTTTGTTTGCGTCAGGCCTAGAGAAAGTGTGTTGAAACCAGAGCTAGTGTCGGGGGTGTAAACAAGGCATCGCAGGCAATTACTTGCGCGTACCTTACTAGTAGCTCCATAGTATAGGAACGGCAAGGAAATTCTAACGTGGGCAAGACTCAAGAGGCTAGTGCAAACGATGGAGGATCTTAAAGTGAAGAAACTCATCGAAATTTGCGAGGAGTTGGGCCTTGACTTCGACTGTGCGAAACGGAAGCAGACGATTCCTGAAGTCTAGCGGAAGCAAAACGTAACAGCTGATGAAGTCAATGAGGCCAGGGCTGAAATCAAACAGCGCGAGGAGGCAGAACGGCAGAAGCGGAGGCAGGGAGGCGAAAGGCAGAAACGGAGGGAGGAAGCCGAAATGCAGGAGTGGGTTGAGTTTATGAGGCTAGAGTTGAGGCTCCGGCGGTGCTCCGCGGCGTCCAGCCTGACTTCTCCGATGGTTCAGGCGAGCGGTGCGAGAATTCGCGACCAACGGCCGCCGTTCGTTTTTGTGAAGTCAGGGTCGGAAGACGGAGCGTACCAGGACAAACGTGAAGCCAACGCGATCGTATTCTTGGACAGTGAAACGAGCCAGGAAAACGAGAAGGGCGCAGAGGCAGAGGAGCCGCGCCGAAAGGAAGATTTCGAAACGCGCAAACAGTCCTTGAGTAGCGGCCAGTGCATGACAATCGTGAGTTCGCAAGCCGGGAAGCTCTCGCAGAAATTTGACTGTTCCCCAGCGAGCGAGACACGAAAAGACTCCGAACTACGAGACGACGGAAAACTCCAATGGTAGCCTAGTCGCGACTCCAGAGGCTGAAGGGAGTTGCATCAAACCCTTGGGTGGAGAAACCCAGCTCGCGGATCCGTGCCAGACGGACAGTACGTTGTCCCAGATCTCCTATAAGCTGTTGCGCGAAAACGAGTTCAATGTCGAAGCGCTGCTAAGAAAGAAATCCAGTGAGCTCGCAGCGAACGACGCTAACAGGGAAAGTACGGCCATCTCGGAGTGCAAAGGGGCACCTACACAAGATAACGTACTAGCTGAGACTTCCGAGAGAGGGCCGCACGAATCCACTGATTGTGTTCATGTGTCGTCCTCGGTTTCGGCGATCTCAGCAACATGCTCAGAATCTGGGAGAACTTGGAGACTGCTTCCGACCTGAGCGAGCGCATGCAGTGTGCGAGATAACCAGGTTTCACGGGAGAGTGTGAACAGCGAGGCTGGCCAGACGAAGCCGCACGAGCCCCAGGAAACAGAAGGCGTTCCTTCGGGTGCGAGCTCTAACTCGGGCGATGTTGTGGCAAAGCCTGTGAGCGGGACACGAAAAAAGGGCGAGCAACGAAACTTGTGCGGTGAGCGGACCGAAAGCACTGGCCGTAGCTTAGACAAGCCGCCAACGGCCGAAGCGGGTTACGTCGTCCCAATCGGCGGGGAAACCAGCTGGCCACGCTGTGATAGGCGAATTTGACATTGACGCCTGTCCTCGATAGCTGGCATGCAGTCAATGTGCACAGCTCAAACTTTCACCCGCATTCCAACCCAGTGGAGCGAACGCACCCAGTGCGAAAGAGAAGTTTGAGAGCCCTCTGCGTTCGGCGAAAACGCCATCGAGAGGCATCCGTGCCTACGGCTATGTTCGCTTTGAAGTCAGCTCCACACGAGATTACGGGCGTCAGCCCTGCGAAGCTTCTATATATATGACCGGGGAAAGAGAACGCGCTTCAAATGACGAAACGAGCGTGGGGCAAACAGCTAGTTCTAACGCTGCCTTCGTTTCCTCGTTTGGAACAATTTGCTTCGTCGTGTCGAGCTTCGTTCTCAAAAACGCTCCCTATTGCTTCTCGAGACTAATGGATCACGTGTTTCATGGCCTGTCTGGATACGCGCTTTCTTACCTCGACGGTGTCGCCATCTTTTCTAACACATGGTAGGAGCATGTAGAGCACCCCGAATCGTGCTGAGCAGGCTCAGAGAAGCAGGCGTAACGGTCAAACCGTCGAAGAGTCACATAGGATGCGCGGAAGTGACGTATCTGGCGCATGTGGTGGTAACGAGGCCGACACAGACCGTCAGATATCATAGCCGCAGTCGTGAGCTATGGCCGACCAACCACTAAGTCCGAGATAAGGGGTTTTTTGGGTTTGGCTGGATATTACCAGCATTATGTGAAAGATTACTCCACACGTGCTAGTACTTTAACTAACGCTCTTAGAAAGACGGAGCCAGTAAAGGTGCAGTGGGCCACAAAGAAGGAGGACGCGTTTCAAACACTGAAACGAGCCCTGAGCGAGAAGCCAGTTCTAATGGCCCCCGACTTTTCAAAAGGTTTTGTGAATCAGTGCAGTGCGAGTGATCGTAGCCAAGAGGATGTGAATGGCCGGGAACGACCAGTTTTGCACTTAAGACGCAAGCTAACTTGCAGAGAAGAGGCGTACAGTACATCCGGAAAGGAATGTGGCTGCGTCGTGTGGGCAGTGCAGAAGTTGTCCTGCTATGTAGCCGGTTCCCAGTTTGTTGTACAAGGTGATCATTGCCGACTGACGCGGCTAAATAACATGTCGCCTAAAAGCGGTCGTTTACTAAGTTTGCTAAGGTGGAGTATGATACTCCAGCAGCACAATCCTGTCGTTCGCTATAAGAAAGGAAAGTTGAACGCTAACGCAGATGCACGAAGGCATGCGTTCTAAGTAATGCTGCCTTCGTCCTCCCCGTGTCTTTCTTTCATCTCTTCGTGAGCAGCTTTTAGCTTAGCAGGTATATTCGAGCAAATTTATTGCCCTCATTTGTTGCCTCAGTTGATTACTTCCGCACCGCGTGATTTCAAGTAATGAACTTTAGTTATGATCATTTAATGTCGTGTGCTATCTTGACACATAGTTTGAGTTCTCATTTAGGAGTTGCGTCCCGCATGGGCCTCTTCGTGTAGAGGGTCCAAATTTGGGATAGACACTTAGCTAGGAGAGCTTACCACGTTGTTTGGAGTCTGGTGTTCTGACGGAGGACCGACGGTGCTTGCTTGCGATGGGTGTTGCCGGTTTTCGGTCGGTTCCTCGCAAGCTGCAGAACGATGAGCGACCGGTGCTGAGAAACGATACCGGAAGAGCCGGGCGAAGCTGGTCGAGACACCTGTAACGCTTCTGTTACCCTTGTACATACTGTATATAAATGTTGCTTCAACTTTTCGTCGGCTCGAGAACTTCTTCGCTCTGCTCTGTGCCGCGCCGATAGCGGACGGACCAAGGTAACGTCGCAGCACAGGTGACTGCGTTGGGATGGCCAATCGCAACAGTGGTGACTGCGGCGAGATGGCCCAGTCTCGACGACACCTGTTTTCTGGATGCTGCTGCCAAGCGACATGGTATAATGTTTTGGGTACTGTCGGGATGCATCAGCGTTTGTGGAGCCCTAAATTGCTCACGCAACAGTGGACGCAAGAACTGAAACATGCTTACGATTGGTAGTACGAATACCCCTTGGTCATACGCAATTGATAGGCATTACCATTAGCAGAAACTCCAGGGAGCCACAAGAATTCTATGTGATGGTGCCTCTGCAGAGTTTGGAGTTGCAGAAGGGGAGCGCCGGAGGCAAGCTATGTGTTTCTGGAACAATGTTAAACACGTCAGTTCCGCTCAAGAGGACATGAATATTGCCCACTCGAGTGCTCAGCGAGTAAAGTGAACGCAACGCTCCGGTTTTCGCCTTCTGAAGCCATACATTACGACCTGTGGCTACGCGTAGTTCTGAAGGTCATGTTTGACGCATAAACCCACATCCTATATATCCGCCCGACGCGGTGGCTAAGGCGTTTTGCTTTTGAGCACGAGGACACGGGTTGGATTCCCGGCAGCGGCGGCCGCTTTTCTGATTGAGGCGAAAGGCAGAAGCGCCCCTGTCTACGAGATTTCCGCGCACGCTAAAGATTCCCAGGTGGTCAAAATTATTCCGGAGACCCCCACTACGGCGGGCCTCATCGCCAGCGTTGCGTCGGTGCGTTAAACCCTTCAATCAATCAAATAAACCAATAAACGCATATCCTGATTGTAGATGAAGTCGATGACACGTATCCGTGAGTGTGCGGATTAGTGCGGACATTATTATTTATTACACATTTCGGGCCCATTGGAGCGCCCAGGCAGGAGGAATGTTTGCGCGAGTATCCGGGATGCGCTCTTTACGTGGGATGCAGGGGAAACTGTAACAATTGCATCCGTGCCGAGTGTTGTAGCTGAAAGTACAACGGTCAAAGGTCGCTTAGTTCGGCGGCAGAGATCAGCGCCAGGGGACAGTCATGCTGCCTTGGCACAAAATAGAATATTCTAATGTTGCCACCCATTCGATAAGAAATAGGAACTGGTAACTGTTTATTTTTCACTTCGTGGCTGTGTTAGAATATTCGCATCTTCTAGAATGTTCGTTTGTTTTTTGGTGCGGAATAAATACTCTTTAATGTTCCCCTTGAACATTACAGAATTTTGAAGTTGTAACGGTAAAAAAATAAACTCTCGAACTAGACCATTAACACAATTCCTCTGTTTTTAGGCCAAACACGTTGGATCCGAGATTATTGCGCGCATGAAAAAGGTGGCTGCGCCCACGTATGTCGATCAGGCGAAGGGAGAGCCATATGCAGTTGCCGGAACGGTTACAAGCTTTCTCGAGATGGAAAAAACTGTGATGGTAAGTATTATTCTGCTGGTACGTTTTTATTCGTTTTTTGGTATAATTTGCCGCTTTCATTCGCTTCGTGAACTGGCCACGATGTGTGCACACAGCCCCTAGTGCAAAAGCACTGTTACCACATCTCTGACATTTTTGCGGGAAATTCGTGAGGCACTGTTTTGTAAAGCATCTTTCGCGCAGCCTGTCCGCTGAAGCCTACTGCATTTTCTGGTTCATACCTCGTTTGCTTTAAGGTTGATTCCCAGCAACGGAAAGGAGTGCCGGCGATGGCCTGATGTTGCGCATAAACTTCTTCAACCGGTGCCGCTTCCCCGACTCTGTGCGCAGAGGTAGGAGCAGGTTACTAGACCCGCTGGTGGCCTCGAACACAGCCGGGCTAGACCTGGCTGTGCTTCGCAGGAAGCCGGTTCCCCGACCCACCAATTGGCGGCGAGATGTTTGAGTGGCGCCCCCTAGCGCCGACGCGAGCTTAGGGACTCGCGCCGCTATCGTCTGCTACACTCCGCTTGTGACGGCCAGCAGTGCCTGTGCTAGAAATTGCCCGCTTTGATACTTCCTTGCATTGAAAAGCGTATTTCTAGTAATTTGGTCATTTTGCTAGCTTTTGACAGCTCTAAATAATCTCAAGCACCAGTGTGAAACACCGGGAGGGAGGGAACAACTTTCTTCAGAGAATCGGTCAAAAGAACTCGCCCTTCTAGCTTATTTGCGAGGTTCAGTGTTCGGAGCTCGTCTATAAGTATTCAAAATGCGTCGGCTTCGCTAAATTGTTTTTTAGTTGCTCTTATGAAGACTCAACAGTCTAATGCAACGCACCAGGCAGCGGGCCCCAACTCAAGCATCGCACAGCAAGAAATAAAACGGCTGTCTTCTGTTCTTTTCGTTGTTGTTGACTTGTATCAAATGAATGCTTTTTCTGTTCCCAACGCTATATTTTCTTCACCGTCACAAATCTGTTAGTAGAAGGTTTTGGGATGTTTCAGAAGCTCACAGAGTTTGTGTGGATATTTCCTTAAGGCTGTATGTCATACATTTCCTTCTTCACAAACTGGCTTTCGTTATGGCTGCGTGCAGGAATGTGCACATCAGACGCGTGCGTTGTTTATTTTCATGCAAATGCAATGAGAAGGTTTGTGCTACGCCAACGCGATCGCGCCTCAGACAACGTTGTCCAGAGTACTCGAAGGCGGCTTTGTGCTCCGATAATCTATCGTAACCATCACAACGAACTGACTGTCAACGCGAACAGTTATGACATGATTATGGTGTTGAAGGCTTCATACACTCGCTAATGAGCGCAATAAATAGTACACGTGCTGGTTTCCATTGCAACAAGCATCGAAACGGATGAATATTTCCAAGCAGCTCTTTATTGCTTTCCAACGTTCACAGGCGTAAAGAACAAATCCTGGTAGGCTCGGGATGACGTTCTATGAACCGAAGAAAATTACTCTTACTCTCTCGTCCTACACTGAGGACCCGGCCCCCTCATCAGCTCGATTTCAATGCTAAACACGGTTTCCTGCTCCTCATCTTCCTGCTCCCACTGCTCTTGAGTGCAGCTTCCCTCTAACGCATGTCTGAATATTGCACAGACGTGGCTGAGGGGAAGTGTACCGAAATAACCCTCTAGGTCTGAACAAACACAGTGTTACTGTATTTTTACCGTATATGTGTCTCGTTTTGTTCAATAAACCTTCATACTGGTCAGGAGCCTGGTATAAAACCAGCCCGCGCCAATTCCCAGTGGGTTATTTGGAACTCTATCTACAGTTTTACGACCCAAATTGCACGTCGGCATACCTTCATGCCATGACAACGTAAAGTGATGTGATACAATACTTTCAAGCGTTCGGCAAGGCTGCAGAAAGTGTTTTTGCAACCTTACACACACATTACACACACGATTACCGGGAATCGTAATACCTTCTGCCAAAGCCGAAAGCACTGAAGGCGCCTGGAATTTGTTTGGTCTTGCATTTCCACTGTTGTCGGTTATTAGCTGTTCCCTTTGTTCGAAAGATTGCTCAATACGGCAGCTGACGCTTAGCTCAGGCTCTCCGCACTCCGCACAGTACCGGCTTCGCAAGAAATGGGGCGACGCCAGCAATGTTTCTTCCGTAGCAGTATCGAAAACAATACCTTAACTCACACCTTGAGCTAGTGTATGCGATTTCAAGCCTCTTTAGATAACAAAAAGTTACGCACACGCAAAATCTGGTGCGGACAAGCATCAGACGTCAATCGAGCGCAAAGAAACAGCAGAGAGAGCGGGCCCGAGTGAAGTAGACGACAAATGCGAGAATGCCTAAGCAGACGTCACGGAGGCGCGCTTCACAGTGGGGCCCGTGGTCGCGCTCACCGTCATCGCATGGGTTAAGGCCCCTAAAATTGCAAAGGTAGCGGCAACTGCTCGCTCCTTCTAGGCCGCTCTCCTCTTTTTTCTTTCCCCTCACTCGCGGGGCTGCTCGTCACTTAAATCGGTGGCGGTGAAGCCATTTTTGTTGGCTTCTTCAGAGCAAACGCCCTCGCAACGCTACGAACCGCTCGCTGCAGTTTTTCTTGCCGTTTGCCCTGGTTTTTACTTCCAATCCCTGTTTCGTGGCATTTACGGACATTCTAGAGTCCTGTTTTAGCAACCCGCACTAAGTGAGGCTGTTTAGTTTTATATATTTGTCTGCAAGGGGATATTTGTGCGGGGTGGATGCCGCTCACGCACGTTCACAGAGCGGGGTTTGTTTACGTGTTCGGCATGCTTGTAACATCTGAAGATAGTTCGTTAACGCGAAAGGATCGAACGTTAACATTTCGAACTGCTCTCTTTGGTAATTCCGTTCTTGCATTCGCGTGATTGTGTTCGTGCAATCACTATAAGGGCTCGCGCGCGTATGGTTCGCGGCAGTATACAGAACGCTTTTTTCGCAAATGCCGTAGTTCGAGCGCTGCGCTGGCGTCCCTGCATTCGCCTTTCTTACGCTGGTTGTGAATCATCGGCGTTCAGGTTTTGCCCGCTTTTACTACCGACGTACATTCTACCTTAATTTCGTGCAGTTTTGATGCAGTTTTGAGTGAATGTTTCTTTCACATTCGTGTCGTTATAGGCTGTTGTGACTAGGTTAAAAAATACACACACATGCTGTTGTACGTGTGTGCACCTACAGAGACGTGAAAAATCCCTGCTGCCCCGACTTCGCAGCCGGATACATTAAACTGCACTTGTGGCCGTACGTTCATGTGCGAACGGAGTTGAAAACGTAGGCTGGTAATTCTGGGAATAGGCGCCGGAGGAGACGGCAATAAATCGATCGGGTAAAATATAGTTGCGAGGAGCAGTTTTTTGGACGCCGGTCAGAATTTTTTTCATAGTTTTCTGGACGCCGGTCAAAATTTTTTTCATATATATATGAAAAAAAATTTTGACCGGCGTCCAAAAAACTGCTACTTGCAACTATATTTTACCCGATCGATTTATTGCCGTCTCCTCCGGCGCCTATTCCCAGAATTACCAGCCTACGTTTTCAACTCCGTTCGCACATGAACGTACGGCCACAAGTGCAGTTTAATGTATCCGGCTGCGAAGTCGGGGCAGCAGGGATTTTTCACGTCTCTGTACGTGCACACACGTACAACAGCATGTGTGTGTATTTTTCTTATTTCTGTCTTATTTTCAACGTGCCCCTCATTTCCTATTCTGATTCGCTATATATATATATATATATCGAATCGGAAATGGGAAATGAAGGGCTCGGTGAATTAAGACAGAATAAGGGTTGGCAGTCAAGAAAACCTCGGAAAGCAAAGGGGGGATTGCGGTAGGCCATAGCAACAGATGAAGAATTTTTTGAGTCAGAAAGAAAGTGGTGAAAAAATGCCCGCCGGGTATTTGGAGGTATTCCAGACCGGTATTCTGGAGGTCGTGGGTTCGGATCCCACACGGCGGGCATTTTTTCACGTACCCGGCACAGATTATTGATGACGCAGTAAAACGCGCTAGCAAACTTGATCGGAACGAACTATTGCTCCCAACCAGGCCGCCCCTTGCCCAACCAACTACTAATCTGATTCAAAGTTATTCAGCGTCAGCCCCAAAAGTTACTTCAATTCTTAAAAAAACACCACAATATTCTCATGCAAAGCCAAAAACATCAACGCGTTTTTCCACATCCGCCCCGCGTAGTCTATCGGCGTTCCACGAACCTACGAGATTCACTCACACTATCTAAAACCACTCGCCCATCTTACATCGGTTGTCGGCCCTGCCAAAAACCGCGATGCCAAATTTGCCCCCATATGACGACCACCACAACAGCCACTAGTACAGCTTCAAATTTTAAGCTTAATATCAAAGGAAATTTCACTTGTGACACAGAAAATGCTATTTATCTGCTAGAATGCGCGCAATGCCGACTTCAGTACATTGGCCAGACCGCCAACTCTTTCAGACTACGTTTCAACAATCATAAGTCACACATTAGGACCCTTCCCAATCTGCCGTTATCGAAACATATAAACGCAGCTGGCCATTCATTTGATAAAATTAAAGTGACAATTCTTGAATCCGGTTTCCGTTCGCACAATGATAGAGAAGTCAGAGAATACTATCTTATTCAGAAATTGAAATCTATGACATCAGGCTTAAACGAAAACATCGGCGCGCTGACCTTTTTGCCGCACTCATAGTCGTCTGTGTGAACTTTCACATCTTGATTACACATCTTTGTGTATGGGAATTCGTATATGGTAATGCGCGCGTGCTCGCAGTTTCACTGGTATAGTTTTAATGTTTTTACTCTATTGTCAGTTTCTTTGGCCCCATCTTATATTGTTTAACAGTGACGCATTGGTCGAATGTCGCGGTTGCTCTCTTTCTACTTTGCACTGTATTTGAATGCTGGTTCTGTTGTACTGCACCCTCTCTTCCATTTTTCTGTTTTGTTTTGTTCGCTACAGCCATGAATGACATGTCACTGTGAAAACCAGTTATGTTTTGCTTTTGCATCGCACATCATTTTTAAATATTTATCAGTTGTTCTGATGTACCACGCAGCACGTGTAATCCTCTTTGCTGTGATTGGCCCTTGAAGCCTTATAAGCTTATGCTCGTGCGCTTGGGTTTTATTCTGACGAAGGCCTGTCCCAGGCCGCAGCGTCAATAAAGTTTGTTTGTTACCCGTTCGTCTGTTCGCTCTACGGTATTTTCACCGGGCCCATTGCATCATCTTCTGACGTATATATACATATATATATATATATATATATATATATATATATATATATATATATATATATATATATATATATATATATTAGTAGGTTAGTAGAGACAGAGACACACGAGAAAGACGTAGAAAATAGAAGTAAGTTTACTGACGTTTCAGGGAGAGGACTCCCTTTCTTCAGAGTATATATATATATATATATATATATATATATATATATATATATATATATATATATATATATAAGAAAACTTCGAACAAGGTAGACACCACGATTGTTGCCAACGTTTCAGACACGAGACTTGCCTTCGTCAGGGCAGCCTCTCGCCTGGCTGGCACTCTTTATATAGGGGTAGGTCCCCAGGTGAGAGGAGAGAAGGAAAGAAGGAAGTGGAATTTAGAAAGCGGATTGGTTTGGTATTATGTCGGGGGAGATATTGAGTGGGAAAGAAGGTTGTATAGTTTGAGCCGTGAAGTAGGTCAGAGGGAAGTCAGCCGGGGGTTGATATTCCGGGAAATTCTTGAAGAGAAAAGAAGAGAGGGTGTTTGTTGACCCGCCGCCCGGCGTACCGAAAGGTTCTCAGAACCGCCGTAAGCAGAACAGGCGGTTAGAGGGGTCCTTGTCAGAAACTATCTGCAAGCCTCAGGTCAAAACAAAAGGTGGAGATGGGGGGAAAGAACAAGGTCAAGGAAAAAAGAAAAAAAAATAGGGAGGAAAACCACACAAACACACACACAAAATAAAAAGCAATAACCCCACAACTGAAATGGCACATGTCGCCACGTAACAACATTCACCATACATCAGCTTTCAAAGCGGCGCCACAACCCATGACATCAGAAAACTCATTGACGCCGCCGCACGCAACATCACTCACTTCATTCTTCACTTTGGCCTGACGACTTAAAAAACAGCAGCGCTGAAAGCACCATCGAGGCCATGAAAACTCTTGTTCACGACGTTCAGACCAACAGGCCCAAAGCAAAGATAACTTTCACAACAGTACTTCCCAGGATCGAAAACAAACACAAGCCAGACATACCCCAGAAACACAGACTTCTAGCTCCCTCACAAAGGTCAGCTAAGCTTAACGACTTCCTCGTGTACCTTGGACGCAACAAAGGAAACGTTGACGTCATCCACCACGCAAAAATTCACCACGACCCCCTAGGACACCTGGCCAACGTGCTACACCCTAACTTTCGAGGCGTCCGACTGATTTCCGAAAACATCAAGTACAGGCTGAGGAACTCATTTAAAGTGACGCTCCCAACTTCACGCATCAGCCTCCGGTCTCCGGGCAGCAGAGAACAGAACCAACCCAACACCCCCAACTGTAGCGAAATTTCATGTCCACCTAAGAGGAGCACATGTGACGCCAGCACACAAACCGTGGACGTGGCCGCAACACCAGCTGTACAGCACGCAAGCGAACAACAACCCGAACCACCAAAGACATCACGCTCATGGTTCACGCAGACCCGAACACGCAGTATAACGCAAACAAGCACCCAAACAGGCATCGATGTAGACCTCACACCCAGCAGCCCCCTAAACAACTGACTCCAAGCAAAAAAGTATCACCCCGGAGGTCTGCTCGAAACAAACACAACTGACTACCACCGAGTAGACCGGATGCTTTAACCCCTAAATCCCGCTCGTTCCTTAAAGCTCGAAAACTAGCCAGCCAATAAACCAACTACAGATTTCATCTCAAAACGTACTCCTCGTATCTCCAAAGCAAAAAGATCCCCAAAGGCCTCCGCCTAAATGTTAGTTGTTGCCTTGGTGCACTCCCTCCTGAACTAGCTGCCAGGTGGCAAGGTATTCTGAATAATGCTTCTCTTTGCCTCCTAGAAATTCTTAGAGACCACTGTACTAGCCAACTCAGACTCTTCAACGACCAGATTGAAGCTCTTCCGCTAACTGAGCAGGAGAAACTAGACCTCAATATTTTTATAAAACGCAAAGAAAATCATCTTAGCAATAAGCAAGCGGTTAAGTTTCAACGTGACCAGCCTCCCTCGCGAAATACAGCTTGCACTGTAGAAAACCATCCTCTCAATAGCCCTGACTATTAAGTATTAGGTCATGTAATGTACCCCCTCGATACAGAAATTGCTTTAGTAAACCTCCTCCCCCAGCCAATAATCCTATTGAAAAAACGAGCTCCTTCGGTACCTGCCCCAGCAACGTTATTGACAATTCCAAAATACCAACGGCCGACGAAAAAGGTATCCTAGAACGAGGTCTAACTTTCTGTCTCACAAATAACCGTGTGAATGAATACGAGTTACATAAAGATCTCACTGAATTTTCTCGGAGAATGAGACTAAGTGAGTTTTTTTGGGGAAAAATAGGACCAACCTGAGATTAACGAACGCACCCTCCACCCTCCTATCACTTGGACTTCAGATATAGATCAATCTCCAGAATTAGATCTGTACTTAAAATCAGTATCAAGAGAAATATTGACGACAACTAAGCGATCAAACAAGCGCATGAACCTAACTCCGTCGGAAGAAGTTACCCTGAATAGCCTATCAACCAAAACCGACATAGTCATAAAGCCAGCCGACAAAGGTGGTAGCGTAGTTGTTTTACCTATGGGAAAATACAAAGATGAATCTTATAGGCAGCTCAATAACCCTTGCCATTACAAGCCCTTAGATAACGATCCGAGCCAGGAGTACAGCCTAAAAATACTTCAGAGCCTCACAGATCTGTGATCTAGAGAATTAATAACGACAACTGGCTTAAATTTCAGGAAACCGAATAATAAGAGCGCAGGACGTTTTTACCTCCTCCCAAAAGTCCACAAAGTCCCCGTAGAATTATTGTTCACTGCCGACATTCCTGGCAGACCCATAGTTTCTAATAACAATACCCCAACCTAAGCATTATCTCTGTTTCTGAATCGTTACCTATCCGACATTCCGGCTCTTCTTCCTTCATTCGTTCAGGACACCCCCCACTTGTTCCACATAATAGAAGAGATAAATAATGGTGGGCACCTACCCAGTGGAACCCTCCTTGTTACTCTTGACGTTGCCGCATTGTATACAAACATCACTTTCGTCGAAGTAATCGAAGCTATTTCAAAAGCTTTATCAAAGAACCCGCACGAACATGCGACAAAAGTGTACATAACTTTGTTAAAACTAGTTTTAACTCTCAGTTATCTTGAATTTGACTCGTCTTACTTTTTGCACGTTTTTGGAACCAGCATGGGTACTCCATTCGCGCCGACCTATGCCAATATTTTCATGGGGAAACTTGAAGCCACCCTATTTATTAAGCTCTTTTCCGTACAAACCTCAGGTTTTCCTCCGTTACATAGACGACACCTTCATGATTTGGAAACATGGTCGCGCGACCCTAGAAACGTTTATATCTCATCTCAATTCTTCGCATCCGACTATTAAGTTTTCCTGCCAGTATTCTGAAACAGAAGTGAACTTCCTGGATACCACCGTCATTCTAGACAACGGTAAACTTAAAACCACGCTCTTTGGAAAACCAACAGACAGGCAGCAGTACCTAGATTATAAAACCCGTCACCCGAGGCACTGCAAACAAGGGATCTTTGTAGGACAAGCCACCAGGGTTAGAAGAGTATGCAGTGATGACAGTGACTACGTAAAGCATCTAGACGAACTCAAGTCCACCCTTATGAACAGGAACCACCCCAAAAGCTCGCTCGATCAGGCGTACCAACGTGCATCTAATCTCAAAAGGGATGACGTGCTCAATGAACAGCGACAAAAGGAAAGCGCCAGGCCGCCTGCCCTAATAACTAAATTTCCAAACGCCCTCCCAAACGTAAACAATATACTGCGGAAATACTACCCCATTTTAGCCAGTAACGACCGACCTAAAAAGACGTTCCAGGAAGCACCAAGGGTTACCTAACGGAGAAACAAGAATCTAAAAGATATTTTAGTGCATGTTAAAACAGGGCCTTCAAAGCAACCAGTCATAGCCATACTGCTCCCGTCCCAGATGCAAGACTTGCAGGCACCTGCAGACAGACTGCATTGTAAAAAGCACAGCCAGTAATTATGTCCACAAAATTATTTCAAGTTTTACATGTACTTCACCCAACATTGTCTATATGTTGGAATGCTCAATGTGCCACAAACTAGGCGAAACGAGTCAACCTATGAGCCTACGTCTTAACGGCCACCGGGCAGATACTCTTAGCAAATCCTCCATAGCTGTAACGCAGCATTTCAACCAACCAGGCCACAATTTTGATGACCTTAAGTTGTATATACTTCAGTCAAACTTTAAGTCTCCTAGGGACAGGAAATACCGAGAATCCTATTTAAATCACAAATTCAACTTCATGGAACCTACTGAAATTAATGCATCTAGGAGCAACTTGGAATCCTTGCGATATTCACAGGGAATACAGCATGAGGTATTGCATTGCGTATACTTTATCCAAAGACTATGACCCCTCCCTCTGCTCCTTACTTGGTCGCCTAATTCATTTTGTTTTCATTCCTTAGCTTCCAGTTTAGTACGCGCCCGCATCCCTCCAACCTTTTCTGTGGAATTACATTTTATTTCTTTTTTTTTTTTGCTCCGCTTTGTCTTGTACGTCACTCTAACTTTATCTTTTTCGTTTTTGGGTTTCAGGACAGGCCTGTTCCAGGAATGTTGCTGTTGGTGACACGTGCCATTTCAGTTGTAGGGTTATTGCTTTTTTTGTGTGTGTGTGTGTGTTTGTGTGGTTTTCCTCCTTGTTTTTTCTTTTTCCTGGACCTAGTTATTCCCCCCCTTCTCTACCTTTTCTTTTGACCTGAGGTTTGCAGATAGTTTCTGACAAGGACCCCTCTCACCTCCTGTTCTGCTTACGGCGGTTCTGAGAACCTTTCGGTATGCCGCGTGGCGGGTCAACAAACACCCTCTCTTCTTTTCTCTCCAAACATTTCCCGGAATATCAACCCCGGGCTGACTTCCCTCTGACCTACTTCGCGGCTCAAACTATACAACCTTCGTTCCCCCTCAATATCTACCCCGACATACTCCCAAACCACTCCGCTTTCTCAATTACACTTCCTTCTTTCCTTCTCTCCTCTCACCTGGGGACCTACCCCTATATAATATAAAGTGTGCCAGACAGGCGAGAGGTTGCCCTGACGAAGGCAAGTCTCTTTGCTGAAACGTTTGCAACAATCGTGGTTTCTACCTTGTTCGAAGTTTTCTTTTCTTGTGTTCTCTACCATCTTCAAAGTTTTACTGCGCCCTATATATATAAATATATATATATATATATATATATATATATATATATATATATATATATATATAGCACAGAAATAAGAGTTGGCAGTCAAGAAAACCTCGGAAAGCAAGGGGAGGATGTGGTAGGTCATTGAAACAGATTAAGAATTTGGAAAGAAAGGAAGTGGAGAAAAAATGCCCGCCAGGTGGGATCCGAACCCACGACCTCCAGAATACCGGTCTGGTGTGATATATATATATATATATATATATATATATATATATATATATATATATATATATATATATATATATATATATATATATATATATATGTATGTATATATATATATATATATATATATATATTGACAGGAGGCACTGACAGGCGATAACAAACTATGTGGTTATGGGGGGATTTGCCACAGGTTAAACGAACGGGGATTGTGCGACGAGTTCCCGTGGAAGAAGAGGACGAGGTGTGATGGTTGTGCTTCCCTCAGTGTGTACCAGCGGTACCCAGCCTCTTGCGTTTTGAGTATTGCAAATACATTTTTCTACGGCATCCTCGCCTCGTAACAATAGGGTGTCCCAGCTATTATGCACCAAGATATAAAAAAAAGAGAAATTGCGTAACTCAAAGAAAACCTAGTGCATAATGTTTGCAGTACTGTGAAGAAGCGGAGAGTAATTTTTTCGTTAGTGAGACTTAATTAATTAATTGTAATTAATTATCTAACTCGAGAAATACCGTCCTAATCACTAAAGTGTCAATGAGGCACTTGTAGGTAACCACGAGGGGCATCTAACTGCGCTATTTTCAGCGACGAACTAATTGCGTACTCATTTATTCTGACTGATAACGGAAACCCGCGAAATATGAAAATACCACGTGACGACGCTTACGCGCGCATTGTAATGCAGCGTCCCCAAACAAAGCTGATTGAAAGCAACTGCTTCGCGTGTTACCCGCCCGAAGAGACAGCGCATCACCTTGATAATAGCACGCATGGAAGGAGCAGCAGCAGCAAGATTCGCGGGACGCGTGTGCAGATAAGGAACAAACTCGGACGCGATTTCTTCTTTCTTTCTTTTGTCTATTTCATTCTGGCTAACTCAGAGGCAGCCTGTTTGAGGGCGTTGGTTTACGGTGCGCGCGGAGGCGCCGTCACGTGGTATTTTTCATATTTCGCGGGTTTCTTTTATCAGTCACAATAAATGTGTACGCAATTAGTTCATCGCTGAAAATACCGCAGTTAGGTGCCCCTCGTGGTTACCTACAAGTGCCTCATTGACACTTTAGTGATTAGGACAGTATTTCTCGAGTTATATAATTAATTACTATTAGTTAATTAAGTCTCATTAAAGAAAAAAATACTGTCCGCTTCTTCACAGTACTGCAAACATCAGGCACCTGGTTTCTTTCGAGTTACGCCTGTACTCTTTCTTTAAATCTTGGTGCATGATAGCTGGGACACCCTGTATATGTATATATATATATATATATATATATATATATATATATATATATATATATATATATATATATATATATATATATATATATATATTTATACGTCTGGAGCTCGAGTGCCGCTGACTACCACCCCCAAGCGCAGGAAACAAAATATCTTCACATGAATACCCGCTATAGTGGAGGCGAAACAGCTCCGCCCGTAGCGTAGTGGTCATCGCACCAGACGCGTATTCTGGAGGTCGTGGGTTCGGATACCACCCGGCGGGCATTTTTTCTCGACTTTCTGGCTTTCAAAATTCTTCATTTGTGTCAATGGCCTACCACATTCTCCTCTTTTCGTTCAAAGGCAACCTTGACTGCCAACCCTTATTTTGTCTTAATTCACCGAGCTCCTCATTTTTTAATTCTGATATATATATATATATATATATATATATATATATATATATATATATACCCATATATAGTTGGGTAACGGAATGATTATGTGTTTTTTTACTATGGTTAGTGAAGTTGACATTTTTTTAAATTTACGTAACAAGGAAAGAAAGAAAAACAGGCGCCCTCAGTGCGGACTGAACACGCGCCTTTCGAGTTGATCTCGAATGCCTTACCAATTCGGCTATCTGGGTGACTGTGTTATCCTTCACTTTCTGGGGTATTTATATTTTATGTAACTGTATATAGCTATATATTTATATAACTGTATCCGACGCTTGAGGGTGGTAACCAGCGCCACTCTGACTACACGGGGAAACGGGGACCCTCTTTTCAACCCCCGGGGCTTGCAAAGCGTAGATAACCCCAAGAACTGTTTTTGAGATTGGTAAATCTTCAAGGAGAGGCGACTTTTACGAGGCATGTCATGTGTCTGATTTACGCCCATACTCAGTAATTCGAATAGCGATGACGCTGGAAGTCAAGCTGGAAGTACAAGTCCGCTCCTTGGTGCAAATTTTTCATGCGTGCGTGAAGTTTGTTGTATCCAGGAATATATTGCAGCTAAATGCTCCTACAAAGCCGGTGTGTGCAGAGGATCCAAGGATGCTGCGGCGCTGGCCTTTAGATTTGATGACGAAACGGCGTCGTGCACGAGCGAGAGACGAAGGGCCCTTCGAAGGGCCCTTCGTTAGAAGGTGCCCGGCCCGGGGCCGGGCACCTTCTAAGATTTATCCCAAAACAAGATTTCTGATGAACGACGCTACGTAAATTCATTAATTACCGTAACAATGTGTTTAATATCACACAAATACATTTACCACAGCTATCAGGAATCGTTTACAAAATAAATACGGCCCGTAAGCAGAACGTTACTGCTTGTCGTGGAAAAGGATTGCTTTATACCGGTAATAAGAGTTACAATGGTTGCTGGCTAGCTGGTTAATGGTTTTTCAAAAAACAATTACTGCGTGGCTGAAGGACGAGAGACAGGGGGTGTTAAAAACTTCCCCGCAGTTTCACTAGTGAAGGCTGCGGTAGCGTTTCGCCACAAGCTGCTACCTACGCTTGAAAAATCATGAACTCTTCCGTATAAAGATGACGATTGTTTATCGCAAAGGTTTCTCGTGGAGGGAATCCTTGCTTGCCTTCTGGATTTAAACTTTGACTGGACGACCTTTGAATTTGACCAGCACGCAGTCTGGTCTTTTGGTCTCAACGTCTTTGAGTTTGACCCTTGCCCATTTTATCTCGCCCGAAGAAAGCTTCGCGTTCCACAATCGCATCCCACAATTGAACCCCGCTCCAAATCCTAACTGCTTCCAGAGTGTCGGGAATGCGCATGAAGAAAAAAAAAACGCTTTTTTTTCCTCTATGGAAATGCGTCTGTGCCGGAGGACTGGGGCTGATGCACCTCTATTTGACGCAACTATAGTCGCGGATTTTTGGTTTCTTTACAAGCCATTACAAGAATTTTAGGTGCAAAGTACCTTAGGACCGCGCAATGTCCGTCCGCGTCCGTGCGCATAGCATTTACAATCGCAAAAAATCACACAGGCACCGGCAGGATTTGAGCCTTTGTCTGGTGGACCAGACCGAGTTAGTGTGAGTCATCTTACCCATTGGGCTACGACCGTGGGCTAGTACCCGAGAGTCAAACGGCTTACTCCCTCACCTGTAACGGTGCGGCGCACTTTAGGACCTCGCAATGTCCGTCCGCTTCAATGCGTGCGCACACCACCATCAAGCGAAAATCAAGCGAAATTCTAATTGAGCCGTGAGTTGCAGTTTCATTTAGGGAATAATCAAGGTAAAACTCAGGGCTCAAATCGAATGCCCGTCGGGGCGCAAATCGGATGTAACTAGGGGCGCAACTTGGATGTCATTTCGAGTCTTCGTACTCCGTACCCTCGCCATCATCCACGGAGTGGAGATGCTGCCATTTATTCAGGTACTCGACAAAGAATGTTTAACCATTAATAAACACAGGCTGACGTTAACACTCTGTCACATTATTTAACTATCAGTGCCAGCCTTTATTCCACGCAGGTGTAAAATTGGGAGGGGAGGGGGGAAGATTTTTAGCTTGGCCTGTTGGGTGGTTGAATAACTTTGGCTCTTGATAATATGACTAGTACTACAAACGCGGGAGTCCCACTTCGGCTCTTCGGCTCCCGTGCGATCACTCACGAAAACCGAAGGTTCAAAGCTCACGGTTAGAGAAGGTATAACTGCCGCGACGTTTGCACGACAACACAGTAATCGAACTCGCACCTAAGTGCCTTTCTCTTCATAGCTCACGTATCGAAGTATCACACCGTTAAGGCTGGTGCGGAAACCGTTGTAATTGAAACCAGTGAAGATAATTTAAGTGTAAGAAATGAGTACTAATACTCGTAGTATTATGCCTCCTCAGACCCGGCGGAGCCAGGCGGAGAGCGCTGAACAAAGCGCTCATGTCAACAAATCCCGTATACCCAACCTTTGAGGCGTCCAACACGTTTACGTAGCCGTTAGTGCATTTAGGAAGGAATGAATATTAAAGGGACACTGAAGTGAAATTGTCAAGCTCCCGTTTTTGCTTGCACTGCGTAGACTGGCTCAAATTAGCACACTTTTCATCGTTTATCCGGTTGACAAATCGGTAATTATTTTACAAAGCGCGAAAGAAGAAAAACTACCATGCGCGGTTTGCGGCGGCCGCACCAACTAAGGCTGTGACGTTGGGAGGAGGGGCGCCGTGATTGGACGATGCCCAAGATTAGCAATCACACAAGTTTCGGTTTCGGTTCTGTAAAACAACATGTTCGACATCCGATGGCGTCGTTGGATGGGCATTCTCAATATCCCAGTAATCATAGTACCGCGCTTCTGCCATGTTGTCGGCTGTAAAATGCATAAGATAAGCCTCCCAGGACGGCTTGGAATCGTAGCATTCACTAGCCGAGGCCTACGCAGTGCATGAGCGCCCTCCGCGTCCCCGCAGACGCACAAATGCATGCGCTTTTCCACAATATTTGGAGCTTGCCTCACTCATGCCTGTATCGTAAAAAGCGTGTTCGCACCAGGCCAAGGGTCTATTGATTCTGGCCTGTGCCCACTGCCCGCAAGCAGTCGGTGCTTATGGCAACAGCACGCCAACGAGAACTCGCTAGCGCGCCAGTGCCAGGCTGCGCGAGTTCTGCGGACTAGTTCGTGGAGCAGTGAACGTTCGGCCCAACAAAAAGTGAACTCAGTATAGAAAACATCGGCGAAAAACGAAAACGTTACCTTATAAAAACAAAAAAAAAACTTGTCCCCGCGGGGATTTGAACTTGTGACGGGCAAAACACTTGCGATTACATACCTGGCGCTCCAGACCACACGACCACGGGCGAAAGCGCTGTCGATAATGGAAATATAAGGTATATAATGTATGACCAGTTTACACTTTTATTTAGTTTTAGCTAAATAAAGTTTCAAGTAGCTTAGGTCACTATTTGTTGTATTGCGCTCGTGCAGTAAGCGTCCCCCGAGCCTCCACAATTGCTCACGTCTAGCAATTGCATTTCTTAGACGGAAAAGCGTTCGCAGATGCGTAGTCGTGCTGCTGACCGCTGTGCTTGTTCGCCCAGCGCAAAAAAGTGCATCCCGCACCCTAGTTTACGCTGTACGGTGAAAATATCAGTTGATTTTATTTCCTTAGTACCTATATTGACTTCGCTGACTCTTCTACCCCTTCAAGAGTCATTATATTTTACTGGCGTACCAGTCAGCGAAGCGTCGCATGTGCGCTTGTGCAGCGCTTGTGTGAAGCGACCTTGTCTTGGAGCTAGATACAGAGTACAAACTAACGAAGTAAAGAAAGGCACATTCTTCCATTCACAAACGTGTTGTGGCTTAGTTTCAACTGATCGAGCGAATTGGTATGACCCGTCGGCGGCCGGCGGACTTGGGCCGACTGACTCGGTCGCGGAAGGTCGGCGAGCCGTGCAGTAGCGCAGCCAATTGCCAGCTCCTCTCCTGCTGACGTCACACGGAAACGCCAAAGAAAACGGGCGAGATCGCAGAGAGGAGGACAGCATTTTCGAATTGATTTTTCTACTAAATAAATTCGCATAAACGCGCTCAGAGTGGTCGAAACAGGGCCTAGGGACTCCGGACTACAATTTGCGCTCGTAATCCCGCATTGTTTACAAATCACTTCAGTGTCCCTTTAATACTAGCAGTTATATTCGCAGTCAGATCAGGTGGGTCCAAGCGTAGATAGCTGCAAAAAGCGCTCATATTAATGTTGTCCATACCCAACCTTACAGTGACCGACAAGTTTACTTAGCCGTTAGTGCATATAAGAACCCAACACACCAGTCTAGACTTCGTTTCGCCGCACATACATATCCGCTCACAACACCCCCTAAATATTCAAAGAAACGAAGCAAACACTCCAAAAGCAACTGAAGGCTGCGTAGTCCAATGCTCATTCCACTAACGAGGGGGGCGCCGAGTGATGGCGCCACCCGTTCAGTTGCCCGGTCCCTGTGGAATGGCGCTACCTTTGTCATTTTAGGGCCCTTAGCATGGGCGGATTTCCCGCCACTGACGCTTAGCTGCAGATTCCTTTGCGTGAACCGTAGAATTTGCGCGGCGACGGCCCTGCAGTTATCGGGCGAGCATCCGTTGACGTTCGGGCTGACAGAAGCGAACCACAGCTCAGCTTCATTAAGCAAATCTGTTGGGCAACTTGGCGCATTATGATTCAAGAAATAGAGCGCAACTTGGACGACGACAGTAACGAAGGGCGACGGGGCAAGCGCTTTATTGTAAACACGGGAATAACCAGTATAATTTAGATATGGCCAAGGGCGCACTTACGTAACAAGCAAGGTCTGCAGCTTCAACGGTTGTTCTTTAAATGGCTCGTTTCGCAGGATAAGACCTCTTTCATAATCGTTGTATGGGTCAAACACTTTGTCTCCTCTTTCACTTCATGGCAATATACTTATGCTATTTTTTTTTCAGATATTGATGAATGTTACGATGGAATAGCAAAGTGCCAGCACCGCTGCAACAACACTCCTGGGTCATTCGAATGTCGGTGCCACCCGGGATACGCAAATTCTCCCACCAACAAGACGCAATGCATAGGTATAAAGCAGTTAAACTGAATGCCCTCCGGGTCCAAGCTATTCTATGAATTGATTAATATGACTTTCGTCTGTGTATGTCGTTTTGTGCCTGCCTCTTATTTTGCATTTCGCAGTGCAAGTTCTACTATCCGGAAGCGGAGGAACATATTTGCGTATAGGTTGACAACTTGCCTTGTGGAACCTCTTGTACGTCTTGTGAAAAACTGTCTGACCGCTGTATTGAGTCCGCTCAAGTTATAGAAAGCAGGCGGAGTATCTAGCTCTAAAACAAAATTCATCGCGTTTTATCGCTCACGGGTGGTGCAAAAATACTTGCGCCTTGCCCACACTAAAGCGCGTGGGCTTTTCGGCGAGAAGTACCAGACAAGGAAAACGGTTGTAACAGACGTAATTATGCAGGAAAACTAATTACAATACCTTATACTTATAAAATAGCTATTACATGGGCTGACAGTGATCTCACATGATCTCACACGGGAGGTTTGAAACAAATGACAACTTTTTTTATGCCGTCCCGTTGGCCAAAAGGGGTGCGAGAGATACGCTGAGTAAAAGTTTATTTATATTTAATTGTTTATTTCGCAATGTGGTTTTATTGCCCAGATACCGGATAGTAGCAAGAGAGCACTGAGAGGTGGCAAGGCCAGCGGAAGGATCGGCGGAGCAGCCGAAAGACCGTTCCGTACACTTCATGCGCTTAACGGCGATTGACGATACCGCTCTACCCGTTCCATCGTCGTCATCTGCACAATCAAAGTAGAATATCCCCTTCAGTGGGTGCACACCAGTTCTGTCGGGATCGCCACCACCAATCACGGGGCCAGTGCTGAGCACAGCGGTTGCCGCCGTAGCTTGCCTGTTTTGAGATCAACTGGAATCGAAATGACGCCGATTATGGGGCTCGCACTGTGGCTTCGCGTAACTTGCTCATCTTTCGCATTACTATTTATTTTTTTAATCTTGCAAGAACGCGAAAATCATCGTAATTTATAATAAAGGTGACACGAAGAATTAAAAAAATTACAGGCCAATAAGCTTACGTACTGTCAGTCGTCTACAAGGTACTTACCAAGGTAATCGCTAACAGAATTTCTTCCACCTTAGATTGCAGTCAATCTAAAGAACAAGCAGGACTTCGTAAAGGCTGTTCAACAATGGACCATATTCACACGATCAACCAGGTGATAGAGAAGTGCGCGTAGTATACTGAACCCCTATATATAGCCTTCATAGATAATGAGAAAGCATTTCACTCGGTCGAAACCTCAGCAGCCATTCAGGCATAACGGAGCCAGGGTGTAGACAAGTATTACGTAAGAATCTAGAGGATACAATGGGTGCAAAGCTACCATCGTCCTACATAAGGAGAGCAGTAAAATACCTATAAGGTAGGGCGTCAGACAAGGAGACACAGTCTATCCAATGTTATTCACAGCATGTTTAAAAGAAGTATTCAGAAAATTGCATTGGGAACAGGTTGGGAGTAAGGGTTAACGGAAAATACCCGAGTAACCCCAGATTCGCTGATGACGCTACTTTGCTAAGTTAGTCGGAGGACGAATTGCAAAGCATGATTACCGCACTGGACAGGCAGAGCAGAATCATGGGCCCAAAAATTAATATGGAGAAAACTAAAGTAATGCTAATTAACCTCGGCAGAGCACAGCGGTTTGGTATAGTAGGCGAGGCAGTGGTAAGCGAATATATCTACTTAGGCCAAGTAGCAACCCCGGATCCCAACCATGAGGCAGAGATAATTAAAAGGATAAGAATGGGGTGGAGTGCGTTCGGCAGACATTCTGAGATTAATGAATGGCCGCGTAACATTGTCTCGGAAGAAAGTGTGTGACAGCTGCATCTTACCGGTACTCACCTACGGGGCAGAAACTTGTGTGCTCACTAAAAGATTTCAACTTACATTGAGGACGACTCAACTAGCAGTGTAACGGAAGATGATAGGTGTAACATTAAGAGACAAGAAGAGGGCGGAGTGGGTCAGGGAACAAACGCGTGTTAAGGATATATTTGTAGAAATTAAGAAGAAGAAATGGACGTGGGCAGAGCGTGTAATGCGAAGGCAACAGAACTGTTGGTCATTAAGGGTAACAGAGTGGATCCCTAGAGAAGGCAAGCGTGGCAGGGGGCGGCAGAAAGTTAGATGAGCAGATGAGATCAAGAAGTTTGCTGGGATCAATTCGTCGCCGTTGTTAGAAATCCATGGGAGAAGAGTTTGCCCTGCAGTGGGCGTAGATAGGCAGGTGATGATGTTAATAATGATGATGATTTTGTTTGTTTGTTTATGTGTGTGTTTGTCTGTCGGTCTGTTTGTCTATTTATTTATTTATTTATTTATTTATTTATTTATTTATTTATTTATTTATTTATTTATTTATTTATTTGTTTATTTATTTATTTATTTTTATTTATTTCATAGTTTTTGTGAGGGCCATTGTCCCAAGTTAGGCTACCGAGTGGAGGAAGGCGGGCGATATCGTGATCCTGTTCTGCATTCAAACCTTAAGCAGGAACAGATTTTGCAACCAGGGATCCCGCTTCTATGAACACTGTGGGGTTCTAGAAGGGTAAAAGTAGATTAGTTTACTTTCCCCTGCAATAGCAAAACCGGCGACGAGAGAGACTAATCCGTCTTCGTCTTCTCGTTTCGCCCTGCTAGCAAGCGATCTGCCCCCACCCCGCGGCTGCGCGCTGTACCGCGCCAGCCGCGGCGGGCCGTGGCTCGACGGAACAAAGGAAGCGACAAGTGTTTTCGCTCATTGACATTTATTACTGAATAATAAACATTCAAAGAGCATGCAGGCTAGCTGGTTGGCGGCGAGGATCTAGTTCCTCGCCCGGGCAATTTAAGGGAATCGAGAGGTTCGACTCACCGCGACAACAGTCATCGCCGGGGCGCCACCTCAGCGCGCTCGCGTTTGCCTCGCTGGAACACCGATGGCAGCCATTGTCGCCCTCCTTTTTGCCCGATCCTCGAAGGAAGGAAGTCGCTAGGCACGTCCTCTCGCCTCGCTTCCCGAGCTCCGACTCCCCCCCGCAGCTCGCATCCCGCACGCGCTCGCCGGCTTAAAGACACTCCTACGGCGAGGAGGTAGATCCCCCTCGCCGACGTCTTGCCGAGCAAATTCCCGCGAGGAGCAAGCGGTATGGCGAAGCCGAACCAAAGGGAACGCGCTAAGGTCGCGTTCCCACAACACAAAAGAAATTTTCACATTACAACCGCCCCGAATAAAGTAATTTGGCATTTGGTACGTTTGTCTCTAATGCAGACATCGACGAGTGCAAAGTGGACAACTTCGGCTGTGAACACGAGTGCGTTAATGAGCCCGGATCCGCTCGATGCAAATGCTTTTTCGGCTTCAGGCTTCAAGAAGACGGCAAACGTTGCGCACGTAATTGTGAGTTCACTTGTTTTTGTTTATTCTACAAAACTATATTCTACAAAAATAGAAAAAAAACGAGAGTGGTTCTACAATTTTTTAATGCGAAGAAGTATATGTTTAACCCCCGCAGTTTTCATTCCGGTGTCATCGATTTACTCGGCGCTGCTCCGGGGCTTCCCCCGGAGCAGCGGGGGAAGCCCCGCCTCCGCCGATGCACCTTTGGCAAGTTGCGCAGTTGGCAGCAAACGGTGGTAGTGCGGTTATCAGATGTTCGCGAGAAATATACACAAGCACGGATGAGCGCAAAAACTATACAATTTTTGGACCTCAAACTTACCTTCGCAAAGGACCACACGTGTTGGGTGTAGTACTACCCAACAACAAAAAAATTCCCCCGCATTTCCCCGAGGGGGAGAATGTGAAAGTGCGAATGCACGGTTGTCGGCCCGCTTGCGGCGCTTGCGCTCGGCCCCCGCAGCCCACCGCCTCGCCGCCTTCTCTTCCATCTCTTCCATCGGGTTTGTAGTATCACGTGTACACCACGCAGTTATCAAGCCGCTATAACGCCGCTGAGTCGCCAACGCACGCCGCTGACGACGTAGTTTGAATGCGTTAAAGATATAAGGCGCGTCCCTAACGCTGATATCACGTCGCGTCCGTAGCTTGGTCGGTAGAGCGTCGCGCTGCGGCCGCAAAGTCCGCGGATCGAAACCTGGCGCCGGATGCTGTTTCTTTATAGAGGAGCACTGCGGACGCCGACGCCGCCGCCGACGCCGGCGGTGGATGGTTTGGGGTCGCTTTGGACCCTCTTAAACCCTACAATCAATCAATTATATATCCACGGCAGTGTACGGCGGGGGTATACACAAAAACGCTTTTTTTGTTAGGTAACTTAGTCGAAATACCGCGTGATGTGCCCCAGCTAGCAAAAAATTCCCCCGCATTTCCCCGAGGGGGAGAATGTGAAAGTGCGAATGCACGGTTGTCGGCCCGCTTGCGGCGCTTGCGCTCGGCCCCCGCAGCCCACCCCCTCGCCGCCTTCTCTTCCATCTCTTCCATCGGGTTTGTAGTATCACGTGTACACCACGCAGTTATCAAGCGGCTATAACGCCGCTGAGTCGCCAACACACGCCGCTGACGACGTAGTTTGAATGCGTTAAAGATATAAGGCGCGTCTAACACTGATATCACCGTCGCGTCTGTGGCTTGGTCGGTAGCGCGTCGCGCTGCGGCCCGCAAAGTCCTCGGATCGAAACCTGGCGCCGGATGCTGTTTTTTCTTTAAACAGCACTGCGGACGCCAACGCCGCCGCCGCCGCCGCCGGCGGTGGATGGTTTGGGGTCGCTTATAAAGAGCATTCGCTCTTAAAAGCCGCCCGCATCTTCCCACGGAGGGAACTCGAGTAAATGCGTCGCATCTACTCGAGTCAAGCAAAGCGTCACGTCAAGCGTAAGCCATGCAAAGACGCCCTTGACTGAATTCCGAACGCGCGCTCCACCGCTTATATACGTTGAGGGGACTGCGTAAGCCGGTCCCAGTCGACGACGTTGGCGTACTTGTAAAGCGGCGTGGACTCTAGGTGTTTGAGCCAACCGCGGATGTTGCTTGGCCGGAGAACGGCACACCGGTTATATGCGCAGCGCGCCCGAAGGAGAGGAAACCGCGGAAGAGAGAGTACTGCACATGCGCCGGCCCAAGCGCGTCTGCCGCGGCTATGACGCAACACAATCCAACACAATCCACTTTAATCCAATCCAATCCAATCCAATCCAATCCAAATCCAATCCAATCCAAGCCAAGCCAAGCCAATCCAATCCAAGCCAATTCAATCGAATCCAATCCAATGCCCCTCGCGAGAGAGTGTTCGAATCCAATCCAATGCCCCTCGCGAGAGATGTGTTCGCTTTCGCCTCGACTCGACGCGCATGCGCAGTAAGCGTGCGGACTACGGACGCCAATACGGGTGACATCGTGAGTTACTGAAATGCTCTGCATTTAAAAAATGCACTGACGATTACTACACTCCCTAAATGAAATTTGTGCACAGCGCGAGCTGCAGTCTTCTCGGTCACGGCGTATTTCTGCTGCGTCTCAGGAAGTGTTCGCGTGATCAGCGAACACACGGCGGCGTGCGCTACTCTTGTGCTACCTCGCAGTGCGCTGCCGCCGCCGTCCAGCATGTTGCAAATCGTCTTTGAACCTCCCGCGCAAACGTCTCGTGGTTTGGATTAGCGGAGAATGGAACAGCGTCTGGGGAAAGTGTCAGGGGGAGGGCGCCCCTTTGTGGCGACGCATGAGACATGTGTGAGGGAAAGGCAGTGAGAGAGATGACGCCCTAGCTGCACATGTCGTACTCCACTTGACCCTTCGCTGGACGTTCCTCTCCGTTTTCTTTCTTTCATCGCTGCTGTAACATACGCTTATCCCTCTCAACTTTCACTCTGGCCTGCGCTGCCCACATTTTTACGAGTTTGGTTCTTGCTTATAAGCCCAGCGAAAACAAAAATTATTTCCCTTCCACTCTGTGAAGAAGGATGACCTGCAAAGCTGGACTCAGGCCACGGAGTGCACGAAACAAAACACGTTTGTTGTAATTTGCGATGGAGCATACTTCTATAGGTATCTGAATGAACCTCTGAAGGATCCAAGCTTTGTTCTTGCAGATAAATATTGGCCTGCCTGTGTCCCTCCCGCGTCGTAAGCATCTTACTTTTTGTGTAAGACTTGGTTCAGAGTGTTGCCGCAACTGTTGTAATAACTTTAAAGAATGACGTCATTTCACGTCTCAGCTAACCGAACTGCGTCACATATCATTGTTTTATGTCCGTAGATCACGGTACGGTTTTTGCGTCGGTGGTCTGAATATAGTCTAACACACAAACCCAATCCGCTCTACCCCTAAGGACTTCGGATAGGAGTCATTGGCCCGTGTAACGTCCATGTTTAAAACTCGCACCAGCACAACGGACATGTCATCCATCAGTACAGGTATGAAACCTATAGCTGCGCGTGCACGCCCGCCTCCTCCCTCCCACTATTCACTACAAACCTTCGCACGCGTAAACCGGTGATGTGGTGTGCTTAGAAGTGACGGTCGCGTCGAAAAAATCCCCTTAAAGCCCTCTGAAGAAGTGTTGTGGCTCACGCAAGCTTTCAAAGCGGGCAAGTTGCTGTTGATCCGGGAGGGATTCGCCGCTACTCTACGAGCTGAACTTGAGGCGGTAACGGCGGCGCCAGCAGCTTTCCGTTGTTTTTGCGCCCATTCGCACTTCTGGTGGCGCCAACGCTTCAATTCGTGCTCTTCTTTCTCCAAACGAACGGCATGCATCTGTCCCATAACGCTTTAAAACCTGGAAGCCCTTCAGCCCTATTCCCGCGTGCAAACATGTGGCTGTCCGTTTTCATTCCCCCTCAAATGCAACTTACTGTGGGTGTAAGGTGTCTGTGTAACACATCAACCCACACCCGAAGCACTCGATTAAGGAGGACAGCCGACTAACCGCATTGAGCCATGTGATTCGACGTCTAAATCTCCCACCACCACAACCTGCATTTCATCGGTAGCGGCATGACGCCTAGCTCTGCGTGCGCCCCCCCCCCCATTTTTTTCTACCCGCAAACCGCGCACGCATAATCCGACAAGCGGTGATGGCGCATACTTAGGCGTGAAAGACACCGGCGAAAATGTCGCTCGGAATGCCTTCCAAGCTAAAAAAGAAATATTGGCTCAAGCCGGCGTTCCAACTGGAGAAGTTTCTCTTCTACATGTAGGGATTCTTAGCTACTTGGCGAAGTGAATTTGAGCGGAAATAGCGACGGCGGGTTTCGGTCGTTTTAGGGGGCGCAGCCCTTTGACAGCCGTTGCCTGGGCTTCGGGCGAGCGGTATCTGTTTATGTCCACGTAACCGAGTGAGCGAACGCAGCACTGATGAAAGAAAGAAACCGGAGAGGAGCGTCTAGCGAAAGGTAAAGTGGAGAACGACACGTGCGGCTACGGCGTCATCACTCTCACTGCCTTTCCCTCACATATGTCTCGTGCGTCGCCACCAAGGAGCGCCTCCTGACACTCCCCAAACGCTGTTCCATTCTCCGCTAATATCAACAAACCACGTGACGTTTGTGCGGGAAGTTCGAACACGATTTGCAACATGCTGGCCGGCGGCGGTGGCGCACCGCGGGGTATACCAGCAGAGTAACGCACGCCGCTGTACGTTCGCTGATCACGCGAACAACACTTCCTGAGACGCAG
The DNA here is from genome assembly GCF_048455015.1 of Haemaphysalis longicornis. Lineage (NCBI taxonomy): Eukaryota > Metazoa > Arthropoda > Arachnida > Ixodida > Ixodidae > Haemaphysalis > Haemaphysalis longicornis. The sequence continues at coordinate 1,407,705 of NW_027526335.1, forward strand.
CAAAAATGCGCCGTGACCGAGAAGACTGCAGCTCGCGGTGCGCACAAATTCCATATTAGGCAGGGTAGTAACTATCAGTGCATTTTTTTGCGCCCATCCGTGCTTCCGTTTATTTCTCGCGAACATCTGATTACCGCACTACCGCCGTTAGCTGCCGACTTCGCTACTTGCCAAAGGGGCATCGGAGGAGGCGAGGTCAAAAATAGTTGTGAAAGAGGTGTCAGCGGCGGTGAGGAGGAGCCCCTGAGCGGCGCCGAGTAAATCGATGAAACCGGAATGAAAACTTCGGGGGTTAGACATATACTGCTTTGCAGTAAAACAGAGTGTTGGAAAGCGGACTCGCTAAGCAAAGCTTTTGTCCGATACAGCGAATGGTATAATCAGTGTGTCATTTTGGTCACCACCTTCACCTCATACAGGCAAGAGTAAAACAATTACACTGCGCGCACATGGATGTCCTGTAGAAGAGGACAGTAGCTTTCGTCGCGTACTTTAGGCGGCGCCATGTCTTACAGATGTCGACGAGTGTTCGTTCATTGGAAATCGATCGAATTGCCCACACGGTTGCCGGAACTCCGAAGGTGGGCACAAGTGCTTCAAGAACAGCACAGGCTCTGCAGGCAGTCCTCCTCCGCCTGAGGACGACATAGAAGGGTCTGGTTACAACGACGGCACACAGCTTCACTACGAGCAAGACTATTTCATTCCGGTCGAAAATTACACGTGTCCACATGGGTACGTCGCTTCCGCAAGTGGATGCAAAGGTGAGCTGCTTCTTTAAATACTGTGACGATATTTCTACCAATGCGGAACTAATTACGGTTCTGTGAACAAACAGCAAGAACATTTGTGCCCCCTCGTGACCTGCGGCGCTGCAGCATAATTGTCCCCAGAATTCACTGAGCCCGTTTTCCGCACTTGCCTCGTAAAGGCGCTAATCATTTCACGCATTCTCCCTCTCGACACGCGGCACTTGACATCTCTGTGAGGGCAAAGGTTGGTGATAGCACGCCGTGTCCCCTTCTTCTAGATCCCAACAATCCTGAGTTGCCTAACGCCCGAAAGCGTTACAATAGGCTGAGCTGCAGAGGGTCGCTCGCAGACGCGGTTCGGTTCGCGCGTGTGCAAAACGCTATGATATTCGTCTGTGTGACCCTTGGCTCGGTGGCTTCAGCGTCGCGCTCCTGCGCATGGAATCATGGGCTCGATTCCCCCGGCCTTGACGTCTGGCGGAGTGGAAAACAAAAACGTTCGTGTTTTTTCGTCAGGTGAGCTAAACAAGACCGTATTCTCAACCACATGCCAGATAACACCGGTGTTTGCGCAATCGTCGACCCGCAAAACCCCACTTACCTTTTATTTTTTGTCCCAGTCAACTGTTGGCAAAGGTACACTTTACTAAATTAAAGCGTGCAACGCAGCCTTTTTTGACACAGCGTAGCGTTCTGGGATTCGTTTTCGGTGGTGGACAGTGGCGTACGCAGAGTCTCGTTCCGGGAGAAGGGGGGGAGCGGGAGCGTACCGGGAAATAAAGTGTTAGTGCGAGAAGATGTAACAAAAACAGAAAAATAGAAATCTCTCCGAAACGTTAAGCACATAAATTTGGTTAAAGGAGCCATGAAGACGAAATACATGTTTGCTTTATTCGAAAGATTTCGTGTTTTATAGTGTCCCCAGCGCTTTCGCGGCAGCAAATGATGCCGTATTCACTGAGAAATAATGAATTTAGGTTAAAATGTTTATTCTCCCCGCCAAAACGTGTGTTTTGGTGGCGTCTACAGTGAAGTCACAACGGCGAGTATCTAAAAGAACTTCCACTGCGCCATTCGGCTCTGCAGCCTTGCTTGCCGTCAAACCTCCCAGATGGCGCTAGCATACGCAGCACTCCGCCGTTGCTTTGTTTTTAACCGTATGTACACCTGGCTTGTTCTTGTTACGGTAGAAAGTAATCGCTTCGTGAAACATGGGGTATGCTTGACAAACAGGGTCACGTAAGGCAAAGGCGCTTACGCCAATCGGCCAGTGTCGTATAAAACAACTCCAAAGCGTCGGACTCCTATGCAGCTAAAACAAGCATAGTGCGCCCAGTACCAACAGCAGTGCGCATCGGTACTTCTATGTTTACGTGTATTTTCGTAACTTTTGCTTTTACCGCACCATTCTTACTGCTGTAAAATGGATATGCATTACATTTAGGCGCATATAGCTCGTTCGGCAAGCTTATAAGCTGTGCCTAATTCTCGTTTGCTTTTGCCGGCCTCTGCCTATCGCAGAGCAGGCTGGTACGACATCATGGGTTCTGTCGCGGGAAATAAGCTTGTGGGTCGCATGGCTATTCCTTTTTTTTTCTAATTATAAAGCTTATTTTAGCAACGTTTACGTTAAAAGGGGAGTCAGTATGATTCTAACGAGGCAATCTTTTGAATGAACCAAACTTGTGTTTTGTCTTCATGGCTTCTTTATTAAGCAGTGGGCGTAATTTAATCATTTTTTCAATCGTTTCATTGTTTTATTTTTTTCGCAAGGAAATTGCAGTATGACTGATCATGAATGTAGGAGCAGGCGTCGACACCACTTAAACGTGGTGCAGCTCTTGCGATACAGAAACCAGCAGCCGTTACTTGATGTCGGCAGAGAAATATGCGACGCCCGCTTGCTCTGCCCCCAGACCCAAAAATTGCCAAGGAAGCCGCACACCCTTTGGCTCCACCCCCCTCGTCGTTTTCTGCCTACGCCACTGCCTGCGTTAGTTTCCCCTTTTTATATTTTATGATCTCCAGAAACAGTGCTAAGAACAGGACACACAATGAGGCGAAAAAGACCCAGCGCCACCTATCCTGGGAACCGCGCCTTTTTATTGAATTACTTTAACTCTCTCATATCCCCACCCTTTTCGGTTTTGCGTGAACGTAAATTATGCAAGGGAGCGCCAAGGGAACTTAGCCAACAAGGAATTTCGGTATGGGAGAGGGATTCGAGCCCAACATGAGCAGCGGTCTGCCAAAGAAGTCGCGTGAAAGAAATCAACCGCTAGCTTAAAATTATCAACACTGAGTTGCAGATGCACACCGCGCCAACGTTGTCGGTAAAGTTTTGGTACGATTCCAAGAGGCGGAACTTACTGCGCGTTGCTCGGAAAAGCGTTCACCTGTTTGCACCCAAAATAGCTGCCCGCTGAGGATAGTCAAACTGAAAGAGCTACCGCACAGGATTATCACACGCCAGCGTAAAAGAGGCTGGAAAGAGAGAGAGAGAGAGAGAAAACATTTTAATAAGCTCAAATGTGAGAGTGGAACCCTAGACCGGGAATCCATGCGTTGCCCTCGCCGTCCTGGCCCGTGTCACCAGGAGAGTGTGGTCCTCCGGTTGACAGCTGGTCAACAGTGTCTCCCACAGCTCAGGAAAGGAACAGTTGGAGAGGGGAGGTAGGGCTAGGTTGTGAGCGCATTCCACATTTATATGCTGGAGGGGACATAGCTGCGGACAAAATTTGCATATAGCGGTATACTGTGTGGGAAACAATAAATTCATTCGTATCGGGTGAACGTACGTCCCTGCTTCTAATTGTGGGAGTGTTATTTCCTGAGTTTTTTTTGCTGAGGGACCGGTGAGGGCACGGGAAGTTTTGTCTGGTGGTCCGGTAAAATTGAGTAATTTCCTGATAGGGGAGAAGTGGCGTCGGAGCTGCGGTGACATCTGGGGCTCGGTGGGCCAGTTCGCGAGCCTGTTGGTGGGCGAAGTTGTTGCTTGTTACAGAGGCATGGGCAGGAGTCCAAACAATCGCCACTCGGTGAGATGGATGGTATTGCTGAAGTACCCGCAGGGTCGTTGCTGCCACCCTCCCTGAAAGGAAACTGCGGCAGGCTGCTTGACATTCAGTGATGATGACTCTGCTGGAGCATTGGATGAGGGCTAAGGCAATGGCGAGTTCTTCAGCGTCTCGAGGGGATGTCGTGCGGATGGATGCGCATGAAATTAAATAGTTTTTGGTGTTGTCACTGCAACCATGGTTTGGTTGTTAGCGTAGCTCGCCGCATCGGTGTAGAACACGTCAGAGCTATATAAGCGTTCGTGGGCTTGGCTGTGGGCGGTCCTGCGCTCGGTATGGAGGTCGGGGTTCATATTCTTTGTTAGGGGACATACAGAGATATGTTTACGCCACTCGCCTGACAAAAGGGCCAAGTGGGTTTGTTCTGCACAGGGCCAGTTTATGCATTGCAGAACAAAGCGGCCTGCTTGAGTGTGTGTCAGACGGAGGAGCTGGCTTGCGAGATGACCTTCAATGAGTTCCTCAATGGTGTTGTGAAGACCCATTTGAAGAAGCTTGGTTGTCGATGTACTCATGGGGAGCCCGAGGGCTTGTTTAAATGCCTTCCGAATGATCCTGTTTAGTGTTTTAATGTCGGATTGGGCCATGTATGAGGCGACATAGGTGAGCCGCGAAATGACGAAAGCTTGTATTAGTCTCATTGTGTACTTTTCTTTCATTCCTCGATGGCGGTTAGTGACCCGCCTAATCATATGCATAACTTGATCAGACATATTACGTAGCTTTGACAAGACAAAGTCTTTTCGGGGTGTTGACTTGTATGGTAAGGCCTAATATCTTGAGTGAGTGGCTAGGTTTGATCGAATGGCCGTCAAGAGATATTTCGATGGGCTCGACATCGTGTCGTGATGGGGGTTTCCGGATGATGACAAGTTCTGATTTTGCAGTGAACAATGTAAGCCACAAGCCTGGGCGTAATTATTGACTTCTTCGGCTGTACGCTGCAATGTGTCCTGCATCCCACCGAGAGAGTCTGTGTCAGTCCAGAGGGTGATGTCGTCTGCATACAGTGCGTGGTGAAGATTCGGCATCTGCTCTAGCTCTCCTGGTAGACTCAGAAAAGCGATACTGGAGAGGAGTGGAGACAGTACCAGTCCTTGCGGTGTACTGCGACTGCCAAGAGAGATTGGTTTGAATTTTATATCTCCAATTTTGAGCACAGCCTAGCGGCCTGTGAGGAAGTCCGAAATGTAGGAATGAATTCGGTTTCCAAAGCCAGTATTATTCAGGCGGGAGAGAATCGCTGCGAGAGCAACGTTGTCGAAGGCCCCTGTTAGGTCGAGGGCCAAAATGGCTCGAGCTAGGGGAGTGGCGAGTGGCGGGTGCAATTACCTCTTGTTTGAGTCGCAACATAATATCCTGGGTGCTTAAATGTTGTCGAAAGCCGAACACTGTTTTGGACATTTGGTTGGTGTCTTCAAGGTATGGCTGCAGCCTTTTGAGTATAATGCGTTTCAGTAGCTTCCCTACGCAAGAGCTAAGGGAAATAGGTCGGAGATTGTCTATGTGTGGAGATTTGCCCGCTTTAGGAATGAAGCGGACTTCGGCGGTTTTCCCTTGAATAGGCAGGCGGCCAGACGTCCAAAAATCATTGAGGTGTTTAAGCAGGATGGCAGATTCATCGTCACCTAAATTGGCCAGGAGCTTATAGGTTACTTGGCCAGCACCCGGGCCACTCCTTTTCTTGCATTCAGCCAGGGCTGCTTCCAGTTCAAAAAGTTGGATGTCTCGGTCCAAGTCTGCGTTGGGAGTACCAGAGTACAATGGCGGAGGGGATAGGATATCTGTTTGGAGGTATTTAGCCGTTAAGCCTTGAATGAGCTGTTCTGGAGTGCCGGGGTAAGCGTGAAGAGTGCGGGCCATGTTTCGATTTGATTCCCCCTTGCTGTTTAGGGGGTCAATAAGGTACCTAAGTAGGTTCCAAGTTTTTCAGGAAGTCACAGTGCCCTGGAGGCTGTCGCAAAGATGCAGCCAACTTTCTTTGCTTAAGGACTGTGCATACTCCGCCGCCAGTTGAGTGAGAAGAGATATCCTCCTACGGAGCTTCCGATTGTGGCGCTGGCGTTTCCATCTACGGGTAAGGCTATGGCGTGCATCCCAAAGGTGCAGCAACCTCGCATCCGCACGAGGGGTGTGGTAAGTCGTGGTTACATACAGCTCGCGTATGAGCATGAACTGTCTGAAGCAGGTCGTCTATCCATGCAGTGCAGGACTGATCGGGATTTGGCGAGTGGCAGCACAGCGCCTTCCGAAAATTATCCCGGTTCGTAATACGAGTTTTTCCTAATCGTGCCTTGCAGTCCCGGTTACGCAACAGAATCTGAATGATGTCGTTGTCTGAGCCTAAGTTAGTGTGGGTGGACGGCCCCGCAACATCGAGCTGGCCCGCCAACAAAGACAAGTCTGGGATGGTGTCCCTGCAAGATTACAGAGGTCCAGATAGCAGTTGTTGCCGCGGATTAAAGCCAGTTGCGAATGGAAACGACTTCAACTTGACTTTGGAGACAATCGGACTTCTAAGGGAAACAAACAACCATCTGAAAGAGCAGCAAACCGAAAATAGCGTGCGAGACCAGTCTAGACAGATCACTGCAGTCCACATTTTCCTCCTTTCAACACATGCTTAATTTTGTAAGGTATACCGTTGTTAAAGAGCCCAAACCAACGAAATCGCTAAAAGGCATACTGCCAGGCTCACGTACCCACCAGGCTGCTCTGGGCGACGCTCGCGTATTCGTAAGAAGGGCTGTGAATGGGTCTTCTCGGTGTTCGATATATAAAAACATCTGGGTTATCCGTGTTGAATACAGGCGCACACTGATTGTATCTTTCTCCATAATATTTTCTAGAGAATTTCGCTATATTCGGTATAACCCATAACTAGATTTTCATGGATCGATATAAACGGGTTGGACAGTATTTACTTTTAAAATGAGAGTACAAATATAATATTTATAGCAGCGGTTATGAAATAAGAGACCGCTGTTTCAAAGGTGTAGACCCATGCGGAGGCTCATCTCCGTCTCGGATGATTTCTGCATGCTTTAAATTGTCAGCTTTGTAGCATGAGCGTGGCACTGTTGTGGCTTGTTCGCGTGGGTGGCGCTCTTCGGTTGGTTTTCCACTCGGAATTGAAGCTGCGCAAAAAGCGACTGGCACGAAAGCGGTTCATCAATCTAGCGCGCTACCGACTTTCATGTGGAATGTCTATTTCAGACTGGCAATATTTCACGCGAGTGAAAAGCACGAAGTAGTGTGACTGTAGTAAAGCTCCTCCGCATGCTTTAGCTTGCAACACTCGAAAACACGAGCCTTATTAAAGCGGCGCTACCTTCGGGGCGAGATTTTTAAAGACGATAGTGTTTCTTGGGCTACTTAAACCCAGACATTTTGGTCTGTCTGTATGTCTGTATGTCTGTATGTCTGTATGTCTGTATGTCTGTATGTCTGTCCGTCTGTCTGTCTGTCTGTCTGTCTGTCTGTCTGTCTGTGAGCCTTTTTTTTTCTTTAATGCCGGTCTTCGACACAACACAGAAACACAAAACAAACTTGTTCACATGAGCAACTCGAGCGACAAGCCACCAACCTATATGAAGGCTGATGTCTCTCTAAAATTCCCTAAGCGTAGTCAAGGGTTCTATCCTTGACAGCCAGTCAGGAGTGCATGCCTTGCGCTTCTGGACTTCTACGTACTGGGATATAGACTCACGAAAACATTGCCGCGTAGGGCGGGCGTCCACATCACCGTGGAGCCAGGCCATGCGCGGGCGCCATATGCTATGCAAGGCCACCAACATAACGAGGTCCAAGGGCGCCCCCTCCGCGTTTTCCACCGCTAGATAGCGTATGCCATGGGGGCTCAGCGGGAAATCTTTATGAAGGGTCCTCTGGAGGACATCCCACAAAAATACCGCAGCCCAACAATGCAGAAAAACGTGCTCTATCGTTTCTGGTTGTTTACAAACTGAACACTGAGTTCCCCATGGCACACATATCCCTCTATCCTGCATCCAGGTTCCAACAGACAAGGTGCCTGTGTCTAATTTGAAGAAAAAAGGTTTTCACACCAGGGTGAACCTCCATTCTTTTGACGCGCTTTAGCACATTTTGGCCTGGCCCAGCACGGTAATTAAATCTATACATAGGGTCGGGGAAAACAACATCGCAAATGTCCTTATACAGTTTTTTGCTTGTCACAGAGGACAGGTACTCGCCAGAAAAACGTGCGAATAGAAAACGGGCCGTCATAACTATTTCCTTAAAATACCCATACACGCCACCTGGCATGCACCATGTTGATACTACATATTCCGGCATAGCACGCGCCAGCCGTACTTGCATGAGACTCTGCAAGAACAAAAACCGGTTTACCAGCTGTCACACATAAAGGTGCGCCAGCCCCAAGCCACCATCTCGGACTCTCCGAAACAGGTTTGTTCTGCTGCACCTCGCCCATGTTGAGCCCCAAACGAACACCGCAAATACCCAATGAAGCCTTTGGACGTTGATTCGCGAACAATGCAGTACCTGCATGATATACCAAATCTTCGTTACAAAGAATAAGTTACATGCCGTGGCCCTTGCAAAAATTGACATCCTTGCCCCCTTCCATTTCTCGGCCGTCTCCCTCACCGCCTGTGTCGGGCTACGCCAGTATGGTTCACTATCCCTGTAATATTCCAGTTCAACGCCCAAGTACTTCACTGGAGTGGTGACCCAACTAATATTAGCGAAGATTGGCGGTGTTGATGACCATTCCCCATGCCAAAATCCTAGGCACTTTGCCCAGTTCACAAAACTACCCGTCACCATGCCAAACTTTTTGACAGTGTCAACTACCAACTGCACGCTTTCTTCGTTCATACAAAAACGGCCACGTCGTCTGCGTAAGCCAAAAGTTTAATTTCCGACTCATGCAGTCGGAAACCTTCGATGGCACTATTTCTGATTATACTCATACACAGGGCTTCGATGTATATGGAAAACAATAGGGGGCTGAGGGAGCAGCCTTGGGGCACCGAAAGCTGCACTTCAATTGGGGCTCCCAACTTTTTGTTCACGATCAGCCGCGTAGTGCAATTGTGGTACGCCAGGGCGACTCACCCAACGTTCGCATGGTCCGAACACAATCAAACGCTTTTTCCAAGTCAATCTGCAGGACTGCCACTCCCGTGTGCAGGGCGCGTCGCAGCACTCGAGGACACACCTTGCTTTATGGATATTTGTAAAAATATTGCGACCCTTAATTCCGCACGTCAGATGTGGCCCTACTATTTGTTGGACAACACTTTGAAGCCTTTGCTCCAGAACTTTCATGAAGATTTTGTAGTCGACGTTTGTTAATGATATTGGCCGGTGCGACTTGACAAATGTAAGTTTCTCCGCTTCATCTGTCTTAGGAATGAGAACTGTGTGGGACGTGGAATATGATGGGGGCAGTGTTTTAATATCATACACTGCATTAAACATCTTCGTTAGCACAGGTACCATTTCGTATTTAAACATGTTATAAAAAGCAGCGCTTAACCCATCCGGCCCCAGCGACTTTCCTGGCTTCAGGCTTTCAATAGCACATTTCACTTCGTCTTCCGAAATAGGTCGTTCAAGCCAGTCCTTCATTTCGTCTTCCAAACGAGGCAGCGTGTCTATGAAATCCCGCTTAAAGCTTTCTGCGTCCACCGCCTTAAGAGCGAACAGTGCTTGGTAATACTCATAAAAAGCGTTATCGCTTTCACTTTTTTCACTCGTTACTTTACCCATGTAAGTTATCTCCTTGATCTGATTGCGTCGTGCATGTGCTTTTTCTATTCCGAGCGCGCGCTTTGTGGGTGCCTCACCTACTGCCCATTGCTCTGCTCTCGCGCGTACTAGGGCACCGCGATAGCGTTCTTCGTCAATAAGTTCAAGCTTATGCTTTACTGTGCAATGTCGTCCTTAAACACTCCGGGCATTCTGCCCTCCTCTAACGTTAATTTTTGTAGGTTGTTTCTAAGCATTCTTTCCTTTTTGGTTTCTTCATATTTAATACAGCTACACCGTTGTATGGCCTTTATTTTTATCTATTGCTTGCTTAACTCCCACAGCGCCCCGATGTCACTATGTGTTCCTTCTAGTTCGGCAGTTTTCTTTCTAACAAACGTCGTAAATGTTTCGTCCTCCAAAAGTTTAGAGTTTAATTTCCATAGGTCCCATGTAAAGGGGGACTCTTCTTTCTTTCCCCCAATCCTGCACTTAACCAAACAATGATCGGAAAAGGAAACCGCGTGCACATCATAGCTTTGGCATTTCTGTATTAAATCCAGCGAAACGTAAATCCTATCCAGCCTCGCGTGGCTGAAACCTTGAAAGTGGGTGAATCGGACGTCTTTTTCCCCGTCTAGACGTTGCCCGACATCAACGAGTCCATAATCCGCAACAATTTCGGATAACAAATTAGTACTGGCATTTCTGTACGCGTTGTTACTTGTTTTATCCCGGCCAGAAAGTACGCAGTTGAAATCACTTGTTATAATGAGCATTCTGTCTGTATCGACGTGTTGCCTGAGAGTCCCAAAAAAAATTTCCCTCTCTATTACAGCATTTGGAGCGTATACACAGACAATTCGAAAGTTCACATTATCAAGGCTGCAATCACACACAACAAGCCTGCCCGAACGACACGACGTCACACCCTCCACAACCAGACCCGGCAGTTTCTTCAGCAACAATACACATCCCGCGGAAATCCCCACAGCATGACTTACGCAAGCATAGTACCTCGACGTGAAACGACGCACCATGGCCTCGGTCTCCTCCTCCCCCTCGACTTTCGTCTCCTGAACGGCTACAATGTCAATGTCCTGCTCTGTTAACAGACGGTAAACCTGACTTTGCTTTCGATGTGTCGACAGCCCCCGGACATTTAATGTTGCTACGCTCAGGGACCCACTCATTACCGTTCACTTATGAAGGCTACAGACCGGGCGCATGGTGCTTCCCTGACACGTGAGGACTACGCTACGCGTTCTTAAATGGCGCCAAAGCATCTGGCGTAAGTTGCTGCACCGGCTGCGTCTATGGAGGCCCCCGACCGCGATGGACGTTCGTTCGAGGCTTGGATATCAGCCGTCGCCCCTGGTTCGTTTTCAGTGGCGGCTCCTCGCTGCTGGTTGTGGTTTCATGGCCGCTCCCTTCACCCGACTTGTCAAGGCTGCGCTTGACTGTGCCTCCTGTACCACCTAGCGTATCCGCGGGCTGGTGCTCGGCGTCCCCCGTTGGCGGCTGAGACGCCGCTGCGGCCGGTTGCTCGGCGTCCCCCGTTGCTGGCTGAGACGCCGGTGCGGCTTGGTCCTCCTGCGTCCTAGGCTCCGAGCTCTGAGAGAAATCCGTTGTGCTTGTAGTCTCCTCCGCAGTCGACTGGTGTCCCGTGCCTTCCGCGGCCGCTTCCGCCTCGAACGCGTCCATGAGGTGCTCGTCAAGTTCCTCGCGTTGCACAGGCCCCGTGACCGCCGCGTACGTGCGAACGCACTGCGCTTCCGAGTGGCCGAAACGCCGGCACCGGGAGCAGCGTGGCACTTTGCAGTCTCTGCGGACGTGACCCGTTCCCTGGCAGCGAAGGCATTGCATCGGCCGGCCCGGTGCGACGAGGAGGGCCAGCTCCCCAGCCACCCGAATTTGATGGGGCAAATCTTCCAAAGTCACGCCAGATTTTAGCTTCAGCGTCACCACCCTCGTCGTAGACCCTTTGTTAAGGACACCTTGTACTCGCCATCTTTCCTTGGTGATCTCGATGCCCTTGCCGACGGTAGCGAGTGCTTCCCGGAAGTCCTCGTCATCAACGCCGTGCAGCAGCCAGTGTAGCTTAAAGGCCAACTGCACTCAAATTTTCGACAACGTAAAAATAATGTCACCTAACAGTTCACATAAAAAGGCTGCGAAATGCAAAATACTGCGCTTCAAACATCAACGCGCGCGACGCAAACGGCTCGCGACATTCGCGTTTTCGGAACCGAAACTGAATAGAAAAGGCGCCCATAGCAGCGGCCGCACGTGACGTACGTGAGGGAACGGAAGCTACCGCGCCAGAGCCGGCGGCCGCTCAGAGCCGCCTTCAAATGCGCGTGGTAGCGCCGCGTTTCGCTTTTTTATTTCCACAGAAGATCTTCCACTAACGTTTGCCCATGATAATGGAGTTGGGCGCAATTCCGGCATCCCGTTGCTATCAATCGAGATGCAGTAGACCGCCCGACAGTAATTTTTTCCGTCATAATAACTGCCGGAATAGCAATTTTCGGCATTGCGAGTAAAAAACGGACCCTCATTTACAAAGCTATTTGCTCGTATACGATATCGAAAAGCATCTTTTATTATAGCCGACGCCTCGCCTATCACGTCGCCCTCTCTGAAGGGAACAAATCGCACGCGGGCGGAGATAAATCACTATTTCTACTATACATTACATGCAAACAGCTTTGTGAATATCGGCCCAGTATTTTTCCACCTGTGTGCACATCGAGAATCGAATTATAAAAGGGATGTGAAACTATAAGCCTGCCTCCAGAGCTAAATGACGCACTAAAACACGAAAACACTTCATATATCTACCGCTATTTTCTACTTTAACCAGAGACAGGTACTGTTGAAAATGTTTTACTTTCAAATAAATTAAATCTAACGCTCAAAGTAAATACTTCACTTGGGAGTCGAACAAAAATATAATCTATTGTTTAGGAGAGGAGCAGTTTAGTTTTCGCACTTCCCAAATACGACGGCCAATATTTGTGCGGGTGTATTTGTTACTACGAGAAAGGCTGATTTGGGTTCACTTAGCTAGGGAGACAAAAGTCGCACAAATGTTTATAGCCACGTGTACAAGAACTCTATTTGGGTCGTAAAACTTTTGGAAAATGTCTAAAGGATAGAGGTGGCGTTGGGCCAGCCCAAATGAGGCCAATATTGGACGCGGAAGTGCAAGTGGTCAATAATTTATAATATATCTTTTTTTTTCTGTGGTAAATGCAATAGGAATGACAAATGTAAGGCAAGTGCTCCTTTCGCGCTGTTTTTTTCTTTGAGTAAAAATATTATTTTCAAGTAAAAAGAGTTTTGCTAACTCCAACACGTTCGCAAGCGCCTGAATAGGTTTAGACTTCTAAACATTTTTTTTTTGCATTGAGAAAAATGGGGGATATTACTGCGTATGCGCTTAGTTTAAACATTTGATGGCGACGCCGGTACAGCGCGCTGGTGTAGCAGAGAAACCCCGGGCGAACGCATCCCTGCGCCCGGCGGAGCGCCCTGCAAGTCGCAGGAGAAGCGCGAGCTTCACGGGACAGGTTCCCCAACCTCCGTCACAGGCCGCTCGGAACTTGTTACGGCGACTCTCCGCCAGGTGCAAACGTCGTCTGCTCGGAGGTACTTTGAACGGCGGTACCTAGCGCTCTCTGTGATTACGAAGCTAAGGATTTCGCCATGGTTATTTTAAGAGCATAGACTACTTATTTGGACAAAAAAAAATTGAGTGCAGTTGGCCTTTAAGCCTCACTTGGTGGTCTTGCGGGTCGATGACGAGACACCGGCGTCCTTTCACCTCCTGCTCGCCGGCCGCTAGCATTTTCTTTGTGGCCTCGGCACTCTTGAAGGTCACCGCCCACACGTGGTTGATTTGGTACGCCCCCAGCGCAATCACGTCGGGGAGCATACCAACACGGGCGAGCATGTCTCGGAAGTCCTCTACACGAAACGGGCGGGCTTTCACGTTGCCGTGAAGAAACGCCGTATTGGAAACAATACGTCCTGTAGGCAACTGAGGCAAAATAACTTGATACTCACTATCTCCCTTAGCATCTACCCTGTTTCCGCGGCCGGCCTGGGCCGCTGTCGCCGCTCCGACGGAGCTCATGATTCCGCGTCCGCACGCTACGGTGGCAAGAGGTGGAATCCTGTCTGTCTGTGACTCGATTCAGCCACCTGGCCAAAGTAAAACAATGCCTGCGCAATAGTCTTATATAGTCACAGCTAAATGTGCCCGTCTAAGTCCGGTGTAATGTTCATACTTGTCAATATTGTTGAAGAAAACAAGACATTACGCATATATAAGACAACAAATTAATACAGAAGTGATATTTGCAGCGTTCCTTTATAAAAAATCGTACATGTTTGATTTTGGCGAGATTAAATACTTCATCAACTGAAGAAAAAAATATCACCCCGCCGTCGCCTGCTGTCGCCCGCGCCATATAGCTTCTGGCGGCATTTGAAGAAATCAACCGGCAACAGTTAGGAAAGGTTCCACTAGATAGGTTCCACGTTCTGCTTGCAACGCACGTGGAGTAGGGAAACGCGGTTCTATAAACGTTGAAGTAGGGCGCCTCGACTAACGCGCGTCTTCGCCGTACGGCAGAGTTCGCATCGAGACACCCGGTTTGGAGCAGTGGAACGCGGGAAATTTAAAGTGATTTAAGCACACCTTTGGCGTCTTTACCTTGGGAGGAGCGCGATGCAAGAGGAACAACATGGGAGGTGAACAGGAAAGCGAAGGCAGGCATTTACTTCGCAAAAGCCGATAAAGACTATTGTCTTTTGACGGCATCTGCAACGAAAGGAGCAGATACGCGGCCAATTTTTTTTTTTTTGCTCTCCCCCACCCTTTCTTACTGTTCTCTGTGCATGAGCCGCGCATCTTGCAAAAGTTAAGTCTTTCTTGATTTTCAAACAACTGGCCAAACTGCAACTGCTGGCTAACTCTGTATCTTATTAACAGTGACTCTGGCGAGTCAGTGAGCGATAGCGGTGTGTCCGGTTGGGTGAAAATCAAGGCTCTTTTGCAGGATGCGCCGAGAACATTGGTGTGAGACCATGCGTTCAGAATTCCTCCCGTACTTTCATTGTCTTCGTGCTTATCTGATTACCCTATGTTCTTAGATGTTGACGAATGCCGAACTCCGGCGAACAATTGCGCGGTACGGTGTGTCAACACTCCCGGAGGCTTTTACTGCGCATGTCCTCAAGGGTACAGACTACGAGAAGACGGAATATCGTGCGATGGTGAGTAGCCCATAGAAACACCAACCAAGGTTTGAACTTGGGCTGGTTGGTTCTGTTGCATTACGACAAAAACAGCGCATTGACGAGGAAGCAGAGAAAACAACATCCCATCGCACATTCGCATCTCAACACATTACAACGCTTTTACGGGACGTTGCATTGTTGTGATGTCGGACCACGCGGGTACTGGTTGCCGAAAAAATGTTAAGGAATTACTACTACGATTATTTAGCAAATTAATGCAACGCTGAAAGGTTACGTCTTACTTTCTGGGCGTCACTCCAAAACAGTTGATTGATTGTGGTGGTTAACGCACCGACGCAACGCAGGCGACGAGGCGAGCCGTAGTGGAGGGCTCCGGATTAATTTTGACCACCTGGGGATCTTTAACGTGCGCCGAAATCTCGAACACGCGGGCGTTTTTTGCTTTTCGCTTCCATCCGAAAAGCAGCCGCCGCGGCCGGGAATCGAAACCGCGACCTCGTGCTAAGCAGCGCAACGCCTTAGCCACTGAGCCACTGCGGCATGTCCCTCCAAAACAGTCGTGGCCGCTAT
The DNA here is from genome assembly GCF_048455015.1 of Haemaphysalis longicornis. Lineage (NCBI taxonomy): Eukaryota > Metazoa > Arthropoda > Arachnida > Ixodida > Ixodidae > Haemaphysalis > Haemaphysalis longicornis. The sequence goes on from NW_027526335.1 coordinate 1,423,114, forward strand.
CAAACAGCAGGTCACATTGAAAATTATTGTTGTTAGTCAATTTGACCCTTCATTCAACCGGGACTCGGAATTTTCTTCCGACATTTTGCCTTGCCGGCATAAAAAAGCAAGGCGAACTTTTGTGTGGTCTATCCTCAAAAATAAATGGCGGAAAGAACGAAGAAGCTGGTGCTAGCACAGTGGGATTCCCTCAAGCAGCGCTAAAGTGTTTTGCTCAGCGTATGACGAGATGGGGGGGGGGGGGGGTGTAGGAGGATGGTGTTTGTACATAAAAGTGGGTACTTAAACCTTCATAAGAATGTTTAAGTGCAAGTTTTTCTGCCGGCTTTTATGATGGCTTTTTTGAAACACTACACCGCGGATTTCTGCTGATAACAGCAGAAATCCGCGGTGTAGTGTGGGTATTATACCACTCCATATCAGGAGGCCATATTGTTCCGAAGGCAATACGGCCTCTAGTGAATCCCTATATCTTATCAACTGCCAAAGCCTTCAGTTACTTTATATCTCTGCTCTCTGGTTTCCGTTCACGGAAGTAAGCACAAAGAAAATCACAATAGGGTTTGCCGCTTTTAAAGAGAGAGAGAGAGGCAGAGAGAAAGAGAGAGAGAGAAAGCTTTCATGAATGCCGAAGAGGTTAGCCCCACAAACGGCGGCGCTTGCTACTTCAGATGGAATGAATATAGTGAGGCGAAAAAGAAAGAGGGAAGAAGTACGCAGCTACAATGAATAAGAGGGAGAAAAAGTAAAATCAGTTCAGAACGCAGAGAAAATGCTCAGCATTAGGGGAAAAAATCTCAGCATCTCAAGTTTAGAGAACCTCTACTAATCCCGAGTCAGACAAAAAAGTCAAAAGGGCATTTGTCCCTTGCCCGAATCGGCGCGGTTTTGCCACGGAGCAAGAAAGTGATTCAGTTCTGAGGAATTTCCCCATAGCAGTCGCACAAGAGTTGGTTTCGCTGGTTCGCGTTGAGGTGCACGCTGCGGGCGGTATACGAGACATGCCGTACTGGGAAACGGAGCACAATGGCGAGTCCGCCCAGCCTACCTTGAACAGAAAACTGCGAGTGAAGGGAACGTCCGCGCGTAGTCGGTGAAGGACATCCTCACTTTGCTTTGGAGGGCCTTGCGGTGACTGGAGATTCGGCTGAGGGTCAGTCTCATGCAGAGGCAAGGGTATCCTAAGAGGGTCCTGCCAAGCTCCAGTTTCCCACCCAGTGCAGAGACAGCCATACGTCCGTCGTCTCTGTAATACGCGACTCCAACAGGCACAAGCAGATTGCGCGCCTCTTTCGCTGCTGCGTCACAGACGACGTTCCCCTGGATTCCGGGATGACCTGGCGGCCATTGAAGCGAGATACGGTGCCCGTCTTGTAGTCCAAATGTGTGCAATGCGTTTAACTCACGTAGAAATGTATTCTAGCATGGGGATGTCTTCGTCACTGCATGTAAGGGAGGCCGCGAGTCGACAAAGATCACCCATTGCTTAGCGGGATTATTGGTGATGTAAAGGAGTGCCGCCCTAATAGCAGTTAGCTCAGTGACCGTGCACGACGTATTTCGTGCCACGTAAGCCTGACAGCAATTAGATGGCTGCGATATTATGTGATTGCCTGCAACCGTGTTATAGATCATACGTTGTATTTGTTTTTTGTTGTTTTCAATGCCTACAAGGCATTACGGCTCCTTTATCACACCGAAAGGTAATAACGAGTTCATCAACTTCGAAAAGTTTCATGGTTTCACTACGAAATTGCGCAAAAATGTACTTAGTTGCGAGTAACGTCGTTGCTGTATCGCGTTACGGAGACGTATATGCCCTAATAAGTTCCTGACTAATTTTATTGCATGGTTGCGACTTCGGATATTCTTGGAGCGCAGATAATACCGCAACTGACTTCACTTCGGCGAACTGACTATCTAACATTAAACCTGTAGCAGCCCGGAATGTTGGCTGCTGAAGGAGGCGAGAAAGCAGACGTGGAGCTGGTTTGCAGTTTTAATACAAGACTGTTTATTTTCAAAAGATGCGTACGTTTAGTACGTTCCCCGGCGAGGGAAAGAAGGGGAACCCCCGCGTCCTTCAAAAGAGAGAGGAAAAAGGCCCCCCCGCGCGAGCAGACGGTAACGGCGCTAGGATTAATGCCGGGAGTCGGCCGGACAACACGTTGTCCTTATGCCTCCCCCGACGGCGACCTTTGAAGAAAGCGGGGGAATGACACCCGAAGTAAGCACGCACCGCCGTCGCTAATACGCGTCTTCCACAAAGGCGCACTGTCGTCAAGCCTGCGGCAGACCGGAGAGAAAGGAAAAGCCCCGTCCCGCGGGAGGCGCTGCGCTGGGGTGCCGTGCGGCTTCCGCTACAAACCTACTAGATTCATTGCGACTCGCACTCGTCACGCAATGAGTCGGTGCTAATAAATCGGACCTCACAAAAACTCACACCAGATTACCTGCTGGCAGTAGACATGCAGAAAGCGTTTGATAAAGTTAGCCAAGAAGGCATACTCAAGGAGCTCGCGCTGGCTTCCCCAGTCAACGAGCGCAAACCTGGATACGTAACTTTCTTGAACAGCGCCCAATTCGGCTCTCGATCAAAGATGATAGATGGACCCCAAGCACATTCTTCCTCTACAGAGGGGTACCGCAGGGTCCATACTAGGGCCAGTGCTTTTCAACCTGGCTATGAAAAGAGTGGCCAGATCCCTCGATCAAGACACGTCCGCTCGTTTTGCTATCTATGCCGATGACGTCGTGGTGTGGACGGAAGCAGTGGACTATCCAGACGCTGAGCACATGCAAACGGAACTTCAAGCAGCTTTGTTCAGCCTTGAGAGATCCCTCACAGCCCTGAACTTGCAATTGTCCCCAACCAAGACAGAATTTCTCAGCGTCGATGGCCGCCAGGCCACGAATCCGGTTTACCAGTTAAGACTTGACATGGGCAACACTACACTTATGTCCCAGAATGGCCTCATCCGGCTCTTGGGCTTGCAAGTTAACAGCTGCAACAGCCCCAATGCATGGATCCGTAAACTATAAATGACCTTGTGGCAAACTTTCAATTTAATTACAAGAATATCCAACAAGTATGGTGGAACCCAACAGCGCTCCTGCCTCACCCTGGCTCGATCCGTTGCAATAGGCCGAATGGTCTATGGCTTTCCCCCTGAAAACCTACGAGATAGACATATGAAAGACCTCGGTGTATTGCATCCTGCCACTTTACGTGCCATTACGGGCCTCCCGCGACACACCAGAGTCGACCTCCTTGAGAAGGCTGCACCGCTTCCACCCCTCCTCATCCTCGTGCAAGAGACAAAAATTGCATCACCAACAGCGCCTTGACCTTACCCCTCAAGGGAAAGCTCTCCAACAATGGGACCACCAAATCAGCCACACAGATATCTCCAATATGCCGCCTGCTCTTCCGCCATGGGAACGCCCGGCACTCGGCCTACTTCGTCGCCGTTCCATAGAGCGACGTCGAAGAACTGTATGAGAGCAGTACATTGCCCAGTTGGCCCACGACAAAGGCCCCGAGGAGTTAGACATCTTTACAGATGCGGCTATTAGCAGCATGAGCGCAGCAATAGCCTGGACTTGCCCCGAAGACCCAACCCTGAATGGATCTCGGCAGATCAGCAACACGTACGGCCTTACTGGCGATGTTGAGCTATTTGCCATTCTTGGAGCACTCCAACAAATTCATACCTCCCAGCAACCCGAATATCACCATTACCGCATCATTACTGATTCAGACGTTGCCCTCCAGGAACTCAACAAGGCTTATACCCATAATCTCACCGCCAACCACATCATAAGCACAATTCAATCCTTGCGCGGACAAGGCATTAATATTCGTCTGGCTTGGACACCTGGTCACACAGCTGGAGCGATTGGAAACCAGCAAGCACACAACGCTGCTAGGGAGTGCCTTCTTTCGACTCCTCCCCTGGCTACCACGCCCGCTGACGAAACTTCACCTACATCTTTAGCCTGGTATCAAAAAAGACAACTGCGGCAACAAAGTCAACGGCGGCTCCAAGAAGCTACACCCCCCCCCCATGCTTTCTCCCTGCTTCGATATCCCTCTCTCGGCAGGGCGAAATCTTTATTAACAAGGCATGCGCGGACGCCGCCTACACTCCGGACATTGTTCGCAAATGGTATCACGGCAGCACATCCCTTTAATCCGCACCTACGTGCAATTTCTGCGGTGCCGCTAAAATCATCCCGAACTTATTTCACCTAATATGGTCTTGTCCGACATTCGAAAGCGGCCTATAACAGCTGGTTGCCAATTGTCCGCCACCACGTACGAATGCGGAGCACCTGGAGCGCTTGCGTTCCGATGGTAGTCTTGTCGAACGCGTAGGAATTTATTCACTTGCCAGTGGTCATTACAAAGCAGTGTAGAATGGTCTGACAGCCCTAGTAGGGCCTGCAAACGGACAATTTGTTCTGATACCTTACATGAGATTTTCGCTGAGGCTTTCGACTCCCCTTCCCTCATCTTCCGATAACCCCCCAGGGCCTCAGGCCTATTTCTAAATAAAGTCGTTCATTCATTCAGTCGGTGCTCGCGCTCGGTGGCCATTAATGACGATACGACTGCCTGGTGCGATGTAGTTGCACCAATTGTACGACTCTTGTTCGACCATCTTCGTGCTTTCAAGAAACATTTTGTGCTTAAAAGCAAAGTAAAGTACCAAAACAACAGCGAGGCAGGTGCAGGTGGAATTCACTGTAAAACGTATGCTACTCGCTTTTGAAACGCTGCCCCAAGGATTGCGGGTTTCCGAACACAGCTGCATCAAGCGGGATCTTTATGACGTAATATTGCAGGCAGAAATACGCACATTCACTTTCGCACCACGACACTCAGTTACTTTTTTTATACAAGCACAACCGATCTCATGCGGTTACTCGCCCTCTCCCGCGTGTCCGCGCGTTGCCGCCGAACGACGCCGACGCTCGCGCGACGTTTGATTTCGCGTCCGTGTGGTTACGGCTTAATGGCCTCACGACCGTCGCGCGACTTTTGCGACTGGCGAAAGTTACGAAAAAGACACCGCGTGACGGCTGCCATTAATGGGAGCGTACCTCTAGGTAGGAAACGGCAGAAGCCTTGTTGAAGTAAAGGTTTAGTGCTCTCACTGATCGCGTCTGCAACGCGAATACGCCCCGCAGGAAAGCCAACTTCCTCTGACGGTGAAGTTGATTGGGGGTGAAGTGTAGGCAAAGCGTTACGTCCCCTCCGCTGAAGGCAATTGGTGGTGTTGGTGGGCAGCAGAGGAGGGAGGGGACGCAGGCGTGCGACAGTGTAACGCAAATAGGTCTCTCGCGAACGCGACAGAGAGACAAGCCAAGACACGTCTGAACGCTATGCTGTGCACCCAGAAACTGGGGCCCCGTTTTATTCCACGCTCGTGGCGTTCGTGGCTGCTTGCGCACCGGCGCCGCGTGGCCCGCTCTCATTCGTTGTCACTCAGCCCCAGCGCCATCGCCGCTGGAGCGCCGCCACATAGCCCCCTCCCCTTGAGACGGAGTCTGGAGGAGGAGTTCTTGTAGAGAGCGGCACAGCAAAACACACAGTCTTGGCGTTGCAAGGTTCACGGGTGGTGGTGAGAACGGAAGGGAGACTGGTGGTGTTCAGGGTGGAATGGTGGATGGTGGAGTGGAACGCAGTGAAAGCAGGCAAGAGGCGATCGATGGAAACGACGGTGTCGCGGCTGTTGGCGCGAACTGTAAACGCCTTGTCAGAGCGTGAAATGACGAGATGAGGGCCGGTGTATGGCAGTTGAAGTGACCTGCGGGTACTGTCGACCCGGATGAAAACGTATTGGCTGTCAGAAAGGTTTGGATGAATAAAAGTGTGCTTGGTGGAACACGACCGTGTTGCTTGGGGACGGATATGGCTAAAAAACCAGGTTAAATCGTTTACGTAGGACAGTCGAGGGGACGAAAGGTTGTCTTGCGACTGGGGAGGAACCAGGAAGTCTGCCGGTAAGCGCAAAGACGTACCATAGACCATTTGAGAGGCGGCACAACCAAGATCTTCTTTGATGACAGTGCGCAATCCTAGCAGCACAAGAGAAAGGTGAGCTGTCCACTGTTCAGGTTATTCGTGAGCCATCAATGAGGCCTTTAGCTGACGATGAAACCTCTCGACCATGCCGTTGGTTTGAGGATAGTAGGCCGTCGTTTTTAGGTGCGTTACACCGAGTAGGCATGTCAAACGGTGAAAGAGCGTAGACTCAAATTGCGACTGGCGAAATTGGCGGCCACGGTCTGTTATAATCTCCGACGGCACGCCAAAACGGGCGATCCACGTGGACATAAGTGTGGAAGCAACAGTCTCATCCGTTATATCGTTGATTGGAACCGCCTCCGGCCAGCGAGTAAAACGGTCGATCACTGTCAAGATGTAACGGTAGCCCTTAGATGGTGGTAGCGGGCCAACGAGGTCGACGTGAATTGTGGAGAACCTAGAGTCCGGCAAGGGAAAATGGGCCAGAGGTGATGTGGTATGCCGAGAGACCTTGCATTGCTGGCAGGCGAGGCAGGAACGAGCCCATGCACGTGCGTCAGAATTCATGCCAGGCCAGACGTATTTCTCGGCGACCAAACGCCGTGTGGCACGAACTCCAGGATGAGAGAGACGGTGAATAGAGTTGAAAGCAATGCGCCTGAGAGAAGCAGGAAGGTACGGTCGTCTGCGGCCTGAAATCGGATCAATGTCGCAAACGATGCGGATTCCAGAATCAGGGCAGAGAGAAACTGTTTGAAGAACGCAGATTTCGGAGCTCCTCGTCTTCTCGTCGTGCTTGAGCCATCTCCTGAGTACTGAAACAGGAGAGTTGTATGCCCGAAATACGGCTAAGGGCGTCGGCTGGGATGTTGTTATCTCCCTTCACATGCTGAATTTCCGTCGTGAACTCTGCAAAGTACGCCAAGCGTCGCGTCTCTCGGGGAGAATATGTAGTCTTCGATGTCTTGAAGGCGTTCGTAAGAGGCTTGTGATCGGCGAAGATCACGAAGCTGCGGCCCTCAAGGAAAAAACGAAAATGCTTAACAGCGAGATATGCCGCCAGAAGCTCCTGCCCGAAAGTGCTGTAGCATTGCTTAGTTGGAGAAAGCTTCTTTGAAAAGAAACCGAGCGGGTGCTACGTGCCACGGATGTGCTGCTGAAGTACACCTCCAACCGCACAGTGGGAAGGTGAACCTCCATCAGGCTCGTGGGAGCGTTGTGGCGCGGGTGCACAAGGAGAGTATCAGAAGCCAGGCGCTCCTTGACGGTAGAGAATGCGCGATCGGCAGTTTCAGGCCATTCAAGTTTGCACTCGGTAGACTTCGAAGCTTGAAGGGAAATTTCGAGAGGGTGCACAATGGCCGCACAGTTTGGGATGAACCGTCGGTAATAATTTACCAGTCTTAGGAAACGCCGCAGTTGGCGTAAAAACTCAGGCCGAGGGAAGTCGATTATGGCCTTCACTTTGTCTGGTAGAGGGCGAATTCCATTGCGGTCGACGAGGTGACCCAGAAAATACAATGACGGCAACCCGAATGCACAGTTTTCGCTGTTAACGATGAGGCCATGCTCTGCTAGTCATTCGAAAACTATCCTCAGATGGTGCAGATGCTCAGATAACGACGAACTGGCGACAAGAACGTCATCTATGTAGGCGAAAACAAAAGGCAAGCCACGGAGGAAGACATCTATGAAGCGTTGAAAAGTCTGAGCTGCGTTGCGCAACCCGAAAGGCATCCGTGTGAATTCGAAGAGGCCGAATGGTGTAATGATGGCAGTTTTCTTGATGTCATCCGGGGCTACAAGGATTTGGTGGTAGGCTTTTTGGAGGTCGAGCTTTGAATATATTGTCGCGAACCATGCATTTGGTTTGCTTAATTATTTTTTCCTTTTACCGCCCGGCTGCGCCGGTCTGTGTTATCTGTGTGCCAAGGGAAGCGCGTGTTCCATGCTTTCTTTCTATGCCGCCTGTGTTATCTCTTCTGATAGGGAGAGCATTCCGAACTAACGTGAACAGCCTAGAATAATCTTCTTTGTTCTGGATGTAAATCGATGGTTCGAGAAACACTCGCGCCGAAAGATAAAAGCCTGCGGAGCAGACGCCGGGGCTTTAATTCGAATCGTCGGACTCGCCTTCACACGTTACTTTGTTGACTGCTGCTTCGCCGCCCGTACTCTTTAAGTTGTTAGGGGAGAACAAGTTCGCTCCAATAAACGTGTTTTCCTTGAAGACACCTGCGTCGTCTTTGGCTTCGTGACAATATGGTACATCCGCTGAGGTTATTGGTGAAGTCCTGTATATTAGGTAGGCGGTACCTGTCGGGTACAGTGGCCACGTTCAAGGAGCGGTAATTACCGCAGGGTCTCCAGTCACCAGATTTCTTCGGGACCATGTGTAACGACGAGGACCAGTTGCTCAAGGACGGGCGAGCAATGCCAATCTCAACCATGGGATGAAATTCCTGCTCCGCGATTTTGTTTCTCCGGAGCAAGGCGACGCGCCACGGCATGCGTAGGGGGACCGGTTGTAATGATCTGATGAACGACGTCATGCTTCACTGGCTTTGTCCAGTCAGGAGGTGCAGTCAATAAAGGGAACTCATTCAGCAACTCCCGGTACGGAGAAGGTAGGTCGCAAAGAAGCGTAAAGGCGAACGGGAAAATGGTAGACGATCGGCCTGTGACAGAAAGGCGGGTTGCGGCGTCCAAAATTCTTTTTCGGCACATGTCAACGAGGAGGCCAAAGTTCAAAAGGAAATCGGCTCCTAGAATGGCGTGACACATGTCGGCCACGAGGAAAATCCATCGGAACGCACGACGTAGGCCGATGTTTACCATCAGGGATTTTTTCCTGTACACGGGGATGGTGGACTTGTTAATAGCTTGGAGATGGCACAGTGGTGGTTGAGTGCGGTCATAGGAATTAGCGGGGAGCACACTCACTTCAGCACCAGTGTAAACTAGAAAATGCTGACCACTCGTTGCGTCTGTGATGTAGAAGAGACGTCTGTCGCTGGCTGGGGAATCGGTCGCCGCCGCTAACGATCCCTCGTCGCGTTTCCCGACCAGCCACAAGGACGGGTGCAACGTTGCGCCGCTGCACCGAAGCGGCAATGGTTCCAGCACAAGGAATCAGTGTGACGGGGCTGCTGGCGCGTTGTGTACTCCTGACGGTAAACGTGCGGCGACGAGGGACGGGGAGAACGGTGAAACCGACGAGTGTTGCACCCTTGCGACGAGCGGTAGCCAGCAGACGCGACCAGCTCCTCTAGGGTTTGCATGCGCTCTTGTAGAGCGGTGACATCGTTGGATACCGGTGAGGGCAAGGTGGTAGCCCCCACGGTGGTATGTTCGGGAGATCGAGCGGATGCCACCGTGGTTGGAGACGAATCTAATGTGGCGACTTAAATTATTCTGTCGGCGTGCGCGGCCAATTGTGACAAGGGGAGGTCAGAAGCCGTCGCGAGGATCATCTGCACAGACGAGGGAAGCCGTTTCAGGAAACCTTTCTTCAGCAAAACGTTATTCAGTCCGCAGCAGAAGGTGTGTCGCCGAGCAGGATTTGCAGTACGCGAAGGAGCTGCGAAGGTCGACGATCACCCAACTCCTCTGCAGAAAGCAGCCACTGGAAACGTTGCCGTTCCGAAGGCCTCGTTTGGTTCAATATAGCAGCCTTTAAAGTGTCGTAAGGGTTCGTGGTACGTGGGTTTGCGAGGATGTCGCAAACTTCGACCGCGATCTCAATAGGTAGTGACTGTTAGAGATGGTTGAAGCGGGCCTCTTGCGACGTGATGTGGCTCATTCGGAAACTTGCCTCGGCTTGAAGGAACCACACGTCGGGGTGCTTAGCGCTGAAGGGGGGCAAACGACAAGCGAGGGCGGAGATGCCATGTGAAGAGGCAGCGGAGGACACAGAATTGCCGCCGGCGTTGCGAGAAGGGCCCATTCTGGCTCCTTGACTCCGCCGCCAAATGTCGCGAACGCGACAGAGAGACGAGCCGAGACACGTCTGAACGCTATGCCGTGCACCCAGGAACTGGGGCCCCGTTTTATTCGACGCTCGTGGCGTTCGTGGCTGCTTGCGCACCGGCGCCGCGTGGCCCGCTCTCATTGGTTGTCACTCAGCCTCATCGCCATCGCCGCTGGGGCGCCGCCACAGGTCTAACATCATGTTGCGAGGTGGTGGTTGTGGTTTGCGACGGGAAAAGGAAAGGAAATTCTCTGGGGATATTTTGAGCTCGGCCGGGAGCTCACCTGCATACAACCCAGTGCAGGGGAAGGGAAGTAGAGGGGGAGTGGTAAAGTAGAAAGAGAGCGAGAGAGAGGTATAAAGAGAGCTGTCAGTCCTAGAAAGCTGTCCGCCCGGGCACGTGAGTCAATAACTGCACTCCGGGCTACAGCCGCTGCGTAAGGCCGGTCATCTCCAGGAAATGGAGCAGATAAGCGAAGACTTCCAGTTGGGTTGCCGCAGGCCCCGTCGATAACAGAAGGTCCGCCATGCTTGCGCAGGGAAGGCCTCGAGAGAGAGAGAGAGAGAAAGACTTTATTGGTGTCCTGCGAACGAGGAGAGGTAAGTGCCATGCAGGGCCTTCCTCCCCCCGCGACTTAGGTCGTCCTCAAAGCAAGGGCCCGCTCGCTTCCGCGTGGTCGGTTCCCGCGGGCTCTCGGGGTGGAATCCCCAAGAGCGCGCGCCGGGACCTCCCTGCGCCTCTGCCGAGCAAGGGCGGCCTTGAGCCGCTGGATCTCTTGTGCTTGCACGTCGGGGTCATAAGTGTTCATGGCACTAGTGGTTCGAGCGGGCAAGTCCTTCGAGGCACTCGCCTCCACCGGGTTGAGTTCACAGTCCCACAGTAGGTGGGCCAAAGTCGCACATGACACGTTGCACACACTGCACAACACCGACTCGTACACTTCCGGGCACACGTGCCGCGCCAGCATCGGCGTCAGCACCGAGTTCGTCTGGAGCTGCCGGTACAGTACCGCGTCTTCCCTGCTGAGGCGGGGATGTGGGGGCGGCCGAAGCCGGCGCCCCGCACGGTACCACTGCAGGATGTCTCCGTAAGCCACCAAGGGTTCCATCTCTAGTTCCTCCGGCCGTCCCTCTGCCGCCTGCGAGTCGCGGGGAGGCGCCGCGCGGCCCGTGAGTTCGCGCGCGACGGCGTCCGCAGTCTCGTTGCGGTTTGGGAAGCCGCTTCCGCTCGCCCCCGCACCCGCGTGTGCCGGGAACCAGCGAACTGTCGTGACGGTCTTCGGGGCCGAGGACCCCGTACTGCACTGTAACATTCTCACTGCACTCGCGCACACTGAGTCCTTGAGGAAGTTCGTGATGGCCGTGCGCGAATCGCTGAGGATCGTCGTGCACCCGGCACCCGTGAGCGCCAGGGCGATCGCCGTCTCTTCGGCTTGGCAGGTCCTCTTCGCTCGCACGCTGCAGGCGCTGTACAGTTCTCCCGTGGTGGCCTTCACCGCCACGGCCACGTAGGTGTCCTTTCTGTCGGGGTACTGGGCCGCATCCACGTAGAGCGCGCCCGTGTCGTTCGCGTGCGTCTCGGTCAGCGCGCGCGCCCTGGCCTCCCTCCTACCCCGGTTGTCGTCCGGGTGGATGTTGCGGGGAAGCGGCAGGATGCGCAGGCGCTCCCGCACCGGTTGCGGCAGCCGCGGCGTCTTCGATGACTCCTGCTCTTCTCGTAGGTTGTAGCCGACTCTCGCGAGGATCTCCCTCCCCGCCACCGTCATTGACAGACGTTCGAGTTGCGCCGTCCTCTGGGCCTCGCTGACCTTTTCCAAGGTGTTATGGAGGCCCAGCTCCAGCAATCTCTCCGTGCTGGTGCTGGCCAGCAGGCCCAGCGGCGTCTTGTATGTTTTCCTGATGGCCGCATTGATCTTGTCACGCTCCGGCCGCTTCCAGGGGTGGAAGGCTCCGGTGTACGCCACGTGGCTCATTGCAAACGACTGTATGAGCCTCAGGAGGCTGGCCTCCTTCATGCCGCTGTGCTTCGTGGCGAGGCGCTAGATGAGCCTCGTGGCAATGCCGAGTTTCGTAACTATACGGTCGGCCGACGTGCCGTTGCAACGACTGGCCTCCAGATACATCCCCAGCACCCGCAGGGTGGTGACTTTCGGAATGACGGTGCCGTCCCGCGTGCGCACCGTAATCACACGAGAATCCTCCTCTCGTTTCTTGCGATATCTTCCCGGGGGCGGGACTAGCAGGAGTTCCGACTTCTGCGGTGAGCACCTCAGGCCGGTGTCCGTCAGGTAGTCTTCGATGGCGTATACCGCCGTTTGCAGCACTTCCTCGATGTGGCCGTTACTTCCCCCGGGGACCCACAGGGTAATGTCGTCTGCGTATATCGTGTAACACACCCGCGGGTCCGCCGAGAGTCGCCGGGCCACGCCGATCATCACCAAATTAAAGAGCACCGGCGAGATCACCGAGCCCTGAGGGGTGCCCACGCTGCCCAGTCTCTTCGGGTCCAGGCAGAGGTTCCCCGCCTGTATTTCCACCGTCCTGCCCGTCAGGAAGTCTCGAATGTACTCGTACGTCCTCTTCCCCATGTTGAGGTTGGAGACCTGTCTCAGTATGGCCGAGTGGCGGACCTTATCAAATGCGCTCTGCAGGTCGAGGCCCAGCACCGCCTTGTTGTCCTGCGTCGGTATCGACGTGTCGAGGATGTCGTGTTGTAACAGCAACATTGCGTCTTGCGTGCTGAGCCTCTCCCTGAAACCGAGCATGGTGTTCGGATAAAGGCCCTCCTCTTCCAAGTACCTCTGCCACCGGCTGTTGATCACGTGCTCCAGGACCTTTCCCGCACAGGAGGTCAGGGAGATCGGTCGCATGTGCTCGATGCTCGGCGGCTTGCCCGGCTTGGGTATGAGGATCGTCCTCGCACTTTTCCATTGTTTCGGCAGCCTACCCGTCCGCCAGCACTTGTTGTAATACGCGGTGAGGGCCACCAGCGCCTCGTCACTCAGATTCTTGAGGGCCTTGTTCGTGATCTTGTCGGGACCCGCGGCGGACTTGCAGTTGAGCGTCTGCAGGGTGGCGCGCACCTCTCCCACCTCGATGTCGCGGTCGAGCCACGGATTCTCGTTGCCGCAGTACTCTGGGAACACTTCCTCCGGGGTTTGCGGTAGGTACCGTTCGTTGAGCCTCTTGTGAGTCTCCTCTTCTCCCAATTCCTTGATGGTGGTGTGCATGGTCTGCGCCAGCCGATGGCGCTGATACCCTCTCGTCTTCGTCTCGTCGAGGAGGTGGCGAAGCAGCGCCCAGGTGCGACCCCGGTGTAACTGCCCGTCCGCCTCGCTGCACGCCGCGTGCCACTGCTGGGCGCAGAGCTCGCGGCTGTATTTCTCAATTTCGCGTCCCAACATCGCTATGCGTTTGCGTAGCTTGCGATTGTGACGTTGACGTCGCCATCTGCATTGCAGGGACTGCCGCGCCTCGATCAGGTGCGCCAGCCGACTATCCACGCTCTGCGTTTCCTCGTCGGTTTCGACCTCCGAGGTGGCCTCTTCAGCCGCCCTCACGATCGCGGCCGTGCACTGCTCGATATCGTCCACTTCTTTCTTCGGCTCACTCAGCCCCTCGCGGAACTTGCTCCAGTCCGTGAATTTGTGCTTCCGCTTGGCTTCTCCCCCCGCCGGCACCGACGTGGGCAGGTCCAGCTCCAGTATGAAGTGGTCACTCCCCAGATTGTGCCCCGTGTTTCTCCACGTGGCCCCTGCCCGCGCCGACGGCGACTGTCGAACGAAGGTCAGGTCCGGGTTTGAGTCTCTTGATACGGACGTGCCCACCCTCGTCGGGTCCGCCGGGTCCGTGTGAAGGGTGAAGCCTGCTTCGGCCGCGTCCTCGAGGAGGCACCGGCCCTTGACTGTAGTGCGGGTGTATCCCAGCTCTTTGTGCGGCGCGTTAAAGTCTCCGCACACGGCAACCGTGCCGCCTTGTGCTTCCCTGACGGCCTTGTGCAGGAGCGCCCTAAACCGCTGCTGCCTGTGGGTCGGATTGCTATACACGTTGACGAGGAGCAGCGTCTCCTTGCGCTTCCTGCCCGTCACCACTTCCGTTGCACAGTACTCGATCGTGCTGCGTCCGAGGAACCCCTCGCGCGGCACAAAAGTCAGACCCTTCCTGACGAACGTGCACACTCCCTGCGCTTCCCCTTTTCCTGTCGCGCGCACTAAGCGGGGCGCTGTGCGTCCTGTAGCCCGGCAGCGTGGGGGGAGTTTCCATGTGCGTTTCCTGTATCATTATTACATCCGGCGTGCGGTCCACCGTTTTCAGGTGTTGTTGTAGTATCGCGCGCCGGCACTGGAACCCGTTCGCGTTCCAGTGCCAGACCCTTAGTCCTGACTGGGCGATCGATCCGGCCATGTTGGGGCGTCCGCGTGTGAGGGGCTGTAATTATCGTGCGCGGCCTTGCCGCTGCCTCCTAGCTTCTCGTACAGGAACTCCTGCAGGGCGTCGAGTCGCCGCTTTATTGCCGTTATCCGTGCACTCAGTCTGTGCTCCATCGCGTCGACTCTCTTCTCGAGTCTGTCAATACGCTCCGTGGTCCTGCGCAGGCGCACCGCCACGCTTACTCCTTCGCTGTGGCGGTTCTCGTTGTCAGAAACTTCTAGACTTTCTTCCAGGAATTCCTCCTCGACCTCGCTGTGCGATCGATCCCGGCCCCCCGTCATGGTCGGGGGATTAGGGCGTGGGGTGGCAGCCTTGTTAACCCTGGCGGACTGCTGGGCCGGCCGGGGTGCATCTTCGGGTCGTGGGCTACGGTGTTCGGGGACCGCTCGGGGCGCCGGGGTGGTGGGTTCCCTCGGGCAATCTCTCCTGGCTTCGGGTACTGTGGTCGTTGGCGGCTCTCTGCGGGGCCGCTCGGATTGGGCGATCAGCCGCTGAATCGTCTCCTCCATTCTCGACATCTTCGCTTTGAGCGACGCGTTCTCCTGCCGTAGTCTTTCCATCGCGTCGTCTCGCTGGCGCGACGCTTCTCGTTTCCGCTGCGGTGTCTTCGAGCGGCCGCGCCTCGACGCAGGTGCTCCGGCCACCGCCGCCGCCCACGACACGCTATCGGCGCTCTTCCCGCGCTTTCCCGCGCTCGCGGAGCGGCTGGCGTGACGCTGGCTACGCCACCCGCCGCCGCGGCTGCTATCTCGTGGCTGATGCAATAGCGGCGGGAAGTTGCGTTCGCCGAATTGCTCCCCCTGTTGCAATGTCTGACCGTGCGCCGGCGTCGCGCACTTCCTTTCCCATTGTCTCTTCTTCACCAAATATGGCGTTTTGAATCTGTTCTTACAGCGACTCGCTCCGGTGGGGTGCGGTCCCCCACACAACTTGCACTTTGGTCGACATTCTTCTCCGTGCGTCTCGCTCGGGTTGGACTTCCCGCACGCGAAACACACCCTCGTCTGCGGTCGGGGGCACACGTCTCTGCGATGACCCACTTGTCCGCACGTTCTGCACACCTCGTGGTGTTGCCTGTACAGGCTGCACCTCGTGAGCACCAGTCCGTATTTCACCGTAGAAGGGACTCGATTCCCTTGAAACAACGCTATAATCGTCGTAGACTTGCCGATCCTGTGGGCGTCGATCGCTAGGGAATTGAATTCGTTCACTATGTTTGCCCTGATTTCCTCGGGTGAGTCCTCCGCCGAGATGTTGCGGATCACCCCCTTTGCCGTATCGTCCGGTGCCGCGTTGTACGCGTACACCTCGTGCTCCTGTCCGTTCAACGTGACGGAGCGCATTTGGGCGTACGCCCTGGCTCGGCTCTCGTCGGGCGTACTGATCACTAAAATATTTTGCGCCGGGTTCGGGCAGACGGTGTCACTCCTCGCCGCCGCCATCTCGAAACCCGCCGCCGTCACCACGGCTCGCATTATGTCTGCTGCTCTCGCCCTACCGACCTGCAGACCGCCTCTCGGGCGCACCACTATTTTGTAGTCCTCCCGCGGAATGCTGCGCGGCATACGCGCCATTCTCGCCATCGTGGCATTAACCTTACGGGCAAACTGCGCCCTCGTGGGCTGAGACTTCAGCGCCGTTGCGGCGGGCTTACCGGTGCTCACGAGGGGCTGCGATCCCTCTTCCCGGCCTCGGTAGTGCTTCCTCGACTGGAGCGTCCAGCCCGCGTGGTCGTCCGGCGAGAGATCCTCTCCCGGCACTACTACCGCCGTGCGTCCCTCCCGCAAGTCCAGGCGGGCTTGCGAGTCGTCGTCTCGTGGCTCCATCACGTCCATTTCCGCCTCCGGGTCGCCCTCCGGCGCCCCGAAGCCTTGGGCCGCGTCCATCATCCGTCCCCGCCGCCGCAGCAGCCG
The DNA here is from genome assembly GCF_048455015.1 of Haemaphysalis longicornis. Lineage (NCBI taxonomy): Eukaryota > Metazoa > Arthropoda > Arachnida > Ixodida > Ixodidae > Haemaphysalis > Haemaphysalis longicornis. The sequence continues at coordinate 1,439,462 of NW_027526335.1, forward strand.
GGCGTGGCCGACCTCGTGCTAGGCCTTGGTTAGGCTTAGCATGCCGGCGCCGCTTCGGAACTTGAAGTCCTCGTAAAATCCGTAAACTCGCTCGGATTTTTCAAAATGAGGTATCCACAGGTTCCGGGCACTGAACTCAACACGATCGTAATGAAAAGGACTCACTAGGGTGCGATGGTCCGCCGAAAATCCGCGTAATCCACGGAGCCGAAGTGAGACACGTCCGTTCGCCTCGGCCGCTCGCAGCGCCCCCGGGAAGGCCTCGACGCTGGAGCGCTCGCTGGAGCTCTGCTGTCGGCCCCGCGTGGGGGAGGGGGCAGAAGCAGAGTAGGTGCTCGAGCGTCTCCAGTTCGGAACAGTCCGCACATGTAGGGGAGTCCTTGCCCCCGTGTCGGTGCAGACGCTCCGCCACATAGCAGCAGTTGAGCTGCATGCGGAGAAGCAGGCAGAGGGCGTCCCTGCTGATGCGTGCGGGCAACGTTCTGAGCGCCAGGCCGCTCGCGACCCGAGGGTGGGGTGCATCGTCTGCACCATGCGGGCCAAGGCAGTGCGGGCCCCGTCGAACGCGGTGACGTCTTGGGGGACTGGGGTGCCCTCCTGGTGGGCCTCCCTGGCGCGGGCGTCGGCGTCTTCGTTGCCCCTTATGCCACTGTGGCCCGGCATCCAGTGGAGCCGCAGGTCGCAGTCTCGGGAGGCCGCAGTGCGTAGCTTGGTTGCAAGGGAGTGCTCCGGGTAGCCGCTGCTGTTGGTGGGTTGATCGGCCGCGTGCAGCCGCCGCAGGGCAGTCCTGGAGTCCGTGAGGATGACCGCCCCGGGGTGGTTATGGGGCCCCCTCTCGAGGAGGAGGTCGGCGGCCAGGTGCAGCGCTGCCAGCTCCGCCCGTGTGGAGGACGCGTGGAAGGGAAGGCGGCAGCTCCGGGTGGCTCCCAGCTCAGGCACCACGCACGCAGCCACCCCCTCGCACGTGCTGTGCTTGACGGAGCAGTCCGTGAAGAGATGCAGGTAGCTGCTCAGCTCGTCCTGCAGCCGGAGGGTCGTGGTGATCTGCAGGGCCTCCCCGGTGTCTGGTGGTGGTGGCTCCAGACGGGGTCGGTTAGGAGCCTCCATGCCCGTCTCGAAGATAGTGAGCAGCGCTCCCATGTGCGAGTTGGGCCGGCTACGGAACCTATGCAGGAGCAGAGCCCCGTCGCGTACGGTCAGCAGGCACTGGATGTGCCGCAGACCGATCTGCAAGGCCCGCATCTCGATGGGCCAGGTGCCCGCATCGGTGTAAGTGCCCGCCACCGGCGACGTGGAGGGGAGGCCCAGGCAGAGGCGGATGGCGCGGCGTTGGTCGATCTCGAGCTCCTGCCAGCGTCGAGGTCCCAGGTAGGCGAGTGGAAGCGCGTAAAACACAGCTGCGGAGGCCATGCCATGAAACACGCGTTACGACACTTGGTGTGAGCAGCCATTGCCTCGTGACAGAAGCTGCCGCACCCCTTGGAGCACCCGTGCGCTGCGTGCCCTGAGGGCCTTGACAGCTGGCAGCCATGTGAGCCGGCAGTCAATGAGCAGCCCCAGGTACTTCACGGTTAGCCGCCAGGGAAGAGGCCACCCGTTGAGTGTGATGAGCGGTGTTGCCCGCCGAGCCCTGCATCCTCCCGGGTGCAGCATAAGGGCCTGCGTTTTGGTCTCCGAGAGCTGCAGGCCACGGCTCTCGAGGAAGACTGCAACTGCGCCCAGAGCCTCCTGGAGGCACGACTTGACTATGTGGCAGTCTTTGGTGGGTCCATGGGTCCAGAGTGCCACGTCGTCGGCGTACATCACCACCTTCACTGGGTGTCACAAGCCTGGAGGGATGCAGTCGGGGAAAGGAGCCAGCACCAAGTTGAAAAGAAACGGGCTCAGCACGCTTCCCTGGGGCACCCGGGAGCGAACGTTTCGACGACTGCCGGTCACCAGGCCGACCTTCACCTGCAGGGTCCGGTCACGCAGCAACACCCGGATGTAGCCTCCTAGGCGCCCCACAACGCCCATGCCGTCCAGGGCCTCCAGGATGGCCCCGTGGGCAACCGTGTCGAATGCCGACCGCATGTCCAGCAGGAGCAGGAAGGCCACCTCCTTGTCGTGGCGGGCCTGTTCCAGCATGGAGATGACGTCCCCCAGGGAGTCAGCCGTGCAGCGGTGCCGCGTGAAGCCGCTTTGCTGCTCCCGGAAGACGCCGCTGTGGTCCGCAATCCACTCGAGATGGGCGAGGGCTGCACTCTCCATGACCTTCCCAGCAGCTGACGTCAGGGACACGGGCCGGTAGTACTCTGGCTCCGTCGGGGGCTTGCCGACCTTGAGAATGGGCGAGATGAGCCCCACGAGCCAGGGTGGCGGGAGGACACCAGTCTGCCAGACCCGATTGAACAGTCGCAGAAGCGGCTCCAACTGAGTCACTTCCAGGTTCTGCAGCATCTGGTACGTAACCCCGTCCCTACCAGGAGCGCTCCGCCGCTTGGGGCATGGATTCAGGGCGGCTTGCAGCTTACGGAGCGTGATGTCCGTGGAGCAGAGAGACACCACCTTCTGGTCGTGGGGGGCGGCTGGCGCCGCGTCGGGTGAGGCCGCAGGAACTGGAGGCGGGGTTTGAGCGGCCTTGGCAAACTGGTCGGCGAACAGCTCCGCCAGGGCGCCTCCTGTGATGCCCAGGGATATGGCGACCGCATTCAGGGGCGCCGGCTGGCGGCAGTAGGCCCCAGCAGAGCCTTAAAGATACGCCCTTAGGCCGAATTAGGATGAGAATGGCGTTGCCCTGCTTTAGGCCTAACGTCACATATTGCGATTTAACACCTCAGACCGGCACACTCAAGGAAGTGGTTAGTGAACGCCAAGAAGCAGGTACCGATTCGGGCCGCACACCCCAAATCGAAACGTTAGTCCTGCGAAGTGCACACCCGAGAGTTACTGCGGGTAGTCTGGACAAGCGGTGCGCACCTCCCGAGAAGCACACACTCGCAGTGTGGGATTGGCCTGCCAAAGACTCCGTCGGGAGGAAGCTTCGCGCTCAACCATCGTCGTCGTTACAAGGGCTGTTAAACGGACACTCAAGTGATTTGTAAACATTGCGGGACTACAAGCGCAAATTGTAGTCCCGAGTACATAGGCCATGCTTCGCCCACTCTGAGCGCGTTTACGCGAATTTATTTAATAGAAAAATCAATTCGAAAATGCTGTCCTCCTCTCTGCATCCTCGTCCATTTTCTGTGGCGTTTCCGTGTGACGTCAGGAGGAGATGACTTGGCTTGACTGCGCTACTGCACGGCTCGCCGACCGTCCGACAGAGTCAGTCGGCCCAGCGTTTAGTCCGCCGGCCGCCGACGGGTCGTCACAATTCGTTCGCTCAGTTGAAACTATAAGCCACGACACGTTTGTGAATGGAAGAATGTGCGCTTCTTTATTTTGTTAGTTTGTACACTGTATCAAGCTCCAAGTCCAGGTTGCTTGACACAAGTGTTGCACAAACGCATATGCGACGCTTCGCTGACTGGTGCGCTAGTAGGAAAATCTAAGGCCACTTGAAAGCGGGAGGAGAGTGAGCGAAGTCAATTTAAGTACTAAAGAAATAACATAGAAATAAATAAATTTCTTCTTCTTCTTCTTCTTCTTCTTCTTCTTCTTCTTCTTCTTCTTCTTCTTCTTCTTCTTCTTCTTAAAATCCACTGAAATTTTTACCGCACAGCGTAAAACTAGGGAGCATGAAGCACTTTTTTGCGCTAGGTGAACAGGCACAGCGGTCAGCAGCACGACCACACATCGGCGAACGTTTTTACGTCTAAGAGATGCAATTGCTAGACGTGAGATATTCTGGAAGTTTGGGTGACGCTTACTGTATGAGCGCTATACAACAAATAGTCACCTAAGCTGCTTAAAATGCTAAAAATAAATAAAAGTGTAAACTGGTTACACATTATATACCCCATATTTCCAACGCCAGCAGCACTGGCCCGTGACCGAGTGGTCTGGAGCGCTAGGTATGCCATCTTGCAAGTCGGTCGGAAATTCGAACCCCCGAGGTAGGCATATTTTTTTGTAAGTTGATTTTTTTTTTGTTTTCGACCGATATTTTCTATACTGAGTTCACCATTTTTTGGCCGTAACGCTCATTGCTCCACGTATCGCAGAACTCGCGCAGACTGACACTGACGCGCTAGCGAGTTCTCCTTGTCGTGCTGTTGCCAGAAGCATCGTTTGCTTGCGGGCAGTGGGCACAGGCCAGAATCAGCAGACCCTTGGACTGGTGCGAACACGCTTTTTACGATACAGGCATGAGTGAGGCAAGCTACAAATATGGTTGGAAAGCGCATGGCATTTGAGCGTGTGAGGTGACGCGGAGGGTGTTCATACACTGCGTAGGCCTCGGCTAGTGACTGCTACGATTCCAAGCCGTCCTGGGAGGCTTATCTTAGGCATTTTACAGCCGACAACATGGCAGAAGCGCGGTATGACGGTTACTGAGATTTCGAGAATACCCACCCAACCATACAGTTTCATACTAATATACACTAGAGGGAAATTTGGCGCCGCCGTCTAGGGGAGCCGCGCTTCGGTGAGCGTTCCGTCACGTTCCACTTGTCCTTGGCATGGTTCACGAACAGGCTGAGAAGTTGGCTCTGGCTGCAAAAATGCAACAATATTACTGCAGAAGATTAATCGAATTTGTTTTATCATTACGAAATTGAACCTCCAGAAAGATTTATTTCTCAGGGATTATTTAGAAACTTCATGCAAGCTGAATAAAAAACAATGTTACCCGTTTTTGTTGATTTGGCTTCAAGACGAAAGAGAAGCCATGTGGCTAATCAAGCCAAAGAGGCGAGGAACGTCGCTAGCTACAATGGCGCTGCCCACGGCGGCCCGCGAATGCAGCGCCAGATTTCCCTCTAGTATATATTAGTATGAAACTCTATGCATCCAACGATGCCGTCGGATGTCAAGCATGTTGTTTTACAGTACCGCAACCGAAACTTGTTTGAATGCTAACCTTGGACATCGCCCAATCACGGTGCATCTCCTCCCGTCGTCACAGCCTTAAGTTGGTGCGGACGCTGCAAACCGCGCATGGCAGTTTTTCTTCTTTAGCGCTTTATAAAATAATTACCGACTTATCAACCGGATAAACGATGAAAAGTGTGTTAATTTGAGCTAGTCTACGCAGTGCAAGCAAAAATGGGAGCTTGACAAATTCACTTCAGTGTCCCTTCAAATAGCAGCTACTTCCGTTTGACTCTTACTCCTGTTAACATCAATTTCTTGGTGCAGATATTGACGAGTGCTCAGCAGGGGCGATCAACTGTACGGGGTGGTGTGTCAACACTCCTGGAAGCTTCTACTGCGAATGTCCTGCCGGGTACAGCGTGGGTGAAGACAGAAGATCGTGTGATGGTGCGTGCTTCCAAATACAGTGAGAACTTAACAGGCGAACTATACAACATCGAGCTTTGTTTCCACTTTAAAAAAACACAGTAAACACGCGCATTTAAAGCACAGCGCACCTTATGACTGCAGCCAGCGTGATTCTAGTGGCGCATGGAAAAATATTGTCACGAAGTCAAAGACGACATAGTTTTCTTCAAGAAAAAGAAGTTTATTGGAGCGAACTTGTGCTCCCCTAACAACTCAAAGAATACGCAGGCGGCGAAGCGGCAGTCAACAAAGTGACGTGTGCAGGCGAGCTCCGGCGATTCGAATGCCGCGGCGTCTGCTGTGCAGGCATATGTCTTTCGGCGCGAGTGTTTCTGGAACCGTCGATTTACATCCAGAACATTGTAGACCAAAGAAGATTATTCTGGGCTAGTGACGCTAGGGTGAAACAGACTACATGAATGAGATAGCCTGTGTGGCGTAAAAATAAATAATGGAAGACGCGCTTCGCTTGGGACAGAGATAACAGAGCCGATAGTGGCCGGGCAGTAAACAAACAAAAAATAAACAAACCCACACATGGTTCGCGGCATTACCCACCTCTAAGAGTGCATCGACCCGATGCTAAAATAAAAGACAGTCCTAACAAACAACGTAAAAAAGTCCGGCATCTTGCATAGTAAGGTTTCAAGCGAACCACGTGGACGACTTCGGGCAGCGTGCGTCTTCGTGATCCGGAATCACCATCGGGAATCACCTCGTAGGTACGTTGACCGACACGTCGTAGAATCTGGTATGGTCCGAAATACCGTCGCAGAAGCTTCTCACTGAGTCCGCGTCGTCGGATGGGAGTCCAAGCCCAAACACGATCCCCTGGGCGATACTCAGCCTTTCGGCGGCGGAGGTTGTAGCGCCCGGCATCCACCAGCTGCTGGTCCGTTGTACGAACTCGAGCAAGCTGGTAGGCCTCCTCCGCACGCTGAAGGTATCCTTGGACATCGGCGTTGAGGTCGACGTCTTCTACGTGCGGAAGCATGGCGTCACGCATCGCAGTCGGCCGTCTGCCGTATACAAGCTCGAACGGCGTCATCTGCGTAGTTTCCTGGATAGCCGTGTCGTACGCAAAGTGACGTACGGGAGCACTTCGTCCCAAGTCTTATGTTCAACTTCGACGTACACTGACAGCATATCCGCGATCGTTTTGTTCAGACGTTGAGTTAGTCCGTTCGTTTGTGGGTGTTACGCCGTCGTTCTTCGGTGATCCGTGTTGCTGTAGCGTAATATTCCTTGCATCAGCTCGGCAGTAAAGGCCGTTCCACGGTCCGTGATTAGAACTTCAGGGGCAACATGTCGGAGCACAACTTGACCTATGAAGAACTTTGCGACTTCTTGGGCAGTCCCCCTTGGAAGAGCGGCGGTCTCTGCGTAGCGCGTCATTAAGTCTGTCGCTACGACAATCCACTTCGTCTCGGATCGGACTGTAGGGAACGGGCCCGGAAGGTCCATTCCAATCTTTTGGAAGGGCCTCGATGGGACGGCGATCGGCTGCAGAAGTCCGGCGGGTCTCGTCAGTGGCGTTTTTCGTCCCTGGCAGTCACGGCAGCTCCGGTCGTAGTGGGTGACATCGGATGTAAGGCGGGGCCAGTAGTACTTCGCCTTGATTTTTCCAATTGTGCAGGCTGTGCCGAGATGTCCGGAAGATGGGTCGTCATGGCACGCTTCCAAAATTTCGTGAAGAAGGTCTGCGGGGATGACAAGAAGATAATTTGTTCGCGTTCCGGGGCTGAAATTCTTCTTCCCTAGAACGGAGTTTTTCAGTCTGAATGCTGGTAGGTTGCGTTTGAAGGTCCTAGGCACGGCGACGTTGCATCCTCCGAGGTAGTGGATTATGACGCGTAAGTAGGGGTTGGCACGCTGCTGGGTGGCTAGGTCGCTCTCCGTCACGACGCCGAAGAACGCGCTGTCTTCATCAGAGTCTTGTTGTGGTGGGTCGACGGGAGCGCGGGACAGGCAGTCGGCGTCGGAGTGTTTCCTGCCGGATTTATAGACGATTGTAAAGTCAAACTCTTGCAGGCGCAAGCTCCACCGCCCAAGATGGCCTGAGGGGTCCTTCAAATTGGCGAGCCAACACAGCGCATGGTGGTCTGTCACAACCTTGAATGGTCTACCATACACGTGTGGGCGAAATTTTGAAATTGCCCATATAATAGCGAAACACTCTTTTTCAGACCCGGAGTAGTTTTTCTCCTCCTTCGATAGACCACGGCTGGCAAAGGCGATTACTATTTCGCAAGCGCTTTGTTTTTGGACGAGGACGGTACCCAAGCCTATATCACTGGTGTCCGTGTGCATTTCCGTTTCTGCGTCTTCGTCGAAATGAGCGAGCATGGGCGGGCTTTGCAGGCGTTTTTGCAGCTCGCAGAATGCTTTTTCTTGGCATTTTTTGCCAGCTAAAAAGGGTGCTGTCTTTTTTCAAGCGTATGAGTGGCTCTGCAATGCGCGCGAAGTTTGCGACGAAGCGCCAGTAGTATACCCACAGTCCGATAAATCTTCGCACGCCCTTCTTGTCTTTTGGCCTTGGGAAGTTCGCAATGGCTGAAGTTTTTGCCAGGTCAGGCAGTACTCCCGCGGTATTGACGACGTCGCCAAAAACTTGAGCTCCTCGTACGCGAAACGGCACTTTTCAGGCTTCAGCGTTAATCCCGACGTACGAATGGCCTCGAGTACAGACTCCAGGAAGGGTGTCAGACCTACAGAAGAGTACAGACCTATAAGGAAGGGTGTCAGACAAGGAGACACAATCTCTCCAATGTTATTCATAGCATGCTTACAAGAAGTATTCAGAACCTTGGATTGGGAACAAGTGGGAGTAAGGGTTAATGGAGAATACCTCAGTAACCTCAGATTTGCGGATGACGTTGCCTTGCTAAGTAACTCGGGGGACGAATTGCAAAGCATGCTTTCCGCACTGGGCGAACAGAGTAGAACCGTGGGCCTGAAAATTAATATGCAGAAAACTAAAGTAATGATCAATACCCTCGGGACAGCACAGCAGTTTGAGATACGTGGCGAGGCAGTGGAAGTGGTAAGCGAATATATCTACTTAGGCCAAGTTGTGACCCCAGATCCCAACCATGAGGCAGAGATAATTAGAAGGATCAGAATGGGGTGGGGTGCATATGGCAGACATTCTCAGATAATGAATAGCAGCCTACCATTGTCGCTGAAGAAGAAAGGGTATGACAGCTGCATCTTACCGGTACTCACCTACGGGGCAGAAACTTGGAGGCTCACTAAGAGGGTTCAACTTAAATTGAGAACGACTCAGCGGGCAATGGAGCGGAAAATGATAGGTGTAACATTAAGGGACAAGAAGAGGGCGGAGTTGGTCAGGGAGCAAACTGGTGTTAAAGACATATTAGTAGAAATTAAGAAAAAGAAATGGACGTGGGCAGGGCATGTAATGCGAAGGCAAGATAACCGCTGGTCATTAAGGGTAACAGAGTGGATCCCTAGAGAAGGCAAGCGTTGCAGGGGGCGGCAGAAAGTTAGATGGGCAGATGAGATCAAGAAGTTTGCGGGGATAAATTGGTCACAGTTGGCACAGGACCGAGATAATTGCAGAATAATGGGAGAGGCCTTTGCCCTGCAGTGGGCATAGATAGGCTGGTGATGATGATGATGATGACAGACTCCAACCTTGCAAGGTGTTCGTCGAAGGTCCGGGCGAATACCACAACGTCGTCGAGGTATACGAGGCAGGTGTGCCACTTCAGACCAGCTAGCACAGTGTCTGTCACGTGAACCGATGGTGGGGTGGTCTTTACCAGCTCGGAGCAATGGACACAGGGAAGCCGTTGACGTGTTTAACAACATACATTTAATGTACACTTGCAAAAGCCTAACACAAAGCACTCAATAATTAAACTACACACAAACGATAAACACTCCCATCTCTAATATTCCCAACATACACTTCGATTCTAACCCAAAGGTCTCTACAATATCAAGTTCTACACAATTCGTCCTAATCAACTTATTGCATCACCCTCAAGGTGATCTCACTACACCACAATTCCCTAGTTGTGTCCTAATACTGCGTCCCTATTGGACTGGCCTACCCCTGTCGTCGGCGCTGACGTGTCGCACCCTTGCGTGGCCGCGACTCGGTGGTAGCCGTCCTCGTCTCTCTTCTTCGGTGCCGGCGTTCGATGCGCGCGGTCACTCCTTGGACGGCGTGGGCTCCGCGCGTCCTCACTTCTTTCCTCTTTGGCTACCCCCTGGTAGCCTCTCTCGCTGGAGGTCCTTGATGCCGGCGTTCGACGCGTCCGGTCATCCCTTCGGCGGCGTGCTTCCTCGGTGGCTACCCCCTGGTAGACGCTGCCGCTGGAGGTTCCAGGTAGGCTTGGCACGAACGTCGCCTTTCGGGGCCGTCGAGACGAACGTCGACGGAGCCTGGACGCTGGCCGCTGGTTCCCGACCGATGCCGCTGGGGCCACGAAGACACAGGTTCGTGGTGCACCTAGGATGACGGTGCCGATGCGATGTCGGCCCGCTCCCGCCCAGGCTCGGATGGCGTGGTCGATGGCCTGGCCGCGTCCCCCTGGCTCGTTCCGTGAAGCTCACGTGCTCCGGCTGCCTCCTGGTTGTCTGCCTCCCGTCGTCTTGCCTCCCCCTTCTCTTTGTGCGCCCCGCTTTTATACCCTCTGGGATCTCTCGTGGCGCACTCCCATTGGCTTCTTGCTTCTTCCTTGTCCTTATATGGTCATCTCGCCACTTGTCCCATTCGTGACCTTCTCTGATTGGCCGACCAGTGTGCTGCCACCTTTGCACATGATTCCTTGGTGCGTCGGCGCTGGCGCTTGCTGATTGGCGCGCTCCTGGCGCGCACTTCAAATGGCCGTTCCTTTGTTCTTTTTCCTAGTTTTTTCGGGGGTTTTGATGTGTCCCCCCTCCGGGGGTGCCCTGACACATGACAGTGTCCATGACTCTTTGAAACGTCGCTGGCGCCGTGCACAGTCCAAATGGCATCACCTTAAACTCGTATAGGCCGTCCGGGGTTATAAATGCGGTCTTCTCTCAGTCTCTCTCGTCCACTTCAATTTCCCAGTAGCCGGTCTTCAGATCCATCGATGAGAAGTACTTGGCATGGCAGAGGTGGTCGAGGGCATCGTCGATTCGTGGCAGGGGGTATACGTCCTTTTTGGTGATCTTGTTTAGTCACCGGTAGTCAACGCAGAACCTTGATGATGTTTGTAGGGCTTAACGCGCCGACGAAACGCAGGCGATGAGGCGCGCCGTAGTGGAGGGCTCCGGATCAATTTTGACCACCTGGGGATCTTTAACGTGCGCCGAAATCTCGCACACACGGGCGTTTTGGCTTTTCGCCTCCATCAGAAAAGCGGCCCCCGCGGCCGGGAACCGAACCCGCGACCTCGTGCTCAGCAGCGCAACGCCTTAGCCACTGAGCCACCTCGGCGGGTAACGCAGAACCTTAATGAGCCATCCTTTTAGGGGCGAAGCTCCTAAAGCCATGGGCCTGTCCATCCCTTGTGTCTCGTGGTACGTGACCGCCGCATGCTTTCGGAGATGTCGCAAAGTGGGCCGCGTTGCACGCGCAAGAACCGGCTGCAACCGGCAGCGCAAACTCGGCACCGGGAGCGCGAGCTTGTCTGTGTTCGCCAACGGAGGCGCGAGCGCACGTGCACTGCGAGGGGGAGATCACGCAAGAGATCACGCCACGAACGCAGGCAGTCGTTCTCGGAGATCGAACGAGACGCAAGGACCTTTGCCCGTTTCCTCTCGTCTTGTTCGGGCACAAGTTCGCCCTAAATAAAAGTTCTTTCTTTACCGTTGTGTCCCATCCTACGTGACAAATTGTGGTGGAGGTGCGGGGTAGTCCTCGATGGCGCGGGGTCTTTCACCAGGTCTGGACCTGGGAGCATTGACTCCGAAAATAAAAGTTGATTTGTACAATGTACGCACACAGTCTTACGTATTTCTTAATGATGTAAAGGGCGAACTTTCACGGGAGAGTTAGGGTTACCGATGATCTCCCCCTCTCGAGCTTCGCCCCACTTATCATCATTCATTCCGTGGATATGGCGTGATTTTTTTTTCTTTACGAGTACGACCGGCGCAGCCCAGGGGCTTTTCGATGGCTGTATAATGTCGTCGCTGAGCATGTCGTCGACTTGAGTCCGGATGGCTTCCCGCTCGTGCGAAGAGACGCGGTACGGTGACTGTCGGGTAGGTCGGGCTCCATCCTCGGTTATTATGCGGTGCTTCGCCAGAAGTGTCTGACGTAACTTTGAGTTCGACAAAAAACAATCGCTGTAGCGACGCAGCAAAGCCAAAAATTTGTTCCGTTGTTCTTGCGGTAGCGCCGGATTCATGTCGAAGGGCTGCGGAAGCTTGAAGGTGTCTTCGGGTGTGCGTTCAAAATCGGCGACCGCGATCACGTCACTTGCTTCTTGCGTTTCTTCGAGGAACGCAATTGCAGCTCCCTTGTTTAAATGCTTGACTATTCTGTGAAATTAGTGACCGAAACGTGAGATTTGCGTTGCTTGAAGTACGCAATGCCTCTTTCGATGGAGACACCGCGGTCGAGAAGCAACCTTTGATCACTCTTTGAGTTAGCGTCGACGTCAGGAGCGGCATCTTCACTGTAGACCGCGATCATCAAGCTTGCATGGGGTGGCAGGGTGACATGATCATCGGCAATCCTTACAGCAGCACGATGTTCGAGGTTCGGTTCCGACGTTAAAGTTATTGACTTGGTCTGCAGGTCAATTATTGCACCGTTGTCCATCAAAAAGTCCACTCCAAGAATTACGTCGCGGGAGCAGTTGGGCAAAATGACGAACGCAGCAGGGTACGTGGTGCCGTCTATGGTGACGCGTGATGTGCACATTCCACTGGGCGTTACAAGATGGCCTCCTGCGGTGCGTATGTGCGGACCGTCCCATCTGGTCGTAACTTTCTTAAACTTATACGCGAATGATCCGCTCATGACTGAGTAGTCGGCTCCCGTGTCTATGAGGGCAAGTACACCAAAGCCGTCGATGGACAACTGGAGGTCGGACGCCGCCTTCCTCGAGTTCCGGACGCGTCATGGCGTCGTATCTCGGCTTGTGTGTCTTGGTTGGTTGGTTGGTTGGTTGGTTGGTTGGTTGGTTGGTTCCTTATATCATGGCGCGTACCCACGCGGGGGATTGGCCAAGAAGCTGCCTGTAATAATTAGGCTGTGACCCGGTTTATTTTAGAGAGAAAGAAAAAAAGAAGTACGAGAAAAAACATTGAGAGCAGAAAAAGAAATCTTTGGATAGAACAGGATTGTCAGGAAAAAAAACTCGCGAATGAAGGCATAGCTATCTAGCAGGGCATCCGGCCTGTCGCCGCAACAAAGGAATGAAAGGCTATCACGACATCTCTGTGGCAATATCCTATGATGGAAGAACCCAGGGAAAGAATAACGGTTAAAGATAAAGGGAGATTCAGCCGATTAAACGTGTATTCAGGGTGCGTGCGTCGCATCGAGGAAAAGCTGCGGCAATTTAAAAGAAAGTGTTCTATTGTTTCAGGGGCCTTGCAGAAAGGGCATTGATGAGATAACGCCTGACCAGCTTTGTGTAGATAAAAATTTAAAGGGGGGATTCTGTAACGAAATTTTGTGATTGCGACCTCACACTTACGAGATTCGCAGAATTTAGGCTTCCATAAGTGAGAGAGGTGAATATAGTCGGAGCATGAACGAAGGGCATCTTGCCGATTAATTTGTAAAACTTGAAGGCGCCTGAACCTAGCCCCCAAAAGAAAACTGTCAATTGGGCTATTCACGACGGCAGGACCCCCAAGAGCCAAATTGGCTAATTGGTCTGCCAGTTCATTGAAGATTATCCCTGCGTGACCAGGGACCCACACTAACCGGATCTCGCGAAGCTGGTAAGGAATGAATGAACGGAAGGACCTGAGAATGGAAGAATCTTTATCATTTGTTAGAGCAGTGCACACGGAGAGAGAATCCGAAAGGATAACCACCCCCGCAAATCTGTGCTGTAGTTTAAGGGCTAAGATTATCGCCAATAATTCTGCCTGAAAGATCGGGGAGTCTGGCAGCCTGATTGAGAAGGACCAATCTAGAGACTGAGAATATATTCCTACCCCAGCCTTCTCATCACTTTGCGAGGCATCTGTGGCAATGACGACATCAGTATGAACAGTAGCCAAGTCATCTTCAAGTAAATGATTGAGTAATCGGGCCGGCAATAATTTCGCATGCGAAGGAAAAATGTTGTCCAAGCTTATGTCGACAGGCGACAAATTATCAGAATAGGGCTGGAGTAGAAAAAGATCTGCACAAAGAGGCTGCAGCCATGCCTGAACGCAATCCCATTGAGGATGCTGAAATCGAGGCCACGTAAATCCTCGAAAAAGGTCAGACCTCAAGAGGAAAATGGGTTGAGCCTCGTATAATGGAGATTCAAACAGTTTTAGAAATGTTACAACAGTTAACAATTTAAATCGATCCAGAAGTGAAGGCAACCGTGCCTCAAGGTACAATACAGAGTTAGCTACATACTTTGGCAACCCTAAACATAAACGCAACGCCAATCTCTCAATAAGAAATAGGGGATGGAGTTTGTACGTCGCGCAGCCAGAAAATAACACGCAACCAAATTCCAATACTGGGCGAACGTAGCAACGATAAATCATTAGCAGGGCGTCTCTACGCATACCGAATTTATGATTGCATAGCCTACGTAGCACTCCCGCAGCTTTTTCGCCTTTGGCAGCAATGTGCGAAATATGAGGACACCATGTGGGGTGGTCGTCATAAATTATACCGAAATATTTAATTTCCGTGACCTGAGGGATGGATTGCAACCGGTATGTTAGACGTAATGATATAGGGTTATTGCTGGGAAATACTATAACGGCACATTTACTGACATTTAGCGAGAGGTGTACCGTGCTAAGCCAATTATCCAGGACAACCACATAGTCCTGCAGTCGCTGATATAACGCTTGGATGTCCTTATCAGCCGAGAAAAAAGCAATATCATCGGCATACACATAGGTAGATATGCCGTTCTGTATTGGGATAGAACTTAGTATGTTAAAAATAACTGGAGAAAGAACTGATCCCTGAGGAACTCCACGAAATTGGTGGTACTGGGATGTCGATAAACCGCCCTTGGAACAAAAGAATTTCCTTCCCTTTAAAAACTCACCAATCCAGGAGCGGATGTACCCTGGAATCTCGCTAGATGCAAGGCGTGACATCAACGTGCTGTACTCTACGCTGTCGTAAGCCTTTGCTATATGTAGGGTTACCAGCGCACTTACATGTTTTAGTCGGCGAGCTAATTTAATGCGGCTCTCGATGTCGACGTGGGCCTTCCAAATAGAATTTACAGGTCTGAAGCCAATCTGGACGGGGCTTAGAATACGATTACTGTTCAGAAACCGCATAAGCCGGCCATGCAATACCCTTTCAACCAACTTTACCACGTTGCTAGTCAACGAAATCGGCCTAATATTGTCTTTGACGAAACCCAAATTTTCGTTTTTCAACAATGGTGCTACCTTAGCGATTTTCCATTCTGAAGGTATCCAGCTGTTTTTTAATGACATGTTGACAATGTTTAGTAAATCATCAGGAGACACCTCAAGCAGAAATTTTAACGTTGCCACCGTAATGCCGTCTGATCCTGGAGCACACTTAGACAGCTGCAAAACAATATCAGCTAATTCCGCCCTTGTCACTGGAGTGAAACCATCATTTGAAACCTGGCACACAAAAGGAGAGGCCAACCCAGAAGAAAAACGAGATTCCAGTTCCTGCGCAATACGTTCCAATGTTTCCATAGACTCACTCGTTGACTGAACAATTGACTTGCCGTTATACTGATCATGTAGAACCTTTCTTGAACGAAGGAATCTATGCAGCATGCGTCTATTTTTGGACTTTGATAGAGAGGCGAACTTTTGGGTGTTATAATTTTCTTTTGCTTTAGAAACAACCCGCTTGAATATTGCAGCCGCAAACTTGTAACTGGTCCAATTGGATGGGCATTGGTTTTTAAGAACTTTCTTCCAAGCCGCTTCTCTCTGACTATACGCACGAGCACATTCCTCATTCCACCATGGACTGGAGCCGCCATCATTTTGTGAACAAACAATAAAATGGGATTTTTTTAACAGATTCAGAAAGGATTGATAACACTTGAGCTGCCCGGAGTTCCTCGTCTCCCGATGGAATAGAGCTAAGTGCTGTCTTTAGTTCTTTTTGAACGCGATGAAAATTTATATGCCGAACTATATGTGCTCGCGGTGACGTAGGAAGGCATAAATCTCATATACAATTGGGATGTGGTCACTACTTGTAGCCTGGTCCCAAATAGACCATGAAGATATATTTCCCGGGGTGGAGAAGGTCAAATCAAGAACAGAACTGGTCTGCCATCGAAAAAATGTCGCAGTTCCAGAGTTAAAACAATACAAATTGTTGTCCCGCATCCAGTCGCAAAGACGCCTGCCACAGGAATCTGTGCGGAAACCCCACGATACGTGGTGCGAATTGAAATCCCCACAAAGAACAACTCGTTTTTCACACGCCGATACGGCAGCATCGAGTGAAGAGGTGGAAGTTACTCCACTCGGAAAGTACGCATTCACTATAGAAAATGCAACGCAACCTGGAAGATTGAACGTCACTGCCAGAATTTCCGATTCCACAGACATTAATTGAAATGAGAGATGGGCTTTATGGCAAAATCGAGGGGATACTAAAGTTAGCCATCCTCCTCCTTTAGTTGGACGGTCTAAACGGAACGTTCGTAGTTGTGGAATCTAAATGGCCGACCACGAGCCAGCCAAGTTTCCTCCAGTACAATAACATCTGGTCGGGTTTTAGAAACAGTGTGAAGGTCTGTTAGCGCTGAAAAGACTGAACGACAATTCAATTGAAGTATCCGTAGAGACATTATGGGGAAGTGATGGCCGCCACAGCCGCCTCCAAAATATCACCTGTTTTTTTACTCGCTTGACCTTTCTTAGTGTTTTGTTTCGGGCACGATTCAGGTGAACCCAAAATTGGCGATCCTGTTCTTTTATACACAATCGATTGACACTCCATGTCTTCTGGGTGGTTCTCAGACTCGCCGTTATTCTCGTTATTAGGACGAATGTTAGACGCCATTCGAGAAATAGGCGGGCCAGTTGCGGCTTTGGATGCATGACGAACCATCGAGGACGAACGACCGCGGGGCAGGCCAGCCACCATTTTGGAGGGAAGAGAAGTACCTCCGCATTGGGACTGAGACGAAGGGTTTGAAGAAGCAGAAGTGGATGGTGACGGTTGGCTGAAACGGCTTGAAGAGTGAGCGGGGTCAGTCTCATCCAAAGGTAGTTGATTGAGTGACCCAACAGCCTTAGTATTAAAACCACAACCGGAATCTGTTTGCACAGCTACGCCACACAACGCGGACACACACTCTGTGATGTGTGCCGTGTGAGCTCTTAGGAGTTCTGCCATAGCATGCAAGTAGCGATCCATCATCTTTGACTGACTTTTTTCGATTGCTGACGCGATCACATCAACAAGAGATGCGTCCACAGTAACGGAGCCACGTGCCACAACTGAGGCATAACCTGACGATCTATCTTTGACTACAGCCATCGCCTCACTCCGCGAGCACCGGCGCTTTTTAATGACCTCAAGGAACTTCACCTCTTGTGCTCGAACTGGACAGTTGGAGTAGTCCGCACAGTGTGAGTTTCCACATAGGCAGCAGGTTTCTTCGTCTGTCTGGCATGGAGCAGGAGGGTGGTCGCCTCCACAAGTGCAACAACGAGCGGACGACTTACAACCCCCGACACTGTGGCCGAATCGCCAACACTTTCGGCAGTGTAGTGGACGAGGGGAAAGCGGCTCAACCTTGAAGATTACGGGCCACGCTTTTAACTCCCCAGGGACAGACACACCAGCGAAGGTGGCGATGACTGACTCGGTCGGATAGCGGACATCGTTCTCTACTCGGCTACAGCGATGCACAGCAATGACACCAGCCGAAGCGAATTCCTCCAGCATATCTGACACTGACATTTCTGGGTCAACTCCGCGAATGATGCCCTTCGAGCATGCAAGATGGGCAGGCACAAATGGGCTCACCGGGAAAGAGGCAAAGGTTGAACACTGCAGCAAGTCCTGCACGCACTCTTGGTCAGGCGATCGGATCACAACGCCTCCTTTCCTGAAGGGACGCACGCTGGTGATTTTCTGGAAACGCTCCGTAGCAGAAGGGAGGGCGTTTTGCATTTTTTCCGGGATTGTTGTGCCGTATTGCGCCCCCATTCGTGGGCACAAGAGCCACAGGGATGTCGGTAACCCCGTTGCGGAGGAAATCCTGCAAAGGGAGCTCCTGCGGTGTAAGACTGGCCGACCAGGGGGAAGGCCCCGGCCAGGAGAGTTAGTCGCCATGCGGCGCAATAGCGCCCATCCTCACTACAACCTGGAACAAAGCAGGTCACAAAGGGAAAGAGGTGACAAAATCACCTAAAGCTGTCCAAAACCCCGCGTAGGAAGCGAACGCCTTGCAGAGACGTTCGAGCAAGGGACACGTCAGCTCCACACGTGGAACAATTGTGTCTTGACTGTTTGGCACAATGCGTCGTCGTTATCGTCGTTTTCTCAACGGCAGGCTTGGTCATGTAGGGTACGCGTCGCGCCGTGTCGTCGTCGTGTTCGGGAGTCACGTCCGGGGTAAATCGGGTCGTCGGGCTGAGGGCAAGTCTTGAATCATGGTCTTCGGCGAGTCGTTGCGTCGTTGGAGGGTTTTCATTTTTCCGTGTGTTGTGCAACTTCACCTCCAGAAGTTGCCTTGAGGCTATGAAATAAACGAACAAACAACAACAAGTTGCTGCTTTTAGCTTCCCCCGCGTGGGCTGGGGGTCCTTCCTCGTGCGAACTCAGCATTGATACGGTGGTTCGGCGGCTGGTATCGGTAGGCCGACGGCGAACGGTTGAAACGGGCTGGTCCATGGCCGGTGTTGGACAGGTATTCTTCGATCTCAGATGGGCGCTGGCCGGGTCGGGGGCGTGGTGCGTCGACGGAGAACCCTCGCAAACCGAGCCTCTTGTAGGGTCAGCGACGGTATACGTGGTCGACCTCTCCGCAGTGGTAGCACAGCGGACGGTTGTCGGGCGTTCGCCACACATCGGTCTTCCTTGGGGCGGGGCGTTGCACCGCAGGTGGTCTGGCCGGCGACAGAGGACGACGGTACGAAGCCTCGTGACGACCGGGCGCAGGTGGGTGAGGGCGACGAACAGCAGCCGCGTAGGCCATTGCTTGCGGCTCGCGGGGTGCTTCTGGCGTCGTTGGAGTTCCGAGCGCTTACTGCACTTCTTCTCTAATGACTTCGGTAAGAGAAGCGGCTTGTGGTTGCGGCGGCGTTGGGAGAAGTTTCCGCAGCTCCTCCCTCACTACTGCGCGGATAGTCTCGCGTAGGCTGTCTGCCGGAATCCGCATGCTGTCGACGTAGTTCACATTGGCTGTGCCGACAAAGTTTCGGTCGTACTGCTTAGCACGCATTTCGAGGGCCTTTTCAATTGTGCTGGCTTCTGTCACGAATTCGGCGACGGTTTTGGGCGGATTGCGGACAAGTCCAGCAAACAGCTCCTTCACACCGCGCATTAAGAAGCGTAACTTCTTTTCTTCCGCCATGCAAGGGTCAGCATGCCTGAAAAGTCTCTTCATCTCTTCGACGAACACAACAATGCCTTCGTTACGGTGTTGTGTCAGCGTCTGCAGCAACACTTCGGCCCGCTCTTTTCGCACAACCGTGGTGAACGTCGCTAAAAATTGTGTTCTGAAGTCGTTCCAAGATTCTAGGGAGGCCTCATTGTTCTCGAACCAGATCCGTGCTGAATCTTCAAGGTAGAAGAACAATTGCCTCGGTGTCTCCGCGTCTTCCCATCGGTTAAACAGCCTGACCCGTTCAACTTGTTCCAGCCAGTCTTCGGGATCCTCCGAAGGTGACTTATGGAATGATGGGGGCTCCCTGGGTTGCTGAAGAACGAGGGCAGGATTGGTAGCGTTGGTCATGGTGCCTCCGTTGATCATGGTCGTGGTCACGATCTCTTTTTTCTTCACTTTATCCGGAAGCAGTCCAAACTCCGGCTGAAGACCTTGCTGTCGGCGGCTGACACGAGTGCGGCTTGCTTGGCGGCTTGACGAGGGCTTAGGGTGCATGTGCCCAGCACCTTCACCAGATGTCACTTAGTCAAAGACGACGCAGTTGTCTTCAAGAATAAGAAGTTTATTGGAGCGAACTTGTGCTCCCCTAACAACTCAGAAAATACACAGGCGGCGACGCGGCAGTCAACAAAGTGACGTGTGCAGGCAAGCTCCGGCGATTCGACTGCCGCGGCGTCTGCTGTGCAGGCATATATCTTTCGGCGCGAGTGTTTCTGGAACCGTCGATTTACATCCAGAACATTGTAGATCAAAGAAGATTATTCTGGGCTAGTGACGCTAGGGCGAAACAGACTGCTTATCTGAATGAGATAAGCATAAAAATAAAGAATGGAAGACGCGCTTCGTTGGGGACACAGATAACAGAGCCGAGTGTGGCCGGGCAGTAAACAAACAATAAATAAACAAACCCATACATGGTTCACAGCAATATCTTAAAATGTAGACCGTCAGCTTGCGAACAACCTGCCCTGAACCTGGTTATGCTGTCCATCTTTAACAATTGATATCCAGCAGTTTGGAAGTGCTTGTAAAGTGTCAAATTTTCATAAATATTTTTTTTATAAAAAAACTGCTTTTAAAGCAATAACAAACGTTCTCGTATTCACGTTCGTGATATCTAGAAACCTCTTTTCCGCATAACTTGTAGCTCAGGACTGGGTGTACTCAACAAAGAAGCAGCTATTTTACGCACACTGCGTTTATTTACACCACCATTGCATCACTACTAAAGGACTTCAATTCTGCGCTCTTTCAGAGATCCCGCTAGCGTACTATCATTAGTATTAGAATGCCTTACAATGTGCACAGCGCTGCCCCCCTCGCTTATAACTTGGACAAAATGCACAGCCGCTTCCACGAATGGCTCTTTCTTCTCGAAGGTACTACCAGAATCATTGAAGGACTCTTGTACTACCTACCTTGCTTGCCTAGCCCAGTTTTGAGTGATGACTGTTTATGAGCGAACTTATCGTGTTCCGCGTCAGTCAGTCGGTCAGTTTGTAACTAATATGAACGTATTGTGCTGCTGAGCCCAAGGACGCGGGTTCGGTTCCCGGTCATGGTGGCTGCTTTACAGATGGGGGCGAAAAGCGGAAACGCCCGTGTGTCGAGATTTAGGCGCAAGTTAAAAATCCCCAGGTGGTCAAAACTAATCCGGATATCTACACTACGTCGTGCCTCATGACCTGTGTAGGTTCAGCGCGTTACGCCTCACATCTTTTTCTACATCTACCAGCCAACGGTTCTTTCGCGGCGTGCGGGACAATAAACTCCCAACGCGGCGGAGGTGGCGGCGGGGGTGGGGAGGGGGGGAGGTTGCGGAGTGTTTTTCTGACGGAGCACAATATAGATGGGGCGGCGAATTTATACCCGGCGTTCCCCGCGCGGATGTGCCTGCTCGCCGGCGGGCACGTCGGCGATACGGTTTTGTCGTCTGCTTTACCGAGGGTCGTTTTTGGCTTGTTCTGGCGTGCTTCCCGTCTATTGCGCGCTTCCTTCGCACAGCTTGATTAACTTGTTCGACAGCACCTCCTGGATAACCCGGACCCGACGTAATTAAGCGGTCGTACGGCAACGATACATTAAGGATTGGTTTGCAGGGGGGGGGACAAAATATAGAGACCAAATACAGACATATGGCCGCTAGAGAAACGCCATATCTTTTGCGCACTGCTTGCCTGGAATGGGACTGCGTTTTCTAAATTGGTTAATACCAATTGGGTTGTTTTAACAGGTATTACAAAAGGCGAAAGGAGCAACTGGTTCTGATAAATAGCCATTATAAAAGTTCCCTCTGCTTTCTCGCAATCCTTAAACTTACTAAACTAACTAGCTTAAGTCCGTATAAATGGGATCACTAAGCTCACATGCCGAATTGTTTTGGTGTCTGCGCTTGTGTCGCGCGTTGGTGTAGCCCCGAGCTAGCACATCAAGATGGCTGGGCTCTGCTGTCTCACCCTTCGAAAAACGCTCCTCTCCATTTTCTTTCTCCCTCGTCCGCGGCTGGGCTATACAGCGGCGGCGTCCCCCGCTCTAGCCCGGCCGCGTATTCCCAAACCATATCCCGTAGGGGCCCAGGCCGACCACACCCCCTAAGCAGCGGCGC
Organism: Haemaphysalis longicornis; assembly: GCF_048455015.1. NCBI lineage: Eukaryota > Metazoa > Arthropoda > Arachnida > Ixodida > Ixodidae > Haemaphysalis > Haemaphysalis longicornis. Next base: position 1,461,212 of record NW_027526335.1, read on the forward strand.
AGCCAGGGAGGTTAAAAAAATTGCAATTTTTTAACCTCCTTGGGCGCAGCACCGTGACGTCACTTCTTCTATGTGCGCGAGTTCATGCGAGGTGGATTTTTTTCTTTTTTCCCCCTCCCCTCGTTTAGGCTGCTTTGCGGGCGGCCAATGGTTTCGCTCCGTGGGCGGGGCTGGCCTGTGGCGCTGGGGAAGCTGACGCACATGTGGTAGAAGTTTACCTTTTGTACCTGAGCCCCTGATCTCTCTGCGCTCTTCTTGCGCGCCTGCAAGTTGACGCTGACCTCCGATCCTGTTCCTAGATAAGCGCTCGGCTCGGTGCTCGAAGTTCGCGTGCGCGGATGGACGCTTTCACGCGCATGTGGCAATTATACACGTTCCGGAAAGCAAACACTCTCATTGAAAGCTCATTGTACAACACACAGAAGGGTATACAATGGAGTTGGGTGCTCTTTCACTATATACACACCTCAAAACACGATTCGGTGCTGCAGGTAAGGATTACAAGAAAGGCAGCCAATTGCCCATGACTACATTTGCAAACTTTCCTACCCTTGCGAAATATTACAGCTGCATGAGCTGCTACATTTTGGCACTTTCATAAGCACTATTACATTGAATTTCGTTAGCATTAACTTCATTGCATTAATTCTTTATCAGGAACAGTGCCACTAAGGAAAACATTGACATTTTGTTAACAGCAATGGAAGGTGTGAATCGTTCTTGCAAGGGTGATACGTTGATAAGAAAGACACCAGCTCAAACGTACACGTTTTACACTCGGTCATGAATTCTGCATAATTTACACTGCTGGTCATAACAATTTAGGGAAACATTATCGAAAATACATACCAACCATGGGCTAAGTAATAGTTGGATTGTACAGCAACTGAAGTACTCGAGGAGTTTGATATATGTCTTCTGTACAGGGCTATTGACCACAGTCTCTTCACTGAAGCCATCAGGGCGCAGTTTGATATCAGTAATCATGCGTGCTACCACTCACACTGTTGCCAATGTCGATTAGTTATTTTTAACAATTTGTGCTTCATGCACACACAGATTTTGCTGCATACGATACGCTATTTATAAATAGACAGCTCCAGCAGGATCCGAATGGCGCTGATGCCCCCCCTGTAGTCGGGAAGGCACACCAAATTGTTACCACTTAATTTGGCTCTGTCCATTATTCGACCGTAATCGCCACCAGCTTTAACTCTAGGTCCCACCCGTGCGACTGAACAGGAACATGTTAGTCGGGTCCGTGACGATCCCACCGCACTAGAAGCAATTACCGAGTACGCCCTTGAAAACGGACTCTACAAATTGGTGTAGCAGCCTGGCCGACTTCTCCGTTCGGTCTACAATGTGAACTGTCTGCAGCGTGCACTGTTTTCAGTGTGAACCGCATTGTCAACAGTGTGAACTGTACATTAAAGTGTGAACTGTGCGTTTTGCTGCCACTGACTGACTTTAATGTGTTCATTTTGCGATTAGGACCCAAAGACAGCAACTGTGTTCATTGTGCGAGTTGTGATCTTCCCCTTTTCCCCTCATCCTTGCTTCCCCAGGGCCCCATGGCCTCTCATTTAATAAAGTGTTACACTCACTCAGATACGTATATTCGTTTCGCTGGGACTAATGAGTAGTTGCACGTGAGCTTGAAGTCGCGGTAGTCGCAGCAGAGATAAAACTGAGTAAAAAAAAGTTATCTCCTTGGCGCACTATTTTTGCGATAGTGATCTGGGAGTCCAAATAACGGCAAAAAATTGTCACTTTTGGAGATCCACTAATGGGTATAGATGAGCAGTTTGTGTCTGTTTCCTGCAACGCATTTTTAGCTACCACATATATAGATTTCTGTAGTGTCTGGCCTTTTAATTCGCGCGCATTGTGTCACAGCTCGCGCCTCAGCTGTAAGCCACACACGCGCAAAAAAGTATACAAATGTATAAACAAGAAATAGCAAGAATAAAAATATAAATAGTACAACACAAGTTGCAAAACGCCGCTGCCTCGCGTTCTACAACGCTTTGTATCGAAAAACATACCTTTCGACCCGTTTCTGGACCTTTTGGACAATCCAGGTTGTGTTGGTGCACCCGCTCTACGTGTCCATGAAGGCGTTGACTGCTACTTCGTCAGGCAGGTTCGCGCGGAACACAGACTCATGATTTGTTGACGCGAGGTCATTTCTGACGACCTCGAGCGGCTGCTCGTGCTTATCCACGAAGCAGAAGTTATAAGCTTCGCGACCATCGCGTGAATGCGCGGGGGACGCGCGTGGCGCACACAATTATGAGAACGAACCTTGTGATGGGCAGTTCTGCGCGAGTGCGAGTCACAGACGAGTATGGCGAATAACACGCTCGCTGATGTTCGCAGCAGAAGAGCGACCCACGTACGCGTGTGCTTTCTACCGAATGAGAGCAAACGTTCTGCGCTTCGGTAGGGAGTCCAAAGGACCACCCAAGACCAAAAAAAAAAACATTTTTGCCTTCACTTTATTGGGAGTGCTTGCTTTCCGGAACGTAAACAATAACTACATATGTACGTGCAAAAGCATCCATCCGCGCACGCACTTTGAGCAACGCGTCCAGCGCTAGCTTAACTAGGAACAGCATGGGAGACGAGCGACTGACGGCGCACAAGAGTGCGCGGAGAGCGAGCTTCATCTTCCCAGCGCGTACGCCAGGCTTGCGCTAGGAGCGAAACCATCGGACGCCGCGAAGCAGCACGATCATGAAAGATCAAAACAAATTTTTGTCTTCATTTTTATGAGAGTGTTTGCTTTCCGGAACTTGTATAATTGCCACATGCGCGTGAAAGCGTCCATCCGCGCAAGCGAACTTCGAGCACCGAGCCGAGCGCTTATCTAGGAACAGGATCGGAGGTCAGCGTCAACTTGCAGGCGCGCAAGAAGAGCGCGGAGAGATCAGGGGCTCAGGTACAAAAGGTAAACTTCTACTACATGTGCGTCAGCTTCCCCAGCGCCACAGGCCAGCCCCGCCCACGGAGCGAAACCATCGGCCGCCCGCAAAGCAGCCTAAACGAGGGGACAGGGAAAAAAGAAAAAAATCCACCTCGCATGAAGTCGCGCACATAGAGGAAGTGACGTCACGGTGCTGCGCCTAAGGAGGTTAAAAAAATTCCCTCGCACTTCCCCGAGGGGGAAAGTGTGTAAGTGCGAATGCGCGGTTGTTGATTGCGCGATTACGGTGGATATCGTGATCTTGGAGTGGAGAGGAGGCGCCCAACACCCGCAGTCACTGAGCGGAGAGAGGAGGAGGAGAGTAGCGCCCGCCGTTACGGCGAGGGCTACACGAGCGCCCTCACGCGTCGGAATGCGGAGCGCCCGCTACGCGAGCGAGAGCTCTCCCGCCCGAAGTGGAGAGGAGGCGCCCAACACCCGCAGTCACTGAGCGGAGAGAGGAGGAGAGTAGCGCGCGCCCATCTCCCCCCGTTGCTAGGGAAGACGAGGAGGAAGACGAGGAGCGCGCGCACCCGCAGCTGTTGCTATGCGGACGACGGCGGCGGACGATTCAGGCTCGCTTAAGAAGTGCATTCGCACTTAAAAATTGCAATTTTTTTAGCTTCATTGGCTGCGCCGCTGCTTAGGGGGTGTGGTCGGCCTGGGCCCCTACGGGATATGGTTTGGGAATACGCAGCCCGGCCGTGGCCGAGGGAGCTGCGTTATGGACTCCGGCCCAGCGAATTCCAGGTAACGGCTGGCATAATCTCTGGTTTTGCTCTTTGTAGAGTGACGTGTGAGAATTCAAGTGACGTTGCATGGGCAAGTGTTGTGGGTGTCTTCGAAAGCTTTGTTTTCCAATCACCTCCACAGCGTGTATTGGAGCTAATTTTTTAATATATGCACGGATCCTGCGCGCCACGCAATGGCTCCACTCCGCGCTCACTTTCCCAAGTCTTTATAGCAAGGGCGCTCTTTGGTTCTTTGTGCAACTCTTAACAGATCGGTTTTGAAACGAACAGCCAGGATGCGTGCCGCGCATTGCTCTCGCCCTCTGCAGGTGCTGACCTTTTCTGGGTCAGCTCATGCGTAGCCTCCTGTATGCACACCTGTCAATAAATGTTCCCCTCAACCACAACTCAAGTCAAGAAACTACGATCGCACTGGCAGATGACCCACACCGACAGGCAGGAAAATGCTGGCTATGTTTCACGACGCAATGTGCTTCCTTGTCCTCACGCACGAACTTCCAGTCAATGACAGAAATATAATTTCAGCCATTCGGTTTCTGTTTAAAGATGTCGCTGTCTGTTGAAGCTATGATCTACGAGCCAACAAACCACTTTTGCCTTTTAACTCGGCGCACTCTAATAGCGCTTTCCATTGGGCGAACAGGAGCACTTCTAACTGCACCCAAAGTGCTCTCGCGAGTTCTGGCGTCTTCCAGTGGTCGGGCAGGAGCAGGGGCGTTGTGTTTCATTGGTCGATGAGGAGCACTTTTTTGGCGCCGAGAGCAGCCGGGAGCAGTTCTCGGTGCTCCGTCGCCAGCGGCGGAGTAACAGGGAACGCCGAGGAAGTCACACGACCTCTTTTGCGTCACTTCTGGTTTTATCCCCGGGTGGCGAAGGGAAAATGGCGGAATACAGCAGCCGCGGTAGTCGCTCAGTGCGTACGGCAGCAGCTAAGCGCGGCCGTCTGGACAAGGAATTGCTGCTACTTTTAGATGATGAAAGCACCACAGATTCAAGCGCAAGCTCATCATCGGACAGCAGCAGCAGCGAAGACGACGACGATTTGACATTGCATGAGTTTATGTTCGAGCACCTGTTCACCCCGCCGGAGCAGCGACCGAAGGTAGAGTCGTATCTAGAAAAGACGGTGGACGCTGTTATCGTTCGCAGCTAATTTTTGGGAGACACGATGGTGACCCCTTTATCATGAACATGAACATCCGCTCGGCTTCTTCATTTGTCGCCATGCGGAAGGCAGACACAAAACCACCGGCACGTATCTGGCAAAACTGGCGAGGAATAACTGCGGGCGGACATCACGAGCGCGCGAAATGCTCCGGGAAGCGAGCGCGGGTAACGTTTGGTCACATGACTCTTGACATCTCGCCCTCCCCCTCTTTTCACTGCTCCCGGAGCAGCGCGAATGTTTCATTCGCGGAACGAAAGCACACATCCCCGTTACTCCCGTGTGCTGCTCTGGCTGCTCGCTCCACTTGCTCCTGTTCGCCCATGGAATTCGCCATAAGCTTGCTGACCGAGCTATTGCGACGATGTGCTTTAAGAGTGCTCTCGGCAAACTTTGCCCGCGCTGTATCTCGGATACGTTCAGCCACCACGCCAAAAGACTCCTGAGTGCCGGATACCCTCAGCACCTCCTCGTTTCGGTCGCAGAGAACCTTCGGAAAAAACAAAATATTCCACCAAGCCACAAATGCCTGAAGCCCGCGCACAGCGTAGGCAGAGGGTAGACATGACATAGATTACGTTCAAGCGTTACGCGGGCCCTAATCTATGTGGTCTAAAGGGTATGACGTGGAAGTCCTGGATTCTTCCTCCCACACGCTTTCTAAGTTATGCAGAATGACCGGCGCGGAGGGAATACATCAGCGTGCTTCCGGGACAAAGCACCGGATACCTTTTGTCGAACGAGCAGAAGGCGATGTGTACTCAAAGTGCGGAAAAGTGTACTTTGGTTAATCTAGGAGATGCGTCAGCGATATGTTGAGTGAACACGCAAACAATGTAAAAAACGCGGGGGCGGGAACAGACTTGTGAACTTGCGAAGATTGTTCACCAGATTTGGACAATATTTGCGTCATTAGGAAGTGCAAAAAACAGCTGTCGCGTAAAATTGTTGAATCTGAACGAATTTTAACACTCGGTTAAGCGTGCGTCAGCATGGCTTCTATCACGCTCTCTTAAAAGAACTGAAATATCCACTCATGCGCCGATAAGAGCCTCCAATTGGACGGATTATCGATGTATATTGCCTTTCATTTGCAATAACACCAGTTGGAAGTGCAGCATAGTCTTTGTCATCCTTTCCCTGCCCTCGCCTTTTTTTTTTTTTTTGTCCTGCTTTCTTTGACCGACAGATGACGCCGCAGTTACGAGCGCTAAGTTTCCGAATGCGGCCGTCTGAAGAAGAGCGATCACTCTTGCGCGGGTTGCTTTGACCTAAAATTGGGCGCACAGATGCCTTTCATCGTGGCGCTGAAACGTGACAATTGGCAGGGCAGCAACATCTGCAACAAAAAAAGAAGCGCGCCCAGGCGCAGCCAAGAAGGACATCGTGCGGAGGAGAACACGTGAGCGCGGACAGCACCGATTTTAAAGAACAGGAGGGGAAAACATGACAATACTTTTTGCTTGACGTAATAAAAGTACAAAGTATAAACGCAAAATAACAAAAGGGTGCGGAAATACAAAACTGAAAGCTAAATATAAACAATAGTCTGAGAAAACCACCAGCTAAGAAAGCCTCCACCAAAAAAAAAAAAAAAAAAAGTCGCTTCGTTTTTGCAGCCGCCCCTTTCAATAGGGGCGATTTTCCGTGCAAGCCGGGTGATGTCACAATATACTAAGGGATTCATTTCAGCTCAAACTACTGGTTATTCCAAATTCTGATTACTACAAACACTGAGAATATTCACATAATTTCAAGATTATACAGATGGACGCGGTGTGTTTTACCAGGCGCTCATGTTGAGGTGGTTTCATAATAGCGGAACACCGTAGTAGCTCATTCAGCTGCCGCCACAGCTCTATACAGCTGAACAAAGACTTTTTCTTCCTATTTCGAACTGAAGGGAAGTTTGATTGTCTAGTGAATGGTTGAATTATGGCTTACAACTTCAGAGTGCCCTGTGAACACATACAAGAGTGCTGGCTCCGACCGATGTGTGAAATGTCCAGCCAACAGCCACACATATGGAACAGGAAAAATCTCAATCAATGACTGTGTCTGCAACATGGGCTACCGCAAGCTCTTGGACGGCGGGAGCTATTGTCAAGGTAAGGTTATAATGGCAGTGCGCTGGAAGCTAACCCGATGACGCGAACAGCCTGCCTTCAAACCAAGCTTTCGTGCCACTAAAGGGCGCCTAAGCACGGTATTGTTAGAGCTCCCGTGAAAGGCAGCTGCTCGTGCTAGTAATTGCTTTGAGAAAGTGCGTTGCATGAGACGGATAAAATTGTTTTTGTCGGTACCCACTATGCGTAGCCACTACCTTTCGCGGGTGGCTCAACCACAGCTTCGGTTGCGTTTCGTTACAGCTACAGTTTGAAATTCGAATTTAGAAGGGCGAAAGTTAAGGTATTGCTTCTTCTAATTGCTTCCGTGACTCTCCACTCAAAGCTTACCGTGCACGCATTTTTCCCCCTCGCCTTTATGTGCTTCCATGATGCCGCCCTGCCTGTTCTCTCTCGTGCAATGGGAAGACTGGGGTCTGCGCATGAGATGACCAGCGTTGCACTTTGCGTTCTTTCCGTCAGGCGAAAATTGACATGTCTGAATTTCTAAACCCTTTCATTTCATTTCATTTTATTTCCTTAAAGACCCCATTGAAGGGGTATTACATAAGGGGTGGGTACATATATGAAAACGTGTAAGCCATATTTTATTACAATGCAAGGTAATTTGTTACGGTGTTCAAGAAGGTGGAAGGATAGGTGAGGGCGGTGATTTCATTAGAAATGCCGTTCCAGTCCGTTGCTGCACGAAAAAAGAATGAAGTGACGGTGCGTGTGCGTGGGCGCGTAACTTATAGCGGGTGACCGGTGCAATGGGAGATGCGTGCCGGAGGGAGAATGTATGGTGGCCTGCAGAGTGAGCTGTAAAAGAACTTATGAAAAAGGCAAAGACTAGAAGTGCGGCGACGAGATGCAAGCAGTGATAGGCCAGATTCTGTTTTCAGGGCCGATATGCTGACGTCGTAAGAGTACTTTGAATGAATAAATCGTGTGGCTCCATTTTGAAGCGCTCGTCAGCCATTCGGAACACACTTGATGTGTGTTCCGGATGGCTGACGCGTGTTCTAACTTCGTCCCGACGGGATATTGATAAGCTAGTAATTTGACATTGTTATGGGCGTGACGCTAATGGCGATTTAAGAAATTGAGTGTTTTGTTAGCAGATGCAAGGTGTGCATAATTTGCGTTGCCCAAGTTAAATCGCTACAAAGGATTACCCCGAGATATTTATAGGAAGGAGAAGGAACTACAGTCAAACCCGGCTATAACGAACCCGGATAGAGCGAATTATGCTATATATCGAACAAAAATATTTCAGTTACGGAAATACATGGGAAACATATTCCTTATAACAAAGTTCGCATCCGATATATCGAACTCTGGGCGCCTACAATGGCCGCCGAAATGCATGATCTCGGAGCGGTGATTGAGATGTAGATTGCCGCGACCACTGAGCAAGAGCCGCGACTGAGACATTGCGCCTCGCACTGAGCGACGGGACACGCAATACTTTCCGTAACTGTTTCCGACGCGCGGGACTCACTACGGAACCCGCCCTGTCAGCGAGTCCGGACCAAGACAGCAGCATCGGTGAACTGTGGGAAGAGCTCGCCAACATTCCCGATGATGTCGCGAGTGAAATCCGTCCGACGCTTATAATGAAGCGCGTTCGGCAGTCGATGGGCTCCGCCAATGCTTCTTAGATTTGTGAGGACGCGGACTCGAACTGGTGCAAACAATGTTTCGTATAGAGAATGCTATGCTAGTTGAAGTCGCCAAAACGAAAGTGAAAACAAAAATCACGCTTTTTTTGCAACGTGGACAGTTAAGGTGGAAAGTAGCTTTATTACTTGCAATAAATGGATTATTTTGGTATGGTAATGGCTACTGTACTGTGTTCGTTTCTGCATACGCGGATGGCGGAGTTGAAGAGGGGGCGGGGGGGGGGGGGGGCGCTACCGCGGATTGCGAACTCGTAACAATAAGCTCGTTATAGGCGGGTTCGGCTATATCGAACTATTGGATATATCGAACTAATCGCGGTGCATATTGCAGTTCGCTATAAACGGGTTTGACTGTAGTTCGAGGTTTGTGTCAGGAATTTGGTTCGGGAATACAATCTGATTTCGATGGCGGGGGAAGGAAACAGTCTTACATTTTTTAGGCTTTGGTTCCATTAGCCAAAGGCTACACCATTCTTTCACGCTTCGTAAGTCAGTTTGAAGAGACCTGAGGACCTGACCAGGACCTGACCATCAAGACCTGACCAGCTTTGCGCAATCAAGGTTCAATTGTCTTGCTTCTACTTTTGGAACACGCCGTCCTAAATTCCGCGTTTTCAAATATCATTCATTTAATGTGGCATGCGATTGAGAAGCAGCTGTGTTAGTTGCTTTGTCGTCTAAGAAAGCAAGAACTGAGATACGTATTACGTGTGTACGCTGAATATGCCGGAAGTGTTCAATTTGGCTTGCGGTGAAAGTTTCCCGTCTACTGTTCCTGTTCTTTAATGGACCAAAACCTTTTTAAGTAAAATTGCGGCACTTTCTAACAGAGCATAGTATGCTTCATATACACGTAAGTAAGAAAACACGGGCCCAACTTGCTTTAAATAAAACCCACCATTTACACAAATTACCCAATGGGGTATTCATTTGTTGCTCATGTTTTTTGCTGCCCGGTTTTTCAACAGATATCGACGAATGCCGTACAACTGTCCACAACTGCTCCAAACTGTGCGTCAACACTCCAGGCGGCTTCCACTGCGCATGCCCCGGCGGGTACAGTCTGGCCAAAGATGGAGTATCGTGTGATGGTCAGTGCCGCTAGGCAACACTCATCATCGGGAGGGCGGTTCTAAATTGGTACTCCTTGTACCGATGATATCGGTTACTTCATTCCCGGAGCTTCATCAGGCAGCGAGAGCGTCGCCGCTTGTCTGCGTTTCTTGTAACGCAAAAAAAGCGACACATGCTTTTCGCTTAGAGTCCACAGCCATTCTATTAAATGTGAAATGTGTGGCCCATCATGGCCACCATGCGATTTTCAGTAAGCTCGGCTCTCGAAGCTGTGCTTCGCCTATTGGTTGAAATGGCATATACATCAGCTTGGACTCTATTAATGAGCGCATCATCGCTATCATATTCATAATAATCATCATCACATCACCGATTTCTTTTTTTTTCGTACATCTGGTGTAGCCAGCTGGGCACGCCAGTAAAAAGAAATCAGGACCGGCACATCGACAAGCCAGTGCCGACACTCATTTTACTGAAGTTCGAACTAAATGTTTTAAAATGAATTCGGCAGGATCTTAAATGCTTTTGTGGGCTTCGATGGCCCTTACAAAACCTTTTTAGAACATCACAAAATCGGCCCCTTGCATTGCTGCTGTTTTTGTTTTCCTTTCAGATATGGACGAGTGCGCCGAGAGGCACTTGCACAACTGCCCCGAGGAATGCGTGAACACTGTCGGCAGCTTCCGCTGCTCCTGCCGCCCTGGAAGGGTTCTCTACGGCGGCACTTCTCACTGCCGAGGCGAGTTTGCTGATTTCGGTGCTTTTAATTCACTCCGTCACATATGCCCTCAAATATCCTCGAACATGCCCACGAAGTGTTGTTAGACTGGCCCTCACGAATCCTGATTTTTTTACTCCGAAGCTGTTTACCTCTAGCAACTGCATGAATGCCCAACATTCTTCAGCAGTGGAATATCCGCGAAAAGTAATCGCAGTGGAGGGTAGGTCTTAAGGCCAGAGTATATGGAGCTACCTTTCACGACGAAATTCGCGCGGCGGAAAATCCGCCACGGCAGGACGCCGTTTGTTCGTCGGGCTGAACTACATGGAACGAAGACACGGCATCCGCCTCCGCGCCGCCGCTGGGTTGCATGCATGCCCAGAATCAACGGTGACGTTCAGTAAACAGACCCAGTGAAGGAGCTTCCTGCTTGGGTTGTACGTCGTTTGACGATTCTGCGTGACTCGGGGGCATTTCTTCTGCTGAAATAGGCGTTTTCAGTTCTCAAAAGCATTGAAGGCAGTTTAAAAAAAATCGCGCGTCTCCACGAAGGGAATCATGACGACTGGGCGAAGCACTGGGGATCGTTCTTACCGTAAATCACCCGTGACATTGCCCACTCGCGCATGTAAATGAGTGACAACGCCTGTGTACAGCGTATACAATTCGATTCCAATCCCATCCAATCCAATCCAATCCAAGCCCGATACAATACAATTCAATTCAATCCAATACAACCCATTTTAATACAATCCAATCCCATCCGAATCCTAATCCAATTCAATTCAATTCAATCCAATCCAATCTTATCCAATGCTCCTCGTGCATGGGTACACGGCTCTCCAGGAGCCACCAGGAGCCAGGTGGCTACGAGGCGCTCCGTAGCCACCTATTCATGCCCACATGCGTTCCCAAGGGGGGTAACCGAGCCGCGATCAAAAATAATGGCAGGGAGAGAGGGCTCGGAGAGAATGTTTTTTTGTTCGAGGCGTTCCATTGCGCGAGGTAAACTCGCCCACGCCACCTCACTGCCGATGAATAGAGCGGGAGAATGCAATAAAACTAAGGTTTGGATTCGGCTAGTTGCAACGGCGAAAACAGCGCTTAAGCGAGGACGAGGAAAGCAGTACAGAGACACGAGCACTCGTGTCTGTGTACTCCTTTCTTGGTTCATGTTTAAGTGCTGTTTTCGCCGTATTAACGCTGTCAAACATGCTAGCAGACAAGCAGCGCAGTCCACCGTCGTCGCCGACTCTCCCATGACACGGCGGCCGAAACGAGCAGCGGCGTAACATCGAAGCCATTCGAAAGCGTTACGGCTGAAAGCAGGGAGTCTCAACTGGCAAAATCACAAAGCCCTTCGACAACGCCTTCGCATTGTCGAAGGGCTTTGAGCTCGGGCGTCGAGCTGGACAAGCACGCTTTCTTATGAACAACGCAGAAAAAGTGCTTAGCTGCCCTCGGTCTTTTTGTTTCGTGAGTGTGCGCAATCCAAGGAAGCCGACACGGCTCTGCTGTGCAATCCGCGCCCATATCAATGGCTCTTTTCCCCCGTAGCCTTGGTGCGAACCAGTGATGTTCCGTACTGGGGAGAAAAATTCCGATTGCAAGGTTCAGAAATTCCCTAGTTTAATAACTTTTCCCCGCATGTTTCTTAAGGATTCCCTGCAAATTTCTCTGAGTTATCTTTTTGCAGCTGATAGATTTTTACGTGTACAGTTTTGGGCGCTAGCCAGCGCCGCCTATGCCTACTTTACGTAGCCGTCCGGACGCAGAGGCTATTGAGAGAATCGAAGTTTCCGCATGTACTAAACTCCACTACATCTGCCGCTCAGCAGCATTTAACTATGCCTTTAAGGTTTTGTACCAAACAAAAGTTATTACTGCCCGCATGAAAAAGCACAAGACATCGTTGGGTAATTGAGTTAATTTTAGCTCAGCACCTGGACTGCTGCCGCCTTTTCTTGTTGACAGCACGCGCACCAAGGACACCCGACATTTTTTTTTTTGTATATTTCGTAGGATTAGATGCAGTCTTTGACGCCTGATGCGTCTTTGCAAGCGCTTCGCTGCACAGAGCACCCACGTGACAAGTGTGATATCACTGCGCGCGCTATTCTTTTAAGCGCCTGCACAACCAAGCCCATCGTTCAGGCTCTGTAACCTCGATTAAGCGTACTAAGTACTGGCGCTGACGGCTTGGGTTCGACCCCCAACAGGTCTATGTCGTAGTTTTTTTTTCCTGCTTAATTTTTTTTCCTAAATTTAACTTCTTTTATCTAAACTCAAATACGTACGCTTTGTTGTTGTTGTTAATAATGGTGATTTGGTGTGTTTTAGGTCGCTCTAGGTTTGGGGTGCAGCCAGTGACCCCGTTTAATTACCGTTCTGCATCGCGCAAACACACACGTCACGTGGGTGCTCTGTGCAGCGAAGCGTATTAATATACGCACCCCTGACGAATTCTAATTTTTCAGTGCCTGAAATTTCTCGCGCGGTATGCTTGTTCTATGCATACCTACTGAGTCCTCCTATCTTGCACAGCTTTAGCGACAGGCATAAAATCGAAGGTTATACAGTTTCTTAGTGCCAATACCCAAGTTGCATGTTCTGTGCCGAAACACAGGAATTTTTATTCTGTTTCGTTTCCTCGGGGGTTGAACAAAAAGCAAAAAAAGAAGCGGCAAAGGGAAGGAGGCGAAGGGAGAGGGGAATGCGACGAAGAATGGGAATTCGCAATTTTCAGCGTGAAACTGGCCTGAACTGGCCAGTTTCTGAAGCCTGACACTGGCCAATTCCAACTTCCATTTCAGGACCACTGCTGATCACAGTTGGAGCAAGAGTTTTGATGTGTGGTCGGGCGTGACAAATTCTTGTTTTCCCCGAACATTAGATTGCCCCCCGGGCACGTACAAGGATGACGAATTCGAGCAGTGCGAGAAGTGTCCGGCGAACAGCCATACTCGTGGACGAGCAAGCACCTCGAAGAGAGACTGCATCTGCAACCAGGGGTACCGCGGAAACCCCGCCGACGGCCTGCCCTGTCAGGGTGCGTTCATTATGCGTATGCGCTCCGTTCTTCGATAACGGGGTTGACTCCGTGTCGTAACAACTAAAGAATGCACAGTCTTCTTCAGAAATCGTTTTTGCCATCTACGAGCACATAAAATTATTGCATCGTCGCGAGTGCATTACGAAGATCTTCATTTGTCGATCCTGAGCAGTCTAGAATGTTTCTTGGGCAGACAATAACTGCTCTTTCAATAAGAATGCTATGGACAGAAAAAAAAATACAGGGCTACTCTGGAACAGCTCCGGACAGTCCGCAATGGCAAATAAAAAGACCAACTGACCCCTCATGCCATTTTTTTTTGGGTGTAATTTGAAAAGTACAGCGCACAAATGCTGGAGATTGTTCTTTTATTGCTTCGCTTTCATGTCCGTGTGCTGTTTTTTTTTTCTCATGCTGAATTAAAAGTCTGCAATGTCTTGCTCCCGTTATTACAGCCTTCCGAAATTTTGGAGCCTACAGGAAAAGCTTTCAACAACGAGACAGGCCAGGCTACAACGCCAAAATATCAATAAAAATCTGGAGTATGCAAGATTGGTAGTGGTGCCGCGTTTCTCTGTAAAAAGCGACATTTGTTAGGGCTTGAGTTTTAAAAAAACGTTTGAAGCGGTCGACTGTTCGGGCAAAAGATGCTAAGGGCATTTGTCTGTACTACAAGGCCAGAAAATGCATCTTTGTAGGACAGATGCATTGAAGTTCTTGCCAGCGAAACTAGTTTAAAATATCAGAGCCCCTTTCCTAAGAGAAAGATGATTATAACGCCAAGCCTTCTCCCATTCAAACCTGGGTCACGGTCAAAGTCCAAAATCCAAACTGCTTAGACTTCTTCATAACGGAAGGGACCCAGATTTCATTCGCGTTGAGGTTAACTGGTTAACTAATGGTCCAAATTATTTCTTTGCGTTCTAACAGCCTACCAAACAGAAGCGCAACAGAAAATTTTGAAAGTTTCCGCAATCAATTTCTCGGCGGATAGACAACATCTGCGGAGTTTTCCGAGCCAACCCCTAAACCTTCTGCAGCAAATATTCATCCCCATGGACGCTACTGAATCCTACAGAACAATCTATCTGATGGTGTCAGTACGTTACATGAACAGCAGTGCCAGTACGTCTTATCAACAGTAGAGCAGTGGACCTTTCTCAACATACCGTGGCTACCCAGCGGCTCGCTTTAAGCGTTGAGGCGCTTGAGACTCAGTGCTCAGAAGGGGCTCCCTGTAACCGTCTGTCCAGGCGGGCAAGTAGTAAGTCGCTCAAAAGGGTGGCAAGGCACGATACGGTGCAGATTCCACCTTTTTGGATGCACAAGCCTCCTGCATCTTCAATGAAAGTCTAGAGCAGGTAATACCGTGGCAGCTCAAGAAAAGCCGGCACGCTGGTGCCGCATGCATTCTGGAAGAGAGCATTTTGAGTGACTTACTACATGCCCGCTTGGAGAGACAGTTACAGGGAGCCCTTTCTGAGCACAGAGTCCTTTAGGTATTCGGGTTAGTGGACGATTTTCTGGTCATTTTTGAAACCGATATGCGGACAATCAGTGAAGGGGCTGAAGCGATTTTTGGCGTGTTCCAATCGAATCTCACTGCTTTCACCTTGATCTGCCCACGGATGGCCAGATGAGATTTCTGGACCTTAGCCTGTATTTTGAGGATGAGCACGCCTGCCGGGAGCATGCACCTAGGTCCCAAAAGGGCCCATTACCACACAGCTCAGCACACTCAAAGCTAGACAAGAGGGGAGTTGCCACGAGTGTGCTAAGAAATGCCCTGAAGAGGTCCTGCCCCCACCGTGCGCAACAGAGTTTTGATGCGCAGGTCGGCCGTTTGAAGTGTGCCGCGTGTCCGACGGACCTCCTGAACGCCTTGGCAATCAAGCTGTTACGCGAACTTACTTCGAAGGCTCCGGAGAAGTGCCCTCAACCGGAACGACAAAAGACAGCCGCCATCCCGTACGTCCATGGAGTGAGCCACGCTCTCAAGAAGATTGTTGGCAAGGCGGGCGTACGGCTTGTGTTTTCTGCTCTGAAGAAACTGAGCCGCCTGTGTAAGCGCGTAAACGCAGACAGCCGGAAATCACCAGCGTGCGTCAAAAAGCACGAAACACGTTACGTTAACTGCGTGAGCAACGTTGTATACGAGATTCTGTTGTCGTGCAAACTCTCGTACACAGGACAAACAAGCCGCTGCCTGAATGAACGTTTGAGGGAGCCCGCCAATGAAGTCAGGTCTTCGACAGGCGCCACGTTGTCGGCGCCTCCTGCGGCTGCACTCCCCGGTTCACAGAGTGCGCCACACTCACCAATTGCCGTGGGCGAAGGGAGATGGAGATCTTCGAAGCCTACCAAATCAACAGGAAAGGGAGCGACTGCATCAGCGAACCGTCCGTGTCACTGCTCGATAAGGAAATCGCTTACGTGCGTGACTAGTCGTCTACTAATCGTCACGCGGCGGATAAAATTGATGTTGCCATACTAACTAATCTGTTGCTATCACCTTTTATGTCAAAAGTTTATTTTTATTTTTCGTTTCTCTTTCCATCTCTTCCCTTTGCTTTTCCTATATATTTTCCTGCGAATTAAAACGCGCACAGGTGTTCGTCAACGCTTGTGTCGTCTGTGACTTCCTTAGTCCCGTCTTCCGCGCTGTTTTTAAACGATATGATACAGCAACGAGCCCTTTAGTACACCCTTTCACAATATGAGATCTATGTCTAGCTAGACGCCTGGCCCACTTTATTGAGATTTGCTTTAACAGACACTCTGATGTAACAATGTTTCTCTCCTTCAGTATGCCAAATTTATGAGTGCTGGAATCCTTTCTGAGAATTTGGAACAGTGGTCTATGGTATGCGTTTTGCACAGTGCCTTGCACACTGTTGTATTATGAAAAGTATTACTTCAGAATTTCCTTCGACTAATGCACGCACATATTACTTTGTTATTTTTTTACGTAGGACCTTCAAGGCACTTTATAGCTCTCAGTATAGGTACATTCAATTCGCACATTCTTTGCAGACATTGACGAGTGCGGAGAAGAAACACTGCGCTGCTCTGACGAGTGTGTCAACGTCCTCGGGAGCGCCTTCTGCGCTTGTCCGCTCGGCATGAGGCTGAAGCCAGACAACCTCACTTGCGAAGGTGAGCTGGAGGCAACGTGTTTAGTGCTTACCGAGAGCGCTTCCCATGTTTTGGTGCTCATCGCAAGCTTCGGCTCTTCCCAACGGTTGCATTTTCTTCCTGGCGCGCTACGTGTAATACAGCAAGAATTTCGCGGTACCGAAATGCAATGGCTAGAAGCAAAACGACGAGATACTGGGAGAGCTGCTTGATTAAACCCCAAGGATGACGGAGTCGTTCCCCTTTTCTTCCAGCCAGGCCCCGATCATTCAATTTCCGACGGGGACCCCGGAAGTGGTTGCTTACGCGCAAACATTTCTCTTCCTTCCGAACGGACATTGATGAGTGCAGCGAGAATCCGCGCGTCTGCAGCCAGCTGTGCACGAACACGCATGGAAGCTACGTGTGCTCCTGCAATCCGGGCTACACGCTGTCCTCCAACGACAGCTACCGGTGCATCGGTACAGTGAGCCTTATGCATGCGATCTTTCCCTTTGGGCTTTCCTTAGAGCCTTTGCCGTGCAATGAACACTGGCATTTTCCGACTGCGTCCTTGAGGTCAAAGCGCGTCGCGCCCTTTGCTAGTAGCGACAGGGAAGTCTCACCTTTGCTTGCTTGGCCGAAAACCGTTAGAGTCTTATGTCCCGTTTTCGGGAATAAGCTGCATAGGGCAAAGTTTTCTCCACGAATTCCCAACTGTCCTATTTATTTATTTATTTATTTATTTATTTATTTATTTATTTATTTATTTATTTATTTATTTATTTATTTATTTATTTATTTATTTATTTATTTATTACAAGAGCCCTACAATGCCCATTGGGCATTGTTCTAGTGGGGGTTACACTAGAAAATAGAATAAAACATCAAATTCTAACCAAACTAAAATCATACTTAACATTGTACAAGAGAACTATAAACACTTACAGCCCAGCATTGGAACAAAAGTACAAAAGACAGGAGTACAACGAAAGCAGTAATTATACATATCCAGAATAAACAACCAAAAGGAGTAAGAAGCAAACGTTAAATGTATGGTTTATTTCATTAACTCAAAATATTGTTTCAATGGCTGTTAGAAAATTAGAAACGGAGAATATTGTTATTTTTAGCGCGTTCCAGTCGCTAATAGAGTTTGGAAAGAAAGAGTATTTAAAGACATTCAATCTACAGGTATACTCTCTAATTTTATATACGTGATCTTTCCGTTCAGACATATAACTAGGCGTCTTTAAATACCGTTCTTTATTTATTCCACTCTTACCACGGTATATATTACAAAGAAATTTAAGTCTTTGAACTTTCCGTCGTCCACAAAGTGGTTTCCATCCCAAGGCCTGAAGAATGTCAGAACTTGTTATTCTAAAATCAAAATCAAACCTGGCAGCTCTTTTTTGTACCCTCTCGAACTTTTCTTTCCGTACATTAGTGACAGGGTTCCAAGAAACAACCATACTCTAGAACTGGGCGCACACTTGTAATATACAGCGTTTTCTTGAGTGCTTGCGGTGCGTCACTGAAATTTCTTTCGAAAAACGAATTCAGCGCTAAGCCTTCGCTGTGATTAAGTCTACATAACTGGTCCAATCTAGTGTTACCGTGAATGTTACCCCAAGATACTTAACTTGATCTACCTTTTGTACTGCCCAGGAATTAACTAGTAAGACCTGGATACTAAATTTTTTGTTAGTAAATTCAAAACATTTAGTTAGGTTTAAACTCATTTGCCACTGAGCACACCAAGACAATCTTATCGAGGTCAGACTGCAGTACTGTGGTGTCATCAACACACTTGACTGGGCAATACCAAACACAATCTGCATAAAGCCTCACTGTAGATTTCAAACCCAGTGGAAAATCATTGATAAAAATAAAAAAAGCAGCGGTCCCAGGACCGACCCCTGTGGCACCCTGGACAGTACATGAGCTGGTGATGAAGACACGCCATTTACCACAACACATTGTTTACGGCCGCTTAGATAATCCTCAATCCACCCCATGAGGGTTGTAGGAATACCAAGCAATGACAATCTATGCAGCAAAAGACTGTGGGGACGACATCAAAAGCTTCTTTAACGTCCAAAAATACAGCGTCTAATTGAATGCCTTGGTCGAATGATAAAGCGATGTCATGTACGAATTCGGTTAGCTGTGTAACACAAGAAAGACCTGCGCGAAAGCCATGTTGGGATGGAGTGAAAAAATTATCTTGAAGGTGTTCTATAAGGTGTTACGATTGAGCACGCCGTTGGGCTTTGTTTCAACACTCCTCGGCTGTGCGACGAAGCCTTCACTACGTGCGCCTTTCAAGCCAGCCCCCCGAGTCGGTGACTCATGCTTTCACGTCTCGACAAGCCTGGGTCTCTGACGCCTATCTTTCGGCGTATTTCAAATGTCGGCGGTTGCCGACGAGGCAGGCTTCAACGCGTCCCAAGGACACAGAGGCCCCGCGTCCGCAGCGGAGTCCTCCTCTCTCCCCTCTCTCGGACTCAGCGTGCGCCGCTACAACCGACTGCTCACGAACTTTGGAAAGAGTCTAAGAGTCTTGTGCGTGTCTGTGTCGTCCGTAACGTGTACACAATCTAGAGGGAACGCTCGTTTTAACCGTTGGCGTTTTGACTATAAATACGACCCCCCCCCCCCACCCCTCAGAGCGCTATATTTCATTCCTGTTTGAGCAGTGAATCAATGCTGTCACTCTGCTCGAGTCCTGTATTGTGACCTCGCCCGTCGGGGCATTGTTTTTTGGCTTCGGCTCATCTTTCGCTATGAAGTAAACAGTTACGTTAGCTTTCGGCTTCTTGACTTTTTCACGGCTGCCACAGCGGCTGGCCGCTCGCTTCATACCACGCTACCAAACGTATGTCGGAGGCGACGGAGCTCGGCTCGGGTCGGTCTTCCCGTGCGCAACAAAGGCAAGAATAAATTATGTGTTCCAGTGTCTTGCAACAAACGGGGGTTAGTGATACCGGTCTATAGTTAAATACTTTATCATGGCCGCCGGATTTGTGCAAAGGCCTGATATTGGCGAGCTTCCACTTTCTCGGCGGTTTTCCACACCTTATCGATACATTATACAATGCGGCTAGAAATTGAGCGATGTGATCAGCACAATGTTTTAGGGTGTTGTTTGAAATACCGTCAGGACTATGCGCAGACTGTGGATTCAGCTTATTCAAAAGGTTTCTTCTACTTGATTCAGTTATTATGATGTCATTCAATGCTGGTAGCGACCTGAGTGCCGTAACCGGAGATATCGGGCTTGGCGGAGAAAAAAAATGGATTGAAAATACGCACTGAAGCATTCTGCTCTACTCATATCATCTTTAAGGAGTTCGTCATTGTTCGTGATAAAGGGAATTCCACTAATGTCCTTCATTTTATGATGCTGGAACAGTTGCCAGTACACTTGTACCAGATGAAGGCGGTTTCTCATGACTAGTATGGCTTAAAACTGACGGGAACAAATCTGCAGAAATTCAGAGAATCGTCTGCTCGTTCGTAGCATTCGCTTGTCTATAGAGTGCGAGTTCTTTGCAGCCAGATAGTACGGCTGTGAGTGGAGAAAGGCGTTGTAATATTTAATTGTTTTTCAGTTTTTCGTAGTTTCATTTCGCCAATGTTGTAAATTTATACTATTATAGCGATCGCGTACCTTTCGCTAATTATGCTTTTTTTTTATGATGCAAGGGGTAGTTCAGGGTTGGTCTGTTTTCGCTATTTTGTACTGGTATTTACAACGTGGTTTTCCGCGCTTTTTTAGTTTACTCTTCATTTTTCGGAGGAGATGTATAAGATGCATATTTTTGATGTCGCCGGATCATTTTTGTAATTTTTTTTAGTTTTTCCATTCTTATTTTTTTTTTCAGAATTGTGTTCCACTAATTATCTCCATTTGCGCTATTATACGATTGAAGGCATTACTTCCGCAAATTCTGAATTTTGTGGGAATGCCGTGTGGTACGCTTTCCTGGCTGTGGGGTGTTACGAATCGGCCAGCGCCGCCGTACTTTCCCGCATCACTCCTCGGCTGTGCGGCGAAGCCACTGCGTGCGCCTTTCAGCTGTCAGGCGCCACCATGTCGGTGAATCATACTTTCACGTCTCGACGAGCCCGGGTCAGACGCTTCGCTTTCGGCGCATTTCAAAACTTCTGCGGCTTCCGGTGAGGCTCTTCTCAACGCTTTTCAAGGACACAGAGGCCCCGCGATCTCAGCGAAGTCCTCCTCTCTCCCATCTCTCGGACTCAACGTGCGCCGAGGCTACCGACGACTCACGAACTCTGGAAAGAGCGTTGCGTGTGTCTGTGACGTTCGTGGCGTGTTGCCGCTTGTTGGCGTTTTGACCGTTACCGCATTTGGGTATAAATAGACCCCCGCAAGCGCTGTAAACCATTCCTGTTAGAGCAGCGAATCCATTCTGTCACTCTGCTCGAGTCCTGTATTATAACCTCGCCCGTCTGGGCATTGTTCTTTGGCTTCGGCTCACCTCTCGCTATGAAGTAAACAGTTACGTTAGCCTTCGGCTTCTGGACTCCTTAACGGCTGCAACAGCGGCTGGCCGCTCACATCATACACGCTACCACTCGTATGTCGGAGGCCACGGAGCTCGGATCGGGTGCCCCTTCCCGGTTGCAACAGGGGGTACTCGGCAAAGAATGCTACGCATCAATGCTTTAATACCTCCCATTGCAGAAGTAGAATTTGCGTAACTATATAAGTGGGTACACTGGTCTCTTCTTCCCGGATTTTACGGATCCAGTTATTTAGTTATGGTCGGAGAGAGAGAGGGAGAGAGAGAAACACGTTTTATTCCTGGCCAGGCTTAGTTCGGACGGTTGAGCCACGGAAGCGCAGCTCTGTGGGCCTAAGCCCTGTCGACCAGGGCGCACTGGGACTGGGCGTCCGAGCGCACGAGGGTTAGACAGCCAGGAGTCGGGCGGGTTGGGTAGGGAAGAGGAAGCAGGGCAGGGCGGAGGCTCGGGCCTACGGATGCGCTACGACCTAATCGTTTATTCTGCTTCGTTTCTTTCTTAACGTAATAGTAATAAAGGTGTCGGCCTTCGTTCTTCTCCTGTTTGCCTATTTCTTCAACAAGAACCATCTCCGAGGTTACGCTACCGCCGAAATGCCTGCTGCAAATTACGCTTTTCGGTGAGGTGTAGCATGGCCTCACAACACCGCACGTGCCGCAAAACAAAACAAGAAGGAAACGTGGCGCTGTGAACTAATTGGCTGCCACTGTGTCTAGATAACGACGAGTGCGCGACGAAAAAGCACGGCTGCAGTCACACGTGCGTCAACGTTGACGGCGGATACTACTGCAAGTGCCCGGAGGGATTTCAGATGACTGCGGACCTGAGGACCTGCGCTGGTAAGTGATCAGCCGGTGTCGATAATTCAATTTGCCTGTTGAAATGTCCAATTACCACGTTGTAACAAATGGCAAACTTTGAATATACCGATTTCGACGAGGATAGGAAGCCAACAAGGGAAAAAGCACGTGCGAGTTCAGCGCAAGCGCTCGGATTTCGATATATATGGGAATTTAGCCAAACTTGGTGCATATGGCGCGCTGTGTTCATCTGAGAAAGGCGTTGCGGTGGAAGGGGGGGGGGGGGCGAAGCAATTATATGTGGCATATTTTCGTAATGGGAACGACTGTGCTCCAAGTCAAGTGCCCCTGCAACATTTGTGTCTTCTTTTTTGCAATATCTGTTATGCCTTTAGAAGGCAGTCCGCAACAAGCGCGTCTTATATTAAGTGGCCGCGAAGTGGTCATGCCAATATTCGCAGATCGGATAACTAAGAAACGGCTTCAAAGTATGTTTATTCCCTTCTCGGTCTGGGCATTGTTAGCGCGCTAGAATAACGTCATTCGACCCATATCGCGGCTATTTGGCGGTTTCGTTTCAGTTGCAGTAACAAACGCACTCGGTAGCCACTTTGAATAAACAGCGCGAAGAAAACAAAGTAGAGATGGCGAGCTGAAACCGCAGTGCCACTCTGGGCTGGCTTCGATGCGCGAATGAAAGAGTGAAATTGTTTATCGGAGGTGTTACAGGAACCTTTAACCATACAAATGCTACCTCAGAGCAACACACGAAACGGTGCAAGCGTTTAATACTCAGACAATTACAAGCAGGGACGCACGTTCAACAGGTTCGAATGAATTTATTGTTTCCCACACAGTATGCCGCTCTATGTAAATTTTGTCCACAGCTAGTACCCTCCAGCATATAATTGTGGAATGCGCGCACAACCAAGCCCTGCCACCCCTCTCTACCCGTTCCTTCCCTGAGCTGTGGGAGACACTGTTGACCAGCGGTCAACCGGAGGACCAGACTCTCCTGGTGACACGGGCTAAGACGGCCAGGGCAACGCATGGATAACCCGAACTAGGGTTCCACTCTCACATTTGAGCTTATTAAATATTTCCTCTCTCTCTCTCCTTCAATCCCAATATCCCATTTTTACGCGGAAGATTTGGAGAAACATCGGAGCTATTCCGACGGGCGGACGTGGTAGCTAGCGAGCACGATGCCTCCGCGGAGTTGCGTGGGATTATCTTGCAAAACATAGATATACCGGTGAATCGGGGAAACATATGAGAGCTTGCAAATACAAGCAGTTGGTATAACGTAGGCAGCAACCAGCACATCGCGCGCGCGCGCGCGATTCATTCATGGGCTTTCTACTTCGGTGCTTGCTCTATTGTCAGTTTAAACAGAAGCTGCATGCTTAGTTCAGCGCAAGCATAACAGAATACTGCCGATTCTGTTCCCCAGACATCACGTGTCCGATGTTCATCGACGTGCCAAACAGCGTCACTAAATGCGACCACAAGAGGGTTGACAGCTCTGTCCCGATCGGCACGCGATGCACCGTCCACTGCAATGCTGGCTTCGAACTGGACGGCCACGCGTCTACAGTGTGCGCCAAGAACGGCACCTGGACCACAGAGCTGCCGACGTGCAAACGTAAGAGCCTAATTTGCCCGAACGGTTTCCCGTGAGACGTGTCACGAAAGCGGGGTTTTTTTTATGCGCCGCGGCTGCGTTTTGGTATAGGCCTACCGTGGAGAAAGGTTAACGTGTCGCTTTGTCCCGATGGCAGTCTTTCTTACGTCGTCTTACCACTGGGAGCGGTCGAAATATTTCTTCCATAGCGTTTTGGGACAAATTGCCTGAGGGATCACGAACTCTCCAAAGGTGAGAAACTGTTTTAAAATACTAATGCTACAAATTAAGCATTTTCGGTGGTTAACATGTTTTTTTGTACGTCTCCACTAAAATACATTGTATGACTGCCAAATGTTCTGGTTTTTATTTTTCCATTTTTTGTACGACTTGAAACAGGCGTAAAAATTGCCGACAGATAGTTTGTTCAAAATGCTAACCATCTCGTTACACTTGTTTTAGCCATTCTTATTTTCAGTTGAAGTTTTCACTTGTGCTGACGTTTACTACGTAACATCGCCTAATATAAGATTGGAGCTGCCGGAACAGAATGCCAGCAACTTCACCCCATAAACTCCTAGTAACGGCACAGCAGCTGTTCAACAGGGTCCATGGAGACGGTATAGGTAAAATGTCCACGCTAAGGGCTGGTGGGCTTGTTTGTCGTAGGAAAGGCCCATCCAGCTAGTTACAACATAATTAAAATTTTGTAGCAAAAACTTTACCACATATTCATGTAACTGGTTACGCAAACATTTAAAAAAGTAACACGTGTTATTACTAGCATTCGCATGTTACTATCGTTTCGTTGCACATTAGATCAAACGCTGTGCTGTTAGGCTTTCTCATACCTGAATGTTAAAAAGATCCCGGGCCATCCCCACTAACGTAAAATGTGGTGAGGGGCGAAGAATGCAGAGTATCAGTGTATTCAAAGATTGTAAGTCTATCTTTTGCCACACGGCGCGCGCTGATTGGGCGCCGCAGAAGCGCCGGTGGGAGGAGCAGTCGCGCTTGCTGAGGCGGTGGCGCCCTCTGTTGCAATGAACCGGATTTAAGCAATTTGCATGCTCCATATGCCCCAGTGTGGCGTAGTGGCAAGGGTCAACGCGAGCGCAGTGCAATGCCCACCCTGGAGGCTCGAGGCAGAAATATTTATTCGTGACACATGTATACAGGGTAGATACGGAAAGATACGGGGCGGCGTTATATATAGCGCCTCCTTGAGCGTCCATGTTGCGCCGAGAGGGATTCATTGCCCCGCTAGAAGAAATGACTATTTACAAAATTATATTCACTCTTGAGGGATTTCACACGACATTCGCTACCCTGGAGGCACAAAAGTGTCTCATCTCATCAGGGGTGCTTCGCGCGAACACGCACATAGTTCTAAAATGTCGCTCTGCTTGGTGTTTCGTGCACCTACACCTCGTGCCCCTCGTGCACGAGGGGCACGAACACACACTGTTCGTTGGGTTGACTCGTTCTCAATTCACCAACACGCGTGCCTCACACTTGCACAACACGTGCACTATCCGTCGGAATTAGTCGTTCACGGTTGCTCCCCGGCACGCATGCCGTGCACCACAAGATCCGTTCCACGCAACCACACACCACCACTGAAGAACCACGACTCTTGGAAGGATTCCTGGTTCGTTAGGTCGAGCTGGCCTTGCAGGAAAAGTTTGGCTTTCCCGGACACATTGTTCACCATGAGGATGCTCGGTGCATGCTTCTCGCAGAACGAGTCAACGAAGCACCTGTTCCGCCATAGTTCTTGCCGACCTAGGGCGGTGAACAGGAACCGGAGTTTCTCGCGCGCTCCTGCATTTGTATCTTCGTCGTACTTGGGGTTCAGTGGGAGGTGAAGATTCGTAATCCACGACAGGCGTCGCCAGAAGGCCTTGGGGACACTGCACTGGGCGAACACGTTGTCGGTCGTCTCTGGCTGCCCGCAGTAAGTGCACCACCAGTCGCGCGTAATGCGCAACTTGGCTAGCCAGTCGCGGGTCGCCATGGCACTTGCCTCTACCTTCTACCGTAGCTCTCGTAGGTTCGGTGGCAACCACGGGGGACACCCTCTTTTTCACCGCTTCTCAGGTTGGCGACCGGGTTGTCGGTGGGCGTATGACGCCAAACGGCATTGTGGGGAGCTTCTCCCAAGCCTCAATGGCAGATACTTCCCGTAGGTTTCCGTCTTGCACATGTTGCCTGCATTGTTTCGGGTAGGTTACCACGGTGGTTTGGTGGCGGCCTGGTGTCTCGCTTTTGGCAACCTGGTTCCATTTGCTGTCCTCTATGTGCTTTCCTAGGGGGCCAGGTCAGTACCGGAGGAGGGTGGCGGCTGGTTCGTCGTTCACTTTTAGAATGTCGAACATTGTTCTCAAAGCGAGCTGCCGGCTAGCAATGAACAGGTTTGGTACTTACAGTGCTCCTGTGTTCACAGTGCTGTGTAACTGTTCTCGAGGCACACGTTCAGTGGGGCTTGCCCAAATAAACCGGAAGAGAATTTTGTGGATTTTCCTGACCTGTTGTGATGAAGGTAGTTGTACGCGGGACAACTGCCATGCTTTCGCACAAAGTGTTGCTTGAACTACAAATACACGTTCGCGCACGGATATGTTGGTTGTTGGTGTTTGGTTTAAGCTTTCTCGATGTTGTCCCTTATTGTGTTCCAGTTCTCCTGGATTGGCCCGTGTTCGTTGAACTTGACACCTAACATTTTTAGGCTGTTGATGAGTGGAAGACCTCATAATGGTGGCTTATGTCGGAAATGTCCTAGTGCCATAGTGTACCATTTTCGGATGTTTAATTCTGCGCCCGAAAGACTCGCATAACTCTGTAAACATTTCAGGCCTTCCTTCACATCCACTTCGTCTCGCGCGTAGTGTCACATCGTCAGCGCGTGCGACTACGTTCCGGCAGGCGCCACCCGGGAGGGGAATGCCTCTGAAAACTCTATCCTGTTGTACTGCTTGTTTAGGGATTTTTATTTCTCCCTTGTGACATTAACAAGTACACAGCGCTCGTGGTTCCAGGCTCTAGCACGTACATATACATGGCCTACCTGTTTCATTAGAAAACATCATGGCTTGTTGATAACAGAAACGATAAAGACCATTCACAGTAGGAAGAAGGAACTGCCGTTGGCAATTGTAAACCAAGTACAAGTGACATGCATTCCTGAACACAAACACTTCGCACTAGCAGGGCAGCCAGTGTGGGGGGGAGGGGGCACGCCGCTCCCCCCACCACAGGCCCCCGCGCCCTTTACAAGTGAGCATCGCTCATCATGACATCTGACAACTCATGTTCCCATTAAGCGCAGGCCGTGTCATCATCATCATCATCATCATCATCATCATCATCATCACCAGCCTATCTACGCCCACTGCAGGGCAAAGGCCTCTCCCATTAATCTCCAATTATCCCGGTCCTGTGCTAACTGCGACCAATTTATCCCCGTAAACTTCTTGACCTGATCTGCCCATCTAACTTTCTGCCATTCCCTGCAGCGCTTGCCTTCTATAGGGATCCACTCTGTTACCCTTAATGACCAACGGTTATCTTGCCTTCGCATTACATACCCTGCCCACGTCCATTTCTTCTTCTTCATTTCTACTAATATGTCCTTAACAGGCGTTTGTTCCCTGATCCACTCCGCTCTCTTCTTCTCCCTTAATTTTACACCTATCATCTTCCGTTCCATTGCTCGCTGGGTCATCCTCAGTTTAAGTTGAACCCTCTTAGTGATCCTCCAAGTTTCTGCCCCGTAGGTAAGATGCACCTGTCATACACTTTCTTCTTCAGGGACAATGGTAGGCTGCCATTCATTATCTGAGAATGCCTGCCGAATGCACTCCCCCCATTCTTATCCTTTATTATCTCTGCCTCATGGTTGGGATCCGGGGTCACAACTTGGCCTAAGTCGATATATTCGCTTATACTGCCTCGCCACCTATCTCAAATCGCTGTGCTGCGCCAAGGTTATTGATCATTACTTTAGTTTTCTGCATATTAATTTTCAAGCCCGTGGTTCTACTGTTCGTCCAGTGCGGTAAGCATGCTTTTCAATTCGTTCCCCGAGATACTTAGCAAGGCAACGTCATCAGCAAATCTGAAGTTACTGAGGTATTCTCCATTAACCCTTACTCCCACCTGTTCCCAATTTAACGTTCTGAATACTTGTAAACATGCTGTGAATAACTTTGGGGAGATTGTGTCTCCTTGTCTGACGCCCTTCCTTATAGGCATTTTACTGCTCTCCCTATGAAAGACGATGGTAGCTGTGGACCCACTGTAGATGTCCGCTAATATTCTGACGTAATGCTCATCTACACCCTGGCTCCGTTATGCCTGAATGTATGCTGAGGTTTCGACCAAATCAAATGCTTTCTCATAATCTATGAAGGCTATATATAGGGGTTCAGTATACTACGCACACTTCTCTATCACCTGATTGATCGTGTGAATATGGTCCATTGTTGAACAGCCTTTACGTAAACCTGCTTGTTCTTTAGGTTGACTGAAATCTAATGTGGAAGAAATCCTGTAGACGACTGACAGTAAGCTGATTGGCTTGTAATTTTTCAAGTCCTTCATGTCACCTTTCTTATGGATTAGGATGATTTTCGCCTTCTTCCAAGATTCTGGTACACTCGCGGTCATTAGGCATTGCGTGTACGGTTTGCCAATTTTACTAGTACAATTTGCCCGCCATCCTTCAAGAGGTCTGCTGTTTTCTGATCTTCACCAGGTGCTTTTCCCCCTTTCATTTCTTTCAAAGCCTTCCTTACTTCTTCTGTCGTTGCTGGTAGGATGTTTAAGGTTGATGCTTGGGCGAGTTGGTGTTCCATAATCTTGAATTCACAGCGCAAACAAGAAACGAGGACGATAGGGAGAGCACGACACACAGGCACGACACACAGCGCCTGTGTGCCGTGCTCTCCCTATCGTCCTCGTTTCTTGTTTGCACTGTGAATTCAAGATGATGGTGGGATGTCTATCTCCTCTGAACTACTTTCTCGTTCGGCATTATCCTGGATGCCCTGGCAACTGTACAGATCCCTATAGACCTCCTAGGCTACAGTGAGTATTTTATCCCTAATTGTGATGACATTGCTTTGCTTGTCTTTAAGTGCATACATCTGATTTTTCCCGACGCCTAAACGCCTCTTCACTGCTTCCAGGCTCCCTCCGTTCTTTACAGC
Source organism: Haemaphysalis longicornis (assembly GCF_048455015.1). Classification (NCBI taxonomy): domain Eukaryota; kingdom Metazoa; phylum Arthropoda; class Arachnida; order Ixodida; family Ixodidae; genus Haemaphysalis; species Haemaphysalis longicornis. The sequence goes on from NW_027526335.1 coordinate 1,490,036, forward strand.
ATAGTCGATCCTCTCCATAATATACTCCCGTATGTGAGCTGTCTTATGCTTATAGATTAACTTTGAAAGCTCCGCTAGTTCTACTCTGTCAGCTGCGGTGGAGATTGTCATGCTTTGGCGTTTCCCAATTAGATCTTTCGTCTCCTGGGAAAGTTTACCAGTATCCTGTCCAGCCATCGTGCCCCCGACTTTTACTGCACACTCCGTGTTAATGCGTGTAAGATTGTCACTGGCTTCCTGTGTTGTAAACTCTGCTTCCTCGATAAGAGCTGAGTATCGGTTCTGCAGTGCGATCCTCAATTCATCAACTTTACGTCTTACTGTTAGCTCATCGATCGGCTTCTTACGTACTAGCTTGTTACGGTACCTCCTCAAAGCTAGCCTATTTCGAGATCCTGCCATACGGTGGTCACTACACCTTACCCGCAACCCATTCTATGTCGCCCGCCAGGCCAGACGCAAATTGGCCGAAGCGCACCGCCATACTTTTGCCCTTGTTCAGACGAGCTAAAAACAGCTCATCGTACTCATAAAAGCCACATAAACGCTTGATAGCTGTCCACGTCACGAATCGTCCGCATACGCAGACACCTTGACTTGGCAAAGGGAAGCCGCGAATAGCGGTGTTTGCATCAATACAGCGAAGCAGCGGGTACAGCAGCTCGAGCATTGTTACAAAGTCTGGCGGAAAGCCGTATTGACGCAAACCGCCTGCCAGGAATCGAGGCTCCACTCTCTCGAAGGCTCTCGCTTTATCTAGGGAGATGAAGCATCCAGAGGTGCCTATCTTCGTCGCATAGCTGAATAAATCGCGCGTCGATGCCAGGGACGAGAAAATCGTGCAATCTGGCACGCTGCACGTTTGCGCTTGGCTGATAATATCAGGCAAAACGGCACTGGTGCGTCTGGCCAAGATGGATGTTACGATCTCATAGCGAGTGTTGAGGAGTGTGATTGGTCGATATGCCTCGGGCTGCGTAGGATCCTTGCCTGGCTCCGCAATCAAGATTACGCGACCCTCACGGAAGGATTCTGGCCTTACTCCGTGGAAAAGAAAGCCATTCACGATGTCGAGGAGCGCACCCTGAATGGCCCGGCAAAACCTCTTGTAAAACCCAGCAGGATGCCCGTCATACCCAGGCACCGATGCACCATTCAGTTTTTGAACACTCGCAGGGCTTGTCAGCATCAATGGGAGCCCACATCGAATCAACAAGGTGATCGGCACACACGGCAGCACCCCACAAAATGCACTAAGCTTGTTCTCAAAATCCTCTGCATCTCATGACGCGTTCTCGGTCGAGAAAAGGGTGGCGAAATGTCCCACGAAGACCTCGGCTATATCTTCAGCCATCGTGCTAACCGACCCGTCAGTAATTGTAATATCTGGAACAGTAGCTCACCCACCCTCGTCAAGCGATCCAGCTCTATGTCTGAGTACAGAGGGGTCCGAGACGGGCCTGCCCAAGGTCTGTGCTCGGCTCGCTGCTTGTAATGATTGCCTCAGAGGAACTCGTGGCGTCCCTTTAGCAGGTTGACATAGTCCCGCATCGCGAAGGTTAAGGTGTCCCCTCTCTGTAAGATGCGAAGCCTCCACAACGTGTCGTTAAGCGCGGCCGTGATACGCACCTTGCGCGCACGACCCGCATTAACTAAAAGCACACGCTAGTAGTCCTTCAACTAATCCCAAGGCAGAGAACCGAACTCGCGCAGGGCAGTCAACGAAGCATTACGCGCTGCTGAACTGTCCCTGTCGATTAGCAGACGTTCGTCCATTCGCCACATCTGGTGGCGGGGCGCACAGTTGCCAAGGTTAAGCGTCGCTACCACAGGCCTGTGATCGGACACGCGACGAGCCCCAATGGGGAAGGAGAGGACGGCACAGCAGTCCACGTAGCAGCTCAGCTCGGGTGGGCAGTCAAACTTATCTAGCCCACTGCCAGATTAACCTGTCGCCGTAGAGCTGCACCCACGCATCGGAGAGATGGAATTGACCGGTCAGGCCCTTTAACTCCCGAGTACCGCTATAGGGTCGACCTTGCCCACGTCCCCGTACATCACGCAGAGGGTCGGTTACACAATTAAAATCACCCACCAAAAATGTTGGGTAAGGTTCGAGCATGGATGCGTCGAGGGATGCGAAAAAAGAGGAAGAGTCAGAGGGCTGCGCGGGGGCGTATACAACAACTCGGACGCGACGATCAAGCAAGAAAAAATCAACTGCAAGCACGCGCCCTCCGATCCCATAGCTACAATGAGCCTTGAGGCGCAAGCTCTCGCGCATAAATACAACGCCTACGCCCGAAGCCATCCCGTCCAGCAGGGTGAAAAAAGCTTGCACACAAAAGCGCTCGCAAAACAAAAGAACGTCCCGTGGAGTATGAAAATTGCACTTCTGCAAAAAGAGGTCAACGTATTGCGCCCGAGCATAGTGCATCACCTCCCTCTGTCCAAGTGCCGAAAGCCCTGGACATTCAAAGTAAGAAACTGCACCAGCATAAAGGTGATAAGTGCACAAACCACGTTAACCCTCCCATCCTCAAAACTCACTATCGTCAGACGGCACGTCGACTTCGACGCAGTTTCTTGTTGTCGTCGACATCATCGGTGTCCGCTGATGACGACAGCAACGCCCGATTTGAGGTATCTAGACGATCGGGTGGAGGGGGTCGGGAGGAAGCAAGTCATGTGCCTGGTTGATCGGGTTGGCGAGGCGAGTCACAACGTGGGAGGGGCCAGCAGTGCGAGGCTCGTCAGTGTCTCCCGCAACACCTGTGTCCGCCGAAGAAGGCTGACTTTGCTTGGTGAAAGCTTCGAGCAGCTCCAGGAGAGATGGGGAACCACGCAGATCGGCGACCTGCCTGACAGGATTGGCGAGACGGGAATCCTTAACCTTGGGTGTAGGAGCAGCACTGGTACTGGCCGTACTGCGACCAGCTACAGGCGGCTTAGAGGCGAGACTAGAACGGCCAACCGCTGCCTTGCCGCTCGTGCAGGTTTTGCTTTGTTCCTTCCGGCGGCTGCGCGAGCCGCTCGAGCAACCAGGGAGAGCACTGTTTTTCTCCAGTGCACGCCCTGGCTCGCACTGAGGATGCTCCGCGAGGTCACTGCTCTCGAAGAGCTGAGGCTCGTGAAGAGGGAGGTATCGGTCGATGACGATGACGTGGCTTCTGCCGCAGGTGCAATCCCTTCTTCCGAAGGCGACAGGCAGCTCTCAAGTTCCATCTCTTGGCTGTCGCGTGGCGATTCTTCGATCGCCGCGATGACGCCCGGAGCAGCACCTTCGCTTGACTCCTCGGCAGGCTGGCCCAAGGAGGCCCGGGATATCTCCGGAAAGTCGCTTGTACTTGAAAGAGCGTGCTGAAGGGGGGGAAATTGCTTGCAGCATCTGCATAGGAGCGGGGCCGCAGGCAGTTAGCGGTGGCATGGTTACCCTTGCAGCGGCGACACTGGGCATAGCAGTCGGCGTCGTCCTGGCCGTACTCCGAGCACCGGCCGCACCAGGGCGTGCAGGCGCTAACTTGGTGGTCGGCCTGACCGCAGCGGGCGCATACCCTCCGCACATTGTTGTATTCAAACTGGGCCTTCAAACCTGGAATCTTCATGAAGTTAGGGACGGCCTTCGCCATTTCCATCTTCACGAGTCGCATGCCGGTCTTGATATGCTGAAGGCTCCTCCACGCCGGCTGGCTGACGTTGAGGACCTTCCCATACGCTCTCAGTGCTGCCGCAAGCTCCGCGTTACTCACAACGGGGTTCAGGCGGTACACTGTCACGTAGACGACCTGCGGGCCCATGCAGGCCACAGGACACGAAACGCTATTCACGACGACGGGTCCTTTCTCGGCGAGCTTGCGAGCAGCAGCCGCCGTAGCCGCCACCGCACAGAACCTGGAACCACCCTGGTGCATCAGGGTGTCCAGGCCATAGCGGCCTACGATTTCCTCTAGGGGATTCACCAGGTCATCCTCCGCGGGGACGTCCTTCGGGGCGCGAAGTAGAAGACATGGGCCTCGCGCGGTGGCTGACGTGTCCTTAGTGCCGAGATGGTGGTTCAGTGGTCAGCAGGGTGACGGCATCCAGGATGAAGGGGCTACCCCGACATAAAACGCAGGGCCGCCCCTCTGCAACCACGTCGAAACCAAGGGAACCGTTCACTCAGGCCCCAAAACGTGCGTGCTGTCTCCCCAAGTCGACGCAGCAGAACAATGATCACAGTCAGCGCACGAACGAAGGCGGTTCGAGGTGCCTTGGAGCGGTGGTACCACTCGGCAGCTCCCCAAACTCCGGCACCACTCTTTTCTGCGCCTTGGTAAAGAGAATTTATTATAACCCACATATCAGGGCGCAGCGACTAGTGATAACAGCGCTGCCCTAAGAACAGAAAATTATCCAATCATTTTGCATGCAACATGGTCATTCTACACACTGAACAAAATTTTTGGCGTGGTCAACAAGCCACTACAAATCAAGTCACACAAACTTCACCAGTGTTCAGAAAAACAGTTCATAAACTAACTCAACTCAGTACGGCACTACTACAAATCAAGTCACACAAACTTCACCAGTGTTCAGAAAAACAGTTCATAAACTAACTCAACTCAGTACGGCAATAGAGAAACGCTCAGGATGTTGCTCCTGATCACTATAAAGCGCGTAGACCAATGCAAGAGGAAGTCTTCTTCCCCTAGAGCTGCCAACTCATGCTCCAAATGACTCATAAGAATCGACCGGACACGCCACAGCAGTGGGAACATTGCCCGTTGCGGCCGGGCTCGAAGACATGCAGCACCACGATTTCTCCACAGAACAAAAGCACCAGCGCACATCAGAAAGTTGACCAACACATCTTTTGAACGAGTGTTCATTCGAAGTGCGAGTCCGAACATCCTGCTTAATACAGACCAAAACGTTGCGGCTACACGACAGTGAAACAAGGCATGTTCTGATGTTTCAGTGTGGCCGCAGTGCGGACACCGTGCGGAACGCACAGCGCCGAATCTCGCCAGACGATCGCACGTCGGGAGAACTTCCCAGCCACGTAACTAGCCGAAATCCCGAACATCAGCCGGAAGTGCCTCCGAAGTCAGCTGATGCCAACGGACACCGCGTGACCTTCCTATCTGTTGGTTGTCTAATCGGGTTATTGCCAATTTTTCGCACACTTCACTTGCCGTACTTTCTCTAAAACTTAGGCTTGGCAAGGAAGACTGGAGATTTCGCAACGTTTTTATAACTCGGAACATTGCTGGCGCTAGGCGGGACAAGGACGACGAATTACACACAACTGGACAACTGGAGCGCACTGGAGCGTGTAATTCGTCGTCATTGTCCCGCCTAGCGCCAGCAATGTTCCGAGTAAGAAACCAACTAGCCCCATTTCAAGCTCTGGTTTTTATAACGTACGCGTAAAATGGCGGCGGCTTCTCAGCCGAAGGACCGGCGATTGTGAGAAGAGAATTTATTATAAAACCACATATCAGCACGCAGCGACTAGTGGTAACAGCGCTGCCCGAAAAACAGAAAAACAAAATCCAATCAGTTTCCAAGTACTCCGGGCAGTCAACACTTCGCACAACAAATGTCTATGGTGGTAAAACAAGCTACCACGAAATCAATCCATAAAACGTTCACATGCATTTACAGAAAGAGTTCATAAACTCGTTGAAAGTCAATACGGCACAGTGATGCTCAGGATGTTGTTCCTGGCAACTATGAAACGCGTGATTTTCGCTGGGAGATCAGCGAGGCCCCGGCACCAGGTAAGTATGCGTTTCTTCGCTTCGACCGACCACCCCCGATCAAACCTACCGTCAAGAGCCGGTGGGTATTTGAGTGTAACACAAATTATATCCCGTATACAAACAGCTTCTGCTTGTGTTTGACGATTGCTGAAGTGGACAGAGAGGCTTACACAAATCTATAAATCAAGTTAGTTTATTTTGAGCCGGTTTTATCTATCATACTCTTTTAGTACCCGTTACGTTGTTGCTCGAGGCGACAGTTGGAAAACGATTGTCCCAGTTTTTAGTACCGTGACCACATAAGAATTCGACGACATGAGACGCCGCCGAGACCCTAAGGGGTTCGCCCCTAAAACATCTGTACTTGTGGCATGTCTGTCTTTGCAACCATGTTTGAAGGCAGCGAATACGTTCCGACTGGGAACACCCGGACATGTGCTGTATATGCCTCTACGAAAATTCGGTGTAAAAACTCTTCAACTCATACAGGCATAACATGCGTCCATGGCATGATTGAATGCCCTTGCCCTCATTTCTCTCCTACCATCCAGCACTGCACTGCCCTTCGATACAGCCACCGGAACATGGCAGCGTACTTCCGGATCGGTGCCTCCAGAGCAACGCAAACTACTACAAGTCTAGGTGCTACTTCCAGTGCACCGAAGGCTACAAGCTCGACGGTTTCGCAGTCACCACGTGCCAAAAGAACAACAAAGCCAATCCTGGAGGTCACGGAAAGGACACCGAGTTGGCATGGAATCGTAAGCCGGCGTTGTGCAAGAAAGGTGAGAGACACGCTCTTGATGATTTATCTTTCTGCACTGTTGTTAGCAAAGTAAAACGATTACCTAAGCGTAGCATGCCTTAACTGCAACCAATCTACTTTTTTGCTGCATATACGTGGCCTCGTCCTCGCCTTCGTGCTCATCGACCTAGGTAATCGCGGTGCGTCGTTACTCAATCTGTCACCCCCTCCCCCCCCGAATCGCCTGAAAAGGTTAGCTTTATACCGCGACGTCAGCTGCAGAGATGCAGAGCTGCAGGCCTCCAGCGACGGCTGTGGAAATAGTACTCGTTGCTAAAATCCGCGCATTCAGATGACAACGTCGCTAGCGGTTCCCGTCAGAACAGTGAACTGCGGGCATCCCGGCTTCCAATCTCTGGCTTGGAGATAAATACTATAAAAATTGAAGTCTTAAGGAAGCTAGGCTTCGGCACTAATGTGCATATCCGAAATGGTCGACTCTATGACTGAGACTTCTATTACTAATACCACACTGCCACCAATGGTGCAAATGGCAGGAGCTGATAATAAAATAGCCGCAGTTGCTAACATTCACCCATTCATTTTATTGCGTTATATGAAATTTAACTTTGTCTTCTATCTTCTTTTTATACTTTGGTGCAAATGGCAGGAGCTGATAATAAAATAGCCGCAGTTTCCAACATTCACCCATTCATTTTATTGCGTTATGTGAAATTTTACTTTGTCTTCTATCTTCTTTTTATACTTTATCGTCTGTTCCTGGCTTTTCTTTTCAATCAGAAACGCCAGCTATCTGGATCACATGCCCTCAGAGCACAACATTTATTCTGCCACCGGGACAATCGTCGATGCAGCCCGATATACCACTGCCAAATACCAACGCGGAGCAGGCGAACCTGAAGCTGGAGGTCGACAACCCGCACTATGTCGACGGAACCCTACCGTACGGTGACACGAAGGTCACGTACGTCGCCACGAGGCCTGAAACCAACGAAACAGCTCGGTGTACATTCGAAGTCACTATTGATGGTAACCTCCTCCTCTATACGACGGACATGTGTGAACCGCAGGATCAGAACTGCATTCGAAAAGGACAAAGGGTGGGGGGATGCAGTTAGTGAATTTAGATATGGCGTTTCCTTTTGTATATGCGTCACTGTTTGCTTGCATGTTTGTGCAGGGGACTGGTGCATGCGATATAACGCAGGAATACATTACTGCCAGCTTTGAATAGAGAGAACTTTATCAAGCCGCATTTCGTTCGCGCTGAAACGAACACGAGACGAACGTTGTTCTACTCTGTATCCTGTCTTTCAGCGCTGACATGATGTCTTCAGTATCAAGCAACCAACTAAACCAACTTCCGGCGGATATAAGCCGAGTACTGCTTCGCATGGAGCAACCCTCGCGGGATGTCTCCTAATTGCATGTTCGGTTTCTGACCTTTACACCTGGTGTGTCTGTGTTCTTTTTTAAATCTCCACGATACAGATAAAGAGCCACCGCAAGTGCTGCGCTGCCCAGCCACCGTGTCCGCAGTGGCGACTTCCTTGGAGGGCGTGACGGTGACGTGGGAGGAACCCGAATTTTCCGACAATGTGGAAGTTCATTCGGTTGAAAAAAGCAAGGTACGTAGAAGAGAGTGCACGAACAACCTTCAACCGACTCACGGTGCTGCACCATGAGCTGCGCACCACTGGTGCACAGTTTCCGGCTTCTTTCCTGCTTTTTGCCGGTACCAAACTGACACTCACCAAAAAGGTAAAAACAATAGGTACAAACAAACGACATTTTGGGACCCGTACGGGTCCCTTGCTCACATAAGAAACGAAAAGCGGCTCGGCCCTATTTATACATGCTTGGAACGTTGCAAAGCCCATGCGTATGTTGTAGGCATGGGCCCACGCGTCCGATTAGAGCGTGCGGGGTTGATTGGATGTGGAAGGATTCTCGGAGTAGGCGCGTTGATGATATTGTCTCGGTGGCAATGATTCTGGCCGAGCCCCAAGCGATGGCATGACCGGTTACGTTGTGGTGTTCTCTCAAGGCGTTTAGCTGAGTGCGGCTGTTAGCAACGTCGTTTTTGTGCTCCTTTAGTCGCCTCTTGAAGTTTCCAGTCTGGCAAGGAATTTTGTACACCATCCCGGGTATCTTTCGCGTTGCAGCGCATCTTTGGCGTGTACAAGTCGCTGTCCGAGCTTACTTGTAGGCACGTGGCGAACTTGGACGTCGTAGTCATTGAAGATTCGTGATCGAAGTTCGTTTACACCGACAGCGTAAGGGATGGCAGCGCGCTTCCGCCCGTTCCTCGGTGATGTGTGTGGGTTTGCCGATCTGCGTTGCTAAGCGCTTAGGATACGGGTGGGGTACCCACTGTTTGCGAGGTCCTCTCTTATCTGCTTTTCTTCCACCCTCCACGCCTTGGTAGAAGAGCACAGGCGTGGCTCGCGTGGGAAGAGTGCCCAGGCCACAGAGCGCTTGTCTCCGATTGGGTGCGCAGAAGCCAAGTCCAGGTATTGACCGGTATGCGTGGGCTTCCGGTAGACCGTCGTCATGAAGCCGGCATTCTTGCGCTGTACTTACACATCGAGAAAAGCGACACGACCGGCGACCTCCTCTTCCAGCCTGCTATACTGACGCGGCCCGCACTCGCCCCGCACACGCGGCTGCAGCCACCCGAGCCTCTCGCCACGGCTAGCCTCCTCGCCACCTGCGTCCAGTGGTGGATCCAGAGGGCCCCCCCTCCCTTCAGTGCCTGTGGCCACCTCCTTGGTCAGGTTGCCCCGGCACCACTGCCCTAACCGAAGAGGAAGCCGAATGGCTGGAACGGCTGTTATGATCGGCCTTCACGGCTTGAGAGGTAGCTACACGGCAGGCGTAACCGCAGTTAGTCTCCTAACCATGGTTATCGCAAACCGAGCTAGGCAAGCACGGTTTACCCTCACAAACCGAGGAGCTGCAGGTGCACCAGCCGTGATCCGGCGCAAGTTAATCGACAGCTTCGCGGAGCGGTGGAGGCAGCAGCCGTGCTTGGGCTTCCTCTATGCCGCCGCTTTCTTCGCGCACATATGCTGTCGTTCAGGAGAGGGAAACAAAAAGAGCAGTGACTTTTCACGTTTTTGTGTGTTTTTGTAGTTATTAGCACGGTGGAATAAGCCGCCGCCGCCGCTGCGTAGCAAGGATTGCTACAGCCGTTCTGACCACTCTGTTTTTCCATCAAAAGAAACAGAAGGTTCGGTGGTTCAGTTGGTTCAGTATTGCGGCGCAAGTTGAAGGAGATGTGACGTGTATTGAAGGAGATGTGACATGTAGTCGAAGGTGACAAAACACTCACATGCTCACTACATGACCAGCACGTGATTTCGTCGGCCAGCACGGGATTTCGTCGGCTCAATCTGACAACTGGTACTGTAGTAGCCTTTTGACCAGTCCGAACGACTCGAGGTAAGCGTTGGCCACGCGCAAATATATAGCTTGCGTTTAGAACTTTAGATTTGATACCAGCGCCTTTTAATTGTTTCGTTTTTGAGTACAAGAAGACTTGCAACGTGCCTATAAATAATTCCTAGCTGCAGTATTCGAGATGCCAGTCACGCCAGTATACAGCCAAGTATACCCTGGATGTTGTTGTTATTAACCTCTTCAGAGCAGCCAAGAAATCCACAAACTGACCCTTCTAACACGGTTACGAGGAATCTACCAAAATCCTATAGAATCCGCTACGACGTTATGCGTCAGTGCTTGAATTAAGTACTTTTTGCAGTACTATTGGTTGTTCATATGATAAAATTTCAAGGTACGTTTTTTTAAACATGCGTTTACAAAGAATACGAACATGTATTGTTTCGTATTGATGAAATGAGCACTGCCCACGATTTCATGCTGGGAAGCTTCAAAGGTAGTGAAGCAATGTCACATATACTGAAATAAATTTGCAAAAGTACAAGCGATTTGATTATCGCAAGCCGATACAGCATCTCTTACTCAAGCTTAGCACGATTTGACGTCGCTAAGCGCTTTGTGATTTATTCTTTCGATTATACGATGCGCAGTTATTTTTAAAGTATTCTGCTGAAAGTCCCCTGTAAGGTTTACGTAAATATGCGTAAGCACTGCGCCACTTGCTAATTTTCGTCGTCTGTGATGCTGCTGCACCTTGACGTTGCTCTCGCTCTGTTTTACTTGTTAAAACGATGAAACGTACGATTGAAGATGAGCAAGTGGAGCAGTGCTTGCGCAATCTCCTGCGTGTATCCATTTATTATTCGAAGAATTTTCTTTGCATGGGTACGCTCCCCTGTTAGTAATTTAAATGCTCATATACTCGTGCACAGATTCTAGGATGTGGCTTTAAGTCATGAGTTCTCGTTGTATCGCCAGGTCAGCAAATATTATTTTTTGTATGGGGCAATTATAAAAAAATATTATTTTTTGTATTTTCTTTCGCCTGTTTACAACCCCAAAGCTCTCTCTGGAGAATGAAGAGGGCAAGTTCGCAAAAGATCGACAAGTTCTTCCTTCCTGTTGCTGAGAAATACCTACATGTTGCAGTCGAAGGCACGGAACAGGCCACCTCATCAGCAGTTGTGCCAACGCTACGACTGGACGAGAAATACTCTGACACCTGTATTCTTCCCCGGTCGGCACCATGTAGCGCATCGCTACCTCTGCAAGGCGAACTTCACCCCGTTCTTCTCCATGCGACCAGACTACCGAATTTGAAAGTGAAAGATTGGACGTGGCACCTCCGAGCATCTCCGCGGAGTTCTCGAGTGACATAGGAAAGTTCGTCGGTGGGAAAGTCGATGATTACACTAAACGGCGTTTGTTGGAAGCGCATTGGTGCCCTCCGGATAACTACAGTTTTCCATGCTCACTTCACCGAAAAAATGGAAAAAATGAGAAGCGATACGTAAGTCAGTCGCATTTAAACAAGTTCAAGTGGCTTGTCCTGTGCGATTATATCAGGGGCCTGTACTGCAAGTACTGCGTTTTGTTTGTAACAGGTGCGATGGGAGGCTACCAGAAAAATGTCCCCCTCCAAAAACTGGTCACCAAGGCACTCACGTCCTTTGCGAAACTGCTGTGAAAGGACGGCGATCTTTCTGTGCATGAAGCAAGCAAATACCACAATGAAGCAATGCAGGCTCGGGAGGAGTTCCTCGAACGTCTCAAGGCACCCGAAAAAGATGTAGCCAACCAAATCAGCAATCAGCGTCTACATCAAGTGAACGAGAACCGAAACCGTCTGGTCCCAATTATAACGTTTGTCATCTTTCTAGGGCGCCAAAACATACCATTTCGTGGACATCGAGACGATGGAAGACTTCTTGAGCGGTCAAATGAGGCCTCAATGAATTCGAATGAGGGCAATTTTCGCGAGCTTCTGCGCTTTCGAGTATCAAGCGGGGACACTGAACTTCAGAAGCACCTTGCCAGCACATCATCTCGAGCCACGTACATCAGCAAGACGACCCAGAACGAATTGATCAAGTGCTGTGGAGTCGAGGTTCTTGCTACACTTATTCAGTTGGTGCACGAGTCGGGCGTCTACAGCATTATGTTCGGCGAAACAACCGATGTATCTCACACGTCGCAGCTAAGTCTTGCTCTGCGCTATGTACACGAGAACGCTGTACGAGAGGACTTTTTCCAATTTGTTGACCCTCGCAGTGACAGCCATGCTGTCGACGCCAACATAACTGAACCCATCCTGACAGGAACAGCGGGTTCTGACGATGCTGAAGGACCTACAATTTGACTTGGGCAGGTGCGTCGGCGTAGCTGCAGATGGATGCAGCCTCATGGTGTCAAAGCTGTGTGGAGCCGTGTCAGAAATTAAGCAGTGTGCCACAAAAACAGTTCGCTCTCCGTGTTTTAACCACGCACTCAACCTGTCGATCTCGAAGTCATCCCGTGTTAAAGCAGTCAGGAACGCGGTGGGGATTATGAAAAAGGTAATTTCCTTCTTCACCGCCTCACCAAAACGAAACATTGTATTAAAGAACACACTTGGCCACCAGCTGAAAAGCCTTTGCGAGACGAGATGGGTGGAGCGACATGACAGTGCCATCCAATTTCAGGACTCTCTTGTCTTCTTGGCGAAAGCTCTTGACGTCGTCGCCAACCGGAAGGAGCTTCCAAGCGCTGAAAAGCAGGGACGCTCCGCGTCGCCGTTGGCTATGATGAGTTCATAATGGCGATAGTTTGCCTCTCGGACCTTTTGGCTCACACGCTTCCATTGAGTCGTCTCTACCAGAAGGAGTGCGTTGATGTGCATACAGCAAGGAATACGCTGGCAGACACTGTAGCTCCCCTCACTGCTCAAAGGCGTAACAGTGAAGAGGCGTTCACACCTCTCTACGAGCAAGCCGTCGTGCTCGCGGACGAACTTGAAACAGAGCTGCGGCTCCCTCGCATCACGAAGAGACAGTCCTACAGGTCTAACACTCCAGCGCTTGATCCAGAGAGCTTCTTCAGGACATCAGTGAATATTCGTCTACTGGATAATGTGTTGGCAGACCAGAAATGGAGATTCAATGATGATGCTTTTGGAGTTTGCGAGCTCTTCCTATTGATGCCGTCCGAGCTGCTGAATACCATAGCATCAGAAGACGAAGCAAAAGTAGTCAAGCAGATTGCATGTGCGACATCGACATCTTTCCTTAGATCAAAGCACTACTACAAATACTGGCCACCTTCCCTGTCAGCGTCGCCAGCGCCGAAATGAGGTGGCACATGACACCGCCCGCAAACTTATCCACCGGGCATTTCCAGAAGGGGAAGACGACTCACCGCTCTGCGACCCTCCGGTCCTGCATCCCCTCCCTCAAACATACGCGGACATCCTCCACCACTGCAGAGCCTCCCGTCTTACCTTTCCCCCTCCTCACCCCTCCCTTTACACGGAGGATGCTCGCATCTGGCGCCGACTGCAAATTCACACCTACTGCCATCACCCTCAACTTCATAGAATCTCACCAACCAGCTATCCCTACTATCGATACCCCTAACACAACGCCCCACCTCACACAGCTCTGTCCCGCCAACTCCCCACGCCCCTTTTCCCCTCCCTCGAGCAGTGGGAGCGCTTGCTGCGCAGCAGACGACTTGAACGCCAGGAGTTCCGGATCTCTCGGGCCAGGACGGCTGCGAAGGCGCGCGGCCTACCGGACTAGGATGTCCACCCACAGCCCATTCTCTTTTAAATATTCCTCGTTCCCGTTCCCCTGTATTTCAATAAACGTTTTAATCGAACAATCAATCAATGTTTCGGTGGAAGAGGAGGTTGCCGGTCGTATCGCTTTTCTAGGTACGATAGGACCTCGCAAACAATGGGTACCCCAGCAAATCCTAAGCGCTCAGCAGCGCAGATCGGCAAACTCACCCACATCACCGAGGAACGGGTGGAAGCGCGCTGCCATTCCTTACGCTGTCGGTCTAAGCGAGATGCTATCACGAATCTTCAATGACTACGACGTCCAAGTTCGCCACGTGCCTACAAGTAAGCTCGGACAGCAACTTGTACCCGCCAAAGATGCGCTGCAACGCGAAAGATGCCCGGGGCGGTCTATAAAATTCCTTGCCAGACTTGCGACGCAGCCTTTATTGGTTAAACTGGAAACTTCAAGAGGCGACTAAAGGAGCACAAAACAGTTGCCGAGGACATCTACGTTTGGTTCTAATTATGTATGACGCGATAGCGTTACTTCGACTCCAGGGGAGCGTTTTGTAGCTAAATTGCTGCATTTACGATGTATGCTTCACGGGAAATGAAGGTCAGCGAAGAGTGAAGAACTATCAGGAAGGGTGTTTAATCGCCGTGTGCCAGAAGCGACTCAGGCCCTCCATGCTTCTGTGGCGTAGATGTGACCGTGAAAGGATGCGGCTGCGAGGTTTTGGTCAGTGTGAGGGAGAACGTAGCACTGTAGGTGTTTCAAAGTGTCAATTTTCTCATTTCTGTGCCAGACTAAACGTTTTTGCTTTTTTTGCGAAAAGAGGGTGAGAGACCAAGTGGAGATCTTTGTTGCGGAAGAACTACTGGAGGGGTTTCGGAAAAGGGGTAAACAGATGTGAGAGAGCCCAAACGTGCACCTTGAAGTCTGGGCCATGGATTCAGCAGGTCCTTCCCTTGCCCTTACGGCCAGCTCGTGCCGATCCTGAGATAACGAGCTGGTCAAACTGCCTCCAATGTTTCAATGGAAGTAGAATGTGTGATGTTTGAGTTGTTAGCCCGTGAGCGTACCCCTGCACATGCCTACGTTACGCAGAAGGGGGTAAATGCTTCCCCGAATTCAGCGGAGCTTTAATTTAATCTATGATGTCCCCACCCAACATATTTTCCCACATTTATTGGTAGGTACTTGTGATGGTTTATCCACCATGGAGTTCGCAATTCTTCGCCACTGAGACTCCGCTTCAGCAAGGAGGAATTAGAGACGTTAACATTTTTTGGGGAAGGGGAGTGCTGCAGTCGTGGTCTACGAAAGTAGCCCGGTGTGTGAGTTCCGGATCTTTTGGTCGGTGCCTCGATGTCTTCAAACCCCTGTGCCCGGATGTTCTAGGGACGTCCTTAACTTTATTCATGATGTACTGAAGTACCTTCACAAATCCTTTAGCTCTTCTGCCTGCAGAGAACAGACTAATGCCCTTTGAGTGTATATAATGATGTTACACTCCTGTTGTTTGCTACTTCAGCTGTTAGGATTGTCAAGATGATGGCTCCAACGTCCGATTCTTTGCTCCTGTAAGTAGGAGAGTCATGCAGTCACAAAGATTGCCAGAAAAGCCACCTACGGCAATTGCTGCGTTTTATTATCGTAAATCCCACAGTCGGTGTGTACTTTCTTTTCATGATATTTCCCTTTCTTTAGTTAAATTGATCCTGTCACATTGCATTACCTCACGTAGGTCTGAATCAATCTTTTAGATGCGGAGCATCTCGTGCTCGGGGTTTGTCCGTGCCCCGTCCGCAGCGCCTCTGAAGATGATTGTGGCAAAATGCCCCTAGGGATCGGCCAACCAAAGAATCCATCACGAAATAGCTTCGCGTTCAACCACCGTCGTTATCTTCCCGTAGGGGAACCGCCGAAGAAGAAGAAGAACAAGAAGACAAAGCTGCGAAGAGGAGGGCGTGTACGTTACTAATCTATCACGAGATAGCTTCGCGTCCAACCACCGTCGTCATCTTCCCGTAGGGAAACCGCTGAAGAAGAAGAAGGAGGAGAAGAAGACAAAGCTGCGAAGAGGAGGGCGTGTACGTTGCTCTCAGTCGGTGCACCAACGTCAACAATCTTTACCTCACCAACGCTGACGGAGACTACCGATTCTACCACAGAGACGACAACATCGACAAGTCGGTGCCTCGAGAACCACCGCCTACTCACCGTAACACAACAGCACTTGCGTGACTTTGCCACCGGTGTGGGCCCGGACGCAGAATTCCCTCTGGCGCTTCTAAACACCAGATCACTCAACATAACGGCAACACAATGGAACCACACGGAACCCCCATGATGCTTCGCATCCTCAACAGGGTTCCCCACGGGAAGATGGTGTAAGTTTTTTTGGTAGAGAGTTTGTTTTAGCGGAGCCGCTGTATCGGTGACATGACCATGATGGCGTGCATTCGATCCTTCCCCGTAGGGGTGGGGGGAGGGTCCTGTTTTCTATACGATGACCTTGCCCGATTTCGTTTTCTGGACTTGGTGCCAGGCAAGCGGTTTTTCTGGTTTCTTCAAATATGTTTTAAAGACACAATTTGGGAACCCATTCAATATCAACATCAACAGACCATTCAGGTCTACCACCCGCCGCGGTGGCTCAGTGGCTAAGGCGTTGTCCGCGGCGGCCACTTTTCTGATGGAGGTAAAAAAAGCAAAAATGCCCGTGTGTTCTATACTTCGGCGCACATTAAGATCCCCAGGTGATCAAAATTAATCCGGAGCCCTCCACTACGGCGTGCCTCATCGTCTGCGTTGCGTCGGCGCGTTAAACCCTACAATCAATCAATCAATCAATCAATCAATAAACCATCAGGTCTAGGGCAGGTTGAAGGACTTCACCCGCTCCTGTGCGGCGCTGCCCGAATTTCTTCTTTGTCTCCGAATTTTCTTACCTCGTCCATCCATAGAGCTAAAGGCCT
The DNA here is from genome assembly GCF_048455015.1 of Haemaphysalis longicornis. Lineage (NCBI taxonomy): Eukaryota > Metazoa > Arthropoda > Arachnida > Ixodida > Ixodidae > Haemaphysalis > Haemaphysalis longicornis. Next base: position 1,506,690 of record NW_027526335.1, read on the forward strand.
TCCCCTTCTTTTAGACCCGTCTCTGTCTGTCCATTCTGTTGTGCTGCTGGCCCACCAGTTCTCAGTTTGTCTCACGCTAAAAATGTCTAGGTGAAGGGCTACCTTATATGCGGCCTTGATGATGGTGTTCAACTGATCTTCGTTGCTGGTAAGTTACAATGGTATGGTAGGCTCAGTAAAATCCGCCTTGGGATGAAGGACTTCATGAGTCTTATAGTTTCATCTCTCATCCTCGGTCTTCTCTTGGTTAGGCGTTTCATAATGTGGGCAAGTGGTTAAAGATTTTCTCTTTCTTTTTTGGTGATTGCGAAGCCGGCTCCGCCGCTTGACTCTAGGGCACGCCGAGCAATCTTATGTGACTACTTCTGTAAGAGCATCCGTGCCAATTTTCAGGGTGACTCTTAAATTGGCCCCGTGGTGCTTGCGTCGTTTGTAAACGCAGCTTGCGCCGGAAACCGAACCACGGGAATATAGAAACTATTTGGAAAATTCATGTATTAGACGCTATACATTTGGTTTCATTTCAGTTGCTTTCTGCTCATATTGTATGCTTTCCTTGATTTCTGAGTGACTGCCGTTAATCATTTGTCTCCTGTTTTAGTTTGGTGACCCAATGCTGGGGCCGGCATCAGTTACGGTGGAAAAAGACGCCGCGGTGGCTAGGTGGGTAAGGCATTGCGCTACTGAGCCAAAGGACACGGGTTCGATTCCCGGCCGCGGCAGGAGTTTTTCTTGTGGCAGCAGAAAATAAAAAAGCCTGTGTTCCGAGTGCACGTCAAAGGTCCCCAGTTTGCCTAAATTAATCTGGAGCCCTCCTCTACTGCGCGCCTCGTAGACCGAGCTTTGGCACGAGAATTACCGAAAATTTAAATGTTTATCTGCCGGCGGAGAGGTGCTTTTATAGTGATGGCGCCAGTTTCGGGAACGACTGGCGACTGTATCTGCCGAGCATGCTACCACCGACAGGACGTAGAACGAAATTTACTGCGCAAGGGCGGCATCGGCCGGAAATGCGTGTCCTTTCTTCTATCTCCGCCGTAGTATTATTGTCGTCCTTTCCACACTTCAGTTGCCGTTGTGTCATATCCGGATTTAGGTGAACACTCGCGTCTCCCTGCCTCAGTCGTAGCTTCCGGGTGCCAGCGATGACGTATTTCTGTGGACGTTTGATGGGCACGGGTGATAGCGGACGGCTAGCAGGCATGGGGAAATCGAAAATGAGCCCAATGACGCTATCGCGTTAAAACTAAGTTGCTAACGGCCGCACTCAGCTAAACGCCTTGCCAAAACCCCAAAACGTAACCGGTCATGTCATCGCTTGGGACTTGGCCACAATCATTGCCACCGAGAAAATATTATCAACGCGCCTACTCCGAGAATCCTTCTACACCCAATCAACCCCGCACGCTCTTAATCGGACACCTGGGCCCGCGCCTAAAACATACACATACACTTTGGAACCTCCACGCTGGTATAAATACGGCCGAGCCGCTTTTTGTTTCATATTGTCACGAAGCCAAAGACGACGCAGTTGTCTTCAAAGAAAATAAATTTATTGGAGCGAACGTGTGCTCTCCTAACAACTCAAAGAATACACAGGCGGCGAAACAGCAGTCAAGAAAGTGGCGTGCGTAGTCGAGCGTCGAGAGTCGAATACCCCGGCGTCTGCTCTGCAGGCTTTTTATCTTTCGGCGCGCGTGCTTCTCGAACCGTCGATTCACATCTAGAACATTGTAGATCCTAGAAGATTATTCTAGGCTGTTCACGTCAATCGTAAGGCTCTCCCTATCAGAAGAGATAACACATGCGGCACAGAAAGAAAGAATGGAACACGCGCTTCCCTTGGCACACAGATAACACAGACCGGCGCAGCCGGGCTGTAAAAGCAAAACATAAAAAAACAAACCCAATGCATGGTTCGCGGCATTACCCCCCCTCTAAGAGTGTATCGACCTGATGCTAACATAAGCGTCAGTCCAAACAAATAAAAAAATAAAAGTCCGTTATCGTGCGTAGAAAGGTTTTAAGCGAACCACGTGGACGACTTCGGGCCGCGTGCGTCGTCGTGATGTTCCGGAATCACCATCGGGGATCACGTTGTAGGTAAATTGGCCAACACGTTGTAGAATTCGGTATGGTCCGAAATACCGTCGCAGAAGCTTCTCACTGAGTCCCCGTCTTCGGATGGGAGTCCAAACCCACACACTATCCACAGGGTGGTACTCGGCGTGTCGGCGTCGAAGCTGGCGGGCTTCCTCCGCACGTTGAAGGTATCCCTGGACGTCGGCGTTGAGGTCGTCGTCTTCTACGTGCGGAAGCATGGCGTCGGGCATCGTAGTCGGCCGTCTTCCGTAGACAAGCTCGATCGGTGTCATCTGCGTAGTTTCCTGCGTCGCTGTACTGTACGCAAACGTGATATACGGGAGGACTTCGTCCCAACTCTTATGTTCAACGTCGACGTGCATGGACAGCATCTCCGCAATCGTCTTGTTCAGACGTTCCGTTAGTCCGTTCTTTTGGGGGTGGTACGCCGTCATTCTTCGGTGATCCGTGTTGCTGTAGCGTAAGATTCCTTGCATAAATTCCGCAGTGTAGGCAGTTCCGCGGTCCGTGATTAGGGCTTCCGGGGCTCCATGTCGCAGCACAACTTCGCTTATGAAGAACTTTGCGACTTCTTGTGCAGTCCCCCTCGGAAGAGTGGCGGTCTCTGCGTAGCGCGTCATGTAGTCTGTCGATACGACAATCCACTTGTTCTGTGATTGTGACGTAGGGAACGGGCCTAAAAGGTCCATTCCAATCTGTTGAAAGGGCCTCGATGGGACGGCGATCGGCTGCAGAAGTCCGGCGGGTCTTGTCAGTGGTGTTTTTCGTCGCTGGCAGTCACGGCAACTCCGAACGTAGTGGGTGACGTCGGATGTAAGGCGGGGCCAGAAGTACTTCGCCTTAATTTTTGCAATAGTGCGAGGTGTGCCGAGATGTCCGGAAGATGGGTCGTCGTGGCATGCTTCCAAAATATCGTCACGAAGGTCTGCGGGGATGGCAAGTAGATAATTCGTTCTCGTTCCGGGGCTGAAATTCTTCTTCACGAGGACGGAGTTTTCGAGGCTGAATACTGGTAAGTTCCGCTTTAACGCCCTAGGCACGGCGACTTTGCGTCCATCGAGGTAGTCGATCATGACGCGCAAGTCGGGGTCGGCACGCTGCTGGGAGGCTAGGTGGCTCTCCGTAACGACTCCGAAGAACGCGCTGTCTTCATCGGAGTCTTGTGGTGGTGCGTCGAAGGGGGCGCAGGACAGGCAGTCGGCGTCGGAGTGTTTCCTGCAAGATTTGTACACGATTGTAACGTCGAACTCTTGCAGGCGCAAACTCCATCGCCCAAGACGGCCAGAGGGGTCCTTCAAATTGGCGAGCCAACACAGCGCATGGTGGTCTGTCACAACCTTGAACGGTCTACCATACACGTATGGGCGAAATTTTGAAATGGCCCTCATAATAGTCAGGCACTTTTTTTCGGAAGCAGAGTAGTTTTTCTCCTCCTTCGACAGACCACTGCTTGCATAGGTCATTACCTTTTCGCAACCGCTTTGCTTTTGGACGAGGACAGCACCCAAACCTATATCGCTGGCGTCCGTGTGCATTTCCGTTTCGGCGTTTTCGTCGAAATGAGCGAGCACGGGCGGGTTTTGCAGGCGTTGTTGCAGCTCGCAGAATGCTTTTAAGTGCGAATGCACTTTATAAGCGACCCCAAACCATCCACCGCCGGCGGCAGCGGCGGCGGCGGCGGCGTCCGCAGTGCTCCTCTATATTTAAAAAAGAAACAGCATCCGGCGCCAGGTTTCGATCCAAGGACTTTGCGACCGCAGCGCGACGCTCTACCGACCAAGCCACGGACGCGACGGTGATATCAGTGTTAGTGACGCGCCTTATATCTTTAACGCATTCAAACTACGTCGTCAGCGGCGTGCGTTGGCGACTCAGCGGCGTTATAGCGGCTTGATAACTGCGTGGTGTACACGTGATACTACAAACCCGATGGAAGAGATGGAAGAGAAGGCGGCGAGGCAGTGGGCTGCGGGGGCCGAGCGCAAGCGCCGCAAGCGGGCCGACAACCGTGCATTCGCACTTTCACATTCTCCCCCTCGGGGAAATGCGGGGGAATTTTTTCTTGGGCGTTTTCCCAGGCGAAAGGGGTGCTATCTTTTGTCAGGTGCGTGAGTGGCTCTGCAATGCGTGCAAAGCTTGCGACGAAGCGCCGGTAGTATGCGCACAGTCCGAGAAATCTTCGCACACTCTTTTTATCTTTCGGTCTTGGGAAGTTCGCTATGGCTGATGTTTTCGCCGGGTCAAGGAGGACTCCCGCGGCGTTGACGACATGGCCCAAAAACTTGAGTTCCTCGTACGCGAAACGTCACTTTTTAGGCTTCAGCGTTAACCCCTGCGTACGAATGGCCTCGAGTACAGAGTGCAACCTTGCAAGGTGTTCGTGGAAAGTCCGGGAGAATACCACAATGTCGTCGAGGTATACGAGGCAGGTGTGCCACTTCAGGCCAGCTAGCACAGTGTCCATGACTCTCTGAAACGTTGCTGGCGCTGTGCAATGCCCAAACGGCATCACTTTGAACTCGTATAGGCCGTCCGGAGTTATGAATGCAGTCGTCTCTCGATCTCTCTCGTCCACTTCAATTTGCCAGTAGCCTGTCTTCAGATCCATCGATGAGAAGTACTTCGCATGGCAGAGGTGGTCTAGGGCGTCGTCGATTTGTGGCAGGGGCCCAGTACACGTCCTTTTTGGTGATCTTGTTCAATCGCCGATAGTCAACGCAGAACCTTAGTGTGCCGTCTTTCTTCTTTACAAGTACGACCGGCGCAGCGCACGGAATTTTTGATGGCTGTATGATGTCGTCGCTGAGCATGTCGTCGACTTGAGTCCGGATAGCTTCGCGCTCGTCTGAAGAGACGCGGTATGGTGACTGTCGGGTAGGTCGGGCTCCATCCTAGGTTATTATGCGGTGCTTCGCCAGAAGTGTCTGACGTAACTTTGAGTTCGACGAAAAACACTCGCTGTAGCGAGCAGCAAAGCCAATAGCTTGTTCCTGTCTTCTTGTGGTAGCGCCGGATTCACGTCGAAGGGATGCAGAAGCCTGAAAGTATCTTCGGGTGCGCGTTCAAAGTCGGTGACTGCGATCATGTCACTAGCTTCTTGCGTTTCTTCGAGGAACGCAATTGCAGCGCCCTTATTTAAATGCTGGTACTCCTCGGTGAAATTGGTGACCAACACGTGGGATTTGCGTTGATTAAACCGCGCAATGCCTCTTGCGACAGGAACACCGCGGTCGACAAGCAACCTTTGGTCACTATCCACGATAGCGTCGACGTCGGGAACAGCACCTTCCCAGTAGACGGTGATTATCAAGCTTGCGCGGGGTGGCAGGGTGACATGATGATCGGCGTCCCTTACAGCTGCACGGTGTTCGGGGTTCGGTTCCGGCGTCTTGGAGTGATCGGAGGAAGAAGTTATCCACTTGGTCTGCAGGTCAATTATTGCGCCGTTGTCCGTCAAAAAGTCAATTCCGAGAATCACGTCGCGGGAGCAGTTAGGCAAGATAACGAACGCGGCAGGGTACGTCGTGCCGTCCATGGTGACGGGGGATGTGCACGTTCCACTTCGCGTCACGAGGTGGCCTCCTGCTGTGCGTATGTGCGGACCGTCCCGTCTGGCCATAACTTTCTTCAGCTTAGACGCAAATGGTCCGCTCATTACTGAGTAGTCGGCTCCCATATCTACGAGGGCGACTACGTCAAAGCTGTCGATGAACACCTTGACGTCGGATGCCGCCTTCCTCGAGTTCCGGGTGCGTCGGGGCGTCGCATCTCGGCTTGTGCGTGTTGACGGTCGTGCACTGTGCGTTGTCGTCGTCTTCTCAGCGGCAGTCTCGGTCATGTCGGGTACGCGTCGCGCCGTGTAGCTGTAGTCGTGTTCGGGAGTCTCGTCAGGGTTAGATCGGGTCGTCGGGATGAGGGCATGTAGTGAATCACTGTCTTCGGCGCGTCCTCGCGTCGTTGGAGGGTTTCCGGTTTTTCGCCGTAGAGCAACTTCACTTCCAGAAGTTGCTGCTTTTAGTTTCCCCGCGTGGGCTGGGGGACCTTCCACGTGCGCAATCAGCATTGCTACGTTGGGCGATTGGTAGGGGTACGGCAACGGCGATCGGTTGAAACGGGCTGGTGTTGGACAGGTATTCTTCGATCTCCGATGGGCGCTAGCCGGGTCGGGGGGGGGGGGGTGCGTCCACGTAGAAGCCTCGCAAACCAAGCCTCTTGTAGGGGCAGCGACGGTAGATGTGATCGGCCTCTCCGCAGTGGTAGCACAGAGGACGATTATCGGGAGTTCGCCATACGTCCGTCTTCCTCGGCGTCAGGTTTTGGGCTGCGGGGGGTCAGGCGAGTGACAGGGGACGGCGGTACGGCGGGACTTCTTAACGACGGGTTCGAACCTCTGGGCGATAGGGGGCAGGCGCGTGAGGTCGACGGACAGCAGCCGTGTAGGCCATGGCTTGCGGCTCGCGGGGTGCTTCTGGCGTCGTTGAAGTTCCCAGCGCTTGTTGCACTTCTACCCTAATCACGTCGGTAAGGGAAGCGACGTGGGGCTGCGGCGGCGTGGGGAGAAGTTTCCGCAGCTCCTCTCTCGCTACTGCGCGGATGGTCTCGCGTAGGCTATCAGCCGGAATCCGCGTGTTGTCGACGTCGTTCACATTGGCCGCGCCAACAAAGTGGTGGTCATACTGCTTAGCACGCATTTCGACGGCCTTCTCAACTGTAGTGGCTTCGGTCACGAATTCGGCCAAGGTTTTAGGCGGGTTGGGGACAAGTCCAGGAAACAGTTCCTCCTTCACACCGCGCATTAAGAAGCGTAGCTTCTTTTCTTCCGTTATTTTGGGGTCCGCGTGGCGATATAGTTGCTTCATCTCCTCAACGAAGATCACGACCCCTTCGTTTGGGTGTCGCGTGCGCGTTTCCAACAAAAGGGCGGCTCGTTCTTTCCGCACGACGGTAGCGAATGTTTTGAGGAATTCGCTCTTAAAGAGAGTCCAGTCGGTTAGGGAGCTTTCGTGGTTCTTAAACCACGTTCGGGCCGTATCTTCTAAATAAAAGAAAACATGGCGGAAGGTTTCTTCGTCATCCCACCTGTTAAAGATGCGGACGCGCTCCACTTTCTCCAACCAGTCCTCATGGTCTTCTCCGTGGTATCCGCGGAACGATGGTGGTTCCCAGGGCTGTTGCAGGACCAGGGCAGGATTAGAAGCGCTGGTCATGGCGCCTGCGTTGATCATGGTGGTGGTTGCAGTGGTCGTTCTTTTGGGTCCGTCTGGCAGGAGACCAAACTCCGGTGGGAGACCTTGCAGTCGGCGGCTGGCTCTAGTTGGACTCGCTTGGCGGCTTCCAGATGTCGTTTGGAGCATAGAGGGTGCGTACCCAGCACCTCTACCAGATGTCATGAAGCCAAACACGACGCAGTTGTCTTCAAAGAAAATAAATTTATTGGAGCGAACTTGTGCTCCCATAGCAACTCAAAGAATACACAGGCGGCGAAACAGCAGTCAAGGAAGTGACGTGCGTAGTCGAGCGTCGAGAGTCGAATACCCCGGCGTCTGCTCTGTAGGCTTTTTATCTTTCGGCGCGCGTGGTTCTCGAACCGTCGATTCACATCTAGAACATTGTAGATCCTAGAAGATTATTTTAGGCTGTTCAGTTAGATCGGAATGCTCTCCCTATCAGAAGAGATAACACATGCGGCACAGAAAGAAAGAATGGAACACGCGCTTCCCTTGGCACAGAGATAACACAGACCGGCGCAGCCGGGCGGTAAAACCAAAACATAAATAAACAAACCCAATGCATGGTTCGCGGCAATATGTGAACAAGGGACCCGTACCGTCCCCGAAACGTCGTGTGTTGTCAAAGACGATAGTCTTTCTTGGGCTACTTAAACGCAGAAATTTTGGTCTGCCTGTCTGTCTGTGACTCGATTCAGCCACCCGGCCAAAGTGAAACGGATGGTGCGCAATAGTCTTATATACTCACAGCCAAACTAAGTGTCTAAGTCCTGTGTCAGTGTTCATACTCGACAACATTGTTGAACAAGAACAAGTCATCACGCAAATATAAGGCAGCAAATCAATACATCAGTGATATTTGCAGTCTACCTTTATTAACAAATTCATCGATGCTTGGTTTTTGCGATAGCAAATGAAATACTACATCAACGCCAGAAACCGTCGCCTGCTGTAGCCAGCGCTACCTCCTGGCGGCATTTAAGAAATCAAACGGCAATAGCAACGAAAGTTTCCACTGGGTGGGATCCACGTTACGCTTAGAAAGCTCATGGAGTAGGGTAACCTGGTTCTATAAACGTTGTAGTAGGGTGGCCCTCAATTCACGCGCTTCCCCGCCGTACGGAAGCGCTGGCATCGAGGCACCCTACTTGGAGCAGTGGAACGCGGTAAATTTAAATTGATCTGAGCGAACCTCTAGCGTGATATCTTTGGAGGAACGAGTCGGGAGAGGAACAACATGAGAGGTCAGCGGGAAAGAGAAGGGAGGCCTTTACTTGGCAGCGTCGCCACTCGACTATCGTCTTTCGGTGACATTTGCAGCGAAAGGAGCAGATACGCGGCCATTTTTCTGTGGAAGATTATCTCGGTAGCGTGTGCAAGGTGTGCGACAGAATGTGGTTCATGAAGGATATGACGCCCGCACTCAACCCAGCTCACAACTGCTTTGCAGGGGAATTCTCAGTGGAGAACGTCGCAACGTTCAAAGGGGTGAATAACTCGTGAACACGAATGCACAAATTAGGAATGCTTTATCAGCCGCACGGAATGGATCTCACATGTGGGCCCACCACTGCCGATTATTGTTTTGCGCTCACTAAGTGATTCCTGCCACCGGCACGTCAAAACGACATTTTAAAGCATGCGCAGAATCCGTGCACAAAACGCGCCGGTTCGGACCACTTTATCCGTCAAAATGAACGGCCTTCTTGAGAAGGCAGTTATGGGAGAATCGATGACATACATTCCTTTGAACGGCGGTGCCAAAAAACACCCAGAAAAGGGTGGGACAGGGGCAACAAACTTTGCAACGAATTCGAGTGTGAGCTTACCGCTGCATTTACAAAAGTCATACTTTGCACAGAGGACGTCGACCACCCAACCTCCCGACTGCGTTTTAGGTGCGGAGTACCTTAGGACCGAGCAATGTCCGTCCTCGTCCGTGCGCACACCGCCATCAAGCGAAAATCAAGCGAAATTCGATTTGAGCCATGAGTTGCAGTTTCATTTAGGGAATAATAAAGGTGCAACTCCCGGCTCAAATCGAATGACGATCGGGGCGCAAATTGGATGTCCCTCGGGGCGCAACTTGTCATTTCGAGTCCCCGTACTCCGCACCCTCGCCATCATCCCCGGAGGCGAGATGCTGCCATTTTTTTTTTCATTGAGTGTGCTCAAAAAGCCTTTCCACACGAAATTTAAATGCGAAAATTTAGGTATGTCCGTCTCTCTGTATGCTTGTCCCTCTATTCAGGCACCCGGCCAAAAGTGAGAATGAATGATCGAATGAGGCATTTTATGGGCAGAAAATTTCTAAACTACCAAATTTGGAAACGCGCTTCACTCTCAACAGTGTTCAGCAAGAAGAAAACATTAGGGATATTTAAGGCAAAACATAAACTCTTAACTAGTAATAGTTAGTGTATGATTCACTTTTAAATGTCTAAAAAATTTGAAAGAGTCTACAAATCAGTTTGAAAACAGACTTGGGCGTAGTTTTCGTAAAGCAAACGAGAAAAACGTTATAAGAGCTATTTTAACCACAACATGCAAAAAGATCTCGTGCCCGAGTCTCGTGCACGTTGCTCGAGCTACGAGCCTCAACCGTAACAAAAAGACGCAACAGATGGCGTGTCAGCCGCGCGAACGCGGGAAAATTGAACTGAACTTCAGTAAATCCTCTATTGGCGGTGAGCGCGACCACGGCAGGCGCTGCGAAGCGCGCCTCCATGACGTCGGCTTAGGGATTCTCGCATTTGTCGTCTGCTTCACTCGGGCTCGCTCGCCCTGCTGTTTCTTTGCGCTCGGTTGACGTCTGATGCTTTTCCGCACCACATTTTGCGTGTGCGTAACTTTTAAATGCAGAGCATTTCTGTAACTCACGATGTCACCAGCGTTGTCCCGTCGAAGTCCGCACCATCGTTGTCCGCACCCCTCCCCCTACACTATATAAAAGAAAATACTATCCGGCGCCAGGTTTCGATCCCTCGACCGTGCGGGCGGAACGCAATGTACATGGTGCTCTACCCACTGCGCCACAAAGCCGACACAGAATGGAAGGCTACGGACGCGCCTTATATCCTTGACTCATTCAAATTACTGCTGACGAGCGCTCTCTCGTCAGCAGTTGCCACAAGTGCAACAACATTAACGTAACGCAAACTACTTAACGTCGTGCGCCCCCGGAAATGCTCTGCATTTGATCGTGCCCCTCGCGAGGGGGATGCTGACGCTACCTCTTGCAGAGACCGAGTGCAACCGCCGAGAACAAGGTCCCACGAGCGCCGCGCGCGCCGTGGACTGGTGGCGCCATCTGTCAGATGCGACGCGAACTACTATCAAGGCAGTGCGAAAAACGAACGCGCGAAATACAAATTTTTTATCATACCAATATACTTAAAATCGCATACACTAGCTCAAGGCGTGAGTATAGTTTTGGACACCGCTACGGAAGAAACATTGCCGGCGTTTCCCAATTCGCTGCGAAGCCGCTCCTCTGCGAAGCGCGAAGAGTCGGAGCTAGACGTCAGCTTCTGTAATTATTAAGTCTTTTGAACAAAGGGAACAGCCAGCTGCTAGTAACTGACAACAGCGAAAATGCAAGACCTAAACAAATTCCAGGGTTTCGGGGCTGTCGGCTTTGGCAGAAGGTATTACGATTCCCGGTAATCATACCTAAGGTAAAACAGTTTTTGCAACCCTGGAGAACGCTTGAAAGTATTGTATCGCATCACTTTGCGTTGTGATGGCATGAAAGTAAGCCGACATGCACTATGGGCTGCAAAAACCGTAGGTTGAGTTCCAAATAACCCACTGTGGGTATAGGTGCGTCGTGGTTTCATTCCTGGCTTCTAAGCAGTACGGAGGTTTCTTGACCAAAACGAGTCACGTCTACGCTGAAGGAACAGTAGCACTATGTTTGTTCAGACCTGGAGGGATATTTCGGTACATTTCCCACAGCCATATATTCCAATATTCCCAATGTGCGTTATAGGAAAACTGCACTCAAGAGGAGCAGGAGGCGGAGAAAAGTAAATAAACGGTAAAATCGAGCTGATTAGTGGCCCGGGTCTTCACTCCTGGACAAGAGAGTAAATGAAATTTTCTTCAATTCATAGAACGCCATCCCGAGTAGACCAGGATTTGTTCTTTACACCTGTGATTATTGGAAAAGAATAAAGAGATGCTTGGAAATATTCAATGGTTTCGATTCTCGTCATATATGCACGTTTATTATTTATTGCATTCGCTAGCGAGTGTATCAAGCCTTCAACACAGTAATCATGTCATAATTGTTCGGGTTGACAGTCAGTTCGTTATGATAACGATGGTTACGATAGAAATTCGGAGTCCAAAAGCCGCCTTCGAGTACTCTGTACAACGTTGTCTGGGGCGCGATCGTGGTGGCGTAGCACAAACGTTCGCATTGTTTTTGCATGTGGATAAACAACGCACGCTAGGATATGCACCTTCTTGCACGCAGCCATAACGAAAGCCAATTTGTGAAGAAGGAAATGTGTGCCTACAGCCTGAAGGAAATATCCGCACATTCTTTGCGAGCCTGCAAACATCCCCAAACCTACGAATAAGACGTTTGTGACAGCGCAGAAAAATTAATGCCTTTGGCAAAGAAAAATAAAGACATTCATCTGATACAAGTCGACCACAAAGAAAGAGATAGAGGACAGTGAGCTCTGAGTGGTGAACCTCGCAAATAAGCTAGAAAGGACCAGTTACATACGATCGTTTGACCGATGCTTTGAATAAAGTTCTTCTCTCTCTCCTCGTCTGTTTAAACTTGTGGGGGATACAGCTTGCAATTATTCAAATGCGTCAAAAGATTGCAAAACTAACTGAAATACTACAAATTCACCGTTTAATGCCTCAGGCATCAAAGCGGTTGATTTTTAGTTCAGAAACTGTTGCCCCTCACAAGCGGAGTGTAGCAGACGACAGCGGCGCGAGTCCCTAAGCTGGCGTCTCAGCTAGAGGGCGCCACTCAAACATCTCACCCCGTTTATCGGGGGAGTACTGAGAAAGGAGGGGAACAGTGGGAGAATCGGGTTTTGGAGCGAGGAGGAGCAGGGGTGGCAGAGGACTGCGTATGACGTCTGCAGGGAAGCGAGCAGGTAGGCGGCCAAGTTTTAAAATGATAGTCTTTAAAACCTCGCGCAGAAATTTTGGTCTGTCTGTGACTCGATTCAGCCACCCGGCCAAAGTGAAAAGGATGCTGCGCAATAGTCTTATATAGTCACAGCAAAATCAAAACGCCTAAGTCCAGTGTCAGTGTTCATGCTTCTCAACATTGTTGAACAAGAACAAGACATTACGCAAATATAAGGCAGCAAATTAATACATAAGTGATATTTGCAGTGTTCCTTTATATTAAAATTCACGGATGCTTGGTTTTTGCGATAGGAAATGAAATAAATAATACATCAACGCCAGAAACCGTCGCCTGCTTTTGTCAGCGGTACCTCCTGGCGGCATTTAAAAAATCAAACGGAAATAGCAACGAAAGGTTCCACCAGGTGAGATCCACGTTCCGCTTGGAAAGTTCGTGGAGTAGGGCAACGTGGTTCTATAAATGTTGTAGTAGGGTGGTCCTCCATTCACGCGCGTCTCCGCCGTACGGCAGCGCTGACATCGAGACACCCGACTTGGAGCAGTGGAACGCGGTAAATTTAAATTGATCTGAGCGAACCTCTAGCGTGTTATCTTTGGAGGAACGAGAAGCGAGAGGAACAGCATGAGAGGTGAGCGGGAAAGAGAAGGGAGGCCTTTACTTGGCAGAGGCGCCACTATAATATCGTCTTTCGGCGACATTTGCAACGAAAGGAGCAGATACGCGTCTATTTTTTACCCATTGGTTTTACCTTTTTGGCGAGTGTCAATTTCGGAGCGCCAATGTTATTTCCTCGCCACACGAGTTTTCGGCAAACTTTGGACTACGTTTCTTGCTTTTCTCTCGCCTAGAATTTTAGTGTGCAGAGTTTTATCAATTTTGTTGTCATTGCGTTGAAAACAATAACTGGAAGTAGAAAATTGGTAGCCTTTTTAAGCATTTCATTTCTATTTCCCCAAGGTCTATGTAACATTGGGATGTTTCTTAGGTGTTTCTGAATTAGCCTGTGCGAGCGAACGAGCGTTTCTGAAGCTTGTCATCTTCATCATATCCACGAATACATTCGCAGTTGAACAGCGTAGCGCTACCTAACGGTTTCAGAAGAGAATTCCTGTTGGAAAACGGGACCCTCCGGGCTCTAGAGACGAACGAGACGGTAAACGAAGCGAGCCAGCCACATAAGGCAACGCGATGACTACCACCGTGGGTCTCCACGAGCTTGGTCTTAACATAGTAAACTACAGCAGCAGGTTCCTCCATCTAGGCACTGTTTTACTGAGAGGCAGTATACGTCTGACCGGCCAAGCAAATTTTCGTGCCCGCGTCAGCAGAAAACCCCCAGGTTACACCGCGTTACGGTGGCTACACAAACAAACGTCTCAGGCTACTACTGGCTACTGGCTACACCCGGGCTACACAAACTACTGGCACCGCCAGAGATCGGACCTGGGCCCGAATAGAAAAGCGGAGCGAGAGGCCGCCGTCTTGCCTACTAAGCTACGCCTACACGTGGAGACGGGGAGACAGACGGTGGTTTGGATTTGGCGTCTGAGAAGGGGTACGGCGCTTTTTTGGAGGTGACACATGAAACAAGAGTGAGGAGGAGGCAGTGAGGGAGATGACGCCATAGCCGCACGTGCCGCCGCAATACTCACCCATCGAAAGGCGCTCCTCTCCGTTTTCTTTCTGCCGACGCTGCGGCGATCGAGATGCCGCCACCGCGAATCCCAGGTAACGGCTGGAAGAATCTCTGGTCTCACTCTTTGTAGAGCCACGTGTGTGAATTTGAGTGACGCCGCATGAGAATCGTTGTGCGTGTCGTTTACAGCTGCGCAGTCCAACCACCTTCATTGCGTGGATCGGTGCCAATTTTTTGTTAATACTACGGGATTGAAAAGTACACAGGAAGAGAGCTATTGCGTCTTTTAACACCCTCGCCTTATTCCACGTGTGGTGGGTAGCTTTCAGGCGCAGGGCACTGCATGGCCCCGCCTGGTCGTCTTAGCACGCGAACGGTCGATGGCAAGCGACTGCCGGAATCAGGCGGCGCAGCGAGATAACGGGCCGAAGTAGAGCCTGCAGGTGCACCGTCGTCAGGGAGTCGCGCTGAGGCTTCGAAAACCACGCGATTTAAATAGTCATAACCGTTCAAAACTCGTGAACCACTGGCGCAAAGAAAACTGCTGGTGCATTTCAGGCAAAATCTGTGTATGCAACCGGCAGCCCCCGCGTTCAATTAGTTGGGATCGCTCGTTGGGTTGGTCTTTAGGATAGTAAGCGAAGAAAAAAAAAATGCGGCTGCGCAAGAAAAAGATTGCCATTAGAAATGCCGCAGAAAGGCCCAAGCCAAGAAAGAAAAAAAGGGCGTGTTCTAAATGACCCAGACAGGCTGCAGCCGCGCAAGAAACAAATTACGCATTCGAAATGGCGCAAAACAGCTCCAGCATATATATTAAAGCTAGCACTAAAAGAACGCCATAGGCGCAGTTTCAGGCAGGGGGCGCGTGAGCACTGCGAAGGCGGGAAATTTGAAATGCAATGGGTGACAGTAGTGAGCGGATAGCCGCGCTGCATTATCGCGAGTCACTGCTCTGCTCTTTCGACAGTTCTCAGATTGAGTGTAAGGGCTTTAATTTTTTATTCTCCTCAGATGGCAGACCTGCGGATTGGAAACCCTGAAATTATTTTTAAGCCACTGATTCGCAGAAATTGAGATTGATTTCCTGAACTGCAACAAGCAACACTTGACTATTCAGGGTGTAAATTTTTCCGGGGAGATCACGACGGTGGACTTCATTTGCACCCCCCTTTCCCCATCCAGGAACCCGGATCTCTGCTCAACACCGGCCTCCACATCGTATACTACACTGCAAAGGACACCGCTGGAAACGAGGCGGTTTGCAAATTCCAAGTCAACGTGACCCGTACGTATCAGCAACGGGCAACTGATTCCCTCGTATTTTGACTTAACACTGCTCTGTCTACGGCGCGTACCCTCAGTGAACACCACCGTTGAAATGAACTGATCGGCCAACGTTGATGCTTTTGCGAGTTGGTGTTCCATATTCTTGAATTCACACCGCAGACAACAAACAAACAAGGGCGAGCGCCTGTTAATCTGCTTCTCGTACTTGTTTGTTTGTTGTTTGCGCTGTAAATTCAGGAATATGGAACTAATCGGAGTTTGTTACCCCAATATGCTCGCTTTTCCGTCTAATGGCAACAAGAGCACACGCCTTAAAAGTGTCGCCTGTGTTTATGCTGTTAATCATTCTTAACAGGCATGTCGAACAGACTAATACTCCGCTTGTACTTTTAACAAGTGTGCGCCTACAATGTTAATTAGCTGTTGCATGTTCGTAACACGTGGTTTAGTTGTTGAGTTTTGTGACTAAATCCGGCGCAGATAGAGAGGGAGAAAGTATTTACTTGAACATGGCATTAAGCGGCGCAGTAACGTTATTTTTGCCTCCCTCGCACGATGACCGAAAATATGAGTTCACTCTCAAAATCTAAGCGGGGCGTGCGAAGTTACAATGTCCATGTGGCTTTCTACACGTCGATGTCACCAACTAAAAAAAAAAAAAAAAACAAGAAACCTTCGGGACAGCACTTCAACAGAGGACGCAGCCCTACAGGCTCCCTACTCACGCCCAAATTCCCGTCCACTCCGTATTGCACTCCAAGCATTGGGGATTTAGGCCACCGTTTTGATATATAGTATCTGTGAAATTGTTGCGGGATGTAATGAGGTTAACCTCACCGTGCACTGCTTAAACACTCCCTGCCCCTTTCCCGCTCTCGTACCATGAGCACGCAATTCAGGCACCACCCGGCATCCCGACGCAGGGAATTTTTAGTTAGCAGCATTGTTCAAATGCGCCTCCCGAGGTTGAGGAGCAAACCTCTGAGCTTGTGTTACGGACGCAAAGGCTCTAACATCGTCCCACCTGAAACAAATTAAAGTAGCATACATGGGAGCCGAATCTTAATTCGCTTGTGGCTTTTTATACGGCTTATAAGGCTGAAAATAAACGCACCAGCTGATATTTACCGTATACGCATGCGATGTTGCGGTTCATCGCGGAAAGCATGCAGCCGTGCCCAGGCATGACGCAATGAGCTGAAGGCAATCCTGTAGTATAACGCTTCTTCGATGAGTGCTCACCGAC
Organism: Haemaphysalis longicornis; assembly: GCF_048455015.1. Classification (NCBI taxonomy): domain Eukaryota; kingdom Metazoa; phylum Arthropoda; class Arachnida; order Ixodida; family Ixodidae; genus Haemaphysalis; species Haemaphysalis longicornis. The sequence goes on from NW_027526335.1 coordinate 1,523,315, forward strand.
TTCACCGCATACCGAGCGCACGCTACCAGCACGCTACATGTGGAGTGCATGCCGGCGGCGCACGTGTGCCCGCTGCCCCGCTGCAGGCAAGGAATGCCGCCTGCCGGCCGACATCGAGCATGGCAGCACCGATTGCCACCCGTGGCTGGAAGGAGTGGTGTGCGAGCCGAGCTGTGACGACGGCTACGCGCTCCCCAATAACGTCTCTCTCTTCTACACCTGCGACCTGGCCGGCGTCTGGGAACCAAGGAGCTGGATACCGCACTGCCAAGGCGAGTACACACAAACCCTACGACGGCGCTACTCCTTATCTCCCTCTTAGGAAGGCGGGAAGGCTTCGAACGTTAGGCCTAACGTGGCTGAAAGTGTCATGTCGTCTGCGGGCATGGCGCAGCGAATTCGGATGTCATGAACGCCCTTGGCAGAGCGTGAGGGAGGGCCATCTTTGGGGATGCAAGGGGGAGGGAAGGTCAGGACACTTCTCGCCTTTTGAATGGTATACGCCTCGACCTTCGCGATCGCTGCGCCGCTTGCCGCCGCTTCTCCGCGGCGTTGACGGGATGTGCGCTGTGTGGCTGATAGGGGCTCGTGCAGTGTTTTGGTCCTGTTTCGCTTCTTTTTGCCTTTCCGCGCCCTACAAAAAACTTGTTATGGTGACATCTATAAGCAAATAGTACGTTTAGGTCACTTAAAAAGCAGCTGCGTCTTCGTAGAGCACGCGATCGCCTGCAAGAGCTACCCGAGGACGCGGTTCTGCGCGCATCGTCACCGCTCTTCCGGGCGTCGGCGACGGTAGCAGCATATCACCCCTGTCACCTCCAAATACGTCAGGCACAAATGAATTCTACTGTCGCCTCGTTTAGACCTGATACTGGCACAGTGAGAGGTTGGCTTCATTTTGCAGCGTGGACAACGAATGCGGCTTCGTTTCGAATATATACGTCGCAGAAAAATGTGTTTCGGGCATGTGATTAGCCAATCCCGCACAATAGCTTATGCCTTTTATAAGAATATAAGCCATGCGAAAATGTTGAGTATATTCGTTAAATATGTGCCCACACACGCCTTATAGCAAGAACCAAGGCAATCTAATATGAAACCACGGGAAAATACATGCTGTGCGAGTGCGGAAGAAACATAATAGCTCTAACTTAAATGAAAAAAAAATACAGTGCAGCTTCTGACATGCTTATGACGTTCGTTGAAATTTAAGCCAGGTAGGGTTCACCAGACCAACGTACCATATGCGAAATGCAACGCTATTTCGCGAGACATAGGGGGGGGGGGTAGGGGAGGGGGACGCTGTGTACAAATGCAGAGCGGAATCGAGCAATGAACGTTTGAGTAATCACACACACAAATCTCGCGTTCACTGCCGTTTTGTTTTTCGACTTCAACGAACAGCTGATCGTTCGGCGGACGTATTTTTTAAAGTATATAGGGTAGGCAGTTCACAAGCGATGAAAGGTGCCGTTAGAAGAGTGTGGTATTAAATAAGGCCCTCTGATTTCAGTTTGTGCTTTATTCTTCAGGCTCCCTGTGCCATGTGACGATATTTCGAAGAATAGTTTAGTCGCGGATGCCGATTATATTCTAAGCCTATCTGCGCGCTGCTTGCAGAGGATATATGTAGCGGATGAATGTTTGCCGGCGCTCACCTCGCGACAAGACGACTCTTTGTCGTGTGCTGATCCCCGAGTATAATTCCGCATTATCCATCGTACTTACGTTGAATATTCCCGAAATTAACACACACTGGCTTGTAAATGGTGGTGATCAATATCTGAGGTATATTATTGGCAAAAGTAACTGGCGTGCTGTCAGGTATGAGTGTTCCGATGAATATGTAAGCGCACAAAACTGATTTACATCGTAGTGTATACCCGTAGCATGAACATCTGAGGAACCGGTGGTTACGGAGACACTGCTAGTAAATTCAGGGCAATGTAACTACAATCAGGTTCATGCATACGCCGGTTCCGCGACGCTGGCGTGTGACACACACAAGACCGAATATACCACACTAAGATCGCGTCAGAAACATGTACACTCTGGCAAACACACCTCATTTGCGAACAGAGTGACTGCTCCACATAACCATGGATTTCCAACGCCCGCAAACGCTAAATCTCAGTCGTGAACATGCCGCAAAAGCAGCGGCGCCGCTGCTTTTGCGGCAGGAGACTCCCGCGCCTGCTTTCGAAACGGGCCGCTAGGGGGATTTCAGTGGCGCCCCTACAGGCCGCGCTCGAAGCGTATATGCGGCAGTCACTGTAAAAACGGAAATGAACGACGGAGCAAGAAATGAGAGGATGTGCGTGAGCTCTTCAGTTCATTGTCATTAGTCCGCTGTAACCCAGCGTTAAGGCTGCGTGACTGACCGGGTAAGAAAGCTTCACAGCAATTCATTAAACTGACACAAAATTTTCGTGTTACGTTTTTTTCGCTGCTGTGGGTGCCTATTAGCTTAATAATCATAGAATGGCACACTAGACGGTCGATCGCAGCGTAAACAATCATTCACGGCGTCGTTTATTCGCATCAGTTTCGGTTTCGACAAAAGGAACACCGAGTGGCCGCCATGACAGGAGGTAGCACCTGACGTCACCATTCTTGTCGCACCGCGCGCCCGGACAGCATTAAGACAGTCCCAAAACCATGACGTGTACACACTGTGTAGCAGCGCGCGCTAACCGCAGCCAGCGCGTCGGCTACGTCACGGTAGCCCCGACGTCGGCAGTTTGGGGCAAGTAGCAAATGATGTCATGCTGGCCCGCTCTGGGCTTTCTCGTGCGGGCAGATTAAAAAAGATTTAAGATATGTTATACTGGACGGTTACAGCTGAAACTTGCTGGGAGATATCTCCTGATAAAAAGGAAGCATTTTACATGCAGGTCGTCGTCATGTGGCCGCGCAGCATCATTTTCCTCTTTTCGCGACCCAGGGAATTGCTTACACAGATGCCTCCTTTGTGGCGCCACGAGGCTTGTGTGGTTACGCTCTGTAACACCCTGACCTTGCTGAAGCAGAAACTCACACTAGCGGCCCGTACCTCCGCCCTCCGGAAGCAATGTATCTTGAGGTTCTCGCCATTGCCCATGCCCTTCCGTCCTTTGCTTTTCTTCCCCCGTTCCCGAATACACAGTCTTTTTCTGACTCTCACGCAGCTATTATACACATACAAAATCGCTCACTACCTTCAATGCTTCAACAGGAGGTCGAACGAGCGGTCTCCGCTCTACAGCCATCCATCGTTTTTCTCCGTTGGGTCCCTGGACATTCCGTAATTCACGGCAATGAGTTGGCGCATCCGCTCTCCCGCGAAACTCTTTACCGGGCACCGTTGATTCCCTGGCCCGGGCCCTTGGAGGACGGTGGGAGGCTCTCCCTGCGCCGTAACTTCAAGGAGGTCAACCTTCAGCTCCGTCTAGACAAACGCCTCTACCCGCCTCCTCACCCATCACTCGCCGTAACGGAGGCTCGACTCCTCCGGCACATCCAAATGAATGTCCTTATCACTCCCTCCCGCCTATTCCTCTATTGCTATAAATCTGACCCCTTTTGTTCCAACTGTCGCACTGCCTACGCTGATTTACCTCATTGCCTATTCTACTGCCCGGCGGCTCAGCTATCCGACTAGTATTCCTCCCTATCCCTTTCCATCGTCATATGGACCGACTGGCTTGGCTCTGAAGGGAAAGAACAGCGCAGACTGGTCGCCCAGGCGGTCACCATGCTCGGCCTGTAGCTTCGGCCGAATAAAGGTCTTTTCTACTCTACTCCCCGGTTTGAAATTTCGTGTCACTACTCCTTTAATCCTTCGAATCCCGAGACTTCTAGACAGCTCAAAATTTCGAGGGTGTGAGAAGGACAGAAGCAAACTATTTTTCCGAGCACCCTTAGTCCAGGGCGCCGTCTTGGGAAGCCATGGCCATGGCTTCCTCCACTCTGGACGTCAGCAGGAGCTGTGTCGCAGCGCTGGGCTCACCCAGACTTGCCTCCCAGGATGCCAGAGTTGGATTCGGGATGGGGGCCAACTTTGGATGTCGATCACAGGCCCATATTGTGTGGAATATGTTTGGGTAACCTCCGCAGAACGAGCAAGTAGGGCTGCCGGGTAAATTTCGAAAGCGATGGGTGAGATGTTCAGTGCGTAATGTGTTAGTCTGCATCTGTCGGAGGAGGACGGGCTGCCGCCTTGTGAGGCTACGATGTGGGGAGGGATGTACCTTACGCTGAGCGAGAAAAGAGCGAAAGGATGACGACGCAAAAACCTACTAACAACGACATTTTTATTTCGAGACACCACGTGTAAACATTAGCATTGTACCACTCTCGCGAAAAATGATTAATTGCAATAACATAAAACTTAAAGTTCTATAAATTCCAAAACCTAAATTAAAATATAAATGGAAACCTCAGCAAACACACTCTATTTGTAACTGTAAACATGCGGATTCTTAGCTTGTCGAAACAACGCTGCGTGAAAACTTCGGGCGAAGCAGTAAGAACCTCCTTTCAGCTTTTCAACTGATTGCTGGTTAGAGCATCGTCCCACCATCTCAGCATAAAGGTATCAGTGCTGTTAACGTATGCCTCCCGGTCTATGCAGGATCAACGGCACGAACAACGTATTTCATTGAGACAAAATGGGCTAGCATACAGATGTAATGTGTGTGGCATGTCACCATTGAGCATGCAAAGTTTTTGCAAAAAAACTCGTAACACTCCGTCTCACCGATGTTCTATCCGGGCTGATCACACAGAAGCTATTTAGTGTATTTTCGCTCAGCAAAGACATACAGACAGACCAAAATTTCTGCGTTTAAGTATCCCAAGAAAGACTATCGTCTTTAAAAGACGATAGTTTTTCTTGGGCTACTTAAACACAGAAATTTTGGTCTGTCCGTATGTCTGTCGGTTTGTCTGGGGCTCGATTCAGTCACCCGGCCAAAGTGAAACGGATGCTGTGCAAGTCTTATATACTCACAGCTAAATGTAAACGACTAAGTCCTGTGCCAGTGTTCATACTGTCAACCTTGCTGAACAAGAACAAGACATTACGCAAATATAAGGCAGCAAAACAATACATAAGTGATTTGTAGTGTTCTTTTATTAGAAAATTCATGGATGCTTGTTTTTTGCGACTCAAAATAAAATACTACATCAACGCCAGAAGCCGTCGCCTGCTGTTGTCAGCGGTACCTCCTGGCGGCATTTAAAAAATCAAACGGCAATAGCAACGAAAGGTTCCACTGGGTGGGATCCACGTTCCGCCTGGAAAGCTCGTGGGGTAGGGCAACATGCAGTAGCGTGGCCCTCAATGCACGCGCGTCTCCGCCGTACGGCAGCGCTGGCATCGAGACACCCGAGTTGCAGCAATGGAACGCGGTAAATTTAAATTGATTTGAGCGAACCTCTAGCGTGTTATCTTGGAAGGAACGAGACGCGAGAGATACAGCATGACAGGTGAGCGGGAACGAGAAGGGAGGCCTTTACTTGGCAGGGACGCCACTCGACTATCGTCTTTCGGCTACATTTGCAACGCAAGGAGCAGATACGCGGCCATTTTTTTACTCTATTTTTATACAGTATGTTAGAAAAATTAACATTGAAGGTGACAGCTTCTTTTGTGGGAAATTTCAAATTTATCATAAAAGGTTATACCTACAGTTTCTGTTTACAGTTTCAAGCATATGCAGTACCTAGTTCTACCAGATTCCAGATGCATTTTAAAGCATTCCCCAAATCAGGCTATACAAGGCTTGTATCTAATGTCCTTGTTGTGTGCTTAATATCACATCTCTGAAATGGATCTACCGGGGTAAAGACACAATTCAAAGCATTCCGTAAAGCATCTATGCCAGGTTGGCCGCCAACGTGAACCATCGTTAAGCATCATGTTTGGGAGGTGGTTTTGCTAGGTTCTTGAAATGTCTACGAAATACTAAATTTTGTGGGCTTTGGTGTAAGCGTTGGCACTTCATTTCCCAAACTTTACGGCGCCTTGAAGACATTTCTCTTTCGTCTTATCTAAATTCATCTAATACAGTACCAAATAGTAACCTGTAATTGCAGTCTATTTATTCACAGAACCATCGCTTACCCTTTTACATTGTCTCGCCAGATGCCTTTTGCTCGCTACAGCTCGCGACGCTCCCCTTTCTGGGCCAGAACAATGGAGGGCCAGAAAACCACACATGCAAAAACACAGGCCAGTAATGACGCGCGTGTTTGCTTCTTTTCTATTCTAGGCAGCCTTCAAGACCTTGTGCGACTAGGGGCGTCACGATAGGCTCTGATCGAGCATCTCTCATTAGCCCCGTTTAGCCCTTATCTCTGCAACTTTCTTCTCACATTGCATACCTGTAACAACTCCGGGTGAATGGTGTGTATAAGTGTTCGCCTGCCTCGCTGCTTTAAAGCAGCTTCTTTTGCTTTTTTAGCTAAGGAGACGTCGGTGAATCATTAGCACGACCATTAATTTGACAGGGAGAACTGCAGCTCTGTCTTGACGTCCACTGAGCCCTTGGGTACAGATTTTTGCTTATGCTCCTGCTCGTGGTAGCGTTCGGTGGGAAGACGAACTCTTCAAGGGCAGAACAGGCCTTGACGGGTGCGTGAGTGCATCCAGGCAGGATCTCTCGTTAGGCAAGTCACGGTAGCGCCCCTTTTATCATCGCATCAGGCAGTGAGGAAGTGTAGGTGGGAGGGAGGCTCTGGGCGATCTTCTCCTGTTAGCGCAGTGCGCACGTACCCTGCCTCGACGCCGTTGATGACCAGCTCGTTACGAGCTAAGGTGCTACAAAATGTGCGCTGCCGGGGGCGGTAGTCTGCTCCACTTACGGTGCGACAGTCGGGGTCGCCCTCCGTCAAACTCTCTCTCTCGTCCCGCCCATTAAAAATATGCCTCGGCCATTTGCAGCGGTGCTCACACTCAAGAATCTTGACAGCTCATTGGTTACGTCAGCTGAAGGAGTCTGAAAAAATTGGCGCAGCTTGCCCTAGTAGTGCAAGGCTTGAGAAACGGCAGAGCTGGCGCCCTTACCTAGGAGTAAGTTCTTCGATATCCTTATTGGTCTTTCGGACTCCAACTCGCTGCTCGGGGAAGCACGTGGGAATGTAAAAACTCCGCGGCTCTTCTCAGACATGTCGTGGCGGAGAGGAAACCACGCGGCTTCCTGTGACGACATCTCGACCGCCTTGAGCGCGTTCACAGCGAGCGCCTAGAGCACTCAGTGGTAACTCATGTCCCCGCGTTCCTCAAAACATCTCGTCCACGCCCTTGTGCTGGTTATACATTCCACGGTCGGCCTTGTTCACGTAGTCGCCGACGTACATGGCACAGGCATAGTGATCGCGAATGACCTGAATGTGCGTGTTAAAGTCGAGCACCGAGGCAATCCAGGGTTGAATGGGTCTTCCCACTTCTGATCGAGGCGCCGCTTGTACAAGACGCAGGGACGACTGACCCCGGCTCTGAGAATCTCCACCCCCGTTGCGCACGCCAAAGCGGCGCCAGAGCTGTTTCATGTCATCGAACGTTGTGTGTTCGAATGCGTTTGCGCTCTTCTTTGTTTCCTTCGTCGTCTAAATCTCCCTGCTCGCCATCGCAAACGGACTCGGGTGGAGAGACGATCTTACGCGACATACCTCGATATATCTGCGGAAACAACTCCTCGCCGTTGTTGTTGTAAAGCAGAGAAATCGGGGTCATACCTTCACCCGGACCCATGACTAAGCAGTGCCGAAACAAGTTGCCCGGCGGCAGGATGGAATACACGAACCATAGTAGATGAAAGCATGATTTGATGGGCGGCCATATTAGCACGAGCACTCGGGGTATGCACAATTCTGTTTGTCGTCTTCTTTCATGTCGGCAAATATGTCGCTAAGCGCCAGTGTCGGCTACTTGCTTCTCGTAGCATCTTGCTCTCGGCACGAGACGAAGACGCACTCTCACATCGGCTCAGCGTTTTCTTGGCATTTTTTTCTGCGTATGGATGGCGCAACCAAGAGCAGAAACACCTCTGCTGTTGAGATATGTACCGAGGACACTTGGGGACTTACTACAAAAATTCAAATCCCCTTCGTGCAACGATGACGTGGATTGAAACACGAAGCTTTCTTGCGTGCGAAAATCAAATGCCGTGGTGCCGAAGTTAAAGCCGCTACAATCAAAGTCAAAGCGTCAACGATCAAAGTGCAAGCTGCCTGCGAGTCAAAATGCGAACACAGACGACAGCAAAGGAATCCCTCGTGAGAAAGCTGAGCGCCCTCCACCCATCGTCGTCGTTAGACCATCGTAATCTACAACCAGTTGTCCACTTCAACTCCGCCAAAGTCCAAGGCCAGCGGGCGCGCAGCGGACTCAACGGAAATTGTGAGCGACCTGAATGGAATGATGGTTCCGAACACGGAAAGCGTTTATTTTTCTTGTGTCACCTTCATCGGCAGCATCAGCTGCATGCCCTCCCATCGTGTGAAGTTGGCTTTCCTGCAGTGTGTTTTCTTTGGTTACAACTTACGACACCACTATCAGTGAGACCCAAAAAACTCCGCTTTAATGCAGTGAATGCGACAGCATTCTTGTCGCGTCTCACCTCCGCGCGGCACGTACGGCAGAGCTTGAACCTTGCGACGTTCTCCACTGAGAATTCCCCTGCAAAGCAGTTGTGAGCTGGGTTGAGTGCGGGCGTCATATCGTTCATGAACCACATTCGGTCGCACACGTTGCAAATGCTACCGTGATAGTCTTCCACACACAAAAAAAAATAGCCGCGTATGTGCTCCTTTCGTTGCAAATGTCGCCGAAATTGACGATAGTCGAGTGGCGCCCCTGCCAAGTAAATGCCTGTTACGTTCGGGCTCCTCATTTAATTAAGAAAAGCCGCTGGTGGCTCATGTTCGGCGTCGCGTACGCTGGTTGCGGCTATTCTGTGTTCCTTTCATGTAGCCGCACGGACGCCAAGTTCGGAGCCGCGGAGAGCGTGTGTTGTGCTCGTCCTTTTGTGTGTCAAAGGACGGGGGCGATTAGCCTGAGTACCTCTGTCGCGTCGAAGGTGGCTGGGTCATTCGGCATAACAAGCTGACGGGAGGCCAGATGATCGTATCTCTTAGTGTTGAAAGCGCGCGCCGTGTAAGTTTGGAAAATCTTCGACTCCGGCGGCGGGCGCTCTTTGTCGACGGGTCGTTCGCCTCGATGATGGTCGCCTCGGCTGGCAGCGTCTCTCCCCGTGGTCTGTCCAGGTGGGCGGCGGCGCCCCTTCGTCTGGGAGGGAATTAGCAACCCTCATTGCCCGCGCGTCGCGGGACAATGGGGGCGTCGCGGGAGGCGCCGCGCGAGGACCGCTCCGGGCCCTCTGCTTGGCTGTTGTTTGTGCAGATGCCGCCCGCTTAACGTAATGGATGGTTCACTTAAGGCCGCAGGTGTCCTGTATTTTCTGGCCGGGTGTAACAGCGTGCGTAGGAAACGCACTTTGAGTGCATAAGAGAGAGGGTTAGGTCACGTGACCGCAGGTGAGGACATGTGTGTGATTGGCTGGTTACTGTGGCCAATCAATGGTTTGTAATAATTGTTTTGAAAGGTTTTTCTCTCTTCCTTGAACGCCCCCTTTTTGGAGGCGGGGTTTTTGCTATCAAAACCGGAGTGTTGGGTTTTGTCGAGGGTCGGTCGAGAGGGGATCTAGTTTAGTATAGATCTCGGCCGAACAGGCTGCTGCTGTCAGAGTGACAATGTAACCGTCACTCTGACCTGATGTAAACTTGGAGTTATGTAAATAATGTAAATAAACCTAATATCCAGCAAGGAAGGCAGTCCTCATCCCTCACCCGCTCCAAGCATCGGTCGTCGGTCATCGGAGCGAGTCGAGATCATCCTCTCGGCTCGCGCATCAAAAGAACATCCCTATTTCGCCTCCATCAGTTCGCCAAGAAGATGGAGAGGCGAAATTTAACTATGCCTCCCTTTTCTTTCCCGCTCGCCTCTCACGCTGTTCGTCTCCCGACTTATTCCTCCAAAAATATCATGCTAGAGGTTCGCTCAGATCAATTTATATTTACCGCGTTCCACTGCTCCAAGTCGGGTGTCTCGATGCCAGCGCTGCCGTACGCCGGAGACGCGCGTGAATTGAGGGCCATCCTACTACAACATTTATAGAACCACGTTGCCCTACTCCATGAGCTTTCTAAGCGTAACGTGGATCCCACTCAGTGGAACCTTTCGTTGCATTGCCGTTTGATTTCTTAAATGCCGCCAGAAGGTAGCGCTGGCAACAGCAGGCGACGGTTTCTAGCGTTGACTCAGTATTTCATTTGCTATCGCAAAAACCAAGCATCCGTGGGTTTTATTATAAACGAACACTGCAAATATCACTTATGTATTGATTTGCTGCCTTATATTTGCGTAATGTCTTGTTCTTGTTCAACAACGTTGACAAGTATGAACACTGACACGGGACTTAAAGGGGTCCTGAAATACCTTCCGCCGATGCGTGGATGTACATGTAACCAAATAAAGCAATGTATTAGCAATCTCCTCCCGCAAGAATTTTGTTGAAGCGATGAGTACTAGCTGAGAAATCGTAAATCAAAAACCGCGCATTATCGTCGCGCCGCGTTTCCTTCTCCTTTCAACTTACTCTCCGCTGTTGACGGCGAGAAAGCCTTCCCTCCCATGATGCTGCGCTCCTCGGCGGTGACGTACTTCCGCTATTGCGCTGCTCACACAGCCGTCTGCTACGGGCAAGCTTTGTTGACACCATGAATCCCACACTCCGCTCAAGGCTGGAAAAGCGAACGAAAAATCTGGCCCCATGTGTGTGGCGGCCTGGCCTTGCCCTTTCGCGGTGTACGTTGCTGCAGAACTTTGCTATCGGCGGCACGCAACTTTTTATCGGCGGCAAACTCGCAGCCGCACGGGGAGGATCCTGCGCTCGCTCCCTTGGATGTACAGCGCAGTGTTTATCCAAAAAGCGCCGTATCAGATGTGGCCCCGCTGGTGCCGGGTCTTATTTTGTGGCGGTGGTAATTCCTGCCGGCGGCATGTGAAAAAGACATTTTAAACCGATACAGAACCCGTGCACAAAACGCCAGTTCAGCTTGGGGCGACGCGTGGTGGAGAGCGGCAACATTGGCAAAACATGCTCCGGCGCGGCTCTGAGCTTTCTAGCGCTGGAGCGAGCACCATTTCTTTGACAATATCAAACATCGGTTGCCCTGGCAACAAGGCACAAACCGCTCTAGAAGTCAGTTACGGTTGCGTGATCCCGGTTCAGCTTGGGGCCCCACCTCGCGGCATATGGGCACTGCAGGCATACTAGTCACTCCCATTTGGAAGTGCGAGATGCGTTTCGCATTACAGGAGGCGATGGTGTGTGTGTTGTGGACGCCTTTGTTTAGCGATGAAATGCGACGTTGTGCTTCTGCGGGTGGATAGTGCTTCCCATGGTCTGGATTATCTTTCTCAAGCGGTGTACGACTCAACCTCGCATGGGGTATGTGCAGTGTGCGTGGCTAAAAGCCATCTCGGCTTGTGCGCCATAGTTAAGTGACTTGCTGTTCGTGCCCGCAAACCGCGCGCGAGGTGAGTGCCGAATTTACGACGGGCAGGAGGAGGCAACCCATCGTCTGTCAATCGCGGTTCGGACTTGCAACGCATGTTGTGACGTTGTGTTCGTTCGAAACGCATCTCTGGATTGTTTGGAAGTTGAATAAAATGTGTGCGTCAAACCCGGGCATTCGGCTCAGGGCGTTCTCTGCGATTGCAAGAAAGAAGTGCCACGGGGCTTCAACGCTTTCTTTATGGAACGTACTCAAGTAAGAGAATATTTATGTCGTGTTATGACCCTGTTGCATTCAATACAAACAGGTTAAGCATTTGTTTACACTTGTTTCGTTTGTCGTAAAATGTCCAAGCACTCCGGCACTGCACTGGCAGATCAGCCGGCGAGCCGACGCTGAGCAGACGACTCATCTCTTTGCCGGAAGTGCGTGAAAAAGCCGCCCAATAGCAGGATGTCTAGCTCATGACGAACATCTGGGAATCGATGATGTAGACATGTGAAGATGGCGGCATCCAAAAACACGAAGGAAAGGGTGAGAAAAAAGCGACAAACTTTGCAACAAAAGTGTGAGCTTTCCGCTGCGCGTAAAAGACTAATACTTGGCACAGATGATGTTGACGACCCACTCTAACGATTGCGCTAGTCAATTTAGTGTGCTCAAAACGCCTTTCAGGGCCCCTTTAAGCGTTTTGATTTTGCTGTGACTATATAAGACTACTGCGCAGCATCCGTTTTACTTTGGCCGGGTGGGGATTTGCCTGTGGATGCTTACGGTATTAGGTTTTTGAACGTTGAAAATGAGGACGGTGTGCCTCTTGACACAATTATGCTGTATGGACTACATAGCACCTGGAAAAACAGAATGGCGGTACGCTACTCCGACCCAGATGCCAGACTCATCAGACACTACTTCAAAGAGTCAATAGGTTCTTTTGTGCAGATACAGAAACTTCAGCCCTCTAAACCACAGTGGCTACCCACAATTGAAGCATTGTTGGTAATGAAAGAATATTGAAATCACCCCGCCTGCCCAAGACGGGCTGCAGTTCTAGTGTTTGTATTTAGTATTGAGTATACACATCATCAGTTACGTGTGTTTTTGCTTTGTCATCCTGTAAAAGAAGGCAATAAAGAACAAAAATCGAATCACAGACAGACAGGCAGGCAGACATACAGACCAAAACTTCTGCATTTAAGTAGCCCAAGAAAGACCACCGTCTTTATAACCTGGCCGCTTATCTGCTCGCTTCCCTGCAAACGTCGTGCACAGTCCTCTGCCACCCCTGTCACGTATCTGCTCCTCCTCTCTCCACCGCCCAATCATTTCTCCCACTGTTCCCTTCCTTTCTCAGTCCTCCCCCCCTCCCCCCGATAAACACGGTAAGATGTTTGAGTGGCGCCCCTAGCTGAGACGCCAGCTTAAGGACTCGCGCCGCTGTCGTCTACTACACTCCGCTTGTGAGGGGCAACAGTTCGTGAGCTAAAAATCAACCGCTTTGATGCCTTGTGCATTAAACGGTGCATTTCTAGTATTCCAGTTATTTTTGCAATCTTTTGACGCATCTCAATAAATTCAAGCTGTATCCCCCACACGTTTTAACAGACGAGGAGACAGAGAAAACTTTCTTCAAAGCATCGGTCAGAAGATCGTGTGTAACTCGTCCTTTCTAGCTTATTCGCGAGGTTCAGAACTAGGAGCTCCTCGATAAGTATTCAAAATGCGTAGGCCTCCCTCCACAATTTTTAGGTGCTCTTACGAATACTAAACATTCTAAGGCTACGTACCAGACAGCGGGCCCCTACACGCGTATCGCACAGCAGGAAATAAAGCGGCTGTCCTCTATTTCTTTCGTTGTGGTTAACTTGTATGAGATGGATGTCTTTATTTTTCTTTTCCAAGCGCATTAATTTTTCTGCGCTGTCACAAACGTCTTATTCGTAGGTTTGAAGATGTTTGGGAGGCTCGCAATGAATGTGCGAATATTTTCTTCCGGCTGTATGGCACACATTTCCTTCTTCACAAATTGGCTTTCGTTATGGCTGCGTGCAAGAAGGTGCATATCCGCAGCGTGCGTTGTTTATCCACATGCAAAAACAATGCGAACGTTTGTGCTACGCCACCACGATCGCGCCCCAGACAACGTTGTACAGAGTACTCGAAGGCGGCTTTTGGACTCCGAATTTCTATCGTAACCATCGTTATCATAACGAACTGACTGTCAACCCGAACAATTATGACATGATTACTGTGTTGAATGCTTGATACACTCGCTAACGAATGCAATAAATAATAAACGTGCATATATGACGAGAATCGAAACCATTGAATATTTCCAAGCAGCTCTTTATTGTTTTACAATCATCACAGGTGTAAAGAAGAAATCCTGGTCTACTCGGGATGGCGTTCTATGAATTGAAGAAAATTTCATTTACTCTCTTGTCCAGGAGTGAAGACCCGGGCCACTAATCAGCTCGATTTTACCGTTTATTTACTTTTCTCCGCCTCCTGGTCCTCTTGAGTGCAGTTTTCCTATAACGCACATTGGGAATATTGGAATATATGGCTGTGAGAAAGGTACCGAAATATCCCTCCAGGTCTGAACAAACATAGTGCTACTGTTCCTTCAGCGTAGACGTGACTCGTTTTGCTCAAGAAACCTCCGTACTGGTTAGAAGCCAGGTATAAAACCACCATGCACCTATACCCACAGTGGGTTATTTGGAACTCAACCTATGGTTTTTGCAGCCCATAGTGCATGTCGGCCTACTTTCATGCCATGACAACGTGAAGTGATGCGATACAATACTTTCAAGCGTTCTGCAGGGTTGCAAAAACTGTTTTACCTTAGGTATGATTACCGGGAATCGTAATGCCTCCTGCCAAAGCCGACAGCCCCGAAGTCCTGGAATTTGTTTTGGTCTTGTATTTTCGCTGTTATCGGTTACTAGCAGCTGGCTGTTCCCTTTGTTCGAAAGATTGCTTAATAATTACAGAAGCTGATGTCTAGCTCCGACTCTTCACGCTCCGCTGAGGAGGGGCTTCGCAATGAATTGGGCGACGCCAGCAATGTTTCTTCCGTAGCGGTGTCCAAAAGTATACTCACGCCTTGATCTAGTGTATGCGATTTTAAGTATATCAGTATGAAAAAAAGTTACGCACACGCAAAATCTGGTGCGGACAAGCATCAGACGTCAATCGGGCGCAAAGAAACAGCAGGGCGAGCGATCCCGAGTGAAGCAGACGACAAATGCGAGAATCCCTACGCCGACGTCACGGAGGCGCGCTTCGCAGCGCCGGCCCTGGTCGCGCTCACCGTCAATAGAGGTTTTACTGAAGTTCAGTTCAATTTTCCCGCGTTCCCGTGGCTGACGCGCCATCTGTTGCGTCTTTTTGTTACGGTTGAGGATCATAGCTCGAGCAGCTTGCACGAGACTCTGGCGCGAGATGTTTTTGCATGTTGTGGTTAAAATATCTCTTTGAACGTTTCTCGCGGATAGCGCGTGTGCTTGCTGTGGCGCCTCGGGCCTACGCCGCGAGGAGTGACCGCTGGCCCGTGGACGTTGCGCGGGGGTCGCTTGACGACGTGCGGCCTGGTGCACTTTCCGGGTAGCAAACACCCCTCGTCAGGCCGCGGGGGCTGGGCGCGGACCCAGGTCTCCGCTCGGGAACAGTAGAGCTCTGACAGTCCGAATTCCGGAACCTGGCACACCACTCAGCAAACCCACCTGGACGAGATTCCAGCCTCCAGAAAACCCGAGCGCACGCCGTTTTCTTTTCTTCCTCCTCCTCCGTAGAGGCACACACCTCGTCCTTGGCATAACATACCTTGGCACAACCACGTGCCGGCATAGTACATCACCACACTTCTCTTGGTTCGTTTCGCAGCGTTCATTCGTTCTCACCACTCTTCGGCCGTAAACTGCCGCGGCCGACCGCGTGTCGAGCCTGTTGGCGTCGGTTTGGACGAGGCTGAGCAGGTAGAAGTTTCAGAATCCATTCCCGCGCTTCCTTTCTCTGCAACCCTCTGAAGGCCTTTGCCATAGCTGCGGATTTGCGCGCCTCTGGTGCTGTTGTAAGGGGTAAGCACACGTGGCACAGCGACGAGCGACACGAAAAATGTAACTCAATGGCTACAGCGACCAAATGGTGTGGGCGACGAGCGAAAAAAAAATCAATGCACGCTGCCTCCATCGCTGTCTCTCGTCGCTCCCTTGTAGGCTGATGCTGACAGGCAAGAAATGAGCGACGGCGACTGACCGTCGCTGCAGATGTCGTAGCCGCCGGCGACCTGGTTAAATTTGTTCACTCGTTGCTGCCGCCAACGTTGCCTGTTATTTGCCGTACTCATTAAGTCACGCTTTTCACGTCGATCGTTGCTGTCGCTACATGTGAAAAACCCCTTTATTTTCTATGCACGTGCTATGGAGCGCGTTGTATTCCAATAAGAATTTATTTGCTGCGTTTCTGCAGCGGTGGCTTTTTTTATGTTTTTTTTTTGCTCACTGAGCCGGATAACGCTTTCGCGTGAAAACTCTTTTAGTCAATAAAAGTTGTTAGAAATGAACTAAGAGTACAGTTACGAGGCCGAAACAAGAACAGAAGCAAAATCAGAAAAAGATTTTAATTGTTCATTGACAGTGCATACATGAGTGACAATACAGAAGGAAGCCCCAAAGCCAAGTGCCGAAAGTGGACCTCCTGTGAGTAAGCGCACAGACAATGGTGCAGGAAAAATTGGCAGTAGATCAAATAAATAAAAAAATTAACACATAGTCAAGGGTAGCAGAGGACAGGCAGTTGCATATTGACAATAAAAAGTGTCAATGTAGTTACGAGTGTAGAAAAATTCAAGAATACCTCTTTTAAATACATCCAACGACGAAGAGAGTTTAACGTTAGTTGGCACGGAATTCCGAAACATGATAGTGGCAAAGTGGGAAGTTTGTTTTTCATAATTAGAGTGTGCAATAGGTAATAGCAAATTATGATTAGAGGCAAAGCTAGCGGAATTTAAGTTAACAAGACTTGACCGAGTGAAAAAGTTCAGCGCTGCCATGTTATGTAATGACTTAAACAACAAAATTGTCAGGGTATGTTTGAATAATTCATTGATAGATAATATATATACTCAACCGCTCAAGCAATGAAGAAGCATGGGTGCGGAACGGAGTAGAAGTTAATATGCGAATGGCCTGATTTTGGACATGTTGAAATGGCATCAAATGAGTGGCGTACGTGTTACCCCATGAAGATAAGCAGTACGTGAAATAGCTACGAATAAAAGCATAGTAAAGGGAAAGTAAGCTAGATACACTGAAAAAATGGCGTGCTTTGAGTAATATCCTGATGCCATGAGCAGTTTTCATCCTTGAATATGAAATGTGCTGAGTATATTTTAAATGACTGTCAAGAACAACTCCAAGAAACATGCATCGGTTGACAACTTGAATGGTATGATTGCTAATACTTATTATTGGTTCATGTGCAAGGTGCCACCGACTCGAAGGGAAGATCGTGAACATTGTTTTAGATGCATTGATATGCAAACCGTTTTGGCGGCACCATCGCAAAATGTTGTTAATGTCAGAAGTGAGTATTTCTGTCAGGGAATTAAGGCATTTGTCAGTAGCTAATATTGTAGTATCGTCGGCGTACAAGAAGTGTTCGGAGTTGGAAACACAATTAGGTCATCTATGCATATCAAGAAGAGGATAGGACCAAGTATTGAGCCCTGGGGCACGCCTTTGTTTGGGGTGTTAAAGTTTGAGAGATTTTGTGAAACACGGACTGCTTGTCTTCTATCAGATAAGTAGCTTTGAATAAGTGACAGAGCAGGTCCTACAACGCCTATTGCAGTTAGTTTATGAAAGAGAACGCTGTGACTTATCGAATCGAAAGCTTTTGTTAAATCAATGAAGAGGGCTTCACCATAATTTCCCGCATCGATTGCACGTTTAATTTTGTGAGTGAAAGACAGTAACGCAAGATTGGTGGAGTGACCGGTGCGGAAGGCGAACTGGTGTTTAGATAGGGTGTTGAACTTTGATAAATACTCCTTTAAACGCCAAACAATGCATTTTTAGGTTATGCTGCTAAAAAAACGAAGATTGGAAATTGGTCTATTAAAGTTCGATCTCTTTTTTGAAATACCGGTGTCACTTTGGCTCTTTTTAGTTGGGTAGGAAATACACCTGTTTTGAAACAAGAAAAATAATGTGAGCAAGTGGTGGAGCTACCTGGGGAACTATACATTTAATGTTGCAAGGGTTAATTTGGTCGAGGCCTGCACTTGTAATATAGTCTCTTTTATGGTATTGATGACTTCGTCCGGGCGGGTTAGAGACAGAAAAAGTGATTAACGAACGTTGATGGTGATACTCAAGGATTACTGCCGAGCATGGTATGTTAGAACAAAAACATTCATTAAGCGCGCTGGCGATGTGTAAGGGGTGATTGCATACAGACCCTGATGACTGAAGCTCAGAGACAGGTGCCTCATGCTTACGATTCAGAAACGAGTTAATCCCTTTCCATTGTTTCTTTACATCAGAACCGGCTTGCTCAATTTTTGTTTCATGATGTTTTTTTTCTGATTTTGCTCCTTTTAACAGTTTTTTAGTACATTGCAGTATTTGTTGTAGCCGGCTCTGAGTTTGATAGTGTACGGTTGCTTTTTGTCTTTTTATAGAAATTATCTATTTTGCGCATGCTATTAAGTAAACTAGTCGCTAACCATGGATTATGAGGAGCAGGGAATTTTTTTTGCACTTTGTAGCAACAGAAGACTCGTTTAGGCATTTATTAATTATTAACGCAAACTGATCATAAGCATTATTAGCGTCATTCGATGTTAAAATATTGGGCCAATTTACATTACTTACGGGGGTAATTAACTTGTCGCGAACGCCACAGAGAGACGAGCCGAGACACGTCTGAACGCTATGCCGTGCACCCAAAAACTGGGGCCCCGTTTTATTCCACGCTCGTGGCGTTCGTGGCGGCTTGCGCACCGGCGCCGCGTGGCCCGCTCTCATTCGTTGTTACTCAGCCCCAGTGCCATCGCCGCTGGAGCGCCGCCACATAGCCCCGTCCCCTTGAGACGGAGTCTGGAGGAGGAGTCTGTGTAGAGAGCGGTACAGCAAAACGCACAGTCTTTGCGTTGCGAGGTTCACGGGTGGTGGTGCGAAGGGAAGGGAGACTGGTGGTGTTCAGGGTGGAATGGCGGGTGGTGGAGTGGAACGCAGGCAGGGCAGCTTCGGTGAATGCGGGCTTGAGGCGATCGATGGAAACGACGGTGTTGCGGCCGTTGACGCGAACTGTAAACGTCTTGTCAGAGCGTGAAATGACGAGATGAGGGCCGGTGTATGGCGGTTTAAGTGGCCGGCGGGTACTGTCGACACGGATGAAAACGTACTGGCTGTAAGAAAGGTTTCGATGGATAAAAGTGTGCTTGGTGGAACATGACCGTGGTGGTTGGGAACGGATAGAGCTGAAAACCGGATTAAATCGTTTACGTAGGACAGTCCAGGGGACGAAAAGTTGTCTTGTGGCTGGGAAGGAACCAGGAAGTCTGCCGGTAAGCGCAGAGACGTGCCATAGACCATTTGAGAGGCGGCACAACCAAGATCTTCTTTGATGACAGTGCGCAATCCTAGCAGCACAAGAGGAAGGTGAGCTGTCCACTATTCAGGTGATTTGTGAGCCATCAATTAGGGCTTTAGCTGACGATGAAACCTCTCGACCAATGCGTTGGCTTGAGGATGGTAGGCCGTTGTTTTAAGGGGCGTTACACCGAGTAGGCATGTCAAACAGTGAAAGAGCGTAGACTCAAACAGGCGGCCATGGTCTGTTATATTCTCCGACAGCACGCAAAACGGGCCATCCACGTGGACATAAGTGTGGAAGCAACAGTCTCAGCCGTTAGATCGTCGATTTGAACCGCCTCCGGCCAGCGAGTAAAACGGTCGATCACTGTCAAGATGTAACGGTAGCCCTTAGATGGCGGTAGCGGGCCAACGAGGTCGACGTGAATTGTGGAGAACCTAGAGTCCGGCAAGGAAAAATGGGCCAGAGGTGATGTGGTATGCCGAGAGACCTTGCATTGCTGGCAGGCGAGGCAGGAACGAGCCTATGAAGTGCGTCAGAATTCATGCCAGGCCAGACGTATTTCTCGGCAACCAAACGCCGTGAGGCACGAACTCCAGGATGAGAGGGACAGTGAATAGAATTGAAAGCAATGCGCCTGAGAGAAGCAGGAAGGTACGGTCGTCTGCGGCCTGAAATCGGATCAATATCGCAAACGATGCTGAGTCCCAAATCAGGGCAGATAATGTCCTGGAGTTGCAGAGAGGAACTGTTTGAAGAACGGAGAGTTCGGAGCTCCTCGTCATCTTTTTGGGCTTGAGCCAACTCCTGAGTACTGAAACCGGAGCGTTGTATGGCCGAAATACGGCTAAGGGTGTCGGCTGAGATGTTGTTAACTCCCTTGACATACTGAATGTCCGTCGTGAACTCTGCAAGATACGCCAAGTGTCGCGTCTCTCGGAAAAAATATGTAGTCTTCGATGACTTGAGAGAGAGAGAGAGAGAGATTAAACTTTATTGTTAGAAAAAGGGTTGCGATGGAGCTATTTCAGCTCAGTCGGAGTGGTTCCTTATTCACAGGTTCCCATATGCTTCCCGAGCCTCCTGGCCCCTGTTGATCAGCCGAAGTTGGTCTTCCAGGGCGGGGCTGGTCAGCAAGATCTCCCATCGCTCATCCTCTATGCTGACGGAGTCAACAAGAATTCGGGGGGGGACTTGAGTTTTGTGCATTCTCCGATGGTGTGTTTCAGGGTGCCTGGTTTTGAGCATAGGGGACATTCTTTTGCGTATCTAATTGGGAACATGCGGTTCAGGAGTAGAGGGTGTGGGAAAGAGGCCGCCTGTATCTGTCGATATATTGATTGTTCTTCCCTGGATAGTTTAGGGTGAGGGTGCGGAAGGCTTCTTCTGTTCTCCCTGTAATGTTTGAGGATTTCTGCATATTTCGTTATTGGGTGCATCCCTTCTTCCGTTTCCTCTGTGGCCCGGAGGTTTAAGTCTCGGGCCTGTCGATGGGCGAATTCGTTGCCCTCGATCGAGGAATGCGCAGGGACCCAAATGAGTTCAATTCTTGTTTCCGAGGGTTTCCTGCTTGTCAGGATTTTGGCGGCAGTTTCTGAGATCCGTCCTGTTCTGTATCTGTTGTAGGCTTTCATTGAGTCCGTGAGAATTGTCGCTGTACCAGGTTGCGTTAGCGCCAGTGCTATGGCGGCCTCTTCCGCTTCCTCTGGCTCCGTGGTGTACAATGATGCACAGTTCACTATTTCGTTTCTTGTGGTCACTACTATAGTTGCTTTGTTGGAGAATTTGGGCAGGGCAGCATCAGTGTAGAGTATTCCCTCATGTCTCTTTTCTTCCAACAGTTTGTTAATTGCTTTTACTCTCGCCTCCCTTCTTCCTTTGTTTCTGTTGGGGTCCATGTTCTTTGGGGTTGGTTTGGCCTCGATTTGTGAAGTCCATTGGTCTGGGACTTGTCGCTCCGTGACGTGTGGCACTTCTTGCCATCCTATCTTCTTAAGTACAGCCCTTCCGGCGTCCGTTTTGCTGAGGCGAACTCGTTGATTCGAAAGGTGGGCTTCTACTAGCTCGTCAAGCGTGTTGTGGCCTGCCATGCGCAGAAGTCGCGCTGTTGACGAGTTTTGCGGTATCCCCAGGGCTTGTTTGGTCGCTTTTCTGATTAAAGTGTCTAGGTATACGGTGTCTGCCTTTCTGAGATTCAGGTATGGTGCTGCGTATGTTATTCTTGATATCACGAAGGCCTGCACCAGACGTAATGTTTCGTCCTTTTTCATACCTCTTCTTCGGTTGGAGACTCTACGTATCATGCTGAGAATCTGGTCCGTTGTGGTCTTGAGCTTTTTCACCATTTGCGACGCCTTGCCGTCTGCTTGTATTATCAGGCCAAGGATTTTGGTATGCGTGCTAGGCGTAATCCTTGCCCCGTCTATTTCGACTTCGACTTTGCATGCTCTCTCGGGGTTTCTCGGTCCTATGATGACTAGCTCAGACTTTTGAGGGGCGCAGCTAAGTCCGCATTTTTGCGCGTTTTTGTTGACTGTGTCGGCTGCACTTTGGAGCGTCGCTTCCATCCATCCTTGGGATCCTGTTGTTTCGAGCCATATCGTTATATCGTCTGCGTACAACGCATGTCCCGCGTGTTCTATTTTGCCTAGAAGTTTCGGCAGTGAGAGTAGGGCCAAGTTGAAAAGCAGGGGAGAGAGGACCGATCCTTGCGGGGTTCCTCTGTCCCCCAAGGAGATAGGTTCGGACATCTCCTCTCCTATCTTGATTTTGGCTGTTCTGTGGCTGAGGAAGTCTTTTACATAGTTGTACGTGCGCACTCCACATCCTGTTGTTTTTAGGTTGTTGAGGATGCTTCTGTGCGTCACGTTGTCGAATGCTCCCTTTAAATCTAGTGCGAGTATCGCTCTCGGGGCTTGCTGTGTTGCTGGTTTGACTACCAGTTCGTTGAGTTGTACGAGCACGTCTTGCGTTCCGAGGTGCTTGCGGAAACCATACATTGTTTGGGGCATGATGTCGTGTTCGTCCAGATGTCTTTGGAGTCGTTTAAGTACCATTCGCTCCATCACTTTTCCGGCGCACGAGGTGAGAGAAATCGGTCTCATGTTGTCGATGTGCGATGTTTTTCCTGGTTTGGGTATAAAACGTACTTCCGCTTCTTTCCATTCCGGTGGGAGGGTTCCGTCTCCCATGTCTTGTTCCTGTGATTGAGGAGTTCCGTCCGGCTTCTGTTGCTGAGGTTATGTAGCAGCCTGTACGTGATCGCATCGGGCCCTGGGGCGCTGTTCTTGTTGCTTTCGTCTATGGCTGCAAGCAGTTCTGTTTCGGTGAAAAGTTTGTCGAGCAATTTGTTTTGCGGACCGGAGTAGTCTTCGATTTCTCCTTCTTCTCGTTCCGTTTTGAGATACTTCTTTTTGAGGTCTTTGATTAAAGGAGCCATTAAGAGAAAACAAAAGTTTGTTTTATTCGAAAGATTAGGTGTTTCATAGTACCCCAAGCGCTTTCCCGGAAGCAAATGATGCTTTATTCACTGAGAAATAAGGCAATTTAAGCCAAAATTTTAAATCTCCCGCTAAAATTGAACATTCCGTGACGTGTACAATGGCGTCATAGAGCCGGTCCATGAAACAGATACTTAGTATGTCGACTCCATATAGCACCCACACGCGGGAGTCGATGGAGACGGCGGCCATTTAAAAAATACTAGTAAAACCTAGTAAAACCTAGTGCACCCGCAGCCCTAGTCATGGAATCGCCTGTTCCGGAGAACAAAACTCTCGCCGAGGAGCTCGGGCTTGCATTTAACAACCTCACACCACAAAAACGCTCAATGCTTCTAAGTGCACGAGCGGCAAGAGTTGTGGGATACGCGGTGGACGGGAAAGCGACCATTCCGCGATAGCCACAACAGACGAACGCCCAGCCGTCGGCACCGCTGCCTCGTCAGCCCCGTCGCGACGGACGAATATAGACTGGTACGTATGTGCCGTATTTTGATTACGGTTAATAATAGTTCAATTTCAGTAGCAGTATCACTTATGCCAGTTGGCCGGTGTCGTGTATGGAAAGCCGTTCGCGCGAGCTCTCTGCTTCGACCAGAAAGATACGAGCGTCAATGCGCGGTGTTTACGGCATTTTTTCCCCCAAGGTCAGAGCGATTTGACGAACTCGGCGACGAGCGCCAGCATGTCCCAGGAGTGAGCTAACGTAAGGGTCCCTGCCGTAACTGAACAAACTGAAGTTTTCAGTGTTTGTAAACTGGAAACGAGCTCGTAACGACAGCAGCAAGCCAACACCATTCGAAACTTACGCGACGACTGGCACTATCTCGTCGCTTCTTGCTGTTCCGTACTCCCCTCGTTTCTATTTTTACCTTTGCTGGTTGGCGATATGACGGCCAACCTTCTGTGAACGGATTACGATACGAAGCAAGGTCGCGGCTGTGCGTGCTGGAACGGTTCGTTGGCCCCGAAGAGCCTCGAACCCGAAAATTCGTCTGCGCGACGGCGAGATGTCGAGCTCGGCCGGCGCTAGTTTCGCACGCATTGGCGCACACGCTTGCGAGTTCGTTCGGACCTTCAACCGTTTACTCCACCGTTCTTTGTCATAAAAGGAATGTGCAGTATGTTTCACGGGCATTTAGCTCGCTATGCAAGCTGTAAGCCCTGCCTAACATGCGTTTGCTTTTGCCGGCCTCCGCCAATCGCAGAGCATTCCCAAGTGACATCACAGGTTCTGTTGCGGAAAATGAGCTGGTGGGTCGCATGGTCATTTCCTTTTTTCCTAATTATGTAGCTTATTTGAGCGAAGTTTGCGTTATAAGTGGTGTCGTTATGGTTCTAACGAGGCAATCTTTCGAATGAACCAAACTTGTGTTTTCTCTTCATGGCTCCTTTAAGTCGCTCGCATTTCCCTTGTAATTGTTGAGGGTGGCTGTGAGGGTGCGGTTTGTTGCGCTCTTGCTTCCAAGTGGGTCGATCAGATGTCTGAGCAGGCTCCACGTCTTCCTGGTTGACAGTGTGCTTTGCAGGCCGTAGCAGAACTGTAGCCAGTTTTCTGAGCAGAGTTGCTTCGCATATTCTGTCGCCAGTTTGTTCAGTTCATGGATGCGCTTCCGAAGTTTTTTATTATGTCTTTGTTTTTTCCACCTCCTCGTTAAACCATGTCGTGCCTCCCATATGTGAAGGAGTTTGGCGTCTACGAAGGGAGTCTGCGTTGTGGTCGCTATGGTTTGTGTGTGTCTTTTTGTCATTTGGGATTCTTATTTAGCCCATTCTTCATAGGTGTCTGTTTCTGTTTTGTCTTCTCCTGCTTCTTTCCTGAGTTTGTCCCTGTCTGTAAGCCGCGCTGTGCCTGTTTGCGTCTTGAATCTCGGCCCTCTGAGCTGGATCGAAATGATATCGTGGTGTGAGCCCAGACTCGTCCCTGTGTTTTGCCACGTGGTGTCGAGGATCCCTTGCACCATAGTGAGGTCGGGGGTAGTGTCTCTCGACGTACTTGTTCCCATACGCGTTGGGGTGTTTGGTTCGTTGAGGAGGGCGATGCCTTGTTGCTCTATAATGCTGACTAATGTTTTGCCTCTTCTGGAGTTAAACTTGTATCCCCACATCGAGTGTGGGGCGTTGAAGTGCCCAAGAATGACAATCGGCTTGCCTTGGGTGGTGTCGAGGCTATCCTGGATGATTTCTTCTAGTTTTAGTTCTTTCTTCGCTGGCCTGCAGTATGCGTTGAGGATAAATATGTTCTCTTTGTTGCCTATATTCTTGCTGTGTATTTCCAACAGTACGTGTTCTCCTCCCCTCGGTGGAGTGAGGTGTTGTGTGGCTGCAATGTTATTTCTGACTAGTGTTGCTGTTCCTTTACCACTGGGGTCCGTGTATGACACGTAGCCCGGGAGTTTGGGTTTTGTGTTCGTTTCCTGTAGCGCTATGATGTCTGGCTTGTTTCCTGCGTTATCTATGTATGCTTGCAGTTCCCAAATCTTGTCTTTTATGCCTCTGCAGTTCCATTGATAGATTATCGTGTTCTCCTTGTATTTTCCACTATTCTTCTTCCACATCGTTAGGCGTTTGGAAGTTGGTCGTGTTCGTATTTCTCTTGTACAGTCTTTCGCGCGTTGGGCCGCCTCTGCGAGCGGTCACCGCGTTAACCTTTAGCCTCAGTTGCTTGACATTGTTGTCCATCTTGTTTGCGATTGTTCCTATCTTGGAGGACAGTTGCTCGCCCTGGCTCGCGATGGTGTTGATCTGGCTGGTGAGTTTTTCCATCATTTGTGTGAGGCATTGGAATGGTTTTGCCCAGTCCGGTTCGCTCGCTTGGTGTGGTTGTGCAGTGGTTTTAGCCTCTGTTTCCATTTCTACTGTTGTGGGTGGGTGTGGTTGGATCTCCTTCCTGGCCGTCTTGCGCTTAGTATTATCGTTATCCGCTGTTTGGGATTTTTCCAGGGCTTCTATTCTAGCTAGGAGTTCGCTAATCTGTCGATTTTGCTGGGCGATTAATGCTTTGAGCTGTGTACATTCGTCGCAATCTTTCTTCTCTGTGTTCTTTGCGGGAGGGGGTGGTGGTGGGGGTGGGAGGGGCGGGAAGTCCCGGTTGCTACCGAGAGCGATGGGAGACCCCGCTGCCCAGCCTACCTGTTTGGCGGCAGTGGTCCTCGGTGGCTCCCTGGTTGCGGACCTGGGTCTTCTCGACTTGGACCGGGAGCGTCTGCGTGTTCCGGCTGTTGCCTCCGGTGTCGTCGCTCTCGAGCTCGGGCGTCGCGATGAGCAGCTGCGCTCCCTCCTACCCTCTCGGGATTTGGAGCGGCGTCGCGAGTTCGGCGCCCTCTCGCGGCTCGATGGCCTTCCCGAACTTTCCGTCTGGGCGTCGTAAGCTCGTTGGCGCTCCCACTGCCGTTTCCTCACCACGTACGGCGTTTTGAAGCGATCGCGGCACTTGTCGCCTGTTTGGTGTTCACCTCCGCACAGGTTGCATTTGTGGTTACACTCGTTCTCGTGTCCGTCGGGTGGGTTGGGTGTTCCGCACCCTCTGCAGATGCGGTCCGCTGGATTTGGGCACACGTCCCTTCGGTGTCCCAGCCTTCCGCACTGATAGCACACGTCGACTTGCTTTCTGTAGAGCGAGCACTTGGTTAGAAGTCCGCCGTACCTCACGAAGTTGGGGACCTTGTTACCGGCGAACGCGATCACCACCGTCTTCGTGTTGCTTATGCGGTTTGCTTCCACTGCCGTGGGGTTACATTCGTTGACCACATTTGCGTTTATGTCGCGGATGGTGTCTTCGAGAGGTATGCCACGTATTACCCCTTTCACCATTCCATGGGGGGCCGACTCGTATGCACAGAGCTCGTAAGCCTTCTCTCTGATGACGATCTTCTCGATGTTGACATACTTCTCGACGTTGTCTCTCTTCGGCGTGCTGACGACGATGATATTTTAAGTTGTGGGCCTGCTCTCTACGGCATGCCAAGGAATGAGGCACACTGCGGTTGCGTGAAAGAACTCTTTACTTACATCCTCTACGCTGTCGACCGTCCGGGCATGCACACACACACCATCATCACACTTCGTTCGTCCCGAGTCCCAGTCCCCGCGCGCGGCCCTTCTGCACCAGCGCCCGTTCCTACCCGTCCACTCGCGCCATCTTTCCGGCGACCGCGCCGCACGGTAGGCGAGGAGGGCGAGGGAAGGGAGCCCATGGCAGGGGCTCCGGGCGACACCCCCTAGGCCAGAAGGTGTCGTGCCAAGGCGCGCCCCACATCTCTCCCCCCCTCAAACACGGGATACGGGTCCATCATTGAAGATCGCCCTCGGGGTCCTAGTGCACGAGGAACCGCTGGTCGGCGCCTGGGGCCGCCCTGTGCGGCTGTGGGTGGGCTGGCACCCGCCGAAGTGTGGCAGCATGCCGCTCTGTCGCCATCGCCACCATGTAGGCGTCCGCGGGAGCGCATTCTCGGCTGCCCGGCGCAGGATTCCACCGAACGGCCAGGCTCCTCTCGACAGCGTCCCGGTGTCCCGATCTCCGCTGCTCGGCGCCGGAACCGGAGACGCCGTGATGAGCCCGGGGCAAACCCGGTTGACGGGCGCTCGCAGCCCCAGAGCGAGCTGTAGGCTCTGTGCGCCCACCGGCGCCTCCACGCCAGGGTTACAGCTCCGCGATGAGCTCAGCAGGCCCCCAATCCACGAACAGGGCTCCGCCGTTGACAAGGAGGCGAACCGCAGCCGCCTCGCATCTCCGAAGGGCGGCAGGACCCCCGGACCATGGCAACAGATCCCGGGTCGAACCAGGAAGGCCCTCTGCTCGGCAGGCCCGGGCCGGACTCGCAACGCCCAGGCACGAACGTATCGCCCCGCACCACCAGGCCGGTGGCGCGAAGCTCCCGGGTCGCACCGGAAGGGCCCGCTGTCGGCAGGCCCAGGCTGGCATCGTAACGGCCATTGATTGATTGTAGGGTTTAACACGCCGACGCAACGCAGGCGATGAGGCGCGCCGTAGTGGAGGGCTCCGGATTAATTTTGACCACCTGGGGATCTTTATCGTGCGCCGAAATCTCGTACACACGGGCGTTTTTGCTTTTCGCCTCCATCAGAAAAGCGGCCGCCGCGGCCGGGAATCGAACCCGCGACCTTGTGCTCAGCAGCGCAACGCCTTAGCCACTGAGCCACCGCGGCGGGTCATCGTAACGGCCAGGCACAAAACCACGCCTCGCACCACCGCACAGGTGGCGCGATGAAACTTGAAGCGGTGACTGTGCTGCGGGTTGCTCCGTGGTAGAACCACGTGAGACCCAGACCCGTTCGGGGTAGACACTACCGCACCCTCAGGTCGTAACGATGGGTGCGAACCCTGTCGCCGGCCGTTCTGTCATTAGAAGCGGGACTTCCACCTTCTGGTTCCGCTACCACCTGTTCGTCATCGCCAGTGCGAACGTGATAGGCCTTGAGATCGCTAACGTGCACAGGACCCACCAGCTCGTCGCTTTCAAGCGACTGCATCTCATACGTGAGCAGAGTCGTCTGCGCCGTAATTCTGTATGGCCCTTGCCATTTGTGTGCGAGCGCTGCGGTGAAACCGCGTGCAGCGTTGCTGAGTGGGTGCGTTCTCCTTAGCACTAGGTCACCGATGTTGTACACAAGGTGACGACGGCCTTTGTTATACTGCTAGGCTTGCTCCATGCGCGCCACGTCGAAGTTCTCCCGAGCCGTGCGTTGCGCTGCCCAAAGGCGTTCCCGGAGCCTAGCCGCGTACTGCGACAGAGAAGGGGCGTTACCCGCCGCCGCGTACAGCAGTGCATTTTCCATTGGAAAAGCGATCTCTCTACCGAAATTTAGGTAACCTGGTGTCAAACCTGTTGACCTATTTACGGTAGTCCTAGTCGCGAAAGCCAGCTCAGGCAAACGCGCGTCCCAGTCCTTATGCTCCTTGGTTGTCGCAACCAGCATGCACTTCAGGTTCCTGTTCACCCTCTCAGTGATGTTGCTCTGAGCATGATAAGGACTCGTTTTCCTGTGCCGAATGTGCAGCGCTCGACAACAGTCTGAAAAGACTTTGCTTGTGAAATACGAAGCATTGTCAGTGATCAGGTCGGAGGGGAAGCCGAAACGAGTGAATGTCTCCACCAGCTTCTCTACGATCCGCTCCGACGCTAGCTTTCTAAGGGGAAACAACTCCACCCACTTAGAAAAGTGGTCCGTTATAACCAGAATGAACTGGTTTCCTCGCGCGGATCTTGGGAGGGGTCCCATTACGTCACACGCTACAATCTGCCACGGGTAGCTGCTTTCCACCGGCTTCATGAAACCCACAGGTTTCCCAGCGCGCGGCTTCGCTACCTGGCAAAGACGGCAAGCGCGGGAATAGCTCATTACGTCTCTCCTCATGCCTGGCCAGGTCGCGACACGGCATAACTTGTCGTAAGTCTTACTGCCGCTGCCATGTCCTGCCAGCGCTGAGTCGTGAAAGTACCGCATGAACCGTTTCCGCAACTTCCTCGGGACCACAACTCGAAAGGGGGATGAAACAGCCTCTTCGTCGTCCAGTTGGGGAAAGTAGCGAAGTAATAAGCCATCGTCGCCCAGCAGATACGCGTCAAACCCCTCAGCGTTACCGGTGCAAGCTACGCCTCCCGCTAGCCTTTTCAGCACCCGCTGGCACAGACCGTCTGCTTTCTGGGCCTCAATGAGCTCTTCCTTACTCACTACCTCCCCCCAAGACAGATTCCTTTCTGCCTCTGTTCTCGGGGGGCGAGAGAGCGCCGCTGCGAGATTACGCTCCGCTTTCCCTTTGCGGCCGGCCTCGACTCCTCCGTCCGGCCCTTTCCTCCCCCTCTCGGGGTGGCCCGCGCCGCCCATGAAACCACTCCACTCGGCGCGCGCTTCCGCCACCCCCTTCCGATAAGGGGAGCAAACTTTCCGCCAACATTCGGCGCTGATCATCGGATCCTGAAAAAGATGCGACGATCGCTTCTACATCAGTGCTCCTCTTTCCTGACGCCTCTCCCTGGCCTTCCGCAGCGCAGTAGTCTATTTGCCCCGTGCGGTTGTAAACCGTGCATCGGCGCGTTCGCGAAAGGAAAGAAAGGGGGTTGCGGCCCGTACTGGTAGCCGTTCCTCCCCATGTCGAGCACAACACCCTCCCTCGAGAGGAAATCTCTGCCCAGTATGACTGGAACAGACAAACCAGGCAAGCAAACAAAACGCTGTCTGCGCTTTCTACTATCAAAACCGAGCGTGAGTCTCACAGCTCCGTCTGCTTTTGCCGAACCCGCTGCTAAGCTCAAGGGTGTCTCGGCGGGCCTGACCCGGATTCTTCTTTTCCGGCAGGCTTCGAAGATTTCGTCCCCGATGAGAGAAACCGTCGAGCCCGTGTCGACCAGTGCAAGAAGTTCTTGACCGACTAATTGCACTCGCATGAATGGGGCAGACGAAGAGGGGTCTTCCTGCGCCGTGCATGCGAAGGGGGCCAGTTGCCCGTCGACGCCAGCTTCTGGGTGCCCTGGGGGCTCCCTCACGCCCCCCCTGTCTGGCCCCCTCTTCTCGCTTCCCGCCGGCGACGACGAGCCACCGTCCTTCACCGTCGCCGGCGATCCGAGTTTCCCTGCGTGCTACGCATTTTCTCGGGGCATTGACGGGAAAAGTGGCCAGGCTTGCGACAAAACCAGCACAAGCGGGCTGTTTCGTCCTGCCTCCCTCTTCCGTCGCCTGCGTTGCTTCCGACCGAGGAGTTATCGCCTCCCCCTCCCGACCAGGCGCAACCCGGTTCGAGCGATTCCTCGGGTCTCGGCGGCAACCTGTAGTGAAGCTCGGCGAGTAAATCAGCCTGAATTACTCGCGCTTCTTGTGCGAGGGCCTCCAAGTTGCGAAAACTCCGGCCCCGCAGGTACGGTCTGAAACGCGGGTGGCATTGCCTGCACACGCGCGCTACCTTGACCGCGTCGGCTGCCTCGGGGTCGGCCCGTTCGTACAGCTCCTGCATAGCCCGCACGTACTCGAGGAGACTCTCCTCAGGGTGCTGCGTGCGAAGAGTAAGCTCGTCCCTCATACGGAGTTCGTAATCGGGTGGCAGGAATTCAGCGCGGAAGCGGTCCTTAAAATCTGCCATCGACTCGAAAGCCGGTTGGCAGCGCCTCCAACGCGCAGCGCTTCCTACCAGTGCCACGGGCAGGACCCGCCTCAGCACGTCATCATCCGATGCGCCTACCGCAGTCTGATACGAATCCAGTTGCTGCAGGTATTCGCAAACGGATTTCACGTCTCCGTAGCCGGAATAGGAGGGAACCTCGATATTCAAACGCGGCTTCGAGACTGGCACTACAGGACCCGCGGTGGGAGCAGCTAGCGCCGAACCGAGCATTCGGGTCATCTCCGCGAACATCCCGGTCATCTGCCTCATCATTGAGGCGAGATCTGCGGGCTGCAACTGACCAGCAGCCTCCTCCGCAGCGGCCGCTGAGTCTCCCCCCGAGCCCTGCGGCTCCTCCTTCTCTCCCGTCTCTCTCCTTGTGGTAGGAGCCATTTCCAGCGAACTACCCAACAAAAAGCTGGCTCAATCACGCCAAACTGTAGACGCGAAATACAGAGGAAGCCGCGCTAACTACATACGCAACGCGACAAACACACTCCACACACAAATCTATAATGGAAGCAAAAAACGAACGTCAAGACAATACATTCGACCAACGGGGCTGAACTACAGCCACATTAAAATACAAAAAAAAACTACAGTAGGAACACGTCAAAATACACAAGCGACTAATATCCCTACAAACGCTAAATACACTCGCAATGTAACCACTCAGGACGTTACCCGAACAACAGAGAAAAAAACGCAAGAAAAACTTCAGGCATCTACAGCCATCGTAAAACCTAAGCAAACTAAAACACTGGCCTAAAAACTAATTTACAAACATGCATCTACACGGCTCAAAGCCCTGGTCTCCCACTGCCAAAATGGCGCTTCCTTCCCGGAACAAAGGAATGCCGTCCCAAACCGCAGTGGGCCCCTTCCCGGCAGCCGCAGAGAGCAAATGTCCACGGGTGGGCTTGACATCAGCCCCACATTCGGGCGCCAGATGTGGGCCTGCTCTCTACGGCATGCCAAGGAATGAGGCACACTGCGGTTGCGTGAAAGAACTCTTTACTTACATCCTCCACGCTGTCGACCGTCCGGGCATACACACACACACCATCACACTCTGTTCGTCCCCCGAGTCCCAGTCCCCGCACCCGGCTCTTCAGCACCACCGCCCGCTCCTCCCCTTCGCTGCTTCTGCCCCGTGTCCGCCAGCGCCATCCCTCGGGTGCCGACGTCTCCCCAGTCTTGCGGCCCGGTAGCCGCACGGCAGGCGAGGAGGGCAAGGGAAGGGAGCTCGCGGCGAGGGTCTCCGGGTAACACCCTCTAGGCAAGAAGGTGTGCCAAGGCGCTCCCCACAAAGTGCAATGCACTTCTTAAGCGACCCTGAACCTGCGTCCATCGGCGATGTCCGCATCACAAACCCACGTGGGGGATTGGCCAGGAATCTCTTCGTCTTCCTTGGCAACGGGGGGAGATGGGCGCGCGCTGCCTGGCCGCTGACATGGCACATACCCACGTGGGGGATTGGCCAGGAATCGGGCGTGAGAAGGGCTAATGCACCCGCTTAAAGGAGTACTGACACGAAATTTCAAAGCTGAGATCCGCTCTAGCAATCAAGTACAACGACAACACAAATAGGTGTCTGTGAATAAATGCATCTTTCTTTCTTTGTAGTTGTGTGTGTGTGTGTGATCTCTCTTTAACGAACATTAACGAACCGCGCAAATTCAACTCGTGCATTTGCACTTTCACATTCTTCCCCTCGGGGAAATGCGGGGAATTTTTGCTGATAGTTCGGGCAGATGACATCCCGTGCTCCTTCGTCTCTCGTGATCCCTGCTGCCTTATATACGGCGCGGCCGACTTCGATATGTCCTGTCTTGGAGATATCAAGTCCCCCGCGGGGTCTCAGCACGATCTTGGTGTCTTCGCGTGGTAGCGCTGGCATACGGGCGTTCTTAATTACCTTGTCTTTAGCTCGCCCTTGTCGGGTGGCTCCGTTGGACTTCGGTTGTTGGGCGATGACGCTTGAGTCTTGCTTACGTGGCTTGGCCTTGTGCTCGCCGGTGATGCGCCATCCGAGCGACTTGGTGACTTGGTCGGGGTCGATATCTTCCCCCTCCACTTCTACTTGCATCTTGGTTGACGTGGTGTTGTCCCGGCTCGAAGAGGGAACCGTTTTTAGTGCCGGCGGCTTCGGCCGTCAGGCCTAGTGGCCGGCGGAGCCGTTAGGCTTAGCTCCCGCGTGGCCCGCGCTGGTAGAAGATCGTTTCCAGAGTCCCGATGAATGGTTTCCTACCTCAGAAGTAGGTATCCACGGGGTCCTGGGCCCTCCCCGGAGCACTTGAGGAAAAAATTTGGGGGCAGAAGGTGAATTTTCGTCGCAATCACCGAAAATCTGCTGAGCCGATTTGGAACACGTCCTCACCGCTCGGCAGCTCGCACGTGCCTTGAAGGCGTTCGTAAGAGGCTTGTGATCGGTGAGGATCACGAAGCTGCGGCCCTCAAGAAAAAAACGGAAATGCCGCAGTTAACAGCGAGATATGCCGCCAGGAGCTCCCGCCCGAAAGTGCTGTAGCATTGCTCGGTTGGAGAAAGCTTCTTCGAAAAGAAACCGAGCGGGTGCCAGGCGCCACGGATGTGCTGCTGAAGTACACCTCCAACCGCACAGTGGGATGCGTTTACCATCAGGCTCGTGGGAGCGTTGTGGCGCGGGTGCACAAGGAGAGTAGCAGAAGCCAGGCGCTCTTTGATGGTAGGGAATGCGCGATCGGTAGTTTCAGGCCATTCAAGCTTGCACTCGGTAGACGTGGAAGCTTGAAGGGAAATTTCGAGAGGGTGCACAATGGCCGCACAGATTGGGATGAACCGTCGGTAATAATTCACCAGTCCTAGGAAACGGCGCAGTTGGCGTAAGGACTCAGGCCGAGGAAAGTCGATTATGGCCTTCACTTTGTCTGGTAGAGGGCGAATTCCATTGCGGTCGACGAGATGGCCGAGAAACTCCAATGATGGCAATCCGAATGCACACTTTTCGCTGTTAAGGATAAGGCCATGCTCTGCTAGGCGTTCGAAAACTATCCGCAGATGGCGCAGATGCTTAGATAACGACGAACTGGCGACAAGAACGTCATCTATGTAGGCGAAAACAAAAGGCAAGCCATGGAGGACGACATCTATGAAGCGTTGAAAAGTCTGAGCTGCGTTGCGCAACCCGAAAGGCATTCGGGTGAATTTGAAAAGGCCAAACGGTGTAATGATGGCAGTTTTCTTGACGTCATCCGGAGCTACAGGGATTTGGTGGTAGGCTTTTTGGAGGTCAAGCTTTGAAAATATGGTACATCCGCTGAGGTTATTGGTGAAGTCCTGTATATTAGGTAGGCGGTACCTGTCGGGTACAGTGGCCACGTTCAAGGAGCGGTAATTACCGCAGGGTCTCCAGTCACCAGATTTCTTCGGGACCATGTGTAACGACGAGGACCAGTTGCTCAAGGACGGGCGAGCAATGCCAATCTCAACCATGGGATGAAATTCCTGCTCCGCGATTTTGTTTCTCCGGAGCAAGGCGACGCGCCACGGCATGCGTAGGGGGACCGGTTGTAATGATCTGATGAACGACGTCATGCTTCACTGGCTTTGTCCAGTCAGGAGGTGCAGTCAATAAAGGGAACTCATTCAGCAACTCCCGGTACGGAGAAGGTAGGTCGCAAAGAAGCGTAAAGGCGAACGGGAAAATGGTAGACGATCGGCCTGTGACAGAAAGGCGGGTTGCGGCGTCCAAAATTCTTTTTCGGCACATGTCAACGAGGAGGCCAAAGTTCAAAAGGAAATCGGCTCCTAGAATGGCGTGACACATGTCGGCCACGAGGAAAATCCATCGGAACGCACGGCGTAGGCCGATGTTTACCATCAGGGATTTTTTCCTGTACACGGGGATGGTGGACTTGTTAATAGCTTGGAGATGGCACAGTGGTGGTTGAGTGCGGTCATAGGAATTAGCGGGGAGCACACTCACTTCAGCACCAGTGTAAACTAGAAAATGCTGACCACTCGTTGCGTCTGTGATGTAGAAGAGACGTCTGTCGCTGGCTGGGGAATCGGTCGCCGCCGCTAACGATCCCTCGTCGCGTTTCCCGACCAGCCACAAGGACGGGTGCAACGTTGCGCCGCTGCACCGAAGCGGCAATGGTTCCAGCACAAGGAATCAGTGTGACGGGGCTGCTGGCGCGTTGTGTACTCCTGACGGTAAACGTGCGGCGACGAGGGACGGGGAGAACGGTGAAACCGACGAGTGTTGCACCCTTGCGACGAGCGGTAGCCAGCAGACGCGACCAGCTCCTCTAGGGTTTGCATGCGCTCTTGTAGAGCGGTGACATCGTTGGATACCGGTGAGGGCAAGGTGGTAGCCCCCACGGTGGTATGTTCGGGAGATCGAGCGGATGCCACCGTGGTTGGAGACGAATCTAATGTGGCGACTTAAATTATTCTGTCGGCGTGCGCGGCCAATTGTGACAAGGGGAGGTCAGAAGCCGTCGCGAGGATCATCTGCACAGACGAGGGAAGCCGTTTCAGGAAACCTTTCTTCAGCAAAACGTTATTCAGTCCGCAGCAGAAGGTGTGTCGCCGAGCAGGATTTGCAGTACGCGAAGGAGCTGCGAAGGTCGACGATCACCCAACTCCTCTGCAGAAAGCAGCCACTGGAAACGTTGCCGTTCCGAAGGCCTCGTTTGGTTCAATATAGCAGCCTTTAAAGTGTCGTAAGGGTTCGTGGTACGTGGGTTTGCGAGGATGTCGCAAACTTCGACCGCGATCTCAATAGGTAGTGACTGTTAGAGATGGTTGAAGCGGGCCTCTTGCGACGTGATGTGGCTCATTCGGAAACTTGCCTCGGCTTGAACGAACCACACGTCGGGGTGCTCGGCGCTGAAGGTGGGCAAACGGCAGGCGATGGCAGAGATGCCGTGTGAAGAGGCAGCGGAGGACGCAGAATTGCCGCCGGTGTCGCGAGGAGAGTCCATTCTGGCTCCTTGACTCCGCTGCAGCGTCCGGGTCACCAAATGTCGCGAACGCGACAGAGAGACGAGCCGAGATACGTCTGAACGCTATGCTGTGCACCCAAAAACTGGGGCCCCGTTTTATTCCACGCTCGTGGCGTTCGTGGCTGCTTGCGCACCGGCGCCGCGTGGCCCGCTCTTATTGGTTGTCGCTCAGCCCCTGCGCCATCGCCGCTGGAGCGCCGCCACAAACTTATCCTTTTCAGTTTTCACTGTGTTAAGTG
Organism: Haemaphysalis longicornis; assembly: GCF_048455015.1. Taxonomy (NCBI): domain Eukaryota; kingdom Metazoa; phylum Arthropoda; class Arachnida; order Ixodida; family Ixodidae; genus Haemaphysalis; species Haemaphysalis longicornis. The sequence goes on from NW_027526335.1 coordinate 1,559,334, forward strand.
ATCGATTAGAGCTGGGTAGGCGACACGGATAATCGAAGAAATTTGGATAATGATCAGTGATTCTAACATCTACGACACCACAGTGTTGAGGTGATATGAGGTTTGAAAATATATGATCAATAAAAGTGCCCGCATGGCTAGCGACGCATCTAGTGGGGAGAGTGACTAAGCATTCGTAGACAAATACCAGGGGGGTAAAGCGAGCTCCGAGACCGTACGAATCGTGGGCGCTGACATGATACAATTCCCATGATTGCCAGATCAATTGTATTCAGCCCTCTTAAAAGTTATTCCGTAATTATTTAACTAAAACAAAGAACTGAAGCAAAATAGTTACAAATATTTGCCTCAGTAATTAAAACTGGCTTCATAAAAAAATTTAGTGTAATTAAGCTCTAATTAACGAACAAAGAGTAAGTGCGTAGTTCAGTTTTGGTTTCGATTCTCTTTAAGTGTGCTAGGAAGTGGCGAAGCCCTTGCGCCTGACTTGCGCAGTGCGTGCGTGCAACACGTGTACAACTGGTACTACTCGGATGCACGCACTGAGCAAGTGCCTCCCCGGCCGCTTGCGAGGCTGTCATTCGTTAGTTCACGTTAAGCACCTTATCTATTGCCCCTGAACTGACGCCGGAACAGCGATTCCGATCTGACCTTGACCACCGCAAGTTCACTACAGGCTACGGAGTGGCAGCCAGCGATCGTTTCCGTTGGAAGAGAAATAAAAGGAACTTTTACAATTGTTCGGTTCCAGTTGTTTTATTCATGGAACTTCTTACAGCTCTCCGTGCTTCGAACTTTCGCGCAAAAGTTCGTAAAGGAGGAGGAGGAGGCAAAACGTTTTATTGAGCAAAAAAAAAAAAGAAAGAAAGAAGGTGGGTGGCGTCCTCAGTTCAGGAAGCCGCGCGCTTCCGCATCCCGGGTGGCCCGGTTGATCAGGCGTTGCTGGTCCTCCGGGTGCAGGTAGAACGAAAAAATAGGTAACGAAATGCGGTTTCTTTTTTAATCAGTCACAATAAGTCATTGTTCTCTCCTCGCGCGCTCTGTTCGGCAAATTACTGCCCATTCAGTCCCGCAACCTTTCCTTTGAAGTGGTGGAAGGCAGCTAGAACTTGACGAATACAGACAGAAAGGAAAACGGGGCATACCGCTGACTGTATTTCGCATACTCCCTTGGCATGCATTCTGCCACTCCGTTGGCCTGCGATCGACCCCGCTCTTTCGTTCCTTTGCTTCAAAGGGCCGCGACTCACCGGCAATATCAGCGTTGGCCCATGCCATGACGGTTTTTGTTTTTGGGGTCAATAAAGGTTTTACATTCGGCTAAAGCCACAGTTCACTTCACTTCGTTTGAAAAGCATTGAGCGACTCGCAAAATGTCACAGAATGGCAAATAACGCGGCACAGCGCAAAAATGCACGGAGATCATGACGGAGATTCATTTTTCTGTGCGCCCCACTACGGATCAGCTGATTCCTTGGCGCCTTGGCGTCCTCGCGCATGCGATCAGTCGCATTCGAGCTTGCGCGCAAGTGTTGTGTGAGTGTTGCCACATCTTGCTCATATAGTCTCGGTACATATAAGTCACACGCTAAACCGAAAACACGTCGGTTACCTACCCACAGGAGATAAACTACGCAATGCCGTCGACGCACAGAATCCGCCTGGCCAGCGGTCCGGCATGTTACAATTATTCCCGGCATGCTTCGCTAGCCGGACGCGGAAACGCCACAGTAGCACGTTGCCAGATTACAACCAATCGCTTTCGCCGTTTATAGTAAGCAAAACCTCAGCTTGCAACCTTCAAATCGTTGTATCATGTCTGCCACGATGTGTCGTACGCTTCCAATCCATTGGCTCAGCGGCGCGCTTTCCCTCTAGAGTCAGTATATTATCTCTATGACAAATACAAAAAATCAGTTGGTGGAATCAATGCCTGTAGGATTTTCGTCGTCTACGATATTAATATTAATATCACCCAATATAACAACTTTATGCTTTTCAGATGAAATGGTGCTAAGAAGGTAGTTAAGGGCGGTAGAGAAGTCCGGCACCAATGATAACGGTGAACGATATATGCAACCTAAGATAATTTTGCTAGCATGAGGTAGTGAAAGGCAATCTTTGAGTTCTATCCACACCGTTTCGCAATTTATCACGGCCTGTTCCAGATCAAGTCGTCTTTTGTATTTTATAGATGGTGAAACAAAAATAGCCGTGCCCCCGTGATTGCTGTTAGAGCGATAGCAGTATTATGGTGAGTGGGATAGAGGCCCGTATCAATTTTTATCATCAGGCGAACTACAGGTTTCTGTCATGCAAATACAAGAAAAATTGTGCAAAGCGTAAATTCGTCAGAGTGCTTGTTCAAACCTCGAGCATTAAAGTGTATTGCTGATAAACAAGGGTTACGAACAAAAGCTTTAAGTGTGGCCATGATGTAAGGGAATTTACAGTATTACCGCGATGTCTACACGCGGATCCCAGCTAGCGAAACACCGAGAAATCTGCCTCGGATGCGATTCGAAACACGCGGCTGTCATTGGTCTGCCTTGCCAACGCTGCTTGTATAAACATTGCCTAACGCGTCGCCCGCTTTTCAATGTGAACGGATGATTGATTGATTGATTGATTGATTGATTGATTGATTGATTGATTGATTGATTGATTGATTGATTGATTGATTGATTGATTGATTGATTGATTGATTGATTGATTGATTGATTGATTGATTGATTGATTGATTGATTGATTGATTGATTGATTGATTGATTGATTGATTGATTGATTGATTGATTGATTGATTGATTGATTGATTGATTGATTGATTGATTGATTGATTGATTGATTGATTGATTGATTGATTGATTGATTGATTGATTGATTGATTGATTGATTGATTGATTGATTGATTGATTGATTGATTGATTGATTGATTGATTGATTGATTGATTGATTGATTGATTGATTGATTGATTGATTGATTGATTGATTGATTGATTGATTGATTGATTGATTGATTGATTGATTGATTGATTGATTGATTGATTGATTGATTGATTGATTGATTGATTGATTGTAGGGGTTTAACGCGCCGACGCAACGCAGGCGATAAGACGCGCCGTAGTGGAGGACTCCGGATAAATTTTGACCACCTGGGGATCTTTAACGTGCTCCGAAATCTCGAACGCACGGGCGTTTTACTTCAAAGCAGCGTATGTCTAACGCCCCTCCCCCCCCCTTCCCCAGTTTTCATTGCGGTGTCATCGATTTACTCGGCACCGCTCCGGGGATCCTCCTCACCACCGATGGCAGCTGTTTCACAACTATTTCCCCCTCACCTCCCCCGATGCCCCTTTGGCAAGTTGCGCAGTCAGCAGCTAACGGCGGTAGGGCGGTTATCAGATATTCGCGAGAAATAAACAGAAGCAGGGATGGGCGCAAAAAAATTGCACTGACGAATATGAAATTTGAGCGCAGCCCGAGCTGCAGTCTTCTCGGTCATGGCGCATTTCTCCTGCTTCTCAGGAAGTATTCGCATGATAAGCGAACGTACGGCCGCGTGCGAAGCGTGCGCTACTCTGCTGCTACCTCGCACTGAACCGCCGCCGCCGGCCAGCATGTTGCGAATCATGTTTGAACCTCCCGCGCAAATGACACGTGGTTCATATCATCCCCGCACAAGGGAGCAGCGAGCATGTTGTTGCATATTGTGTTCGAACCTCCCGCGCAAACGTCTCGTGGTTTGCATTAGCGGAGAATGGAACAGCGTTTGGGGAGTGTCAGGGGGAGGGCGCTCCTTGGTGGTGACGCATGAGACATATGTGAGGGAAAGGCAGTGAGAGAGATGACGCCTTAGCCGCACGTGTCCTACGCCACTTCAGCTTTCGCTAGACGCTCCTCTCCGTTTTCTCATTCTTTCGTCAGTGCTGCGTTCGCTCACTCGGTTCCGCGGACGTAAAAAGATGCCCTTCGCGCGAAGCAAAGGTAACGGCTGCCAAAAGGCTGCGCCCACTAGAATGACCGAAACCCGCCGTCGCCGTTTCCGCTCAAATTCACTTCGCCAAGTAGCTGCGAATCGCTCCAGGTAGAAGAGAAACTTCCCCAGTTGGAACGCCGGCTTGAGCCCATATATCTTTTTCAGCTTGGAACGCCTTCCGAGCGACATTTTCGCCAGTGTCTTTCACGCCTAAGTATGCGCCATCACCGCTTGTCGGTTTTGTGTGCACGGTTTGCAGGTTAAAAAGGAGGGGACACGCACAACTAGGCGTCATGCCGCTACCGATGAAATGCCGGTTGTGCTGGTGGGAGATTTAGATGTCAAATTACGTGGCTCAATGCGGTCTTACGAATCGGCCAACGCCGCCGTATTTTCCCGCATCAGCCACCTCGTGCGAAGCCACCACGTGTGCCACAGCCGTCAGGCGCCCGCGTGTCGATGAATCATACTTTCGTGTCTCTACATGCCCGGCTCGGACGCTTTGCTATCGGCGCGATCAACATTCGGCGGCGCGCCCAGGCATTCTTCTCGGACGTGCGCCCAGCCGTCAGGTGCCATCACGTCGGTGAGTCACGCCTCGACATTCCCGGCGAGCCATGTCTCAGCATGTTTGAAGGACACCCTCTCCCCTCTCTCGGACTCCACGTGCAACGAGGCCATCGATGACTCACGAACTGTGGAAAGAACGTTGTGTGTGTGTGTGACGTTCGTGGCGTGTTGCTACTTGGCGTTTTGACGGTTGCTGCTTTTGGGTATAAATAGAAGCAGCCCAAACGCTGAAATTCATTCCTGTCTGAGCAGCGAATCCATGCGGTCGCTCTGCTCGAGTCCTGTATTGTAACCTCGCCCGTCGGGGCATTGTATGTTTTTTTTGGCTTCGGCTCGCCTCTCGCTATGAAGTAAACAGTTCCGTTAGCCTACTGCTTCTGGACTTCTTCACGGCTGCAACAGCGGCTGGCCGCTCGCATCATACACGCTACCACTCGTATGTCGGAGGCCAGAGAGCTCGGATCGGGTGCCCCTGCCCGGTCGCACCAGCGGTTAGTCGGCTGTCCTCCTTAATGGAGTGCTTCGGGTGTGGATTGATGTGTTACATAGACATCTTACAGCCAATGTAAGATGCATACGAGGGGTAGGAAAACGGACTGCCACATGTTTGTACGCCAGAATAAGGCTTCCAGGTTTTAAATCGTTATGGGACAGGTACGTGCCGTTCGTTTGAAATAAGAAGAGCAATAATTGAATCGTTGGCCCGACCAGAAGTGCGAATGGGCGCAAAAACAACGGAAAGCTGCTGGCGCCGCTGCTACCGCCTCAAGTTCCGCTCGACGAGTAGCGGCGAACCCCTCCCGGATGAACAGCAACTTGCCCGCTTGAAACGCCAGCGGTAGCCAATATCTTTTCTTCAGAGGGCTTTCAGGGGATTTTTTCGACGGCGTCTGTCACTTCTGAGCACGCGCACAGGTCCGGTTACCGGTTTATGCGTAGTGGGAGGGATGAGGTGGGCGTGCACGTGCAGCTATACGTTTCATGCCCGTACTGATGGATGGCATGTCCGTTGTGCTGGTGCGAGTTTTAAACGCGGACGCTAAACGGCCCAATGGGACCTATCCGAAGTCCTTAGTGGTAGAGCGGATTGGGTTTGTGTGTAAGGCTATGCTCAGACTACTGACGCCAAAGCCGTATCGTGATCTACGGACATAAAATAATGGCATGCCTCGCAGTTCGGTTGGCTGAGACGTCAAATCACGTCATTCTTTAAAGTTAATACAACAGTTGCGGCAACAGTCTGAACCAGGTCTTACGGAAACAGGAAGATGCTTACGACGCGGGAGGGACACAGGCAGTTGTATGTTTATCTGCAAGAACAAAGCTTGGATCCTTCAGAGGTTGATTCAGATAATTACCTATAGAAGTATGCTCAATCGCAAATTACAATAAAGGTGTTTCGTTTCGTGCACTCCGTGGACTGCGTCCAGCTTTGCCGGTCATCCTTCTTCACAGAGTACAAGGGCAATATTTTTTTTTTTTTTGCTTTTCGCCTCCATCAGAAAAGCGGTCGCTGCGGCCGGGAATCGAACCCGGGTCCTCGTGCTCAGCAGCTCAACGCCTTAGGCCACCGCGGTGGGTAATGGGAACGGAAGGGACGCTTAGTTCAGCCACTCCTTCACTATGTGGCGCGCGCCGGCAGACTTCCCGCCTTACGTCACTGCTCGCGAGTCGTGAACGCTGTGCCCACTTCTACCACGCGTGTCTGTCAGCTTGCCTGTTGAGCTTCAAAAGCCGTTTCGCTCCCATTTTACTTGCGATGGGGCGTTAGTTCTGGGACCACTGATGATCTTGTTTAACGTGTCCCTCGCTTCACGCCTGCTACATTTGTGGAAAGATGGCTGTCGGAGCTAGAGCACTGCACGGGCCAGATTTTAAGGCTCGAGCCCGGCCCGAGCCCGCTTCACGAAGCCCGAGCCCGACCCGGGCCCGTAACACCTAGCATGAGCCCGGTCCGGGCCCGGGCAATCATTATTGAGCCTGGCCCGAGCCCGGCCCGGGCCCGCCATCCTAAGCCCATCCCCGCCCCTGCCCGGTAACTTTTTTTTTTGTCTAGGGAAGGCCCGCGCGTGTGTGACCAGGCCCGGTCTTTGACGCTGAAGGAAGTTTGTTTATTATATTCCGGGCGATCAGACGGAGCATCTAGTTTGTACAAGCACGTCATGAACTGAAACGCAAAAAAGAAAGGTTTAAAAGTGTACGTAGTTTAGCTTTCACCATCTGCAGTTCACGCCACATCGGCTTAATAATAGCTCGTATTCTAACATGAGAGACACCATCACCTTTGTAGACCAGACTCTTGGCAACTTCACGTGGTTGTCTCGGCCATAAGGTGGTGTTGCTTAAATTTTTTATCCGCATTTGAATCAACGAGTATGTACGCGCGTTGAAATACTTACCCTCCAGTGATTGTTAAGCGGTGGTGTTTCTGTGGTACGCGAGTTTGATTCCGGACCACGGCAGCCGCATTTTGATTGCTGCGACATCTAAAACACACGTGTACATACATAGACATAGGTGCAAAGCTCCAGGATATCTGAATTAATTCATTCCTCTCTTGGGCATTTCTTGTAATTGTATCTTTGATATGTTATACACCAAAATACAAAATATTGATGCAGTACAAGAAATGTCATTAAAATTGCAGTATAGTGACCATCAGACCTAGCAAAACACGTTTTTAAAACAATGCGCACAAATAACACCAAGAAACGCGCAAAAATAAACCAAGAATATTCATTTTAATGCTCTTTTCTACACTTCACGTCGGACCTATCAACGGCCGTGCCTATGAATTCAAGCCCGAGCCCGGCCCGGGCCCACGACGTCGAGCCCGAGTCCGGCCCGGGCCCGCGGCATTGAGCCCGGGCCCGCCGATAATCCACTTCGGGCGGCCCGGCCCGGCCCGCGGGCCGGGTCGGGCCCGGGCCCTTGCAGTGCTCTAGTCGGAGCTGTCTGCTTTCTTGAACGGCTTCTTATTCTTGCAGCTTGACACCGTTTGCTTCGCGTTGAATCGGTTTGCTTCCGCGGTACGGGTAGTAGTAGCAATAGCACTTTTAATAAAGAACACGAGCAGTGGCGTAGCTAAAAATATTGTCGGGGCGTGGTATACGCCGGCGAAAAAAAAAACGAAAAAGACAGAGAGCCTGCACGCAAACATCATGTCATTTCATTTTCTCATATAGTTTTCTTCTGTTGTTTTTACATATTAACATACGTATGGGGAGTGGTAGCAGCGTGGACAAAGCAAGGACGAAATGCGGGGGGGGACAGAGGGGGGAATGCACCACTCAGAAAATGTCGGGCCCGTGATCGAAGTAGGTAAGCGCGCAAAGGCATCAGCTGCGGCAGCACCAGTGGTTTGACGTCCGCCGTGACTTAGGCGCTTTTATCTGCGACAGACCAAACCGTCAGGCATATAGATAAACAAGATGGCGTAGGCGAGCCGCTTGGGGACGCTAGACAAACAGTCAACTATTTTGCATATTTTCCGAGAAGCGGCGCTGGCTGGCGGACATATGAAAGCACGCAGGAAGGCTACGGAGCGGGAAAGGGTAGGAGAGGGCAACAGGAGAGTGGCTGTTTGGCCATTTTTCGCTCACGCGTTAGGCAATGTTTATACAGGCGACGGTGGTCTTGCTTTGATGTGGCCGTTGTCGGTCCACAGGTGAAGCCACCATCTTTTTTGACTGCCAGAGCCTTTGCAAACAACCTCTCGTTATCAATGATCCGGTGCAGAAGCGTCCGCATCACATTTGATCTTCGCGTAGGCTTGCTCGACCGTGTCAGCCGCCTCACGCTCCAAAAGAGCCTCTAGCTCACCAATTCTTCTAGCAGGTTCGGCACACGTCACCATGGCGTCATCTTGCAAGGCACTCAAGACAGGACAGAGGTAGCAGCAGTGGGGGCAGAACAGTTTTGTGGAAAAGCAACTGAAGGCCGACCAGCCTGTAAAAGCAGAAGACATTTAGCCTGCGTTCCTTCAGCCACCGCTGCTGCTACCAAATGAGCCACAGACGACGCTGTCGTCGCTTTTCACCACGCCGGGATTATACTCCCCGCACACTGCATGCGCAGCACTTGGAGCAGACGGTCCGGGATGCGAATCCTTTTGGGTTTGCTTTGTTGGCGTCGGTGATGGCGGCAACGTACTTCACGGAGCACGCGTGGCAGTTGACACTACAACCTTGCTTAGGTGGCACGGCCACGGCGGTATTCCCAAATGTGAAGCAGATCGAAATGTCGGGCCTTTAGCGACTTGCGCTGAAGGCCCGACAAGGCTCTGTACGGGGCTTTGCACGCAAGCCCTGTACGGAGACGAAGCTCAAGCGAAGCAAGAAACCCTTACTCTCTCATTCACTCAACTACAAGCCGAACCGCAACAGCACCGTTCACATGAGACGCGCCATTTTTGGGCGTCCCAATTCAATCGACCCACTGCCTTTTTCATCCCTTCCGAACGTAGTGCGCCTACACACAAGGTACCTTTGGGAGAGACACACATTTCCGGTTAGTAACCTGCCCCAGTGTCAATGTCATGGAGGGATCTCGGGTGTCGACACACGCGCTCGAGACCGGCTGCTTTTAACAGGGTGAGGCCGCACTCGCATTGCTTTGATGCCGTTAGGGCGCGCTTTCGTATACACGCTTGCTTAATTGCCCGCATGGCCGCTTGCTAATTGCTTAATGGCTTGTTACTTAATGGCGTAATGGCTTGACGGCCAGCACAGGCGTCGTAGCCCTGCTGCTCTGGCAACATTCTCTATGGTGCGCGAAAACGACGGGCCCGTCAATAGTCTAATGTTCCCTTTCCATGGAACTGCCGCTAGCACGACACTACGAATTAGGTGCCTGGCCGGGGCTGTTGGTTTTCGCATGGAGGTACAAAGTTATTATTCCTTATTTAGAACAAGCATGACCAAGGGTTTTTCTGGCGTTGAATAATTGAAATGCCCGTTCGTTCGAGATTTCGGCGGCGTTAAATATCACCGCGGGTGTTCAAAATTGATTCGTACGTACATGCACTAGAACGCGCTTAGTAGGCCAGGGGTGTTCTACTTGTTTGTCCCAAATTTGAATCCTTTATATTGTTGTTCATGTTGCCTATTACTATTCTAACTGTAGTAGTTCTTGCAGTACGCGGTAAGTCCTCCTAAGGTGTCTTACCACAAGGCTCCAAAATGACCAATCGAAGTGGCCTAGTGTTCGAATTCAACGAATGACGACGCCCAACGTATGATTTGTCTTTAAAAAAATTCCCCCGCATTTCCCCGAGGGGGAGAATGTGAAAGTGCGAATGCACGGTTGTCGGCCCGATTGCGGCGCTTGCGCTCGGCCCCCGCAGCCCACCGCCTCGCCGCCTTCTCTTCCATCTCTTCCATCGGGTTTGTAGTATCACGTGTACACCACGCAGTTATCAAGCCGCTATAACGCCGCTGAGTCGCCAACGCACGCCGCTGACGACGTAGTTTGAATGCGTTAAAGATATAAGGCGCGTTACTCACACTGATATCAGCGTGGCGTCCGTGGCTTAGTCGGTAGAGCGTCGCGCTGCGGCCGCAAAGTCCTCGGATCGAAACCTGGCGCCGGATGTTGTTTCTTTTTTAAATATAGAGGAGCACTGCGGACGCCGCCGCCGCCGCCGCCGCCGCCGCCGGCGGCGGTGGATGGTTTGGGGTCGCTTATAAAGTGCATTCGCACTTAAAATGCATGGGCGCAGGGACAACACCCAAGGTTAACAAGGCCTTTTGCACTGCGCAGTGTCCTAGTGCAGATGCCCTGTTTTACTCAAATTGAACGCTGGGCCACGTCATTCGTCGAATTCGTACACTGGTCCACTTCGATAGTCATTACGGAGCATTGGGGTGAAGACGCCCCACGGGGACTTCACCGGTCCCTCGAGTTTGCCGGGCGAACGCAGCGCCAGCCGCGGCAGACGCGCACAACTGTGGGTCGGTCGGGCCGCGCCGATCGCCTTCACCGCCCTCGAACGTGCCTTCGCGAAGGCGTCTAGCATAACTTTATTAGTGCGCATACCTACAAACTGCTGCAAAGATGGCAGAAAAAAATGTTGTAGACGGTGGAAGCCTCCAAATAAGACGCAGCTGATGGAATAATGTCGCCTTCCTACCGAGCCATAGGCCGGCACACTGTGAAGGCTGCTTTAATCTGAAGGCTTTGCATTTCCTCGCAGATTCTTCTCCTTTTTTGCGGGTACGAAGCCATAGTTACTGCATTTAAAAAACAGAGTAAGAGATCGGATTACGCGCTGCTGTGAAATACGAGCAGGTGTTTATAAGGTTGGTTAGCAGGCTGCAAATACGCACAAGTGCGCTGTTTATTCGTTCACAACGAGGGCGCGGAAACGCAGTTAGTACGGAGTAGTTTACCACCCAGTAGTTCCACTCTATGGTACATTTGTTATTTCACGTGGCTGTCGCCGTGTTTAAAAATTGGCCGCGTATCTGCTCCTTTCGTTGCAGATGCCGTCAAAAGACGATAGTCTTTATCGGCTTTTGCGAAGTAAATGCCTCCCTTCGCTTTCCCGCTCACCTCTCATGTTGTTCCTCTTGCGTCGCGCTCCTCCCAAAGTAAAGACGCCAAAGCTTTGCTTAAATCATTTTAAATTTCCCGCGTTCCACTGGTCCAAACCGGGTGTCTCGATGCGAACGCTGTCGTACGGCGAAGACGCGCGTTAATCGAGGCGCCCTACTTCAACGTTTATGGAACCGCGTTTCCGTACTCCACGTGCGTTGCGAGCAGAACGTGGAACCTATCTAGTGGAACCTTGCGTAACTGTTGCCGGTTTATTTCTTAAAATGGCGCCAGAAGCTATAGTGGCGCGGGCGACAGCAGGCGACGGCGGAGTGAATTCTTTTTCTGCAGTTGATGAAGTATTTAATTTCGCAAAAGTCAAGCATGTTTGATTTTTCATAAACGAACACTGCAAATATCACTTCTGTATTGATTTGTTGTCTCATATTTGCGTAATGTCTTGTTCTTCTTCAACAATGTTGACCAGTATGAACATTACACCGGACATAGACGGGTAGATTTAGCTGTGACTATATAAGACTATTGCGCAGGCATTGTTTTGCTTTGGCCGGGTGGCTGAATCGAGTCACAGACAGACAGACGGACAGACAGACAGATATACAGACAGACCAAAATTTCTGGGTTTAAGTAGCCCAAGAAAGACTATCGTCTTTAATACAGACAACCATATGTGGTGCAGATACTTATGGCGTTGATGTTACTAAATACTTCTTCAGCTATTCAATATCGTTACATATTGGCTTTTCTTGTAAAACAAACTATATAAGACTGTTGCCTAATCCACTGAATGGGTAAGAAAAATGCAGATAACATTGGCTTCAATAAAAGTTGGAAATATGCAAAGCCCAGGACCAAATGTTCGCATTCCAAGTATTTTTGTAGTTGTTCAGATTAAAGCTTTTGCTGTTAATTTCATTTATTTGCTCCTTAAAGGCCCGAGGACATTACATAGGGGGGGGGGGGGGGGCTCGCCAAGGTGTAAATTGAAGGTAATAAAAGCGATACAATTATTTTCTAATAGAGTTCTCACGCCAGGGCCGTAGTGTGGAGCGATAGAATGAATATCCTGAAGTAACTCCAATATGCTTATTGGGTATCCTGCTCACCCCTCTCCCCTTTCTGACCTCTTCATCCAAAGGAAGTTCTTTGATAGCTTCCTCGCGAAGAGTCTGTTTTTCGCGGCGTGTTTCTATACAGCTGGCGTGCTGGGTTGCACCATGAAAACGGTGAAGTTCATTGGTGGGGGGGGGGGGGGTGCAACATAGACACAAAGCTATGTACCTTTCTCTATCCGTAGGGATTGAGACGGTGATATCGGCCGTGGGGTGCTCCGGCAGAAACGAACAAAGAGACATGAAAAGATGATAACATGGTGTGCCTGATACACACCCTTGCAATATTTCGGTTGTTGTAATGGAAGTCATGAATTCGAAATTAGCACTGGATTTTCAGCTCTCGAGACGTCGTATTCGATGGCGCGTTCCATTCATTAACGTCATCGCTTCTCGTACACAGAAACAAGCGCGAATTTTATACTGTTGCGTATGCTAAATACCATATTCAGATCAGACCACTAGGTAACGCTCGTGTTGCTCATGTCAGTAACTCTGCAGTCAACAACGTTCTTCGACATGTGTACTCAGATGGATCGGCTAACGCGCGGAAACATTGCGCGGCGTCTGATGTATTTTCAAACGAAACATTCTCTTTAGGGGAAGCGAAAACAATTAAGTACTGTTTCTTTTGAACCAAAGCACGCAGGCCATGACAAATTTGGGCGGGCCAGTCAGAAGTCGTGCGGATGCGTCTCCTTTACGGGCGTCACGAACATTTGTTTCCACCTTCCGTCCCATACGCGAGTTCAACACAGGAAATCCGTCTTCGTTCTCCTGCACTGTGTGGCAGAATTATTGCAGAATAGCGCAATTTATTTTAACCACGAAAGGGGCTACAAATATGATTCACCAGGCGCTCCTTGAGTCATTACTATTGACCGGCCCGTACCTCCTTTTCGTTCATTTCAATATTTGTGTTCATCGTTCCAGCACCTGTGTTAAGTCCCAGGTTGTTTGGAACAGTCCTGCTTCGTTTGATTTCCTATTTGGCAAAAGAAAAAAGAAAGAATGAAAACAGCGGTTGTGTTTCTAGTCGCGATTCAGATAGAGTGCGCTACACTTGCCTTCTTGAAAACCCCATAGTTGTCGGATCCTTACACATGTCAGCTTCGTGTCACCCCAAATTTACTTTGCATCGCTTACCGGCTTGCAAAACGTAATATGTGGCGTTATCCTTCGAAGGTGGCAGTCCAAACTAACGGCGCCATAGACGCCTTTCAAACCAAAATCTGGCAATGGAACTGTAGATCTATCAGGCGTAGCCCTTGAGGAAACATACAGCACTGACATTCGCCTTCAAGGACATAACGCCTTCAGCAGAACCGAGTGCACCGCAGTACTGACTAAAATTACCCTTACCAGCCAATCGCACGAAATCACGGACGCAAACATGGGCCATACAATTGTTGAAATCTTACCTGGCAGAAAGGCTCAGCGAAATCTCTTTATGTGAACCCCACAGCCCCCTTTGAGACCAGCTGCCGAACTTCGAGCAATTTATAAGAAAAATCAGGAACATCACGAAATGGCACAAAGTCGTGATAGCGGGTGACTTTAATGCTCCACACGCGGTGTGGAGGTCCCTTCAACGACCAAGAATGGGACGCGCATCCATGACGCAGCCCAATCCCACCATTTGAGTCTCTGGAACGATCCGCCGCAACCAACCCGAGTAGGAAACAGCGTCTCGAGATACACTTATCCCGACCTCACCTTTACCCACGGCATCCCGCAGGCGGAATGGACCCGACTGGATGAGACGTTGGGAAGTGATCATCACATACTAAAAATCGAGATAACCCATCGAAAAAGAACCATGCGGTCCGGTAGAGCAAAGCTCATGGACTGGAAAGCCTTCCGTGCCGACCTCAATCCCGGAAACATCGAAGAAATTGACGAATGGCTTCCTAAGATACTCGGGAAAGCTGAAGAGCACACAAAAATAATTAAACTGAGCACAGGTATTCCCGCTGTTGACCTTCACCTTTCCCACCTTTGGGAAGCAAGAAGAAGCCTCCTCAAACGGTCGAAAAGAGAAAAGCACGACAGAAAACTCAAGCTGAAAATCGCCGCCATCACCAAGAAAGCCGAAGAATATGGCGCCCTATACTCTACCGGCAAAATTGGGACAAGGCATGTGACCAACTTCAGGGCACCCTCAGCACGAAAAGGACCTGGCATATTTTACGAGGCCTCCTGGAGACTACACGGACAAAATACAGCAAAAGCAAGCAAAAAATAACCCACTCGTACGCAGGCACCCAACAAGACATACTACGTGAGATTCAACGCAAGTTTACCGGTGACATCACATCGAGTCCTACAAGTGCTGATCCGTACCGGGGCCAACCTATACCGACCTCGATCGGCCCTTCAGCCCGGGCCAAACTCACAAGGAACACTTCGCCCGGCAAAGACAAGATTGTGATGAGGTACCTGTTCAGAAAGATGGCCAATCCGCCGAAAGAATGGCACAAATCTTTCAAAGAGGAATCCCAGCCGAGGAAGGCAGAAGAAGAAGAGGCAGGGGATGATCGGAACAGCGTAGGAATGCCCAGCGGGCAGGTCGTGGATTTCTGTTGCCTGTCGTAGGACGGCCAGAACCCCGGTGTCTTGTGGCCGTTGTAGGACGCCCAGGCACCCCGTCCCGACCATCACCCTGGGGAGCCTTTACATTGTGTAGAAGTGCGACTGCTTTCTCTTCGCCCTTCGCCTCTGCTGCAGACTTCGCAAGGCCGCTGCCTCCGGCGCATCTCCGACGCCCTGCCTTCATGTGCCTCGGCATGAGCATGCCATTTCTTCGCTTTGTAAGACAACACTAACTTTCGTTCACAACGTTTACTGTGACTGTTTGTAGTTGTCACCTTTCTTGCTACTGTGGCTGTTCCACCGTCGTGCCTGTCCGTGTTATATTGTGCCTTTCGTCGCCTACGTCTACACTTGCGTGAATCCCTATAAATCGCTTCCATGTTTTCCGTGTTTCTGTCTTAAACCTGCGTCCCATTACGTACCTCGCATGAGTCTCCCGTAACCTCACACCACAAAGATTATCAATTAGCTCCTCCGTAACCTACCTTCAAACGCAACACCAGCGCTCCTACAGTATTTTAACGTATGCTGGGAAACAGGCGAACTACCGACAACGTGAAAGCATTCAGTTGTGACAATGATTCCCAAGCCAAACAAGCATCTACGCATTGAGAATCTTCGCCCTATATCGCTGGCTTCCTACGCAGGCAAACTTCTTGAACACATGGTCCACGACAGGCTCATGCCATATCTCGAGGACAACGGGCACATACCGGACACGATGTTTGGGTTCCGGCAGCATCTGTCTACCGGATAATGTTTTTTTTTTGTTTGCTTCTGAAGTAGGACATAATAGACCGCCTGGATCGCCGTCGCAAGTCCTGTATACTCGCCATCGACGTCAAGGGTGCTTTTGACAATTTCAAGCACGAAAAGATCCTAGAAAATCTGCCAAGTACCAATTGTGGCCCCAAAGCTTACAATTATGTCCTAAACTTCCTCACGAATCGCACGGCAACAGTAGGCATCGGCAACCACCGAGGCTCAAAATTCCACCTACCAAACAAAGGCACGCCTCAAGGTTCGGTAGTCTCCCCCCTGCTTTTTAACATCGCCATGCTACACCTGCCAGAAACTTCAGACCATTGAAGGACTAAGGCATGCTCTTTACGCAGACGACCTCACGCTGTGGATGAGAGCGCCTACAACTGGGAAACAACAGGACGCTCTGCAGGAGGCTATCGACGTGGTTGTAAACTACTTAGACTCTTGCGGCCTCCGGTGCGCTCCGGAGAAGACCGAACTTCTCGTGGTGAAGGCTCGAACTCGAGGACTACTACCCATACTTCTTGATGCGGATCCCAGCGTCACCCTTTACGGTGTGGAAATTCCCAGGGTCAACTCTCTTCGTGTAATGGGTCTTACCATACACAAGGATGGGTCGGGTGCAGCTCATCTTCCCAACCTACAGCCAACAGTGACACAAGTCACCCACCTCCTTAAAAGATTCACAAATCAACGAAGAGGGCTCAAAGAACAAGACATCTTGCGGATCATTCAACCATTGTACGGCAACCCATAATGTACGCCCCCCCCCCTTATACTTAGCATTAAAAACGCTGAAATAAAAAATCTACATTATGATCAGGAAAGCAACCAAGACTGCTCTGGGTCTTCCTTTCATGGCATCTACCGACAAGCTGCTTAAATTAGGCGTACATAATACGTGGGAGGAGATAGTCGAAGCCCACAAAGCCAGCCAACTCGAACGCCTCAAGCTCACTCCTAGGGGCAGAGCAGTACTCCGATATCTCAGTTACAGTGAAACCTACATCGCGGACACCGACCAAAAAGCCAGACTACCATTGGAACTCCGACCGTCAATCTGTATAGCTCGCATACCACGGAACATGCACCCCACTTACCACAAAGAAAGAAGACAGGCACGATCGAAGGCACTCCTCCGAAAATACGCAAAAGATCTTAACTCACGATACACAGACGCTGCTGGATACCCAGACCACACTGCTTTCGCAATAAGCGTAACGTAACAACGAGGCAGGGAACTGACGTCGGCAACAATACCGGCTCGTAACTCCGAAACGGCGGAAGAAGCAGTCATCGCCTTGTCAATGACGACCTGCTGCGACAAAGCACTGAAATTCGCCGACTCTCAAGCGGCATGTCGGAACTTCCAAAAAGGACGCGTGTCCGCGACGTCACCTAAAATCTTAAAGACGCGCCGCAACTTCCTGACACCCACGTCACCTGCATCCCGGGCCATGAAGGGATGGCGGGAAACGAATCAGCGCATGCTGCATCCCGAGAACATACCAGCCAGGCCTTCCTGCCAACGTGCTGCAACGGACGCAGAAGACGTACCCGCTATGCCTGTAGGGAAGCACTGCAGCACTGCCGACTTGAGCGGAGGAGATATCCCCTACCACACCCCCATCTCACCAAGGAAGAAAGCGTGAGGTTTCGTCGCCTCCAAACAAACACATACACATGCGGAATGATCATGAACCCCATTTACCCCTCGCAATTTCCGTATCTCTTCCCTTATTGCGACATACGTACCCGACACCTTGCCGCACATGATCCTGGAGTGCCCTTGCGAAGACCGCCGCCAAAACTTTGCTGTGGATAGTCAAACATCCTCAACAACACGGACTGCCGCACCACAAGATAATGCAAGCGCCCATACAACTGGTGAACATGACAGTGCTGAAAAGTAGGAGGCACTGCTCGTCTACCAGGATCCGGAGTACCAGATGAATCTGGGGAACTGGGCGAAGACGGCAGCCACCGCCGGAGGCTCCCTGGACTGGGGAGACCTACCAACTCGGACCGCCGGCAAGGACCAAGTCCAAGCCTATAAACGTTTCTCTCTCTCTCTCTCTCTCTCTCTCTCTCTCTCTCTCTCTCTCTCTCTCTCTCTCTCTCTCTCTCTCTCTCTCTCTCTCTCTCTCTCTCTCGCTCGCTCGCTCGCTCGCTCTCTCTCTCCCTATATCTATCTCTCTCTATTTCTCGCTCTCTCTCTCCCTATATCTATCTCTCTCTCTCTCTCTCTCTCTCTCTCTCTCATTGCGTGATGGCGGCTGAGGTCAGAATATTTGGCATCTAAAAGCAATACCGACTGCAGGCTTACTGTAAAGCAACGCGCTGCTAGTAAAACAGTCTGTTCTCTTAGGCATTTGTAAGTTGTTCGCGCTTTATGCGACCACGGCACCACGGGTATCGCGAATGCGGTTTATAGCTGCGACGTGTGGACGTGTGTCACAATGTCAAACTTATTCCTCCCTAAGCGGGCTAAAGATGCAACTTAAGTTTATAGTCCGGCCACATAGTTTTTTTTCGCAAAGCAGCATTGGTTCGCCTGCAATGCTTCTTGCTCTTTTTGCGCGCATTTTCTGGAGATAATTTGCGTTTTAATGTTGTAACTGGTCGTTTGGCCCAGTTCGAGCGCATGCACGTCTTTCAAGTAGACCGCAGCCGACTTTCCTTTTTGTGGGGAATTATTTCCGGTCGTTCCGTGCATGGCAGCGCGCCCAAGCCCAACCGGTTGCGTGCAGTCTTCTCGAGTATACCCCCCCGACTGAAAATCCCCACGGCGGCCCCCACGCGGTGTAAGTAATTACGACGTGGTCGGAAGCGGAACCGGTCATCCGGAGTTCATTACGAGATTATCTATCGCGGAGAGCCGGTCGATCTTGTCCGTCGTTAGATCGGCCGCGCGCCGCGGCGGCGCCGGCCGTGCAGCATGCTTCACGGTCACGGGCGCTGCGTGCGTGCGCGCGCGTACTAAGAAAGGTTTCGTTTCCGGAAGGGAGTCTCGTCGCGTGCTCAAAACGTGACCCTCGGTGAAACACTCACTGCGAGGCAGTGCTCTTGGGGGAAATGCAATGAACCATTTAGGCCCGTTTAGTGCCGCGTGGTTGCCGCTGCGGCGATTACGTTCGCAGGAGTGTAGCAGGAGCAAGTGGACGCTCGAGCTATCTGTTTCCCACGGACTATCACTGTGCTCTGTGGCGAGGCAGCGCTGCAGTGCACAACCAGGAAAAGGATGCGCAATGGTGTTACAGAGTGTAGTTAATAGATTTTTTTTAATGTGTGAGTTCCAGATCTTCAGATGTGAGGCTATCTGAGCACAATCAATGTTTTGTACATAGCTCATTCTTTGGACCCCTTATCTGTTCAGTTTCGGGTTTGTTTGTAAGCGGCTTACGTCTTTCATGGGTCGTTTCGAAAAATGTAGACGAACGTTTATTGCGCAAATACATTTGTATGCCTGGAAAGCTCACTCGGTCATGAGAAAAAGCGCCGCGTCTACTCAACTATCGCCCAAAAAGGAAAAAAAGAACAAGAAAACAATCTGAGTAAATATATAAAGGTATGATGCCGGCACAAAACTAACTTGTGAGGTCATTTCCGATGCTTCAGCGCGTGTTTTTCTGCTGAAGTATTCGAGGTATTGAATATTCAAGCACACATGCATTTGAAAAGACCTTGTGTTCTTAATGTTATATGGTTGTGCGCTGGACTGAGAGATGGGTGAGTTTTCACCTGCATTACTTAAATTACCTATACAATTAGCACGCTTGCCAATGAGCCATTGAAGCAATCCCTTCACTGTTAAAACAAAAAAGCACGTGTTATAAACAAATGAGGACCTATGGAAGGTTATAAGAGGAAGAAAAATTATATAAGGTGCCGCATGCGGTTTTTCTGACCTTGGGACCTCCTCCTGTAATATTATGTACCCACGTCATGCTGCTTGAAAGAAGTTATTTTCAGTAAAATGATTCTCGCAGTTATTAATTACAAATACAACAGAACCGCCAATTGGCTAATGTTACAGCCTCGAAGGTATTTCTTCCAACGAAGTGTCCAATGGCAGTTGCGTCAGCGAGAAGTGTAACTTCCCTGTGCTCTTTTCGCGTACTCTTTTTTACAGCGTACACTCCATCCCCGGCGACGGGTTGCCTGCAGGGATCCGAATACTTCGACGAACTCAATGGAGAAACCGACGTATGCGGTGAGTGAAAAACAGGCCTCCCCGTCACCTGGCCTGCTGCGTTTGAGTTTGTTACTGAAACAGACAGCGACTGCACTTCCTACAAGTGGCCCTTTGGCAACCACGTTCTCCCTTTTCCCTTTCGCTGGACAGTGGAGTGCCCTCCGGGGATGTACTGGGATCACGACGTGGCGCAGTGCTTCCTCTGCCAACAGGGATTCTATCAGGACCAACCTGCTCAGTCCTCTTGCAAGCCATGCCCCGCCAACGCAACGCAGGTTCCGGTACTATCGCCGCCACTGGAGCAGCAGTGCTTCTCGTGAGACACACAGGCGTCTCGATAGGCCGCACACTTAGACTGAGTCCCGCCGCCACAAGCTGCAAACTCCGCTTTGGCCTCGACGACCTACTATTTGTCATCCTACTCTTTCCTGCGAGAAACATTCTGGCGTGCAATGAAATGAAGCCTAACAAGGGCTTGCAATAAAAGAAAGCGGTATCTTTTTCATCTCTTTGGCCTGTTTCCTGCACATCGCTTGTATAAGTGTGAGGGTAAACCAGTGGTTAATGCCGCCTTGGAATACCAGTACTGCTCCATTGTGGGGCTGCGCCGGCACCGCCGTACCACCCATTGCCCAACCAAGCGAGGAGCAGCCCCGACCCTGCTGCAGACCAACTCTGGCTCGTGGACAGGGCGAGGCGGACGGCCAGGGCCCACGGCGTTCCCGACTGGGGACGTCACCCTCCCAGGACGAAATGCAAGTGGTATGCTCCCATAATAAAGTGTACCCAGTGATGTGATTAGGTCGAGTCATTTTGGAGCAGCTTTTGGATGAGCCAAAAGTAAGTTTTGGAGCAGGAAAATTGGTTTTTGGAGCAGCCAGAACGAGCATTAGGATTTGAGAAATATTGCTAGAAGGGGTGCAAAACAACCGAGAGGAGCCCCAAAAGCAGCATCCTGGGAACACAGAAATGTTTAAACAAGTAAAATGCCTTCGATGCAGAAGAGTTTCTGCCGCACAGACCTCTTTTAACAGTGACTATGAAATGCCTCAAGACAAGCACCGGAAGAGTTCGTGCGAGTGTGTACATACATTCACTGCATAAGCCAACAGATCATGAAAGAACTTTACTTTATTTGAAAAAATGACTATCGGGGTAGCATTCCAATCGGTAGGCTACAGAGAGTTTCGTAAAACCATAGTGAACGGAACACAGTGACACGTGACAGAATGTACTGAGTGCATTTTATGTAAAAGCTTCTAGCGCCCAGCCTAAATGTCTGTTTCTCTCCGGGTTCCCAGGACGAAATCGCATGCTACATGTCCTCTCTGACTTACAACGGCAACTCTCTGGCTTTTTTGACCGGTAAGACTCTGTCTTCATGAAGCGCCCACCCAGCTTGTGAAAGAGGGTCACCTATGATCATCATTGAGTAGGTGGGCCAACGGCTAACTTTATTTGAAACGAAGACAACAAAAAATCTGTGAAAACGTCGACCACATTCTTCACGAAGAGTAGCTTTGCAAAGAAAGTTTTATCATAAAATGCTTTCCTGAAGCACTCCTGCAGCGTTCCTCCTGAGCGACATGTTGAGTCAGGCAAGATCACTTCCTTCGAAGCTCGAAACTGTTCAGTGAAGCGGCTTACGGCCGGTCCCAAATTAAGCCATCTTGAACTTTCGTCCCTTTCCCCTTTCCCGCTAGCCACCCTTGCAATGCCCTCTCCATCTCGACCCATCAGAGTTAGTCACGCGAGTGGGCATGGGAGCGGCACTGCTGTACATCTTGCCTTCGACATCTCTTGCCTTCGTCTTGTTCAGGTTCTGGGGTTGCTTGTCTCCTGCCTGCGCGGGAGCACAGTAGCTGCAGATTCGCCGTTCGCTATCTTGGGGGAGGCCGAAAGCAGCGACAGTATCTACCGGAGCGCGCATGCCGAATGCGTGGTCATCAGTCATTTTCATCAAGTTTCATCAAGAGCCACATCGTTTGAAGCAGGAGAACCATCGCAACAGGATATAAGAAGCCCCCTCATCTGGTGCCACTTCAGTAGGCATGGGAGCGGCACTGCTGTACCCATGGCTGACATCTCTTGCCTTCGTCTTGTTCAGGTCTGTAGCACAACTTCGTTATATGCAAAGCGTTCTAGCAACCGTAGTTTACTGCTGCTCCCATGCCCAAGTGTTGTGTGTGTTGCCATCAAAGAGTGCTCTGATGTACTTGGCCTACTACTACTTTGTTGCGGTAATATTGAAAGCAACCCTGGTCCCAACAAGAAACATGGCGAAGTACAAACTTCAGACCCAGATTCAGACTGGCGTAAAGAAATTCTTCAACACCTGCGCGACTTAAAACAACAATCAAGTGTCCTCGCACAAGGGCAGGATAATATTTTAGAGACCGTCAACGAAATTAAGACCACACAGCAATCCCTTGCCTCAAAAATAGTGGCTATCGATGACAGGTTGCCAAAATTGAGGCTAGATCTGCCGACATCGACAATATTGAAACAGGTTTGCAAACGATCCAGGAATCGGTTGCGGCAATTACCGAGCAAAACGCTGACCTCCATTGTCGGTTAGATGATTTAGAAGACCGTTCTCGCCGTGAAAATTTAAATTTTCATGGGGTTTCTGACGAAACAGAGTCGTGGGAGGAAACCGAAAAGAAAATTCTTGATATAATAAACCAAAACATGGATTTCAGACTGCCTTGCGAAGCTGTTGAGCATGCGCATCGTCTCGGTGGTCCCTACCAAGAACAAAAGTGGCGACCGATTATAGTTAAATTTCTAAGCTTCAAAACTAAAGATAAAGTCTTCGCACAGCGTTCAAATCTTAAGGACTGTGACATAACGGTGTCCCAGGATTTTTCGCCAGCCACTCGGCTCGCGCGTAAGAAGTTGGTGGAATTCGGCAAAGCGCTTCCTAATTTACCAGCTTTCAAACTCAGACATGACAAGCTAGTTGTGAACAAAAAAACATTTGCCTATGATCGTTCAGTCGACACGGTTCACGAAATCGCACCACGTGGTCCTGATAGTGGTAAAAAACGCTACCAAGGGCCTGCTTCTAATACTCGTGCACGTTCCAGTCGCCCTCCTCTTTCATCCAGTACGTCAAGTTCCGCCACCTAACAATTAGCGAGGGGTAGTGATGCACGCGATTCTTTTTCCCGGTCGGTATCGTTTATTTTTTCTGACATCAGAAGTGTAATGAACAAACGCGATGAACTCTGCTCTATTACAAATTCTTGTGATGCTGACGTAGTTGCATTAGTCGAGACTTGGCTAACCGCAAAAGTGAGCAGTAACGAAATTTGCATGGGCGATAAAACTTATAAGGTATATCGATGCGACAGAGAAGGCAGACACGGAGGTGGAACTCTGGTAGCTGTATCTCGTAACATACCCTCGTTTCGTAATAATGTGGCCTCGCAGTCAGAAACAGTATGGGTGTGCATTACCCTCAAATGTACAAAGTTAATACTGGGGGCCTGTTACCGCCCTCCTGACGCCGCACCGACATTTATCGCTGATCTACATGATGTTCTTAACACGGTTGTGTGCCGTTACCCTTCCCTGCCGATTCTCTTGCTTGGCGATTTTACTTTCCCTAACATTGTCTGGTCCTCCAATGGTCCGACCCTTGAGCCTTTTTCTTCGCAGTCGCAAGGTTTTGTAGAATTATGTGTCTGTTTTAACTTAACGCAGCTTGTGTCAAAACCAACCAGATCTACTGCTCAATCTGCCAACACTTTAGATTTAATTCTAACTACACACCCAGATCTTCTATCCGGTATCACGCATCTCCCCGGCCTAAGCGACCACTCTGTGTTGCACTTTACAATGAACGTCTCTCCTCCACGCAACCCCTGCACTGTGAAACTAATCCGTGACTACAAAAACGCTGACTTCGACGCTATAAACGAAAAATTATGCGCTTACTTGGAGCCTTTTCTAACAAAATTTGATCAGCGCACTGTGCAAGAAAACTGGGAATTGTTTTGCGCCTATGTGGATGAGCTAACTAACACCTATATTCCAATTAGACGTATTCGATCCCGTGCTCACACGCCCTGGTACAATAATAATCTCAAGAGACTAAACAATAAAAAGAAACGCCTTTTCCGCGCCGCGAAAAAGCGTGACACGAACGATAGCTGGACTGCTTATCAGGCCGCCGAAGAAGATTATTTGAAAGCCGTTTCTGACAGTAAAAAACATTTTTTGATAATACCCTGCCCAGCTTGTTAGCACGGGATCCTAAAAAGTTTTGGGACATAGTAAATGCTAAGGAAGACAGTTCAATTTCTTTTAACGATGAATCGGGTCAACCCATACCTCTCTCCGAATGCCCGTCAGTGCTGAACAATGTCTTTTCAAATTTCTTTTCGCCCGCATGTTCCACAAATGAATGCC
This sequence comes from Haemaphysalis longicornis, assembly GCF_048455015.1. Taxonomy (NCBI): domain Eukaryota; kingdom Metazoa; phylum Arthropoda; class Arachnida; order Ixodida; family Ixodidae; genus Haemaphysalis; species Haemaphysalis longicornis. Next base: position 1,583,515 of record NW_027526335.1, read on the forward strand.
TCAGCTTTCCACAGGCTGATTTTATTCCAATGCTTCCTATCCTCATTGAACCGGCCGGAATAGTGAAGCTGATTGAATCCATAAAGTTGTCATCGTCCTGCGGGCCAGATAACATTACCTCAAAATTTCTAAAACAAACTAAAATGTATTCATCTATCTTTTTAGCACATATTTTTCAGCAATCATTAGAATCAGGTTCACTTCCGACGCATTAGAAAATCGGAAAGGTGGTCCCTCTGTTGAAATCAGGTGACAAACATTCTCCATTTAACTACCGCCCCATTTCGTTAACAAGCGTACCTTGCAAACTATTGGAGCACGTATTCTATACCCAACTTTTCAGTTTTCTCGAATCCAATTCGTTTTTTGTCTCGTCTCAACATAGTTTCCGGCGTTCATATTCATGCGAAACACAGTTGCTGCTCTTTACTCACAATTTACATACCATACTAGACAAAAGATCCAGAGTAGACTGCGTTTTTCTAGATTTCTCGAAAGCCTTTGATATAGTTGATCATCGTTTATTATTGTTGAAACTTTCCACCCTGAAAATAGATCCAAAATTATTAACCTGGCTAGAATATTTCCTCACTGACCGCTTTCAATACGTTACCCTAAACAACTACGATTCCTCTTTGATTTCTGTAACCTCAGGTGTGCCACAAGGCTCCGTTTTAGGTCCACTACTGTTTTTAATATATATTAATGACCTTCCGAAGTGTGTTTCCTCTTGTATCCATCTCTAAGCTGACGACTGCGCCCTTTATAGAGAAATAGAGAATGATACTGACCAGCTTTTGCTCCAGTCGGATCTAGATGGTATCTCGCGGTGGTGCAAAACTTGGAAAATGCAACTAAACCCTGACAAATGCAAACTAATGCGGTTTTCTCGCCAAAATTAACCACCTTCAGTTTACAATCTCAGTGGCACCCAGTTGGAAGCCGTTTCATCTTATCGCTATTTGGGTGTGATTATAACTTCAACTCTTTCATGGAAAGCACACATCGAATACAAAACCAGTAATGCCAACCGCACATTAGGCTACCTCCGGCGAAATGTCCGCAAAGCACCGGTTTCTTTAAAGGGGTCCTGAAATACTTTCCGCCGATGCGTGGACGTACATGTAACCAAATAAAGCAATGTATTAGCAATCTCCTCCAGCAAGAATTTTGTTGAGGCGATGAGTATTAGCTGAGAAATCGTAAATCAAAAACCGCGCATTATCGTCGCGCCGCGTTTCCTTCTCCTTTCAACTTACTCTCCGCTGTTGACGGCGAGCGAGCCTTCCCTCCCATGATGCTGCGCTCCTCGGCGGTGACGTACTTCCGCTATTGCGCTGCTCACACAGCCGTTGGCTAAGGGCAAGCTTTGTTGACACCATGAATCCCGCACTCCGCTCAAGGCTGGAAAAGCGAACGAAAAATCTGGCCCCATGTGTGCGGCGGCCTGGCCTTGCCCTTTCGCGGTGTACGTTGCTGCAGAACTTTGCTATCGGCGGCACGCGACTTTTTATCGGCGGCGAACTCGCAACCGCACGGGGAGGATCCTGCGCTCGCTCCCTTGGATGCACAGCGCACTGTTTATCCAAAAAGCGCCGTATCAGATGTGGCCCCGCTGGTGCCGGGTCTTATTTTGTGGCGGTGGTAATTCCTGCCGGCGGCATGTGAAAAAGACATTTTAAACCGATACAGAACCCGTGCACGAAACGCCAGTTCAGCTTGGGGCGACGCGTTGTGGAGAGCGGCAACGTTGGCAAAACATGCTCCGCCACGGCTTTGAGCTTCCTCGCGCTGGAGCGAGCACCATTTCTTTGACAATATCACACATCGGTTGCCCTGGCAACAAGGCACAAACCGCTCTAGAAGTAAGTTACAGTAAGTAAGTAAGATCCAGCGTGATCCCGGTTCAGCTTGGCGCCCCACCTCGCGGCATATCGGCACTGCAGGCATACTACTCACTCCCATTTGGAAGTGCGAGATGCGTTTTGCATTACAGGAGGCGATGGTGTGTGTGGTGCGGACGCCTTTGTTTCGCGATGAAATGCGACGTTGTGCTTCTGCGGGTGGATAGTGCTTCCCATGGTCTGGATTATCTTTCTCAAGCGGCGTACGACTCAACCTCGCATGGGGTATGTGCAGTGTGCGTGGCTAAAAGCCATCTCGGCTTGTGCCAGAGTTAAGTGACTTGCTGTTCGTCCCCGCAAACCGCGCGTGAGGTGAGTGCCGAATTTACGAGGGGCAGGAGGAGGCAACCCATCGTCTGTCAATCGCGGTTCGGACTTGCAACGCATGTTGTGACGTTGTGGTCGTTCGAAACGCATGTCTGGATTGTTTGGAAGTTGAATAAAATGTATGCGTCAAACCCGGGCATTCGGTTCAGGGCGTTCTCTGCGATTGCAAGAAAGAAGTGCCACGGGGCTTCAACGCTTTCTTTATGGAACGTACTCAAGTAAGAGAATATTCATGTCGTGTTATGGCCCTGTTGCATTCAATACAAACGGTTAAGCGTTTGTTTACACTTGTTTCGTTTGTCGTAAAATGTCCAAGCACTCCGGCACTCCGCTGGCAGATCAGCCGGCGAGCCGACGCTGAGCAGACGACTCATCTCTTTGCCGGAAGTGCGTGAAAAAGCCGCCCAATAGCAGGATGTCTAGCTTATGACTAACATCTGGGAATCGATGATGTAGACATGTGAAGATGGCGGCGTCCAAAAACACGAAGGAAAGGGTAAGAAAAAGCGACAAACTTTGCAACAAAAGTGTGAGCTTTCCGCTGCGCGTAAAAGAGTAATACTTGGCACAGATGATGTTGACGACCCAATCTAACGATTGCGCTAGTCAATTTAGTGTGCTCAAAACGCCTTTCAGGGCCCCTTTAAAGCTGTTATTCTACAAAAGTCTTGTAAGACCAAAATTAGAATATGACGCCTCAATCTGGGACGCGAATCAAACTTCTTTGCAATACACCCTTGAACTTGTTCAGAATAACGCCGCCCGTTTCATCCTTTCAAACTACAACCGAACTGCTAGCGCAACACAAATGAAGTTAACTCTGCAAATACCGGTGTTATCATTACGAAGAAAAGTTTTGCGTCTCTGCTTATTCAATAAAATTTACCACCACCAGTGTTTAGCCAGTGAACTAATTGCTAGGCCATCTTATCGCTCTTCACGTGTCGACCACGCCTACAAAGTCGCGAACATTTTTTGCCACACAAACTCATTTTTTTATATTTTTTTTGCCGCAAACCTCGACCGAATGGAGCCACCTTCCCGGTGACGTTGCATCAATAGCCGATTCATATCTTTTTCGCCGATCGTTGTTCGCCTTTTTCGGGTGTATTGATTTCACGTGACGTTCTTTCTGTTCGTGTTGTTGTTATATGCTTGAATAACTGTTCTTGAGCGCATATTCTGCCCATTTCTGGTGTAGTACTGTGTAAAGTTTGTGTATTTTGCTTTGTAGCCGGCAAATGCTTTCCGTTTGTTCTTTAGAACGCGAATATTTCTACCCATTTGTCCAGAAGAACCACTAGCGTATTTTATTATGAACTTTTGTTGCCTGTACTACCAGCATATGTAGTCTGTTACATTCTTGCCGCTTTGTTACTTGCTACTTGTATTTTTTTCCCGAAAACCCACTTCCCTCTTCAATGCTTGTGCGATTGAGGTACTTGAAATAAATAAATAAATACATAAATAAATAAATAAACTCCTGCCAAGATTTCATCATCATCATCACCAGCCTATGTACGCCCACTGCAAGGCAAAGGCCTCTCCCTTAATCTCCAATTATACCGGTCCTGTGGTAACTCGCCAAGCTTCATTTTAAAGCAGATAGTAAAGCGTGAACTGCACGGCGCGTTTTTACACGCGATTCGTGCACTTCGGCGTTGTGAGCGCGATATTTTCACGCCCGCATCAACAATATCGCACCAGCCGCACCTTCTACCTCGGTCAGAAACTGACGCGCAACGCGCGCGACGGTGGGAGGAGATTGCCGTGTTACTAAGGTGGCTTGAATGTCTTACCCCAATGGGGAGGCGCGGAAGTTTCGGATCGCTCGAGACAGCCAGCTGGCTCAGACAGAGATGTTTAGGCTCACTACCCCGGCAGATATTGCGTGGCCGCTTTAACGGATGATGGTTTATAGTACCGTTTTCGCCCGCATTATAAGCTCCTTTACCGTACAAGCAACTTCGTGTGTGCCTTGAACAGAATTTTAGAGAACTGTTAGACGCAGTCGCACTAAGGCCCCTAAAATTACTCAAGTCGCACGAGATCCTTACGCCACTTCGCGGCCGAAGCCGCCGCCATGTTGCCGCCGCCGGCCGCGCCGCGCACAGCGTGCGGGTGTTCCGCGGCAGCGTCAGCGCGCCTGTGGCGTGCGCGGCGCGTTTTCACGAGCAGAAAATACTCCAAGATTCCATCCTCTTCAACGCTCGTGGCGTAAAGAGCACGCCACATCGAGGAAGCCCGGCGAAACGAAGCTTCGGTGCCAGATTGCCGCAGAATGCTTGAAATCAGTCCTTGTAGCAGGATGTAGCAGTATTTACCTCTCGGCGCATTTAGGCGCGATTGGCGCAGCTATCACATCACTGTCCACTTCTGCTAATTGCCGTGACATGTTCGCCATCATCTGCAGATGTGAGGGAAATTTATAATCGTTTGAGAAACTTCGCCCAGCATGCCATGGGGAACGCTTTTCGATGGTTTGCCACCGGTCCACTAATTTTACGATGCGTGGACATAGCCGTGAGGGCATGGGTAGCCCTAGTAGCTGCTGAGCTTGGTCACCCCCAAAACTATGAAGCGAGTTTGAGGTTTGAATGCTGCTCTCTGCGGACGTGTGCGAAGGCACGCAGAAGCAGTGGCCGATATAGCGAAGTAATTTATTACAGTTATTGACCTGCAGGTTTTCGTGGATGTCGAAATTCGCTGTCTTTCTATTCTTTTTTTTTCTTTTTGCACTTATACCGCGACAAGCGGCCAACCTCGCGTTCACGAAAATGAATTGCATCATCTGGTCGACTGCGCCTAAGGTGGCCCGGTTGATGCCCACACGTACAGCTCTTAAGCGACCCTTTACAACCCGAAGGTATACTTCCCAAGGAAGGCATAGGTTGTGGAATACGCCAGCCGAAAGGATTGCCACGTATCCAGGAGTATTAGCCACTCCCATTCGTCGCTTTTGAGGCTGTCTCCTTCTCGTGAACTCAGGTAAGTAATTCTGGGCCAGTTTTCCGAGTGGTTTTGTGCCTGATTTCGACCTTTTTTGTAGTAGCTGTTGTTGTTGGGGGGAGAATTTCTTTTATTTTTGAAGCACTCAGCGCAAAACATCAGTAGATTCAGATGAGGTGTTTTTCTTGCCTCCTGTCACTTTGCGCATAGCGCAAATTTCCAAAATAATTCGATATTCACTGACTGAATGAATTGCAAGTGCGTGATACGGGGTGAAAAGGTGTTGTTAAAAGCATTTTAATCCGAATAAAGTACTAAAGTCGTCTGCCCCGATGGATTCCAGGTAAAGGGTCTTTACAGGGTCCCTGATTCGCCACGGAGAACGAACGCCCAGCTGAGCTGACCGCAGCAGCTTGCTAAACCCTCCTGGAAAACACAGATGCTAGCAGCAAGCAATAAAACACGATAAATGGATTCGACAGCGAGCTAGCTCTATTTTCATCTTGCCTAAATGCTCGCTGTGGCATATCACGTGACAGTACGTTTCCATCACTGGATACTGTATACCACAGCAATACGGATGTCTTGATGTCCCTTCGGTAGCGTCGGGAACATTGATATGTTGGTTCGGCTATTGTTGGTAAATTAGGCTTCGTATTTGTGATCGATGGTTTCGTCAGGGGGCGAAACGGTCGCACAGCTGATGTAATGACCGATAGCTTTCCACTAGCTCTCAACAGACGTGGCCTTACTTAAGGTTTCTGTGAATTCACAAGTCCTCCCCGGAACCAGAGGCGCATGCCTGCCCGCTTGCATAAAATCAACGACTGCCCGCTTGTCAGTATAAGCTCTAGTAAGGAAAGCAGCGGTATGAAAACTTCCTGTTTAACCTCAAACGTCTTTGAGAAGGTTACAGTACTTCCCGTCCTGACACACAGCCGGTGAATGGGCCAAGCAAACGGGATCGTTTCAAATCAAGGAAAAACATAAGCAGTTGTCACAATGTCTTTGTCACCGCTTGCTTTCAAATTTAAAGGCAAAAAAAGCATACCGGGACACAATTCTGGGGTTCTGGGTACTAGTGCCTTTGAATTTAAAAGTGTTGGAATAAAATTATTAGTGACATGGCCGCACGTAGGTAAACGTACCAGTGGACTCTTCAATGCGAGTGCCTTGCTGTTTTTGGTTTCAGTGTCTTACATGATTTCCTACCGCAATTTGCCGCCTTCTAAAAATACACTGTCAGATTTTTGCTTATCTGCAACACTCAATTTCAAGCAAGCGTAGGTTCCAGATACTAACTTATGCGGCCTTCTTTACTTGTCTATCTATACCTACCTGGCGTTTTCATAGGCTTCACTTGAAAAAAGAACACAGAGACGTGTTTTTGTTGTTTAAAGAGCTACAAGCGTTTATTTCTGTACTTTCATTACGCGAAACGTTTTATACACTTGTTGCATGTAAATAAATACAAATGTTTTGCATTCATTGACACGTTTATACAAAATCACACGACAGAAACCTCACTACGAGGAACAGCGCAACAACGAGGAAAGCTTGTCAGAATGGCAGCCCGTTAAAATCAAGCCATCCACATTTGACTCGACGACGACGACTGGACTATGTACATGGAAGACGAGGACTCTGCATAAATAGGCACACTATTGCACTAATAAAATAATGGCACAGCTTTTGAACACACGCTGAGACGGACTTATGACGTTCCGCCAGTGGGTCACGCTTGAAAATGATAGCGCCAAACGAAACACCCGACACAAGGCACTAGGGGGTGGTACTATAACAAGCATGCGTGGAAGATGAAGAAATAACGCGACAGTTCTGCTTAGCTCACATAACGCTGTATATTTTCGATATTGCGAACCGAAGCATTTCCTTGGTTTTTTTATTTTGTTTTTGTTTTTTAGATGGCAAGGAACGATTTGAAAAGAAGGCACGATGGTAAACGGTTGACTCTCGTCGCATGGCTAAATAATCTCAAGGAACAAACGGTAATGTGTATATTAATTTGGAAGCTTGGAATTTCTTTGTGCTCCTATACGGCTGGCGTTATTGCTTGTATTTTGTACCTCCGTGTTTTCAATGAAGTTTTGATGTTTGGTTTATCTTGCATCACGTGCCCTCCATTATGGCAGACATTTGTCAAAGGACCTTCCGTGCAAGTCTACTGTGACATTCCAGAATATGTGGTGTTATCATCCAGGTTCTGAGGATAATCTAAAAAATCGATTTAATATTGTTGGGCTTAAGTATCTCAACACTTGCTAAAGGTTATCCCCGTGTCCTCTCTGCATTAAATGAGCAGCACGACTCAGAATCTTCCAGAAATATAACTCCTTAAATAAGAGACGATTCGAGAACGCGTGCGCATGAACCACTGTGCGATCAGATTATCTTTTTGTCGCGCTTATATGATTCAGGATGAAATTGCGAACTTTCGCTTTCTTTGGTGCGCTCCTGGTTTGCATGTTGTACATTTGAAATGGTGGTATCATGTTCTGTTTTTGAAGTTAATGAACTCTGGTTACGTTTTCTAGTTTTAACGTTACATTCGAATAAAAAGAGGACCTTCACGTGAATTTTAGCAACTATGGCAGCAATGGCAAGCCATATTCAGGCGTCGAACACCTCATACAGCTCCCCTAGCTCCACATCAAGCTCACTGTGGCACCCATTCGTGCCTTTGACAGCGGACTCGGGAGGCACTGTAAACTTGCGCTGTAAACTAGACTTGCACACAACAGCGGTAAGTAAGTTTATAAATTAATTTTACAAACTTCCAAACGCGCCTATGTACCTCCACATTATTCATCAAAGTCAACTGCAGGAAACATTGCGTTTGTACTGTTGCAAGCATGCGTGAAGACCTCACACCGTTCATTCAATTTGTGAGCGAGGCTGGCATGCGCTTGGCGCAGTCTATAATTGAACATGGCGCGAATTCAGCAAAAAAGGGTGTATGCGATCATCGATAAATTTACCCTCCTCCTTGGCTGCCCCGGCATGATAGGCAGGCTTGGCACTGTTCGGAAAGGACTGGGCACAGCCCGAGGCTCGGCCAGAAATAAGGTTATTCTCTCTCTCTCTCTCTCTTAGCTTCCTTCTCGGACGCAGTGCGGATGCTCGCCGATCCACTGCCGTTGCCTGCAGTAGAGCGCGTCCGTCTTGGCGTACTTCAACCGGTAACCCAGAAGACACTTGTAGCGGGCCAGCACGTAGTGGGTCTCGGCCGGCCTGTTGAGGACCTTGCGCTCGTACTTGTAGACGTACGCGTGCCTCACCTTGGGCGCGCTCAGGAAGGAGCGGCCCAGCCTCCTGTCCTGCAGGCAGCTCTGGTCGTAGGTGGCCTTGCTCGACGAGTGCTTGCTCGAGTTCTTCCTCTCGGCGAGCTCGGACGACGTGTCTTCGGTGCTCGCCGTGGTCAGAGGAATGTCCTCCGGGGGCTGGTCTCCCTGGAGGTCGCCGTCGTCGTAGTCGTCGTCGTCCTCCTGAGATTCCGCGGACAGTGCTGCGCAGTGGAGTTGAGGGAGAACGGCGGTCAGCGAAAACAGCTCGGTCCCTGTTCATTTGCCTGCATAACTCAATGGGAAACAATCTAGCGATCGTAGTGCACGCTTGCGTGCAAGGCTGGCTTGACTTGAATAGAGATATAAACTAAATCGAAGGTCACAAGTGAACGTTGTTTTACCAAAGAAGGCTATCAGGTGCGTTGAAGCCCATGATTCCAAATTAGACAACCGAGCGTTCTAGACCACGTGTCGAACGCCACAGACACACAGGCGTCCTTGCGTTATGTCCTCAGAAAAATCCCGCATTCCCGTGCTCTGCAGCACTGAGTCCTCCCAAACGAAGTACTGTGGCGTGTGAGTGCGACAATGCGGCTAGTTACAAATGAACCTAGCTTTCCTAGACGGGCACAGGCAATTATCTTATACCCCTGTCACACGGGCACTTTCAATCGCGATTGAAATGAATCGCGATCGAGTTTTCGAACGCGCTCGACATACCCCCGCTGCTACACGGCCCGTTTCGATCGCGATCGAGAAGTTGCACGGGTTGCACTCGTGTTCTCCAGATGGCGCTAACAATGTACTTGCGGCTGGCGTCTAATAACTTCGCGCGGTCGTAGGTATACGTAACTATGTAAATATTACCTCACGATTATTTGGGTCAAGTTATCTGACACAATTTGTGGCGTTAGTTGAAGTTGTCACATTCTGTGCCATTACTGAGCGGGGACGAGAGTATCGCCGCTTTCGTTCCATCGCGCTTGGAAGCCTCGATCGCGCTTGAGAAACCAGGATTGAGTTCGAGAAGGATCGAGCTCGATCGCGATTGAAACTGCCGTGTAGCAGGGGCCCGATCCAGATTAAGCTCGATCCGGATCGACTCAATCGCGATTGAAAGTGCCCGTGTGACAGGGGTATTACTTTAGTCACCCTATTCTTGAAAAGTAACTCCCGCTTGTGACAAAGAACTAAAACAGAGCATGAAAGACAAAACCTTACAAGAAAGAGGAGATAAATTTCAGGCATGCCAGGCTTTTAATTTTCGCTATCATTGCAGTGCTGAATAAAAAAATGTGGGCAATAATGATCCCCCTATATCACACCTTTACAGCGTCATAATAGTATTCAGAAACCAGTGATCATGCGCGAAGATTTCTGGGCTTCCATAGCGCCAAAGCAGGAAAGCGCTGTTTCGAATTCCAACCTGCCTGTTAGCAGCGAGCGTTCTCCCACTGCTTTTATCGTGGTTGGTCCACCGAGCACGAAAAACCCGGCTTCAAAGCATGAAGTGAGCTAGGCGTGTTCCTACGCGTTTACTCGGTAAATGTTCATGCGCCTCCAGTCGCCCGAGGACACGATTAGTAGTCACGTATGCCAGCAGGAATGCAAAGCCCCATATTGGCTTCGACTCGCCGACAATATGGGTCGTAGAAAACGAGGGTGGGGAGGATGGGTATCAGATGAGAGAGGTAAGTGGCGATTGTGAGCAGTGAGCATTAAAACTGTTAATGCCCCTTTTAATACCAGCCCATTTTCGCTTAAGTAGGGCTTACAACTATCGACGATATCGATCTGATTTTTTTTCTTATAGACGACCTTTATGCTGCAGCAGCGTCGGCGCTTTCTACGGGTATTGTTTCTTTCTATTTTTTGTCTTTGTGCTAGTCAAGGACGCTTAAAAGAAGGCGCTCGATGACCAGTAGCGCCTAATGTACACTCGTATGATATTAGTAATAGTAATAAGACTGCATGGCTCTCTGGATGGTAGGAGGTCCCAAGGACGCACTCACATTTTGTGTGCTGCGAGGCCGACCTGGCGCGGTGGGCGTCTTTGTAGCGGCTGAGGAACTGGCTGGCCCTCTCCGGGTCCGTCTCCTCCTTGACGCGGGCCTGGCGCAGGTCCCTCACGAAGCCGGCCCGCAGCTCGGGAGAGAGCCGGCTCATGAGCTCCAGGTCCTCCCTGCTCAGCCTCAGGCTGCCGCTGGTCCCCTGCGTGGCGTGCTGCCCGTGGCGGTGCCTGTGGCCGTGCGCCGTCTCCGCGGGCCTGCCCCTGGCCTCCTGGAGGAGCCCGCTGCGCTGCGCCGCCTCGTACTGCTGCCGGAGCAGCGCCGTCTGCTGGCCCGCCTTCTCGCCGGTCAGCACCTGCACGGGGCGGCCGAAGTGGTCGAAGGGAGGCGACGTGGACGGACCGGGCTGCACAGGCCTTCGGTCGAACTCGACCGGCCTTCCTTCGGCAAAGTCCGGCTCGCTGGGCCTTCGGTTCAGCCGCGCCTGGTACTCCTCGTACTGTCGCCGCAGCATCGCTTCGGCCTGGGCAGCCTTGTCCCCCGTGAGAACCTGCACTGGGCGTCCAAAGTAGTCGACTGGTCGAGACGTAACCTGGTGCCTTGGAGGGTAAGGTGTAGGGAGCGGATCTCTGTCTCCGCGCGCTCGCACGGGAATGTCCCCCCTACGGTCGTCATCGCTGACGCCCTGCCTCGGAAAGAACTCGTCGTCGGGGCGCTTGCGGACCTCCTCCAAGTCACGCTCGTTGTCTCGCATTCTTTGCTGGACCATTTCATACTGCTGCTTGAGCAGGGCTTCGGCTTGAGCAGCCTTTTCGCCGGTGTGAACCTGGACCGGCCTGCCAAAGTAGTCTATGGGCCTCGACGTCACCGGTCCACTGCTCGGCGGCGGGTCGAAACGAACCGTGGCCGGCGGCGGGCCCCTCGCCTCTTCGAAGCTGCCTGCGCGCCTTCGCTGCTGCGCCTGCTCGTACTGGCGCCGAAGCAAGGCGTCCTGCTGGTGCGCCTTCTCTCCGCTGAGCACTTGCACTGGTCGGCCGAAGTAATCGACCGGAGAGGATTGCAGCCGCCGGCGGTCGCCAGAAGAGCCAGACGGCCGGTCATCAGGTTCCCGATCCCCCTTGGGGCCTTTGGCCGGTTCCTGTCCCCGTTCAAACGTCACCTTTGTTCTGGGGTGCTGACGAGGCCGCTCTTCCTGGGAGTCGTCGTAAGGACTAAGATCGCCCCTGGTCGTTGGTTTGTACCGGGTGGTGTCCTGTGCGTCGGGACTCGGCTCGTCGTCTTCGTCGTCATCCGCGCCGTCATCTTCGAGGTCGTAGTCGTCGTCGCTGTGAAGGTAGCTCCTCTTGAAAGCGCGGCTAATAGTCTTATGGGTGGTCGTCTCCTCCGCATCGGCACTCTGGGTGCCCGCATGTTGACGCTCGTGCCCGCGCCTCTCCGAGCTGTAACCGCCTGACAGGCTCTTCCAGTATTCCGATATGTCCGACTGCTTCCTCCAAGCCTCCCTGGGAGCAGACTCCAAGGAAGCGTGGGACGAGGGCGACTCGGTTGATGTTTCGATAGCCTCATCGTTGCTGTCATCCCTGTCGTCGTCGCGGTCTCTGGCGGCCACACTTTCTTCAGAGGACGTGCGACCCGACGCTAGCCTCGAGGTGGAATACCTCGTGCCGTGATGCCTGGGGCTGTCCTCCTTCCACTTGTAGTACTTCTTCAAGTGAGGCAGGCTGTCGGCGTCGGCAGAGTGGGACGTGGCAACGCTATGGTGCGAGTGACCGTGCCTCGCAGCTCCTCCCGAGCCAGAGGCCGGAGTGGGCACCTCGTTGTCCTCACTTCCGGGCGCAGCGCCCGACCGCAGGGCATTCTCTTCGTCGCTCGTGCCATGATTGGTCCTGCGCACTTCGTGCTCCTGGCGGTGTCTCATTTCGGCTATTTTGACTTCGTCGTCGATGAGCTGCTGCTCGGAGGCCGTCCTCGCCGGCAGCTCCTTCGAGGACCCGGCCAGGGAGAAGACGTGACTGCCTCGGTGGTGCGGCTTTCTCCACTCGCCGTTGATGAGCGGTAGCTTTTCTTCCTTGTACATGGAGTCCCACTCAAAGTGATTCCTCCCCGCGTGACTGGGCCCGTGCTGGTGACCACTGTGGTGAGATGCCATCGTGCCACGCCGCGTCCCTACAAAAAAAAGAGAAATAAATTGATGTGTAGCATTTATGATGGAACCCACAGACGCTTTACGTCGGGTGCTCGACCGAAAAGTCTGTAACTGCGAAAGATACTGTGACCACACTTACTCTAAGCCCACTAAAGTGTGCGACATGCGCGAACGACGTTTATTAAAAGGTCAAATAGGAGTACGCTATGACTACAAGTAATATGACAGCCAGAACTATTTGCAGTTGTGGTTTCGAGCGGCGTCCCATATATGGAGTGTCGAAACCCGCCATAGGACCCACGTATCAAAAAGCAGCCCCTCGTTTGCCCCGCTAGTTCCGTATTGCGCGGCACTTTATCTCCATAAGTTGGACTATACGATGACGCACCGGGTATTTGGAACTGCTATGCTAATCAAACTGTCCTTCTCTTGTGGCTGAAAGATCTCTTACGACATTTTAAAAAGTCCCCAGGAATTTTCACACAGCTGTGACCCATTCATCTTTACCAGTACACGTTAAAGGTGGCAGAGAGTGCTCGCATAAGCTTTTATTCCGAGGCGGAGTAGGCTCAAGAGGTATGGAGAGAACAACCCTTATGAAGGCGACTTAAGGTGCCCCTAGAATTGAAGGGCGTGTCCGCGCTTCTCTTGAGGAGCAGATTCGCCCGAAGGATAAAAAGGACTTCACGGGTAAGCCTGCTCACCGTTTCTGGCCAGGCAGAGCGGCGTCGGCCTGTTCCACCGGTTCTGATGGCAAACCGCCTCACTGTGGCCGCGGAGCTTGAAGCCCGGGTGGCAGCGGTAGCGTACCAAGCGGCCGTTGTTGAAGATGAAGCTGAGACCGTTCTCGGGGGACCGCGGCGCCGGGCAGCCCAGGTAGTCCTCCCGTGAAGACGGTCCCGAATGCGTGGCTGCGCACAACCGAAGGGAAAACGAACGGGCGCATGAGCGTCCACCGCGGCATTTGCCGCTTCAGGGCTCGCGTATCCCGAATCTCCATGCGCTGCACAGACAGCTAAGAAGAATTGCGCGAGAAAAGCGCGGTACAAGTCGGTACAGAAAATTACTGCTGTTAATGCCGGTGAAGGCGATGCATGCCTCGCACCTGAATGGTTACAGAGGCAGAAAAACGCGTTGACAGCGTAATGTCGATGTAAAAGCAGCTGCATCCGTTGCTGTTCTCCCCTCGTTCAACGTATCTGTTCCATTTCGTGCAGATTAATTATACACTGCGGCGCTCTTCACAACTTTTTCTCTCCCGCGCTTAGGAGAAAACAAGCGCCAGACCGAGCCTCCTCTGGACGGGTCACAGCCGCTGCCACGTGATCTCCTCGCACCACTGCAGCCTGGCCTTGCTTGCGAATCGCTAACGACCATTGCGACACCGAACGACTCTCGTTGAAGTCGTTAGGAAATCTGCGGCCACGTAAATCAGCACATTTGTCTTGGCGCGGTGAGCTTGTACCTGTAGAGAGGCGGGTGGGGGAACAGCGTCAGATATGCTGGCTTGTGAGTCACTATGATGAGTGCGTAAAGAGCGACACCTCCCCCGATTTTTCTCTCTGTGACCAGCGCATCGTGCCGTCCTTGCGTCCGCTCAGCCAGCCCCCGCAGTGTTGCGGCATCGCGCCGGCCCTGACATCGCGCGGCCGATTTGGGCTTGCACGGGTGTCGCGCGGAGGAGGTGCCCCTCCGTATCGAGACGCCCTTGCGACACCGCCCGGCTCCAGACGCGGACAATCCTTTCTGGCGATCGCGGTCCGCATCGCGTGTCGGCAGCCTAACAAGCCGCGTTGTCTGCCGGGCTTTCACTTTTGCTCTTCCAACCGCGAACAATTACGCCTCTTCGTCTTTCGTCGCTGCGCGCAGAACGCGACGACGCCCAGCGATACACGTTTGACGCGGATCCTTTGGGTGCTACGGCCGAACGTCGCAGGTACAAATGCCAATCATAACTTGCGTTCTACCTGCAGCCTGTCAGCAGCATCCAACCGGGAAACCCTGAAGTCCCGGGAGGAGAGCCACTCGCTCGTTTAAATAATTAAACATGCCACTAAAACAGAACACCCTTCCAGTTATCTGGAATTCTTTTTGTACAACAGACGCTCGCTGCAGTAAATCCAGGTACAACAGGTGTGGCCTTACGTCCACACAACAGACTTAAGGCGAAGATTTGTTTGATAGGGGCACAGTTTAGTGCAAAAAAGTTCGTTTTAGCAGATATGGTTAAACTGTGAAACAGCGCTTTAAACGAGGACAGCGAGAGAAGAAGACACAGACACTGTGTCTTCTTCTCTCGCTGTTTTCGTTTAAAGCGCTGTTTCACAGTTTAATGATGAACCAAGTAGCCCAAACCTAAACTGTAGTCAGATATGGTATAAAATATTATAACACGCTAGGTAGTTGGGGTCACCATGGAATGAAATTCTAGAGCCCTTAAATTTTTATACTAATGAGGCTGATGCACACAGCAGTTTTTCTGCAACTGAATAAGTATGCGTGACCAAAGCAACATACTCCGGTGTAAACATCTGTGGACAAGATAAGCTAACAAAATATTACCATAGCTTCCATTCAGTTTATCTAGTTATTTATTATGTGAAGGAAAGTTTGACATCCACCTGAACGCAGCCAAACGGCTACAAAGAAAACTTTCCTTCGTAGAAACTTACTCAACCTTGGGGATTTCCCCTAAATCTGGTCGATTACACAAGTTATTTACTAGCGCTCGTGCATTTAGTTATAGAAAAAGTTAACTTTCTTAACAAAAATTTGTTTTATGTGACGTTCCCCGTTAGTAGAATGCAGCGTCCATTTCACACAAGATATTTTTTCTTTGGTTAATGCCTAGCTTAATGTCTGCAACCAGCCCTCGTTCATGGAGGAAGGAAAATGTTAGGAGGGAGCATGACGTCAGGCGGCCCAGCATTGGCAAGCCAACCTCCTCTCATGCCGCATTATCCTCTCTTCGGGCTCCTCCCGCGCAATGCATCATGGAAGATGCACCTCTTTGAGGCGCGGCGCGGTAGCATTTAGTGGCTCCGGCTGGCAGGTGGAACCGAGCGGCGTCGCCGAAGTCGCCGTACGAAATTTTTCGCCAGCGTTGCGCTCCCACCCTCGTATCGTGTAAGTAGTGTCGCTGTTCAAAGCGACAGGAGACGTAGATCCCATGCTCAGGAAGCACCTTCACGAGCGGCGAGCCGAATTTAACTTCTGACGTTTATCGCTCGAACGCGCCGCCGTAAACTTTCACAAGCAGGGCGCGGCCGACAGGTGCGTGGTGTTTGCTTGGTGTGCTTTGACGATTGCATTTGGCATTCTGCTGGGAGTCATCGCGCCACCTTCCCTTTGCATCATAGCGCTGTAACGAGTGTCCTATCATATGAGAGGCCGTGCGAAAAGCTTTGGTTTCGCTCGCTTGCGCATTTGCATACGCTCGCCTTATCGGTGCTCCGGCATAGTGGCACGTTGTGCGTGCCGCAATTGTCGGGATCACGTTTGTGGTGCGTTGCTGTCTTCTTCGGTGCATTGTAAAACAAAAGGTGCAGAAGCACTGATGTTGGGTGCGGGCGCAGGAAGAACGGATCATTTTTCGCCTCACGTCGCAGGCAGTGCGCGGACTGGTTTTCCGAGGACTGCTCAATCCGTCCGATAGGTATATGGGAAAAACGAATTCTAGATTATACGCCTGGAAGTTGGGAAGATAAAATGACCAGAACCGAGAAAATGCGGCGTGTTTTGTGAATTAAAGGATAAGGCACGGATGTCGTACTCTGTCATCTCCACTTTTGCACGGCGGCGGCACACAACACTTCGACTGCGGCGTGAACTTGGACAGATCCGAAAGCCCAATAAAGATGATTTCCGTCTCTCCCGTCCGACCACTGCGCCTGCATGATCAGCCCGCAGCGTGCGTCGGGCTGCAGGCAGCGCTGCGCGCAACGCCCGGACGGGGGCTCGTGTCCGAAACCCGAATGCCCGTACGGCGCGGCAACCGAACGGACAGATCATGAAGGAAAGAATTCTTTCCTCCATGGGACAGACGCACAAACTTTTCTTTCCTCCATGCTCTCGCTGTGGTTAGAATCCCTAGACCGGGTTTCAGAGTATCGCCACTCTTTCACTGTTACATGCCGCCAACAGCACCCATTGTTCGAACCGCGTCACGTGACATTTGTTTTCCCCGGAAGACCAATGTACGCTGACATTTTGGTGCCTCTGTGTTGCCGCATGGGCGCATTCTCCGATAAATCGTGATTTTCAGAGCACAGTGTGGCTGTATGACACGTTGAGAATGAGTTTCTAAGCCCCAGAGAGAGAAGCGATGTTGTGCTGCTCTGTACTGGGCTGTGTCGGCAGGCTGGAAGGTTAAAACGCCTGCTTGGCTTCCCGCTGGGAAAGAACGACAGTGGCCTAGCGTAACCTACAGGCACCAGAAAAGCGCAGCTTATTTAGTGGCTTAGCGTAACCAAGAGCCATTAAATAAACTACGCTAGCGTCACTGAGCCTCACCCTGTCGCACCGGCGGGCTGTCTCGAAATCCTCGAAAAGTAAACAAAGCTGTCATGGTTGGCAAGCGGCGGCCGGACAAATTCCGCCCGCCAATTTCGGCCGCAACAGGGCGCATACAGCTGACCACCCTGTCGTTAAGCACCAAAATAGCTGCCGCCGTGCGTAAGTGCGTATGTTATTTACTGGCTCTAGTTGTAGCGTTAAATATCCGTTGGAAAGCGTCGAAGACAGCTTTAGCATCAACGTGAGCGAATGGTCTAACGTGTTCGGGATATTCATTCATTCACTCATTCATTCATTCAGGCTCATCTCAGCAGCACGTTTTCAGCCAGGTTTATTTCCACTATTTCACGTTTACTACCTGACATTTTTACAGTATTGAATTTGTAATTTGTTTCGAGCCTTTATATGAAAACGTCTAGTGAAATGCAATGAATTGCTAGCTTGACATGACGCGTTAAGTTAGGCTCGGAGCGTGTGATAAAACAGTTCTAGCTAAAATGTGTTAACCACAAAATGCGCCTTTGTAATAGTTATATTTGTCATATTTATATTAGTCACAATCAATCCGAAAAGAAATTTGTTAAAGCCTGGCGTGGGTGGGGTCTATGTAACTATGCGCTCTTAACTGACATCGAAATTCACTGAAATTCATTCTTAGTGGTAAGGGTAATGATCCTGAAGCATTGTCGTAGAGTCTACGCTCTTATTTAGTGCACGCTCCAACTGTACAACACCGCCCTCAAGCGTACACTCTAAAGCAATCTTGTGGTTTCATCCTCATCACAATGCATTCGGTGCAGTGAACAAAAAGGTTTCGACGAATGACGACATACGATTTGGCTCAAAAGATCGCGCGGTGGTATGGTGGTATCGCGCACTACAGGCACTAGCTTCTGCACAGCGCAGATCACATTTCTCATTCACCGAAAACATTTTCGTTGGCGGCACGGATTGGTTATTTGAGTGCATTGTGGGGAACCCCAACTGCGGGATCGCCTTGCAGTGCCCGAAGGCGGAAGCGCTGAATCGTTGTTCTGCCGGCAACTTTCGACTGGTGGCCTTCTTTGGCGACGAGACGAAGCCAGCCAGAAGTGACTTCATCCTTTGACCACGCAACGTGTTTGCAAAGTGCGGCCGATGCTGCCCCGAATCCAACCATTCGCTTTCCTTGCCACTGGTCCCGCCGGCCCGTCGTGCTCAGCCTCCAGCCTCCACCGCTCGGACGAGAAAGTGCGCCTGCAGCGAATGGCGCTCTCTCGAGGCGGGGCCGCGCCCACTCGGCGTGCACAACCGGGCCAGGCTTTCTCCCGTCAATGCCCTCGGGGCCAGGCCAGGCCGCGGGCCGTCGGCCGATGGGCGCGCGGAGTCATGTGGCGGGATCAAGCAGAAGGTATACGTACAACACGCGCGCTCATCACAGGCGTAGCAAGCGATGGGCGCCTCAGTGGCAAGGAGCGGCCGACTCGGGGGTCAGAGTTTGCGCGCTCCCACGACGTGAGCGGGGAGCGGTCACGCGTGGGAAGGGGGACTCCTGGCAGCATCGGACGGAATCGAAATCTCGAACAGCAAAATGGGTGTCCTGCACTGATTGTGACCTTTCACAGGTGTGTTGAGATGACGCTTTGCAGTGAAGTCTCCTGCTCAAAAATACGTTGGGAGGGGAGAGAGAGAGAGAGAGAGAGGTAACTATACTCGGCTTCACAAGACAGATAATATCCAGATGTTACGCCAGGTAATATCACGTGAAGGGGCGAACGTAAAGGTTTGGGAGACATTATACATCTACCCCAGTCGCTGCATCAATTCAACAGCGCGGTGAAAGGGTTTCGCGTGGAGAGTTCGTAAACCTATAATTTGACAGCGTTGAAACTAATGACAGCGACAGGTTTACACGTCGACCGTTCGTAAACCTATAATTTAACAGCGTTAAATCTACGAAGGCAAGGCTTTATGGACACCGTTCCGAAGCCTATCATTTCCTTCCGTGAATCGCACAACCCTTTCCATCCTTCCTGTACATGCCGACATGCAGTTTTGGCATTGTTCCACCGTTTCGAGGCCGTGATGATAGCCTTGCGTACCAGCTGCTGACATCAAAGCTCAACGCGGCCACGGCGCCTCGTAACAAAACGGCGAGCCGCTTGCTTCGTAACTTAAAGCAGTGTACCACGCCTACTCTCAGGGCCCCTCAAGTCGGCGTCTGGGACGTCGCAAATCCGCATATGTTACCGCCTCTCCGGATTCGCCCTGCTTTCGTTGCCAGTGCATTTCGAAGTTCGTACACAGCGCTCGTTCTACGTATACCCTCGAATACTGCGCTGCCGTATTCAAGGGTTGCCCAGTTCGAGGCACTGCAAACAAATCTCGCCAGCGTCCAACGTCACGCGGCGTACACCTTTTATCGCCGTACAACGCCGAAGAGGGAGCAACTCCCCTACGCTGGAATTTCCTCCACCAACCTGCTCCGGCATGCCTCCTGGAGGCCACCAAGAATTGCCCTGCGGTCCGCGCCCGAACCAACGAACAGGCCGTCTTCTGCCGCTCCTTACGCGCACGCAACGCCATGGCTCATCTTGGCTGCCCCGTGCAGCAGCTCTATGGCGCCAGCTCCCATCTGACCACACTGGAACATTCCCGCCCGATGACGACGACCTCAGGACTACAATGAGGGCTGCCCAACGGACTGCGTGGTGCAGCACTGGTGTAGTCAACAACTCTGTGGTGAATAGCTATGAACATTGGGACCCAGGCTGGGCCCGCAGGCCTATTGGTATTGGCACACTGCCTTCTGTGGCCCTTGCAGGCTTGGGTCTCCCAGAATATGTATGCTAATAAAGTATTATTATTATTATTATACCTGCATTTCTCCAGCCGCCACACTAGGCACTGCTCCCTCTCGCGGCGGCAGCCGCAGTGCGACCAAGCTCGGAAGTTGCGTGCGCGCCAGCTTGCTGCCCCCGCAGCATTCCTCGAGCCGCAGGCTCACCCGGGACGGCTGCGCTCGCGAGCGGCCAACGCCCTTGGCAAAGCGTCGCGCACCCAGCCCGTCAACAAACAGTCTGGCGAAGGCACAGGCGCGCACGTGCTCGCGCACTATGCGCGTGGGTTGGAGACGCCTCTCGGGTCCACGGCTCCAACAGGGGTTGGACGTCGCCGCCACATGGGCGGGCAGCAAGGGGCGACGCGGACACTAGCGGCTACCTCGCTTTGCAAGAGGCACCTGAGAGATCGGGATTTGTTAGTTGGGCGGCAGCTGATGGCAAGTCTTCCGAGGGGTGTGCGTGAGTGAAGAGCCTCAAAGCCTGCCATTAGCGCTGGGGTGAGCGTCCAGGGCGACTAAACGCAGCGTGCGAAAAGTGGCCTGTGCTCTCCCCGCCACCGCCGCACGGCGGTTTCCCGGTCGGCGCCGCTTGATCTCAAAGTTTATTCTCTCTCGGCAGCTGCGCGCTCTAGGAAGGCGAACGCTCCCGCCTTGATTGCGACGGCCCGACGCTGATGGAAATAAAGGAGACGAAAGTAACGCAGAAGAGGCAGAGACGACTGCCACGGCAATGAAGAGCGCTCTGCTTCCCCGAAAGAGCGTGGAAGGCACCGAAAAAAAAATCGCTGAGGGCGATCAACTTCCGGAGCGGCGTGTTTACGTTGTGGGAGACTTCGCCGGGAAGAAGTCGGGTGCTAGACGGCGAGGGTGAGTGAAACACGGCGGGCGCTGAATTCGAATTAAGCGATAATGCGGCCCGCAAAGTGCCGCGAAGCGTTTAGGTGAAGGGCGAAAAAAAAATATATATATATATATATATATATCCCGCGGAGCGTTTCTCGAGGAAGGCTGTATCGGCTTTATGGCGTAAGGACCGTTCGCATGATCGTTTATTCGCCTAAAAAAATCAAACCTGAACAATATGACTGGCAGCGGTGTGTTGGCGCCGGCCTCCCCGATCTGCGCTACGTTTTTCTACAAGTATTTCACGAGAACAGCATTGGCGACCATCACTTCGCGATGGCCCAACGCCAAACGATACGTGGTTGTCAAACCGTGATTCAGTGTGTCTGCCGCGTAACCGGCTTGACGAAACTGTGCATCCTTACGGACTTGCCATACCGCCGAGATGCAATCACGCACAGCTCGGGTACGGAAATCTCCCTCCAAGGTCCCCCCCGCCCGTTCGTCGCTTCGTTTCCGGCCGGACTCCGTAAAATGTCACGGTGAGTTAGACGCGCATGCACTAGCCGAGAGCTCTGTGACCTGCACAATGCTGCATGCGGCTTACGAAATTAACGATGGAGCATAGCTAAACCCTTCAAGAAAGCGGTGATAATTATACACCTGCATGCGCTTGCCGAGACATGACTCGCATAAGAGCCCCCGACGCCCTCAAAAAATAAATGAAGAATGAAGTTTATATTCGATTTTTCGCACTAATCCATTTCCGGGTGCGATATGTGAACCTAGGGGCATGATTTCGGGTTGAATATTGCTTGTTAAGCAAAAAAAAAAAAAAAGGCTTAAGTTGTTTCTGTGTTGTGAAGTGGTGGGTAGCTCAAGTAAGGTCAGTCGCTCCTTTACTTTTTTACATCAGTAGCTAGCGTCCGCTTCGTCTGTTCATTCAATGGGATAGACATGTCTGGCCAGTCTGTTTAGATGCAACGTTACCTAAGTGTTTTTTTTTTTGTTTTGTTTTTGTCTGGATTGCGTTCCTAGATTGATTAAATGTTGTTTTCGACCATAACGGTGCCATTAAAACGTTTGCTATAATGCGTACAGTATAGAATACGGCTAATTGTCTTGACTGCCACTAGACATACCTAACTACCGACAAACCGGTGTTGTCGCAGAGTGATATTCGCAGCTTTGTAGTCCATTTTTAGCCAGAAATCCACGACGCTTCCCAGCTTACGCATGTTCGTGCATTCCGGTCGCTCAAATTTATTGGGTCCCCGTTTCTTAGGCAACCAAGGACTAGGGCTTAAAATAATTTTCTACCATTACGCGGTGCTTTTGCAGCTGACAAAACAAGCGGAAGTAATTACCAGCGCCGTTTGAGCGAAGCTCGAACAACATGAGCTCTCGGAGACTCGCGGGGGTACTGGGTTTATATTTAGGGCCCACACGAGGCGAGAAAAACATTTCACGATCCCGGGTCCCAAAGAGCCTACAGAGTCGCTCGCCAGGGACCTTGACTGTCAAGTTGCAGGCAAGGCGAGGACGCCGAGGAGTGCCACTGTCGCCAATTTACAGTGGCAGACGCCGCTTGGCGCCCTGCTTGGCCTGCGACGCGTGCCCCGTTTCCTTCCGCCGCGTTTCCCTAGCAAGGGGATGAACGGCGCACTAAATCCGACAACCACAGCTTGTGAACTGCGAAAAGGGTCTACTGTGTTATCAGCAGCGCTTCCGCCAAATTCCAGCCTGCATTTGAAGGATGCTGCTTGTTTGATTATACGCTCCATAAAATCACCGCAAGCGCGCTTCACCACAGCGGCCCAAAACGACAAACCATGTGACAAAATTTGCGACTTCGGCGAATAACTATGCCGAGAATGCGATTGAAGTCGCACTGGTCTGGGACAACAGCGCAAGCTTAGGCCTCGTCCTTCGCCGCATGCGTCCCGCTCCTTTCGCGTCATTGCGTGGAGCCCACCTGCGGAGATTTCTTGGCGGGTATGCGAATGGCCTTCGCTCGTGTGAAATTCGATGCGCCCTGCGAGGGAGCCTCGCAGGGCTGCCTCGCGTATTTTGCTTGGGCGTAGCATCAACTTTGCGCCTAATAAATCTTTAAGTCAGGCGCGAGAAAATCAGAAGGGAGTAAAGCGATCGCACCCATTGTGTCCCACCGGCCACAAATCTCTTTTTCATTTACTTATTTCGTGGCCTAGCCGGCCCGAGCTTGCAGAGGAGCCGCATCGCTCTCGACTTAAGTGGGACGCCGTGGCCTCGAAAATGAAAATCACGTTCCTGCGTTCAGAAGCAGGCTCTGCCCATTGAGAGCACAGTGCAGCGGCGGTCGGGAAAGCTGCCTCGCGCCGCCGTGCACAGCGCTAAGGCCAGCGGCAGGAGGCAGCGAGAGTGCCCGCTCGGTCAGGCGAAGAAAGCGGCGCTGCACCGCAGCCGCCGAGCAGCCGATTGCCGCCGGCCCGGTGCCTGTTCCAGCGCTTCCGTGCAGCGCACTGGGAGATATCGCACGGCTCCACAATCCGTAAGGGCCCGCTTTAATTGGGCAAGGAAACGAAACGGCGCGTGCGTAGAATGCCTAGGCACAGTTGCGAGCATGCGCGATATGATTTACCCACGAGCCTCACGTGCACCCTGAACGCGACAAATACACGCCCATGTGGCCCTTAGTGTTCACTCACGTGCGGCTGCCTATCGTGGAGCGCCAAATCTCGCCGCTCGGGTCTAAGTTTGTCCTTTGGGAAGCCCCGTGCCCCATTCGTCCAGCCCTGCCCCTGACTGTGTACGAGCCGTTCATGGTTTCCGCGCGTGCAATGACTTCCAGAGGCCCGCTGAGGATTCCGAGTCACCAGATCCAACGCGTCAGTCTTCTGACTCGGGTATCACGTGACCTAGTGGATCTCCTGACTCGTTGGATCTAATGACCCGTTGGACCTAGTGACCATAAGCACCGCTGAGCCCAGGTTGTCGACTGTAACCGCAGAACCGTTACTTCTTAAGCATCGTGGGCGTGTACTGAAGCTGCATGAATTCCGTTATACGCTTAATTGCATAAACTAACAGCACATTGGCGATGCGCCCAGTGGCAACTTTTCTTCAACCCTTGGTCCTGTCCGACACGATAACTGAAGTACTGATTCGCGAAATATTTTTGGTTGTGATACTTCGTTTTACAACCGAAAATTTTACTGCAAGTGGGCAAGGCGTCATTACCCACGCAGGTAGGTAGTAACCAGCATACAGTTGCCACCACGGGGGAAAAGAAACGTGTCAAGCTTGTGGTGGTTACGAGCGAGACGGACCTGCTTTCAAAAGTTATACGCGGCCAATTGTCCTCACTCCCTTAGGGCGATAGCAAAAATCATGCACCGGCCCCTCCGTCCAATGACGACGATGGGTAATTGAACGCGACGCTTTCTCGTGACGGATTCTTTGGTTGTCTGCGTTTTCCAAACCGCTTCGACCATGTCGAAATCGAGCAATCGGATAGACGCCGGCTTCATAACGCTAGCCGTGTTCGGTTCCGGCAACTGAAAGCGTTTTTGTCTCTCACTTCACCCACGATCATTCATTGTCACCGTCAGAGAAAGTTGGCTTTCCTGCTGCAGGGCGTTTCCGCGTTACATACGCCACCACTGAGAACACCAAAGTTGAAAAACAGAGCTGAATCGCGGCTCGTTGGCCACGATTGGAATGTAGTCCTGAAATTTCAAGCCTGCAGAGTACACATGGCCACGCATGAGGGCATTCACACCGTTCCACTTCATGGGCTCCACTGCACGCAACAATGGGAAAGGTCTTCGCATGATGCAGCGGCGGGCCCTCCTCTGGCGCTCGACGGCTGCCCGAGGCCGGCGAGAAAGCCTTTCGGAGCGGATCCAATATCGGGGCCATCGGCGGCGCGGGCCGTTCGTCTTCCCCGCTGCCTCACGCCCCTCGCGCTCGCTCCGAGCATCGTACGCAAATCGGAGGGACCCGTGCGTGGCGGCAGCTTTTTGCGCCAAAGCGTGTGTGACCTGCGCCGTGAGCCGTGCTCGCGAGATAAGAATCCGCCGGCCGCGAAAACAATGAACAAACTG
The DNA here is from genome assembly GCF_048455015.1 of Haemaphysalis longicornis. Lineage (NCBI taxonomy): Eukaryota > Metazoa > Arthropoda > Arachnida > Ixodida > Ixodidae > Haemaphysalis > Haemaphysalis longicornis. The sequence goes on from NW_027526335.1 coordinate 1,608,419, forward strand.
CAAAACTGCAGCAAATGGGAAGCGTCCTTACATTTGCAAGTACCCTCGCCACAGGATCGTTAAAGGAAGAGAAGGAAATGGGGGGAACGAGAGTATTCGCGACGCTATCGAGGATACCTTGCTCCTACGGCAGTCTTAGAGGTGACGCGGGCGGTGTCGGGACTAGTCACGAATTTTAACGGGCAGGGTCAAGCGAGTGAGAGGTGGAAGGGCATCAATTAACAGAATAAGCCATCGTCAGATCTACCGTTCTGTGCGGTCAATGACCCGGAAAAATAAGCAGCAAGTAAGGTCACTGGTACACTTCGCTATTGCACTTCGTCCACGCTAAGACAGAAGCGCCTGTCTGTGCTAGACTCTTTAACGCCGCTCAAAAAAGACAAGAAGAATACCACGAGTACGCATTGAAACTATGCCCAGAGTCATTCAATGCTTCTCTGGTCATGAAACTCCCGGCCAAGTTTCGTGCGGGGACAAAGGCCACCGCGAGGGGCGCCGCCACAGATTGGAGGGCATCGTGCGCGGCCACCGCTGCTCTGTAGCCAGACCGGCAGGCAGGAACGCAGTAGCAGCATGTCTGTTCACACTAAATTTTGTCGTCGCTCACAAAATGACAAGTCCATTTCAGCGGCCCACGACAGCTAAAGCGAAAGCGCACTGCTGATAAGGCGCCGAGCGCCCGTTCCCTGCCAAACGCGCTGCGCCCGCTTCCACTGCTGCCCTCCGATCGACACCAGCGCCCCTGGGCAGCGCACGAAGCTCTCCCATAGCGAGTCTGCGGAGTTTCATGACCAGAGAAGCATTGAAGGACTGCGCTAAAACTACCAGCGTTATTACTGCAGACTGGTTGAGCGACTCTTTAGGAATCATATATGCTTAGTGAATGCGTAGAAATTAAGTTCTAGATAAAGATAATCTGTTCCCTGCTCGGGGAACAGGGTAGTGTGCACGCACGGCGTGGTTGCTCGCAAAGCAACGGCCTCGAAATAACACTTTTTGTAGCGTAAGCTACACTGGCCGAGGCTGAGCGGTTTCGCGTGTGCCGTGAAGGGCCGTTCTGCGCAAGCGCGAGAAGCATTGGATTGGTTTGGATAGGATCGGATTGGCTTGGCTTGGATTGCATTTGATTTGGATTGGATTGGATTGGATTGTGTTGGATTGAAATCCAATCCAATTGGAGTGCGGGTGCTGAACCTTAGCTCACGCTACGTATATGCTGGCATAGCCGAGCTAAGCCACTGCTAATTTTTTTGCTTGTCAATATCTGCTACGTAGCCTGACGGTGCAGGACCGACTCGGCCACGCGGGGTAGGCCACGTGTCCAGCGAAAGGGCGAAGGGAGCGATAAAAGTGCGCTCAAGTGGTAGTAGGCTGACACCGTGCAAAGGCAGTAGCGGCGCGCGCCTTACAAGGAAGTGGGGCGCGTGAGTGCACTGTTTTTAAGTGCGAATGCACTTTATAAGCGACCCTGAATTCCGGCGACCGCCGTCCGTCCACATAGCAACAGCGGCGGGTGCACGCGCTCCTCGTCTTCCTTGGCAACGGGGGGAGATGGGGGGAGATGGGCGCGGGGGGAGATGTGCCTGGCCGCTGACATGGCACATACCCACGTGGGGGATTGGCCAGGAATCTCCTCGTCTTCCTTGGCAACGGGGGGAGATGGGCGCGCGCTGCCTGGCCGCTGACATGGCACATACCCACGTGGGGGATTGGCCAGGAATCGGGCGTGAGAAGGGCTAATGCACCCGCTTAAAGGTACTGACACGAAATTTTTAAGCTGAGATCCGCTCTAGCAATCAAGTACAACGACAACACAAATAGGTGTCTGTGCATGGCACATACCCACGTGGGGGATTGGCCAGGAATCGGGCGTGAGAAGGGCTAATGCACCCGCTTAGCGGAGTACTGACACGAAATTTCAAAGCTGAGATCCGCTCTAGCAATCAAGTACAACGACAACACAAATAGGTGTCTGTGAATAAATGCATCTTTCTTTCTTTGTAGTTGTGTGTGTGTGATCTCTCTTTCGCGAACATTACCGAACCGCGCAAATTCAACTCGTGCATTCGCACTTTAACATTCTTCCCCTCGGGGAAATGCGGGGAAATTTTTGACGTAGCTTGCAGCAGACAAAGCGAAAAGGAGGTAATTTGAGAGTTCAGTGGGTGCGCAAGAACATGCGCGATACGTCTATCAACGGAGTCTTTATCGCAGCCGCCGTCTGCACCTTGCAGTATTTCATACGCAGTTTTCTGTCTTCGTCGATAAATTGTGCTACATCACTCCTCTGGTCAATGAACCTGTATGTTGGAACTTTATTTTTAAGGGGACCCTTAAACTCGGCCGATAAGCATTTTCACTCTACATCAGGCTTGGCAGCACTGCGAAAGCTTTTGTTATCGCCTGCATGTCAGCAGATACGCCTTTTAGTTCCTGCTTTTCGTTTGTTGCGGAACTCTTTGAACGAGTGTCTATCCAATGCTCTTATTGCTGCAACCGAAAGCAAGCCGGCCGACAGCCGCTATGACATCAGCCCGAGTGACGTCACTCAAGATAGTAAAGAATGCCCAGACCTAAAGAGAACGAAAAAATTACACCATCTCCCCGAAGGGAACTATGTGGTGATGCAAAGCAGAATTGTTGGCGTCCATTAAGCTCATCGGACGGTGCAGCGTGTCTCAACCGAAGCAGCAACTGAGGAAGTGGCGCGCGGACCGTGTTTATTTTATAGAGCAGATGAAGTGGAGAGGAGGAGATGAGAGAGGAGATGCGCATGCGCGCTTATCGCGCAGCTGGTGTGTTGGCGTTATGTTGAGTGATCTGGTGTTTAGTAGCGCCAGAGGGAATTCCACGTCCGGGTCCACACCGGTGGCAAAGGCACGCAAGTACTGTTGTGTTACGGTGAATAGGCGGTGGTGCTCGAGGCGCCGAATCTCGTCCATCATGTTCTTGTCGATGTTGTCTCTGTGGCAGCATCGGTAGTCTCCATCAGCGTGGGTGAGGTAAAGGTTGTTGACGTTGGTGCACCGGCTGAGAGCAACGTACACGCCCTCATCTTTGCAGCTTTGTCTTCTTCTCCCTCTTCTTGTTTAGGGGTTCCCCTACGGGAAGATGACGACGGTGGTTGAACGCGAAGCTGTCTCGTGATGGATTCTTTGGTTGGCCAATCCCTAGGGGCATCCTGCCAAAATCATCATCAGAAGCGCTGGGGACGGGGCGAGAGCAACGTACACGCTCTCCTCTTCGCAGCTTTGTCTTCTCCTTCTTCGTCTTGAGCGGTTACTCTGAGGGAAGATGACGACGGTGGTTGAACGCGAAGCTATCTCGTTATTGATTCTTTGGTTGGCCAGTCCCTAGGGGCATCCTGCCACAATCATCATCAGAGGCCCTGCGGACGGGGCACGGACGCGGGACATCCCCCCGAGCAAGAGACGCTAACATCCTCCTCTAAAGTTTTCAGTTCGTCGTTTCTACTGACGTTCGGCTTCGCGTGCCTTCGTTGTATCAGTAGCTTCTTGACGTAGTTTGAATGAGTCAAGAACATAAGGCGCGTTCGTTGCACTTGCTCCTGGCTTGGTTTTGTAGCGCAGTGGGAAGAGCGCCGCGTACATTCCGTTGCGGCCAGAGAGTCGTGGGATCGAAACCGGGCGCCGCTAACTATTTTTTTTTATAGTGTAGGGGGAGAGGTGCGGACAACGGACGGACGCCGGACATAGCCCCGAGCAAGAGATGCTTTGCATCTAAAAATCTTTTAAACAGGTTTTTACGTTATCTGGTGGGAATATAGCCGTGACAAGTGGCTGGGGTACTTGTGACCCCCTAATCTAAATACTGTATTGGCTACGTTCTGAAAGCATTCCCGATTTTGAAAAATAAAAGTGAAACGCATCGAAGCGTCCCGCTGAACATAAAGCGCATTTTTTTTCCAACAGGTGGGCGAACTTCCCCAACAGGCACAGAAATGTCTAACTCCCCTTGATGAATGTGACCAAAGCTAAAGAAGAGAACATCGCTATCTCAGTGGTCAGCTTGAAGGGTCTTTTCTTGTTAGTACACCAGCGAGGTCGCAGAGCGAAATTAGCTTTCTGGTTTCCGCCGGTGCCAGAAGAAGACAGCTTCCATCCCTGCAACACCCGGAAGTAATACGCCCGGCATCGCTGACAGGCGCGGCTCGCGGTTTTATTATTCTGTCGGCCTTGGACGGCGCGTTATCAGTGCCGCTTCGGGACTCGGGGTTAAGGTCGAGCGCTTTAGTGGGGGCCCAATCAAGGGCCTGATTAATGGTGCGAGGCGATAACGCAAGGATGCGAAGTTTCCTCTTTCGGCCTTCGCTGGCGTCGACCACGCCGAGAGCGTTCCCTTCCTTTCAATGGCGACCGTGGGTGGCCAGTTGCACGCTCGCCGAGCGCCAAGCGCGCACTTCGGTGCCTTGGCAGCCTCGCTGTGCGCGAGGGGGCCATTTTTCTTTCTAGCCTGCAGCGACTCCTAATTCGCCAGAGAAGCGTGATATACGGCAGCCCTCCAAGATGTTCGTCGCTGACCTGTGCGACACCGAGGTTTTCTTTTCGTCTCCAGCGAACTACTACGGATTGAGGCAAAAAAATATCGGAAGCTGAAAGTTTAGGATTTTGTTCGTTAATGCCGATGCTATTAAACTCTCTAAAATGCACCCGATCCACTTTAGCGGAGTGAACATTTAGTAAAGCTGTTGACTGGGCTAGTTGCACGGTTATTCATAGTGGTGATATGTAGCGCAGAAAGTAGGACGTTAGCGCGTGTCCGCGTATATATTTCTCGTCCCCGTGTCTTTTTTCTGCGCTACATATCACCACCAGGGAGAACATTCCTTTTGAGGTTCTTTATTTTCACGGCTATAGGTCAATTTTGCAAGTTAAACGTTTCTACAGTGAATAATCAAGCTCAATATTACGAAGGTTTTTCTGAACACATGAACCGCAACAACACATCCTGTGAGACTACATGAGCACCTAGCGGATACCACAGGACAGTATCCAAGCCATCACGAAAGACTATAGACGAATTGACACGAGTGGGCCGTTTCCGAACAGCATGCAGCGCACCTCCATCGTGCACCCCCTCAAAACTACCGGGACTTTATCAACGACGATCTGGGCTGAGATACGAACACGATGACATCCGTGTATCTCGTTTGCTCCTCTCAGTGAGAAGCTGGAGCATATGGAAGAGGGAATTTTGGCACTCTTTGAATGAGGCCGGAGTATCCGCAGACGTTGCCGCAGTCGGAAGTTTCGACCGTGAGTGCGGTTCTTTGATCCCGGAGAGAAGGCGAGGCCAAGCAGGAAACCGGACGTCCGGCGGAGGGCCGCTGGCGGGGAGCGATAAATGGGGCCCCCTGCGCTGTTGTGTGTTGATGGGCGTTAACGCGGCTGGAACGCGCCCGGTTAGCCGCTACTGCAGGAGGCACCTGCAGCGCTACTGCTTCGCCCGAGGTGCAGCTGCAACAGAAGTTTACGTTCTCGTTGTGGCCATTCGGTTGCCTCCCTCGTAGCCTCGGCCCCGAATGGCTAAGCTGCAAGTTCCTCACGTGCAGTAACTTTGTTAATTGGCCTTTATAAGGCGAAGGCGTCATCCATCGAATGACGTCCGGAGATGCAGATTTCGTCGTTCTGTGAACCGCTTCCTTTGGTACATAAACTGTGTACATAGGCTCCTTGACAGAAGGAATTTCCCCGTGTCCCGGTGGTGTTCCTCTGAACAGAATGCACAAAATTTGCTACGTTTGTATCGGTCATGTAAAATATAGTGCAATAAACTTGTTGCTTGAATAAAGCGGGTAACTCAGTCGCATGTGGAGGGTGACACATTTTGTGTTAATTTGTAGTTCGTGTCTTGTTTTGTCCCGTATACAAACATACCGTACACGTTCTGATTGGAGTGGCAAGTAAATACAATTCATAGCAGCCGCTAATAAAACGGCAATAATCAACTGCATATACATTGAGTTAAGTGAACGCTACTCGCACCTTTCATAAACTCTGGGGGGTCCTAATTTTTGTCCGCGCGAAAAGCACCCACTGCAGTTGACTTGTAGGAAAACAATACATGTATTCGGTGCCTTAATGTCGACCAACCTGAGAAGATTACGCCTTCAGGCCACGTCTAAATTGTGCTATAAGGCTACGCTTTCTTCCCTGAATTACTGCAACCTGTTACTGGTGATACCAGTGCTGCTAATAGATACGCATTGCAAAGGTAAATGGCTCCTGGGAAGGGCTTCTTGCTCTCCCCTTGTAAAAAAATGAATTAATATAATTGATGACCTTGGCCGTGAGGTCGGTTGTGAGAGTCCGAAACTACTTCAGTAGGGCGCATCATGTTCAAACGTTTTTCTTTTTTTCTAAAGAAATGGGTAAAATAATCCATACTACATTTTCCCGCTAACCCATCAAGAACGGCTCTACGGCGAACGATTTCTTGTTATTTTAGATTCTAAAATAGACGCCAGGCGCCCGCGTGCGCCGCTCTGTGCAAAACACCCGTCGAGTGCACACAACGGCGCCTCCGGCAGGCTCCGCTTGAAACAATGCAAGCGTCAGAGCCCGCGTACGTCAGCCCGTATTCTTGCGCCAGGGCGTTCGGGTGCCCCGTGCGCGGTCCCGGCCAGCTCTCAACTTGGAGGCTCTTCAAGGTTCCTATCTGTCTCTTGACGCCGAGCTTGTCGCCCTTTGACAGGGTCGCTCGCCCGTGTCTTTTGGGGTTAGTGGGACGACGCTTGGCGCGCGTGTCGTTGTGGTCTCGGAGGAAGCCCATGGGCGCGTCGCGGCTTTGCATAATGCCCCTCGACGCGCCTCCGGGAAAACAATAAAAAGGAGGGCCGATGGGACGCGCCAGGGTCCCGTGCCGTGCCGGCGGGAGGGGGGAGTTCCGCCAAGGAGAGACCGCACGCCGAGCACCATTCGCCCCCTAATCACGAACACGCGGGAGGCATTACTAAGCCGCACAGTTCCTCTCTCTCTGGGGTGAGGTTAGGATTAGTGAAGAGAACTGTGCTGTCTCCTCCGGCATGCAGTAGAAACGGCAATGGCAGTCGATGTCGCGGCTTTATTTGTGTCTGTATACGTCGCATGTTTCCGGTCATGTTGATCCGAATATTTCATATCGCCAGGATTGATAGAAAGAAGCTAACGGAACTATTAAAACGCCTGTCGTCGGCTATTTATATTCACCGGGTGGGGTTTCTGCACGGGAAAATTTGGAGAAGTCAATGATCTACGTTTCCAGCTATAAATGCAGCACGGGCAACTAGTTTACCGGCAACAAGTTTAAAGTTTACAATTCAATTATTGCATGGTGGGGTTAACCTCTTGTGGCGAGACTAGCCGGGCTTCGCTCACTAATTTCGTTTATCACACTGTGTTCGGTGAAGGATCACGCTGAGTGCAATTGCAGCGCCCGAGCGAATGACTCTGGACAAGTAAACGCAGAAAATAACATAGTTATTATAAATTTGCTACCACGTGGTTATCAATGACTCGTGAGTAGAAGAATGATATTGATGGTTGGACAAAATGAAAGCGAGCACGCGCTATGTTAAACAAAAGAAACGTGTTCGACAACAACGACGAAAAGAAAACGATTAGGAAAAATACATGATGAAGACGAGCGCGTTGTCGAAACGTTCAGACTCTGCTACATTTGCCGCAGGCAATGTATTATTTCTGATCGCCGAGTCTAAAAAACCTGCCAGCTCAGTCCTCTGGCCAACCACGCCATATTAAGCTTATTTATCTTATTCAGAGCTATAGGCGAAACGATAGCTTTGAATTCAGGCTTAGGTGCCTCAACCGCAATGAGTCCACATTGCAAAAAGTTCGAGCATTCCACCCCATCATAGCGAGAGAAATATTCTTCTCAGACAACACACTCCAACTACAGAAGATAACAAGATTATGCCGTGAGAACAGCAAAGCTTCGTTTTTCGCTTCGCTTTTTTTCATGCCTGATGGTCGCCGGATGCTAGGTGAACAACGTATGCTGCGAGAGTCCCAACAGAGAAGGTCCGTCTGTGCACCACTCCCCTCTCTACTGTGCAGACCACGCGTGCTTCCGAAGCCCTTCGCTCCCTCCCTCCGACGTATGGTGCATTCGCAAGTACGCAGGCACAGTCAGTCTCGCACGATCGATGTACCCGCACGCGCAGACGCAAAAGAGAGACGGGTACTAGGCGATACGCTCTCTCCTCCGAGAGCAGGGCTAGGCCCGGATTGGTCGGGTTATCGAAACAGGCAGTGTTATTGCTAAGCCGCGGCCTCCCGAAATAGCGAAGAGTCCGCGTGGCCATAGAGTCCGCGTGGCACCGCCTGTGCGTAGCCGCGTGGTTTCATCGCGACCTCGCGCGCGGGCAAGGGAAAGGCCCTTGCCGCATGCCGTCCCCGCTGTGTCCCGGCTAATTGCAACTCGCCTGCAGTGCAGTTGGAATGCGCCGCTCTCCGGCCTGTTCGATACGGAGCCGTTGAAAGAGTGCCAGATGAACGTCGCTGATAATTACCAGCGGCCGCTCAACCACCTCTCCCTCATCTCGTCCCTTTCTTTTTTTCCCCTGCGTCCGTCGCCGATTCCCCGATGGCCGTTCCATTCCATTTGGGAACGAACCGGGGCCGTCGTATCGCTTCGGCTTAATGGAGCTGCGCCTACAGAAACGTCTGTGTACGCACAGACGAGACGCAGGAGGCGGACGACGGGGCTGAGGAAAAGGATGTTACGAGTCGACTGCCGCATCGCTAATGACGAGGCCGTTGTGTACAGGACGCGTCGCGTGAGAGGACCCTCAGGAATGTCCGAATAAAAAGAACAGCGTTAATGTAATTGCCGCCTCAACTTCACAGCAGTGGTCTGCGCAAGAAGAAAAACGTTACTGACGCATTGGGGGAGATTTGTTGTGAGGGGGTGTGTCGGATCCTGGCGCGGCAGCCTTGCTGGCGAAGTGACCAGCGCCAAAACGTTGCAGTTTTGGGACCGCGAGTTTGTTTTTCCTTTCGCTGTCGGCTACAAGCGCTTGCGACATTCTGCAGGTTAATGAGGCAAGATTAGCCTAAACAGCGCTTGCTTTCGTCTAATGATCCGTATTTTCTGACGCGTAACCGCAGCGAAGCCGCGAAACCACACTTCCGTGGGCTCTGGGAGAAAATGTCTGCTGCCCATTAACGAGTTATGTGGGCTTGTTTCGGTAGTGCTGTTATGAACGAGTTTGGGAACGAGTAAAATCAAATTTGATCGCCTCCTTTCAGGCGATCGCAGCCCATTGAGGCCGGCAAGCTCACCAGAAAAGCTCATAGCTCAACAATGCGTTCTCTCGAGCCGTAGCGTCCTGGTGACATGTGGCCGATGATAGCGCGCAAGAGCAAGACATCAGCGAGTAAAAGTGTATTTTGATATGATTCATAATCTCCGTGCTTTCAGGATGAGCGGAAGAATAATGTGACAGTAGTATTCTTGCGTGGAAGACGTAGTTGGAATTAAGGGACGGGCATGGGCGTGACACGTCCTGCGCAGGGGGTACAACCGGCGAACCGCCCATTTAAAGGAGCCACGAGGACAAAACAAAAGTTTGTTTGATTCGAAAGACTAGGTGTTCCATAGTACCCCAAGCTCTTTCCCGGAAGCAAACGATGCTTTATTCACTGAGGAATAAGGCAATTTAAGCCAAATTTTTAAACCTGCTAAATTGTATATTTCGTGACGTGAACAATGGCGTCAAATGAGCCGGTACATGAAACAGATACTTAGTATGTCGACTCCACATAGCACCCACACGCGGGAATCAAACGGGAGCCGGAACTCGTGCCGAAACCTTGACGGCGGCCATTTTAAAAATACTAGTAAAACCTAGTACACCCGCAGCCTTAGTCATGGCATCGCCTGATTCGGACAACAAAGCTCTCGCCGAGGAGCTTGGGCTTGCATTTAACAACCTCACACCACTTGAACGCTCAATGCGTCTAAGTGCACGAGCGGCAGGAGTTGTGGGATACGCGGATGGACCGGAAAGCGACCATTCCGCGATAGCCACAACAGACGAACGCCCAACCTTCGGCACCGCTGCCTCGTCAGCCCCGTCGCGACGGACGAATACAGACTGGTACGTATGTGCCGTACTTCTATTATGGTTAATAATAGTTCAATTTCAGTAGCAGTATCGCTTATGCCAGTTGGCCGGTGTCGTGCATAGAAAGCCGTTCGCGCGAGCTCTCTGCTCCGACCAGAAAGATACACGAGCGTCAATGCGCGGTGTGTACGGTATTTTTTTTTCCAAGCTCAGAGAGCTGTGACGGCGATTTGACGAAGTCGGCGAAGAGTGCCAGGATGTCCCAGGAGTGAGCTAACGTAAGGGTCCCTGCCGTAATCACTTCGTCGGAAATGAAGCGAGCACACTCGTACTTCATTTAGCTCCCTTTCTCCTCCGTTTGCAAACTTCACAAAACGTAGCCACATCACATGAAAGGAGATCTCCTCACCGGCGGGGACGTCGCACTCCCTCGACGATTTGCCCGTTATATATGGGCATTTCAAAACGCAGCAACGAAATTTCATTGTAAAGTACTCGAACAAACAGAAGTTTTCAGTGGTTGTAAACTGGAAAGGAGTTCGTAACGACAGCAGCAAGCCAACACCATTCCGAAACTTTTGCGACGACTGGCACTATCTCGTCGCTGCTTGCTGTTCCTTACTCCCCTGGTTTCTATTTTTACCTTCGCTGGTTGGCGATATGACGGCCAACCTCCTGTCAAGGGATTAAGATACCAAGCAAGGTCGCGGCTGTACGTGCTGGAACGGTTCGTTGGCCCCGAAGAGCTTCGAACCCGAAAATTCGTCTGCGCGACGGCGAGATGTCGAGCTCGGCCGGCGGTAGTTTCGTACGCATTGGCGTACACGTTTGCGTGTTTGTTCGGAACTTCAACCGTTTACTCCACCGTTCTTAGCGTCATAAAAGGAATGTGCAGTATGTTTAACGGGCATATAGCTCACTATGCAAACTGGCAAGTCCTGCCTAACTTGCGTTTGCTTTTGCCGGCCTTCGCCAATCGCAGAGCGCTCTAGTGTGACATCCTAGGTTCTGTTGCGGAAAATGAGCTGGTGGGTCGCATGGTAATTCCCTTTATTCCTAATTATGTAGCTTATTTGAGCGAAGTTTGTGTAAAAAGTGGTGTCAGTATGGTTCTAACGAGGCAATCTTTCGAATGAACCAAACTTGTGTTTTCTCTTCATGGCCACTTCAACGAAGTTGCTGCCGATAGACCGTAAACGCAAAGGGGGTCGGCCAGGGACTCAACGGAGGGATGAGCTACGGGGGCAAAGGTGGACTCAGCCAGCACTCGATAGACGTGGCTGCAGATCCTGGAGGAGGCCTTCGTGCTGCATTGGGCACAACGAGGCTTATGATGGTGATGATCGTACGAACCAGCGAATGAGTTATTAAGAGAACAAGCGAATATGTTGGACTGACATCGGGTTACGAAATTGAGACGGTGCAACATTGAAATTTTGTTTCTACGCCCCAAAACTACACTTCCGGCGCATCGACAGTAGCGTAAGACTAGGGATTTATTTACACCACCTGGGGGTCTTCAACATCTGCCGAAATGTGGACACACGGGAGTTTTGGCTTTCCGCCTCCTTTTAAAAACGCCGCCACGGCGGGCATTTTTTCGAATCGCCTGCTGCCGTACACCGAGATACCCTAAGCCGGCTTCACTACTATACACATATGCACTGCTTGCTGGACGTTTTACCGGGAACGCCTTGGGAACAAACGGACGTCCTCGCGCTCGGAGTAGCACGACACCTTAAAGCCAGTAAGCTACCACGGGCCCAAGTAGGAGAGTCGCAACAGTTTGCCTGTGGTGAGTTCTAAAAAAAACTCCTCACACTAGTCAAGTCGTTCACTGTCATTGGCGGGATATTTGAAGCCGATGCTAAATCTGTCATTGCGGCTTGAAGATTCGGAGCATTTCTACGTACATACATCGTTTAAAGAGCAAATAAAGTGGTGGATAAGAAGGTTCGATTGTTCCCCTACTCTTTCTCTCGCCATCTCGTGGAGCATTCACGCAACCTCCTTCTCACTAGCTCGTGGTTAAAAACAATATTGCTCGAGTGATCTCTGCACTGTTTTCTACCGAGCTTGCAAAGCTACTGAAAGAAACGAAGCCAGGATAATTCTTATTCCCTAGTAAATAATACCCAACAAAATGTATTCACTGACCTAGGCTATGCTTTTTCGTTAATTAAACAACAGAACCGGTATGCACTGCTGCAGAGGTGTCGACAGCAATCTTTTAACTGTGCTAATCTCGGAGAAGCGGGAAACGCAAGTGGTAAACATCGGAAGTCATTGCACACAGTCAGTGTGTTGATGCGCACATTTTCAATGATAACATGTTCAGTTGACGAGATGAAGCAGGGCACGCTAGGCTTGGATTCACCATCAGGCCCGCCTCGATCGCTCGCCTTTTTTGTCGGAACACGAGGGAGGAGGCGCTCTCACAGCCTGCGTGCCTCGTTCACGAAGTCTCTCCGCGTAAACCCCCACGCGAAGAGCCCGCGCCACGAAATCTCACCGCGCGCACCGCCGTTCGAGGTGGAACCGGGACTCACCTCCGAAGAGCGCGCAGAGCAGCGTTAGTAGCCAGCACGAAGCCGCCGGGACTCCCATCCTGTGCCGTCGGGGCGGAGCACCACAAACAAAACTGCCGGCGACGTCGCGCGGAGGAGCAGACCCGTAGAGGCGCAGGAGAACTCGCTATCAGCTGGCTGCCCAACCTACGGCCGACCACCGCAATCTGCTGCTCGGCGCGCACCGGCGTGTGGGCTTCCTACCAACGCCCTAGTGATCCATTTGCTCCGCAAGTGCATTTATAAGCGACGCCGCGCGGCTCCTGTTTTTCTTCGCCGGCCGGGGAGAGGGCGAGCCGACCGCGCCGCCCTCTCCGACGCTCGCGCGCCGCCGCATCGTCACGCCGGCCAAAAAGCGTTCGTGACGCCACCGTGACGTCGTCGCCGAAGGAGCGCGTTGAAATGCTTGTGCACTTCCGATTGCATTCCGCCAGTTGCGTCGTCTTCTCCCCGAGCAGGCGACGGACTCGACCCGCGACCAGTTCCGCTTGGCTTCCCGCGCTCTCGTACGACAAAGAGGATGAGAGCATTTTTCGGAGGGTTCCCTCGCCCTCCGTGTCCCCCGTTGAGCGCCGCTTGACGGATCTTGAACCGCGCGCAGACGACGAGCCCCTCGCGTCCCGGGGAGGATGTCGTGGGCGGCTCGCACCCGGCGTTTGTTTTGCGTTTCTTTCCGCTCGTGTTTTCTCTCCCTCCGCTCTGATTTACGGGTGCCGCCTAATGAAGTGGGCTGGACGCTGGCTCCTGTCGAAAGCAAAGCGTTCGCTGCCAAATGCAGACAGAGGTCGGCTTGCCGGACGCACGTCGCGCCATTCTTCAGCTCGGCAGTGGTTATTGTTGGAGTCCCGCGCAGGAGTGCAGGAAAGCGGCCCCTGCGCTGCTCGTATCGAAAGGACTCAAAGGGTCGCCTGTTTTCTTTATGGCGGCCCCGCAGCTCGCCGGAGCCAGTGAGTCACGGACAAAGGTGTCCTTCTACAGCCACGGCGACTCGTGACACGCGCCAAGGGGCGTCAAGTTCAACGTTGTCGTATACCACCCTCACAGCAGACAACGCGCTCTGACTGACTCAGGACTCGGAATTGAAGCATCGATGAGCCAGCTGGTCACCATTTGTGAATATAACAGTTGGCGAACCCACGTCTGCATGATTCCATCCTGATTCTCCCGTTGTGAGTGCAAGTTGGCAACAGTGAAATCGAAGCTACGTGCAGCTGTTAGTGTACGTTTTTTTTAAAGGGCGAAGCACTTTAATTAAGGCCGAGGCTTGTCGGTCCGGCGTCCGTGCTCACGGCACAGCGCCGTGTAAATCGCAACATATGTGAACAAAAGGTTCAAACAAGGTTTAAAAGAGCAAAATAAAAGGTTCACAAAAGGTTAGAAAGAGAGGGGTGAGGGAGAGAGGCACAGCACCGTGTAAATCGAAACATCTGTGAACAAAAGGTTCACAAAAGGTTAACAAGAACAAAATAAAAAGTTCAAAAAAGGTTCGAGAGAGAGAGAGAGAGAGAGAGAGAGAGAGAGAGAGAGAGAGAGAGAGAGAGAGAGAGAGAGAGAGAGAGAGAGAGAGAGAGCTCCATGAGAGCCGTGCTGCGCATGCGCGAGGAGCATTGAATTGGATTGTATTGGATTAGGATTGGATTGAAATGAATTGGATTGAATTGGATTGGATTGGATTGGATTGGAAATCGTTGCAGCAGCAGTAAGCACTCTCCCGGTAAGAACCAGAGTTCTTCAATGTATACGTATATATTGAAGAACTGGTACCAGTTGCGAAACTCGCCTCCAGTATCCGGGCGGCGCAGGGCCCTCTGCTCCATTGAAGCTAGGGGAAAGCTAAAGTCCCTTTATCGGCGTTTAGCCAAGTAGCGACAAGTTCCTCCTCTCCACCCCTCTCCCGCTCGTCTCGCGTCGTCTGCTAGCGCTGTCCGCCATGAACTTCCAACTCGCGGCAGCTGCACGCCCGCCCGGCACATTGGCAGCGTCGCGCGCACTGCCTGCGCTGTAGTACGAAGCTGCTTCACCAACGTTTCGCTACAGAATACAGCGGTAACGTTATTATTCATGCCATACCACACAAAAAAGGGAGTCAAGCGCTGAATATACCGGGTGAAAAGCCGATGAAGGGACTTCAGCTACGCGTGCCGTGGAGCGCGGCAGTGAGCATGGTTTGCTGGCTCTCAGGTTCAGGCTAGCGTGCGTCGCATTCAGTGTCTGACGATTCGTAAGCATGTGGATGTCATTTAAGTGCCTTCATCTTTGGATTAAGTATAGATAAAGGTAATCAACATTAGCTAAAGCTGCCTCGACGGATTTGCTTTTATGTAAAGCCCCTTGATCGGCGGCAATGAGGGGACTTCAGTTTTATGCTGGCCGTGCACTCTTCGCGAGTATTTTTTGTTTGTTTGTTCGCAGTGTGCTTTCTAACAAAATCTTTTGCGCGCTCGGAGTTCCCCACAGCAGTGGTTAAGGTGCGTACTGTCACATTTACGAATGCAGCCTTGAAAAGTTGTGTTACCCGAATGTTTATGTACCGCAATGTTGTACTATTATGACACCGAAGTAGATAACAGCGTGGTAATTACTACACACGGACGTTTCTTAGTCGCGAAGGTAGAAAAGCATGATAAGCTGCTCCAAAACAAATGTATTTTTTCCCAGAATAGAGCGCTACCCAGTACATCTCAAACATCTTTCTACCCACACGATCTCCACCCCAGAACTGCTTCATAGACAGTAGTGCTTCGCCCTGCGTGTTTCGCGTATATGCTCCGTACGGCCGCCGAGGTTCTAAAAAAACATGAAATATAGCCTTTAATGCTTGCAGTTTATTAGTTTCAAATAAAACAAGCCTATTTTCTGAGGCAGCAATGCTAGAAGTTCATAGAATAATTCTGTTGAAGGGTTTTATTTTGTCATCTTATATAGAATACAATAAAGCCTCGACTTCAGGGATTTCCGTTATTTCCTGAAATTTCGCATATGAAATGTGGGTATAACTTTGACATACTTCCGAGTTTAACCCATGCAGTTTGTTCAGTGGGAGCTGCATTGCATTTTCGTATTTTGTATTTTTTTGTAATTTACCGAGGGATCCGGCGGATGTATCTTACAAAGGTGATATTTTGAATGCAGCATGCTGTTAGCTTGCACATTAGAGAAAGTGGTTTTGTGATGTCAAACACTTTTCGGATCATGCCCAAATAATGGAATTGAACACAACCAATATTGAAGACAAAGCAAGGTTTCATATAAAGTAATCCGGTGCCACAAATGTCATGCATGGCACTGTAGCTGTCAATCTATTTGTGTAAAGTTATTATCTTAGTTTGACGCAAGAAATGTACTCCCTTCAACTGAATATATTCTGGAAGTAATCTGGAATAATCTCACGTGACGTGTTCAGAATCTTTTTATTGGTGTGCACTTAAGCGAAATTTCAGCAAACTTGTGGGGAGTTCAGGGTACAGCATTATTTGCTTATTTGGCTTCAAATAAACATTTTACAATAAACGCCTGACACTGTGAAAAGTCACATGACATAACTGAAAGAACACACAAAGAATCGCTTAACATCAAAACACTGCTCATTCAATGATAGGAAGACAAACAGGTGCAAACAATCAAACTCAGTTAAAAAAGCTGCTCATCTTAACAGCTGCAAGCTCTAGATTTGAGTGAAAAATGGGGAAAGAAGAGGAGGCTACATTAGACCTAATTTGTAAATACAGCATTCAGGCTTATTAAGCATCTGTACATCTCAACAACTGCCAGCTGATAATTCAACTCTTCCAAAAAAGCATGGTAACAAAACCAAACAATAAAAGAAAAGAAAACCCAGCTGCAATGAGGTAGCTCAGAGCCAGATATTTAGAGACGTTATCCAAGTTTGCTCAAAACTCCATCCTAATCGTTGAATGTAGCAGTTCCGAAAATATTGCGAAAAGGCACAGGTAAACAGTGGGGGACAAAGGCCATCACCTCAGAATAAACTTTTACACATACCATTCGGGCTTGTTTAAAAACATCCATAAAATAAACAGCAAACGGAAAATGCACTCGCTCTTATGCATTAGACAGTAATGCATAAGTGAAAAGCAAATGATAAGGAGCACAAGTGGCAGAATTAGACAATGTGCAGAAGGCTGAATCGAGCAACTATAAAATTTCGTAGGTGTATGAACAATGCATCAGTGGAAAAGAGGTAACCACAGGCAAAACCTAAACAACTAGCAGCTTCACAATCACTTAGCTGAATGCCAAAACCGAAACCTGAGCAATGACCATCAACCGCTTCTGTATAAATATAAATAAAAGAAAATACCCTTCAAAAGAGAGGAAACATGAATATCAACACATGAAACACTATAACTTCACAAGACCTACCTAGTTTCAATGCCGACATATTGCTAAAAACATCAACATCATTTGACCTCACATCATTATACGAATGAAACAGTCGTCGCATAGGAGAACAAACTTTGTTCCCAACACATTTAATTCTCGAAATAGCTTATAAGGTACCCACAATATATTGAGGACGTCAAACTCTCTCGATGCAAATATTTAAACAGAAATATAAAATCTGCATCCTTCCTTCTCTTGGACAGTGTTACCAAGTGCAATTTACCCAAAATGATATTATAGTGGTAATACGCTTTCCGATCAAAATGCCTATCATAAACAATTCTAATAAAACGTCATCGAACATCTTCAATCTTCACAGCATGGCTTGCATACAAGTTTTTCCATAGGATAGACCCAAAATGAAGTTTCGGAATGACTAAGGATAAAAACAAACGTTTGAGGCACGACACATTATGGAAAGGACGTGTGATGCTTGATATTACTCCTAACTGACTGTATGCCTTCTTAACAAGCTTTTCAATGGGCACATGAAAACGTAGTGCTGAATTGACAAAAATCCCTAGGTCATGACATCCATCAACCCTTCTCAGGATGCATTGATCTAACGTGTAATCATATAACATACTTGGGAATTTCCTGGTTAGAGACATTACATGTGTTTTGGTACGATTTATTAATAACTTGTTAACAAGGCACTGATTACGCTGCAAATGTCGGACTGTAAAAGGGCACAGTCATCACGAGAATCAACTTTTCGGAACAGCTTGATATCATCCGCGTAGAGAAGCATTTGGCTATTGCTTACTGAACAAGCGAGGTCGTTAATAAAACATTGAACAAAAGTGGACCCAAAATGGATCTTTGAGGGACTCCTGTCTTGGAAAAAAGGGTTTAGACAACACGCCACCTACGTTCGGTCGGTTTGGTCAGCTATTTAGATAGTCACGAATGAACATGCAAAGGTTGCTGCAAACACCATATCGCAGCAGCTTTTGAAGTAGAAGATTTTGATCCACCAAGTCAAAAGCCTTAGACAGATCGAAGTACATTACATCAACCTGGCCGCGATTGGCGATGATTCAGCTAGTGCATTCAACAGACGCTGTCAGGTTGGTTTCAACCGATCAGATCAAACTACACTACATAAATATGGCTGCTATTGGCGATGATTGGAGTAGTGCATTCAACAAACGTTGTCAAGTTGATTGCAACCGATCAGCCTTTTAGAAATACATGCTGAGCATCTGTTAATTGACGTATGAAAAAAGAAAGATAAATGCCTAAATAACGCAATTTCAAAAACCTTGGCAAGAGGACTGTTTTAACAAACATACTGGTTGTAACGTCACGATCGTCTTGTAGCTGCGAACATTGACCAGACGGTGAGCACTCAGCTGCAGCAAGTGGGCAAACCGGTAGAGAATGTCCTTGCTCGACTACAGTTGCTGAAAATTTGATTTTTTGTGGTTATGAATATACATAGGGATGAATGGGAATCTACATTCAGCTTTTATAACATCGGACATAACCTTTTGTTAAATAAGCCAGCACTCACTTCCAGCGGTTCCACCTGCAGCACAACTTCGGCGGTGCGGCAGCTTGCGTGATGACTTTTCTGGCCTGTGGCTGAATACCGATTGAACAGCAGTACTCCTTAGCTTCTTTATGCCGAACTTCCAGAGGATGCTTGGCTCAAACTGGTACTGTGTGAAGTGAGACTGCATAGCAGGTGTGTTAAAGAAACAGGTACGCATTACACCACAAAAAGAAGTCGCTGTCAAGCTACCAATGCAGTTCAAGGCCAGCCTGCAGAAAATCAGTGCAAGTGAACGGAATGACCCGTTATGTAAACGGGTAGAGGGATCGGTCGATTTTTAAAGTTATACACATTGGCAGCAGATTACGAAGTTTACTACGAATCTGGATTAAAAGCGTTGAGGCGATTCGTTGCAAAAACTTGTATTACTAGACTGCCTTCACTCTCATTCGAAGCTATTTGAACGCCTTTCAAAATTGAACGCACCACGGTGGCTCAGGGGTTAAGTAAGATGTTGCGCTGCTGAGTCCAAGGACCGATACAGGCCACGGTGGCTGCTTTTCCGATGCAGGCGAAAAGCGAAAACGTCCGTGTGTCGAGATTTCGACGCACGTTGAAGATTGCCAGGCGGTAAAAATTAACCAAAATAATATTATCAAGTGAGAGCCAAATGCTCGAAACTAGAGGTTTCCGCGAGAGCTTTTTTTTAAGGCACGGCGTTTCTGTCGCGAAGGCTGTCGCGTTTAACACGGCGATCGAGCGGTGTTACGCCCGTGCCGCAGCAGCAGAGTGTTGCAGTAAAGTAGAAACCCACCTGGCATAGTTCACTCGACTTGGTAGGCTGGAACTCTTTTTCTTCCTATCCTGTGGAGCCAAACTTTCCTGCGTTTGGCGTTGAGCTTGCCGAACGGCAAGGCAAACAACGCCTTGGCTTTGCCCGACTGTGTCGTGCAGTTAAACGCGCATCAGTCCGTCATCTCGCAGTGCCATGCACTCCGGGGCGAGCAGCCTATCCACAAGACTACATATCCCCTTCAAAAGTGTCACACAATCACAAGCGACCGTTGCAATTCAGAATGTGCGACTAGCGCACACACAGAACAAAGAGCACACAGAAACAACGTGGGCTACACAGATCAAGCAAAACAGCTTGATCGATCATGGCGGACGGAAACGGAAAACGTAAGCCGGAACCGGAAATTTTTCGAAACCGGAACAGTAACTAAGGCGTGAGCCAATAGCAGGGCGCGTCGGCACATCAATCGCTGTCGCTACTTAGCTAAAGCAGATGAAGGGACTTTAGGGCAAGCGTACTGGCGCGACCCAAGTGGACAAAAACTGAACTTCGCTAAACTATTCAAAAGATGTCTATCGCGTCTTCTCCGGGCACCGGTTCGTATCAGTCAATACAAGTAATTTGTGCGGATAGTATGCGCGCCTACCTCCATGAGCGCCCGAGTTTGGGTAGAACATCTGCGTTGCGTTAAAGAGATCCCGCAACACTTTGTGCAACTTTTTACTAAATCTAAAGGCTTGCAGAACGTAGCCAACTAACACATCCAGTACTTCGATTAGGTAGATCGCAAAGTACCTCAGCCAAAGATTACTGCTCTATGCCCATCAGGTAACTGAGAAACTTGCTCAAGAGATTTTTCTCTCTTTCCCGGTACTGGCGTTCTTCGACCTATGGAATTACGTCGTTACAGCGCCTATTGGCCAGCTTTCCTTCACTTGCAGCAAGGAACGCATTCGACAGCCACTTTGAAAAGAAAGCCACAAGAGGAAAGCAGAAACGGAAGCCGTATCTGCTGCGACGAGCAACTCACGCAGTACCGCCAAGTGCTGGCGATAGCTGTAGCTTTCGCAGTGCTTCCAGACGCGTTTCTCGGAAGTGTCGCAGAGTCCGTCCAGCGGTCTTGTCACGCGGTTTCGACCAAGAACTGTTTTTAGCGTTGAGTAATCAAAGTATTGGAATTAAGCGATCCCATGAGACCCAGAATAGGTCCAGATCCTTAGTGGCAACATTTGTAGTAACGGGTTACCTGCAGTAACCCGCTACCGGTAAGCTTTACGTTTTTCGGTAGCTCGTTACCGAAAAAATACCGCTTTAATATTGTAACGGCTAAGTTACTATTTTAGTGCTACTTTGATATGTAGTAACGGGTAAGTTAGTTGTCTAAGCTTTTTCCGGGAGATGTGTGCAGTCGCGGCTCTTGTTACATTTATTACCAACCCACTGCCCCCCTCCCTCCATTTAGGAAGGCAAGAAGCATTGTTATTGTACTCTTTAAAAATTTCAATGCGTGGAATAATGGGAAAGAAGCGAACGAGGTGGCTATCAAGCTCGCCATTGAAAACAATACTAGCCATGAACAGGCCACCTTGGCTTCGAATCCTCTTCTGAGATAGACATCTGTTAATCTTGACTGACGTGATATCAATGCCATAAATTTCTTACGTGCCCGGGCGAAGGTTTTTCAACGTCGCCGTAGAGGTCACTCTGTTTCAGAAATAAACATCCCGAAAGAGGCACCTCTTGCATCTAGATTTCACACCTGTTTTGAGCGGTTCGCGGGGTTATGTATTACTCAGTAGCGTGCTACGTGATTTGAATGAAGTACGACTCGAAAGCCGCACGATTTGCCATTCCTGCTACCCGACGTGGCAAGATCGCGTGTGAAGAAAGAGAGAGAGAGAGAACAACTGTGTGAAGAATCATTCACTCCGACAACAAACTATCGAAAGCCGACGGAGTTCTGCATGGAAATTGCCGCACAGTGAGACCCAGCTTCAGGCTATTCAGAGTGTGCGTGACTCGATGTATCCGGAGGCTGTCCGATTTCAGCTCCCGTCTGTCCTTACATCTCTGGCAAGAGTCCGTTTGTTTCATCTGTTCTCTCTAGCGGAAGGCGCATGTCGGAAGAGAAGCGGAACGGTGGCATTAAAAGCCAGTTATGGTTGGCAGCTAGGGCATAACTTTGACAAATTATGCTCGTGCCCTTGAAGGACGTATGGTATGACAATAAAGTTTTGCCGGGAACTTAAGTCATATGACGTGGTTTGAAGGAAAAAATTGGCCGCGTATCTGCTCCTTTCGTTGCAAATGTCGTCAAAAGACGATAGTCTTTATCGGCTATAGCGAAGTAAATGCCTCCCTTCGCTTTCCCGCTCACCTCTCATGTTGTTCCTCTTGCGTCGCGCTCCTCCCAAGGTAAAGACGCCAAAGGTTTGCTTAAATCATTTTAAATTTACCGCGTTCCACTGCTCCAAACCGGGTGTCTCGATGCGAACGCTGCTGTACGGCGGAGACGCGCGTTAATCGAGGCGCCCTACTTCAACGTTTATAGAACCGCGTTTCCCTACTCCACGTGCGTTGCAAGCAGAACGTGGAACCTATCTAGTGGAACCTTGCATAACTGTTGCCGGTTGATTTCTTAAAATGGCGCAAGAAGCTATAGTGGCGCGGGCGACAGTAGGCGACGGCGAAGTGAATTCTTTTTCTGCAGTTGATGAAGTATTTAATTTCGCAAAAGCAAGCATGTTTGATTTTTTTATAAAGGAACACTGCAAATATCACTTCTGTATTGATTTGCTGTCTCATATTTGCGTAATGTCTTGTTCTTCTTCAACAATGTTGACAAGTATGAACCTTACACCGGACATAGACGGGTAGATTTAGCTGTGACTATATAAGACTAATGGGCAGGCATTGTTTTGCTTTGGCCGGCTGGCTGAATCGAGTCACAGACAGACAGACGGACAGACATACAGACATACAGACAGACCAAAATTTCTGGGTTTAAGGAGCCCAAGAAAGACTATCGTCTTTAAAAACTCCCACCTCCCCTCGTGGGAACCCCTGTGTAGATGCGACGCATAGGCGGAGCGGCGAAGGGACCGCGTTTTATAGCGCGCATAACGTTGAAGGGACTGCGTAAGCCGGTCCCAGTCGATGACGACGTTGGCGTACTTGTAAAGCGGCGTGGACTCTAGGTGTTTGAGCCAAGCGTGGATGTTGCTTCGCCGGAGAACGGCACACCGGTTATATGCGTAGCGCGCCCGAAGGAGAGGAAACCGCGAAAGAGAGAGTACTGCACATGCGCCGGCCCCAGCGCGTCTGCCGCGGCTATGACGCAACACAATCCAACACAATCCACTTTAATCCAATCCAATCCAATCCAATCCAAATCTAAGCCAAGCCAATCCAAGCCAATCCAATCCAATCGAATCCAATTTAATGCCCCTCGCGAGAGAGTGTTCGCTATCGGAGAGGAGAGGGGGTGAGCGGCGGAGAGCGCAGCTGGCGCGGCGAGGAGAATGGGAGGGGTGGATAACGCCGACGACGACGACGACGACGACGACGACGACGCCGGAGGGACAAGGCGAGTGAATCAGATGCTCTGCATCTAAAAGCCTAGCGATTATCAAATACTTCTTTACCGCTGCATCGTGTTCGCGTTCCATTCTTCGCTTCCGTTCCTCTCGTCCTTTGAACGCGCATTACTCCGACAGGCTGACTGGACGGGATTCAGGCGACATTTCAGGGGGTTCAGACACACGTGCGGAGAAGGACGCGTATCCGCACGCGTTGCTCTTCTCTGGGAACCGGCCGGGAGCACGCGTGAAGGCAACTGCGGCTCTGGAGAGAGGGAAAAAACGCGTTCTGGCCCTCCCTCCGCGTGCACCCGTTCTAATCACATGCCGCCATGTCACGGGGCACGCACGCTCTTGTTCCTCGCTTGCCAGGCTTCCGGGCTGGCCCAGAGGCAACGCAGCTGGATCCCGCTCCGGTGGCCCAGGTTAAAATCCCGCATGAATCGAAATGTGTTTCACCATTCATCATTTATTTTCTTTTTATAGCGGCAGCCATTTTGGTGCTCTTTGTGTTGACACCGACAAGGACGACGATGACAGCCACTTTTCGCTCTTGATGAGACACTAAGGCTTTCTTTCTTTTCAGTGCAGTGGTTCAGCTTCACCTCAGCGCACTCTATTAACCAATTCACGCGGCTAACAATGGAAAGTTTTGGCATATCGAGTGTACCGTGTGTTCCGTGTATTCCATTTGCGCGCACGCACGCACTCGTTCCTGCAGGGAGGCCGGCGGGCATCCGGCCCTTGCCGTGCCCGCTCATTCGTTCCGCTGAGCGGTGGCCCGCCCCGCCGTGCCCGCGCGCACGAGCATGCTCACTCGGGTTCCGGTACACACGGCATCCACGGAACGTACGGTGCACGTGGTAAGCTAAAACTCTAAATAAACGATGTTGAATATACGACTTGACTCAAAAGTTCGGTCTGGAAGACATGACATTCTGCACTGCGCAGCGGCACACCGCAGATCAGTGTTCTGAGTATAATGGTATGCGCGTTGCTGTTGTTTGACAAATTCGCTTTGTTGGCGGCTTGGACTGGTCACTCAAGTGCATTGCGGCAAAGCGGAACCACGAGCTTGCCTTAGGGCTCCACCAGCGTCCTATTACACCGCTCGGATTAGATGTCGCAGACTGCTTTGTCCGCATTTTCGCCCAATAGGTATGTAATTCAGCGATGTTATAAATGATGATGTGTATGACTGATACGATTACTGTGAATGGATTAGTATGACAGCCTGCCGTTGAAATGAAGCGGTGGTACGTTCCATGTCCGGCACATAACATTCTCATATTTATTTCAAGACACACGTATACGGAAGCCCCCGCAATTCTGGATTATTTTCGGGAAGACCTAACTTGATTCCCCACTCAGGTGCTTGACTTCGTTTCATGTGTGCGGTTTGTGGAGATGACTTGTGCGGGGAGAGAAGAGGCGACCTAGAAGAGGGGCTGAGAAAGTGAGCCCTCCTACCTCCTCATCTTCCGCCTTCGTCAAGCAGAATCCCTCTCCAATCTCGGCTTTTCTTCCTTAACAACTTCCGCTATTTAATCCATGGCTGCCAGCACTATCTCGCTTAAACTATCCGGTATTTCGCGGCAAGGCGCGAGGCTTACCCCCGTATTCACAAACCTAACTTAAGTATGACTTTGGCCTCGCGACACTTTTCGGTGCCTTGACTGCTTTCAAGAACTGAACTTATGCTGCATATGCGCCTTTTCGCGAACTTATCGGCCAACATCGCGGACTGCGACGATTGCTTAGCTGAGGTTTCAGATTTCTCGTGTCGTTCACGAGAAATTGATAAAGTACTAAATAATGAAGCTCTTTCTGCGTGCAAAAATGGTCCGCGCACACCTCTGCCGCCCGGACGCAGCCGTGTTTACGCGCGTACACACACACACACACACACACACACACACACACACACACACATATATATATATATATATATATATATATATATATATATATATATATATATATATATATATAGCGAATCAGAATAGGAAATGAGGGGCTCGTTGAAAATAAGACAGAAATAAGAATTGGCAGTCAAGAAGACCCGGGAAGCAAAGGGGAGGATGTAGTAGCTCAAGATAAAGAATTTGGAAAATAAGAAAGTGGAGAAAAAATGCCCGCCAGGTGGAATCCGAACCCACGACCTCCAGGTCGTGGGTTTGGAGGTCGTGGGTTCGGATCCCACCTGGCGGGCATTTTTTCTCCACTTTCTTATTTTCCAAATTCTTTATCTTGAGTTACTACATCCTCCCCTTTGCTTCCCGGGTCTTCTTGACTGCCAATTCTTATTTCTGTCTTATGTCTTATATATATATATATATATATATATATTTAATATAGATATATATATATATATATATATATATATATATATATATATATATATATATATATATATATATATACCGGCGCAAGATGCCGACAGTTCGCGCCGCTCTCCAGAATGGCACCAATCGGGCAAACCAAGTTACTTACACATACGAGGAAGTGGATGATACTGTGGTGAAAATTTACGCAAAGGTTAGTCATGCGCGGCCGTAGTGCAAGCGGCGATCAAGTATCGGCTGCGATGTTAAGCCTAAAGTTCTCTACGCGGACCAGCCACCAACGGAGCTGGCTGATCCGAGCGCTTCGAAGCTGGCCCCGCGGGAGCGTCCTACCCTATTGGTGCAAGAGTCAAGGCCCGCCCACACTCCGTACGCGGATTGGCGCGTCGCGTCCTAGCCTCGTCCGCAGGAGCCTTGCGTTCTCCGCAAAGGGCGCCTTTTGCAAGGGCGCCTCAAGGAAGGTTTGTGAAACGCGCGGCGGCCTTTCCTCATTCTTATCCTTTTCGGGCACTTACAAAAGGTGTCTTTAAGACA
This sequence comes from Haemaphysalis longicornis, assembly GCF_048455015.1. Classification (NCBI taxonomy): domain Eukaryota; kingdom Metazoa; phylum Arthropoda; class Arachnida; order Ixodida; family Ixodidae; genus Haemaphysalis; species Haemaphysalis longicornis. Next base: position 1,634,228 of record NW_027526335.1, read on the forward strand.
TAAGATAGTTTTGCATCACTGCGAGCCGGCCTTGTTGGAAGTGATTCATTTTGAAGGTAATGGCGCACAGAAACGGGGACAAAGGTTCCTTTCTTTGTCCCCGTTTCTGTGCGCTATTACCTTCAAGATAATTTTGCTCTCGGAATACGGAGATTATTCCTCCTCTTTTTCTCTGCTGGTTGCAAGTCGACTCGGTTGATGGGCCCCGTGTAAAAATGTATGATTAACCATTTTGAGTCTTCGGCCGTTACCAGCACCACGAAGATAAATAGTTAAACACGCCCCTCCGATTACAAGACAATTATAGACACACTCCACCCAGTTTCCGTCAACCCCCCTAACCAGGCACGTGACATCGAGGCGGCCTAGTCTCACCACTCGGCGATACCGGAGCTGGCGGCAACTCGCGGTCACGTAGAAGACTCATCGTCGTATTTGAGGTCCGAAGTGGTATACGCACGCCGACGGCGCACGTTTCCCCAGGTCTTCCGCAACGCTTACGTTCGTGCCTCCGAGCTGTTGCCACGCGGTGGTCGCGAAAATCCATTAAGTTCTTATTTTTCGAACTCTTCTCGAGACTGCAAGGTTCCGTAAGCAGTGCGCGCGAGTCGAGAGCAAGCGACGCTTGCCTCGAGGCGTCATCGTACAGGTCTTATCTAAAACAAACAACGCTGTTGGTTGCGCGCGACCCCAATACGCTCGCGCGGTGTGTTTACCAGCCGCTCCAAGGGGAGTCACTGTTTAATAATAGGGTTCGGTAAATCGCCCCCGCGCGAGGTTTTACGAGGCGCGGCAGCCTGCTGACCCGATCCTAATCCAAACCGTCCGCTGTTTGACTTGGCCGCTGCCCGTCATGCGCTCCCGAGAGTAGACCGTTCATCCAAACTGCCGCGCGCGTGACGTCGTGGGCATTCCGAGTGCTTTCGCACGCGCTGCTGTGGACTTGTTGCGAGGCCTGGCTACTGTTAGGCGCCCTCTGCAGATACAAGAACAACTGCTTCCAAGGACGTTAAAAGCTATAACTAGACCACCAGCCTATTCTCTTTACTTCTGCCTTTCCTTTTCTTTCCTTTCTGAAAGAGGCTCTCGAGAAGCAACTATGTTTCAGATGTACGTGAAGCTTTTCAACCCTGGCTGCCTGAACTTCGGGGAAAATTTGTTGTTGGCACCCATAAACGCCAAAAAAAGAGAATATAGCTATACTCTAAAGACTCGTTACGTGTGCTAACCGAGCACATGGGGGTCGGTTATGTCGACGTCGCAGCCAGTGGGAACTGATGAATCGCCCCTGACGGCAGCCGTCATCGCCATTGGCCAGTCATTCTGACCGGGGAGAATGTTGTTAGGCCTAAAATCAGACTCTCCATTAGGTGACCTTAACGTTCAGTTTAACTAGCCACGTGCAAGCAGCGTAAACCAAATTGTGCACTAAACTGTGTGCACCGGTTAACCACGTGAGATCGCAAGTCGCAGCGTAAGGTCTAGCACCGGGCCGTAACATGGCCGGCGGAAATGCCAGGCCGCGACATGCTTCCGTTCGCAGCCAACGCTCACCTCAACACCGCGCATCCCCCCACTGGCAAGCAACAAGGACGTCAGATGCCGGCACGTGTACCAACGCTTCCAGCCAATGCACACACGGGAAAGAGAACTTTGGTAGCGGTGGATAAGGGTGGTTGGAAATATTGTGGGCAGTTAGCCTTTCTTATAACGAAGTCATCAAAACAGGACTCTGAGTTCATTACGTTACAACGTTGCAAGTGTTACTTCTCTAGAAGCTGGAATGATTTGAACTATCTGCACTACATTTGGGACCGTGAAAAAGTTCGGATTAAACGAGAATTGGAATAAAGGTACTTCATTGTGACGTGGGTTAGAATGAAGTAGCGTGGGTTACAACGTGGTTTACAATGAGAGAGGGGGAGAAGGAACCGTCGTCCTGCAGGGCACATGAGTAGGCTGACGGTCATGAGGCCGATTTTCGCCCCCTCTGGCACCGCGCATCTGGACAACACAGCGTATACCGCGAAGGACGAGGCGTGAGAGGTAGCCCTGCGTTCGCCGGTTTTCCTCGGGCAGCCGCCTGCGGGCCTGTGTGCACGGCCTGTGTGCTAGGTCTGCCCTGTCTTTACATTTGTGGCATTTGTCAAAATATTGCCCTGGCTGTACATAACCGGGTTTGCTTTTTTTGCCTGTCATTTTTATTGCATATACCCATAAGCGGACTTCTAGGAGTTGCATTATTTTTTCTCGTCTTGGTGCTTTTTAGTCAAATGGACATGGTAAAAGAAGTGTATGTAAGGCTTTGCGCATAGAAGGCCCACCCTGGTAACGAGCCATGCCTAAGTGAACTTTCTGAGTTCCCACGTGACGCCTCACTCCACAGCAGAGGGTTATAGACAGGCGTGTTTCGTTCTAAAGCGGTAGACGTGCGCAACATAGCGGCGGCATCGAATAATACGTGAACTGATATTTCAAACCGATGAAACGACATGCGTAACATTAAAAAAAAGTTGATCTAAATATCATTATCGTTGCACAAAGAGCTCGCCATGCGGTTACAATGCCCGTCTTTTACCGTCTCGGTTCTTAGGCCTTAAATCGTAGCATGGAATCTGGCGGGCTCGAACAATGAGGGCCTTCTGCTTACGGGCCGCTCTGCTCCGAAATGCTTAGAGCAGGAACGGATGATCATTACGAACGGCACAGGCGGAGGCTTGACAGTAGTTACGTTTGAAAAGTCATCGCTCGCATTCAAAATATGCAGGGGGTAGGATACAGCACACCCCAACCTCATAAGAATCACCGTAGTCCTTACGTAACCGAGGAGTCCGGCTGTCACCAGTGGTTGAGGATTAAGGAAGCAATCGTCTCATTCTTAGCAGAATACAACCACGTGCGAATTTCAGAGAAAGTTTTGCCAATTAGTTGAAACTTTTCTGTAGACAGTTCATCTATTTTACACATGGTATGTTGCCGGAAAGCCGGTATTACTTCGTGGGAATTTTTACTCAGTTGGAGCCGTTTAGAAAGAGAAGTATGATCGATTGGTTGGGTCAATTTATTCAGGCAGGAGAGGTCTCTTGAGAAAAGAAAAAGGAGGAAAAATCCGGCTGGATGACTTCACATTTCTAGCCCGCACACGAATTCATGTCGCACATAGATCTTGGCCCTGCAAGGAACAACGCTCTACTGTTCAGACACCAAGGGACCGCGCTCTACTGATTGCATCGCCGCACAGGTCCGGGCACGTATGCCCTTTACGTAACAGAAACAGCCACAATGAGAATCTTTTGACATGACCCATCACTTTCGGAAACTCCGCGCCGCTGTTGAATTGTGTTCCACCACCACAACGGAACTATTCCCCTCTCACGCAGCTCTATAGAGGCACCTGCATAATTCGAGCCTAGTGTGTATTTGCATTAGTATTTTTGTATTAGTATTTGACAGTTGAACGAACGGACGTTGTTCGCATTCTCGTCGAGCTCTCAAGCAGTATTGCTTAGCTCATTAGACGGACGCGTGCGCGAGCATCATTCAGGCCAGCGTGCCTCGAGTGTTTAACTCATCCCTCATGAACGCGTTAACCGGCGCCCACTGTGTTCGGAGCGCATGGTCGACACCACCTTGGCAACAGCGGCACGACGATACAAAGCCCGCGGCACAGAGACGCGCGCGGGTGGGTGTAGCCGCGTGCGGGAAGCCAGGCTTGGTGACAGATCAGCTTCTGCTTCTGTTGAGACAACCCTGATCCCAACCTTGGAACTCGAGCACCGCTGGCATCGCCAACGGGCCGCGCGACCTAGACTTTTTGTTTAAACATGATCGCCGGCTGCGCAAGAACGTTGTCTTCTGAGCGAAGCTCGTTACCCGCGCGGCTGTTTGTTTTCCCCGCAGAAGAATCGACGCAGCAGACGGAGCCAATCAGTCTCTCCTCGCCATGCGGCAGGCAGCAGCGTGGCACTTTTCTCTTCTTCCTCCCTCTGCTGCTGACCTCAAGAGAGAGTACGTGCACGCATGCATCCAATCTACGTTTTTCACCCGCTGCAGGGTAGCTTTTCTCGTGTTACTCGCAAAGGTCACGCGTCCGACAACCGGGGAAATTGCTGTGACATCTTCTGCGCCCCATTTCCGGGTATGGTCTTAGCGCTGTTGGCTACAGCACCACTAGTCGAATAACGTGCAAAGGATTTACTCATATGTACGCACAAAGGGAAGAGGGCGTGGAGACGGAAGCCATATCAGGGAGGTATGAGACGTTTATGTTTCGGTGATAACAAAGATGTATGCACGGAGCAGGACGTCTTTACGAGCGTCAGGGAAATCCGCAAAAGATGCCTCGTAGCCATGGACGAGGTAGAATCGCTGAGAAGCACTTAAGAATTACCTGTAAAGCAGAGAAATTTTAGTGCCCAGTCACCGCTAACGCGTGAGGTGAAGCCTTTGCTGGCGCTGCTCACCGTCCCGGAAGGGTAAATTGCAGGAGTGGTAGTTTACCTACAGCATTGTTCTTAATGTGGACGCATGTATCCTGAGTTGACGGCTCTACTGGTCCACCCACGCTGAAAAAACCGCCTTCGCGGAACCGCCAACCAGAGCACGTATCAGTTCTCCTCAGCTTATGTCAGGAATTCAACATGGCCGCCCACCAATTGACAGACTCCTCCATGGATGAAAAAATACTTGCCGCCGCGGACTCCTTCAACAGGCATCCTAAGCATAGATGACGCTGCGGCGTGACTCAACAAGGAAAACAGCTTTACTGCCACGCAGTAAAGCTATCAGGGTCTTCAGATAGCGCGGACAAATCGCCAGGAAATAGCTTTTTCACACCGAAGCGCGTTCTGGCCAACCGCTCCAATTGACACGATGGCCTTATAGGGGAATCCACCTCTCCTCACGCTGTGCACGTCACTCGCGCTTCTCTGATAGTTCACGCATTTTTCAACTGGCTCTCAGCGAATCGCAATCTACGTCCGTGCCTGCTCAGCGCCGCTGTGAGTCAGGGCGGCCCGCTTCCTCCGTCCGTCAACAGTTTCTCCTGCTGCCGCCAGCACAGCTGTTACGCAACTCGAGATAGGGAAGATGGTTCGGCGGATCGGGCAAGGGCAACTGCGGTGTAAACACAGGCGGTAATCGGCCGCCGAGAACGTCTCTCAAGAGAGCGCGCCCTTGGAACGACGTGTTCCTCGGACCGCGCGCGAGCAGCTTCTATATCGGGGCGGTGGCCGGCCGATACCGGGATCCATTGGACGCCATGTGCGCAGGCTCAGCGGGCGGCACGTAACGCGGTTCCTCCCCCGTTCTCCAAACAGGAAGTCGCGTACGCGGATGCAATGCGCTCAGGCAACAAACTTGGCAGTTCCGCACGCGGCGCCAATGGGCAGCCCCCGACACGTTCACACGCGAAACCGCAGACACCCTCCACACTAATGCTTGAAGCGCTCGTGGCACTGACGCGCAGCTTATTTTGATGCATTGCATGAAGACGCAGCTCAATCGAAAACAGGCCACGTGTGAAGTGTTTTTCTCTGTCTCTTGTAAGCTTCAACCGCAGCACCACCGTTGATTATGTCGACAGATTTATCCTGTTCATGGGGTCGTCCTCGACACGACGGGCGAATTTATTCCCAACTTATCCTTCGGGAATCACAACTGATATCTCAGACACACCAAAACAAAACACAAATTTTCTGTTATTTGTTTACATCACAAAATGCCGACGTCACATCGACTTTTGTTTTCAGATTTTGAATGTACCGCAGGCAGCCGATTTATTTTTGCGGAATGGCCATACGGGTAAAGAAAACTCACTGTTGACTGCAAACAGACTACTGCCATCTCCCAGCAAACGTATCAGTTAGGATTATTAATAAACCGCCCGAAACCGATCTCAAACGGCATTCATAAGGTATTTTCAGAATAACGTGTCTGGCTCTCGTTTCATTGAAAGTGGAACTGCCACTCGACTGCAAGCTGAAATTCCGCAAGATAAGCAGAGTGCAGTATTGGGCGAACTGGTAATCCATACTAATACTACAGCGCAGCAAAAAACAAAGAATAAAGGTGAGGCACGCAGGACGAGCGCTTGTATGATATTTACCGTGACTTGACCAACTGGGGACGTAGAGCATTTTTTCTCGCTTAGTGTGCATGATGAATCCCAAATCCGCATACTTTGTGTACAATTACTATGCCGTGTAAATCATCTAAACTTGACACGAACATACGCAGAGTTCTTGGTGAAATCAAATATTAGCCGATATATTTCCCTCGGAAAGAATTTTACGATGATATCCCTCGAAATGCTTTGCTATGGGCAAAATTATTTATGGTCGCCAAATGGCCTGTGGCCCTAGACGGAATTTTCACTGTGGAGTGGCATGGCACTAGAAACATAAAAGATTAGCAGTGATTCGCTCTGAGGTGCAATACGTTTTTGTAGTGAATAATTCGGCATTAAAATAATCTTCACAATGGAAGCGGCCTGTATAAACTGACGGGAAATCAATTTATAGCCGGAACACCTTGAAGATAATCGCCAAAGATTAACTTCTAACACAGAGGTAATTTCTAGAGGCCCTCCACGCGACACCCTTCATCAATTGCCGCACTGAGGCCATTCGTAAAGTAGAAACTGAGCCAGCTTTCATTCACGGCAACACGAAAACTACCCATACAAACCACGAATATCGTTTGAGGAAAATATTTTTTCTTTATGAAAATCGAGCCCCAGTTTTTAAGAAAATTTTCAAAATTGATTTCTTCCCTTTTCGGTGCACTAAAGACTGCAGAATAAAATAAATCCGAAAGCCGTGCCCCCTAAATGCATGGCGTATGTGCCGAGACACAAAGCAGTCTTACGCATCATCACATGGTTTCGTGCGCTGGTTTTTTATGCGTGACTGAATAGGTGAGCTGAAAACGAAAGTAAGGAACAGTTCAAGTTGATAAGATGACACGCCCACCACTGTGGTCGTGGGAACACTCTTGTCTGTTTATAATTATTTGCACACCAAATTTTCTCTACTATTTTTTGCAGTCCTTTCGTTTCATTGAAAACTTCTACCATACCGACGTAGTACGGGAGAGGAAGCGTGTTTAATATTCTCTGTTTGAGCCCCAACACACATACCGTGGCCTCTTGTTTCTCTAAGCCGCTGAAGGCTGGGTCAGACTTTTGTTTTTAATAAATATTCATCCTCTGTCTTGGCTCTCTTCCTTGAACGGCGACCTGACGTGCCGGGCCAAGCCTCCCCATCGCATCCCATTCAACCATGTGCTCGCTGTCAGAAGCGCTATTTTTCGGCCGGCATGAGAACAAGAAGCGGAATTCCTTGTTCACGTCACCACACCGGCGGAAATCGGCCCAACTTGCGCCTACGTCATTTGTTTGCGCCGAGCCGAGTGCTCCCGCTTGGCGGCTGGCGGCGGTCCGCCCAAGGAGCCCCTGTGCGAGTTCGGCGCTTCCTCCCGTTTCAGCCGAGCTACGGAGACGACTGACGGATGGTCGGCGAGCGACGCCGCAGCTTCGGCCGATTTTCGGCAGTTTTCCTGCTGGCGTCGCGTCAGCCCTCCGGGTGCTCTCTTGTATCGGCCGAGCTTTGTGCTAGCTTTTCAGGGAGGCGGAAAAAACCTCTCTCTGATTTTATCTTCTTCCTCAAGAGAGAGAGAGCGAGAGAGAAGCGTTATCTGTCACTACCAAATTGATTCAAATTACTCGATTACATGTCGTTTATCCGCTGGCAAACTCATCTCGGGATTTTTCAGGGGTCACAGAATTTTTAGTACTTCATTTTAGTTTGTATGGGTACCCGTAACGGAAACCGTACTGGCGACATTCGAGGGAACTCTCGGGAAAAATCAAGCGCTACAAAAACCAGGCGATGGCAAGAAACAAAACGCCGCATGCAGAACGAAGCTCGCTTTGTAGTGCGCGCTTCGTTTTGGTCCCCTGTCCTATCTGGCATTCTGCAGCGATTTTGTGGCATGACGAAATACCAGCCTAGTTCGTCGCATTATGTATCAGAAAACGCAGCACGCATCCTTTAAATTTACTTGGAAGTATGGTGATGAAAGCTTTTGAGGGTGAAGGGCACTAATTTCACATGAAGGCGTTTCGAGAAATCAATCAATCAATCAATCAATCAATCAATCAATTGTCAGGGGCTACGAAGAATTCGCTGGGGGCCGACGAACGAAAGAAAAAAGAAGTACGAACGGAAAGCGGAGAAAACGGCCCTGCAGCGTATACGACACCGCCACAGCTTACGCCGCCAACGCCTCCCCGAGACGCCGCCAGTGTTTATACGTATCCATCACGCGGCCCCGAGCGGCGCCCGCGTTTATACGTGCTGTGTGCGTGTGGTTCGGATTTCGGACTCTCGCTTGCGAGGGTAAACTGAACTTCGTGCGCAGGGAGTCGCCCCACCGCCGCGCATCGCGACGGACGTTCTCAGTGCTATTTCCCCGATCCTATAACGCAATGTAATCAGTTTTCCTGTCATTAAACAGTTTAATCTCTTTCCAAGACAAGTCCTTACTAAAACCGGCCACTCTGACATGGCGCAGTCGACTACGGAACTTCACGGCGACAATTGAAGCCCCGTTACCCGAAATTATCGGCAACCTAAAATTGAAGCGGACGGAGAATGGCGGAGCACTCGACGCAAGGGTCCCTCGACGCTGACTCAACTCGGACACGCCCGACTCCGGGGTCTGACCTCCTTTCATCGGAAGACGCCAGTTCCTTGGAATTGTTCACAAAGAAAGAGCTGACCGACGAACTCAAGTTTCGCCTTTTGCGTCACACGGGCAACAAGAGTGAACTTGTGAAAAGGCTTCTCGAAGACAACGCACGGCGACGAGCTGACGGTACCCTCGACTCTCTGACGATGCTACGCAACACCAGCAACGAACGGCTGGCAAGCATGGAGAGCCTGGCGGCTACCAACGAAAAGCTGCAAGCCGATGTCGACGCTTTGAAGTCTCAGCTCCAGATCCTCATGGCAACAGCCAACAAGCGCCCTTCGAAACAGGTTGGTCAACGTCACGACGACCAAGTTGATACCGAGCGCATCGACGAACAAGGTGAGTCAACCCTTGATACTCCACGGCACGTTACGCCTGCTGACGCACGAGACGAAACTTTGGGAGTCCGCAGAACCCCATCGGAGACGAACGATATGGCTCGATTAATGGCTATGATGGTCGAGTCTCAAGTTACGATAGCCGAATGCTTAGCACGAGCGCAGCGGCCTCTGCAGGTCCACGCAACGAGCGATACTTCCACAACCATTGCTTTCTTCGACGGCTCGGTAAGAGCAGACGTAAAGGCCTGGACAGCGGAGACCGAGCGCATCGCATCGCTAGGCCACTGGACTCCATCACTGACTTTGGTGAATGCGATCTCTCGGTTGAAGGGTCCTGCCCGCGACTGGCACTCGAGCTATGGCAGAAAAATAGAAACTTGGGATGCATGGACAGAAGCACTAACAGAACGCTTCAAACGCAAAATGACCATGCAGGAATTCCTTAACTACCAAGCCCAACGAACGCTGCGTGAAAACGAAACCATAACAGTTAAATTTCGCCTCTCCATCTTCTTGGCGAACTGATGGAGACGAAATAGGGATGTTCTTTTGATGCGCGAGCCGAGAGGACGATCTCGACTCGCTCCGATGACCGACGACCGATGCTTGGAGCGGGTGAGGGATGAGGACTGCCTTCCTTGCTGGATATTAGGTTTATTTACATTATTTACATTACTACTCCAAGTTTACATCACGTCAGAGTGACGGCTACATTGTCACTCTGACAGCAGCAGCCTGTTCGGCCGAGATCTATCCTGAACTAGATCCCCTCTCGACCGACCTCCGAGAAAACCCAACACTCCGGTTTTGATAACAAAAACCCCGCCTCCAAAAAGGGGGCGTACAAGAAAGAGAGAAAAACCCTTTAAACAATTAATAGAAACCATTGATTGGCCACAGGAACCAGCCAATCACACACATGTCCCCACCTGCGGTCACGTGACCTAACACTCTCTCTTACACACTCATAGTGCGTTTCCTACGCACGCTGTTGCACCCGGCCAGGAAATACAGGCCATCTGCGGCCTAAAGTGAACCATCCATAACGTTTAGCGGGCGGCATCTGCACAAACAACAGCCAAGCCGAGGGCCCGGAGCGGTCCCCGCGCGGCTGACCTCCCTTCGCGCGACGCCTCCCACGACGTGGGGCGTCTGCACGCGCGGCGTGACAATGAGGATTGCTAATTCCCTCCCAGACTAAAGGGGCGCCGCCGGCCACCTGAACAGACCACGGGGAGAGACGCTGCCAGCCGAGGCGACCATCGTCGAGGCGAACGACCCGTCGACGAAGATCGCCCGCCGCCGGAGTCGAAGATTTTCCAAACTTACACCGCGCGCGCTTTCAACACTAAGAGATACGATCATCTGGCCGCCCGTCAGCTTGTTATGCCGAATGACCCTGCCACCCTCGACGCGACAGAGGCACTCAGGCTAATCGCCCCCATCCTTTGACACACAAAAGGACGGGCACAACAGCTCTCCGCGGCTCCGAACTTGGCGTCCGCGCGGCTACATGAAAGGGACACGGGAAAGTAGCTACCAGCGGAGGCGACGCCAATACATGGGCCACCGGCGGCCTTCATTAATTACATGCGGAGCCCGAACTTAACAATAACCGAGTACGTTTACGCGAAGAATGCCATGCTTGAGAAAGCACCGTACAACCTCGCAACGGAAGAATGAATTTCACTCATTCTCGCTGGCATCACGGACGACAAATGCGCCAACCCGTTGGCAGCGCAATGCTGCACTTCGGTCATCGACCTCATCGACAGAGCAACCATGCTAGACTGCCGCCGATCAACGGAACGCGACCAAACTGACGACAAAACACCAAATCCAACGAACCAAAGAAAGTCAGAACGTGTGGGTTCGGGAACGAACAGTTTCTCGTCATTCAGGGCACCAACCGGAAGACCCCGTTACAATTGCAACGAGCCTGGTCATCTATCCCGCCAGTGCCCAAAACCGAAAACGAGCGCCACACTGCGAGCCGAAGAAAGGCGTCGATCGCAACCAGCGCCCGACGATAGACGCCACAGTTCCAGCCGACAAGCGAATTGCTTTTGCAATCAACTGGTGGAACACTGCCGATCGTAAACGGACTTTTGAACAACTCCTCACCAGTGAAAGTTTGCATCGACAGTGGTGCCAACGTGTCACTAATCTCTGCTGAAGCATTGCCTCCAGATACACCCGTCACCCACTGGAAATCGCAAGACCGCATCGGAATATTGGACAGGACCATCCAGCCCAAGCTTTCAGCAACTATTGACATCACGGTAGGCAACACACGCACAACACTGTCGAACGTTGTGGTAAGCCATTGGACGTCATTCTTGGTTCAGACTGGAGACGAAACGCCAACGTTGAAGTCACGTTTCATCCAACGAATGACGTCACGCTCGTTAACGTAACGAAAGAGGACAAACAGTGCCCAACTTTCGCAGTCCAAGATCCAACCAGTTCATCGAAACCGGATTAAATTGGAGAGACACTCATAGTCTCGTTCTGCCGTCACCGCGAAAACGAAAGAACGGACTTCGTACACATCGAGGGCCTAGAAATCGAAACCGACCCAGTCACCCGTGAAGGTATCGAAACTGCCGTTTCCTCGATGACCACAGACGCGACAAACGAAGAACGTGATCAGTTGAGAGCGTTGCTCCTGAAAAACTCTTCGGTTTTCGCGAGCAAAACAAGCCCGATTGGACTTTGTCCACACATCGAGCACTCTATCGAACTACGAGACAACATACCGGTTGCTTCACGACCCTACAGATGCTCTCCAGCGGTTCGTAACTTTATGAAAGAGCAAGTCAACGAATACTTAAAGAAAGACATCGTTCGTCCAAGCGAAAGCGAGTATGCCGCACCGACGATTGTGGTTGACCAACCGAATCACCCGACCACACCTCGACGCATGGTGCACGACTACAGAAAGCTAAACGAGAAGACCATAAACCCAACGTATCCGATGCCTGTGATGGAAGACGTCATCTTTGATATCACAGCGGACAAAGCGCAGTACTTCACGGTCATGGATGTAAAGGCTGCCTTCTTGACAGTTCGAGTGAAGGAGGACGACGTGCACAAAACAGCATTTGTCACCCCAGATGGGAAGTACGAATATCTCAGGATGGCGTTCGGTTTCTGCAAAGCGCCTCAAACAATGCAGAAAATAATGCGCCACACATTCGACGGTCTACCACGTACGGCGACCTACATGGACGATGTTGGTCAAGGCGCACGCACGATTGAAGAAGCTTTGGAACTTCTAGAAGAAGCTTTAGCTCGAATCAAGATCAATGGACTCAAGATGGACATCCGTAAATGCCAGTCCATACGCAGCAGCATCAGCTTTCTTGGCTACGAGATCTCACTGGAAGGCCAAATTCCAGACGGTTCACGCATCGCAGCCATTGATAAGTTTGAGCCGCACGTCAACGCTAAGAAGCTATACTCCTTCTTGCAATTTGAGAACCACTATCGCAAATTCATTCCGAACTTCTCGAAAATCACACGACCTCTGCGGAATCTGGTTTCGGAACAGGCTGAATTTCAGTGGACTTCAGAACACGAAAGCATCGTTGACAACCTCAAAAGCACGCTGAAGAGTCCCCCAATTTCGTCAACGTTTCGTCCCGAATGTCAGACACGAGTCCACGTCGACGCCTGCCAAACAGGACTGGGAGCCGTACTGACTCAGCTCCAAGACGGAAAGGAACGAGTGATCGAATATGCAAGCAAAGCACTCAACGAACACGACTCTAAGCTTCATTCCAACCTACTGGAATGCATGGCGCTGCACTGGGCTCTAACAGAGAAATTCGCTTTGTATCTACGAGGAGGACCACGGTTCACCGTCTTCACGGACAACTTCAGCCTAACGTACCTCATGAAGAAGGGAGCAATCAATCGACGATTTGCTCGCTGGATGCTCGACTTGGCCGACTACACGTTCGACGTGTTGCATCGCCCAGGCCGACTCAACACCGCCGCAGATGCCTTATCACGCCAGACAGAAACGGAAAGAATGTCAGGAGACATTCCCGAAACGGAGGGTGCGAGAGGCTACGTACTTCAATCCGTCATCACTGGTAATCACGAGACGCTGCGGAAATTTCAAGCTTTGGACGCGGACTGCCGCAGGTTCACGGAGGACAGCCGGAGACAAGACAGCGCTTTCAAAATGGACGACGGCATTCTGACCAAAGAAATTGTCAACAAGGGGCGTTCATCGAAGAAAATTATTGTACCGGGAGCTCTGCGCGACACTGTCATGAAGATTTTCCACGACAGTAACGGACATCTCGGCGCAACGAAAACGAAGGACCTCATCGAACGCAAATATTGGTGGCCTTCCATGTCAAAGGATGTCAAGACATACGTTCAGTCCTGTCATACCTGCCAGACTATAAACGCAATAACAAAACGAAATCAAGGCTGCCTCCACCCAAGAGAAATTCCGAACGACCCCAACACTGTTATCTCCTTGGATCACCTGGGTCCAATTAATGACAGCGAAGACGAGGGTTACGTCTTGGTATGCATCGATCACGCGACACGCTATATGGATGCAATAGCAGTGCCAAGTACGGCATCGACATACTACATAGATTATCTACTCAACAGATGGATTCCACGTTTCGGCGTCCCAGAGGTAATAATCACCGACCAAGCCAGAGGATTTGTGAACAAGAAGACCGCTTCACTTCACAAACGACTCGGCATCGAACACGTCAACACGCCACCTTACTGGCCTCAGGCCAACGGTCTCGTCGAAAGAATGGTGGCAACATTAAAGCAAGTTCTCAGAAAGCTGCTCAATGAGACGCGCGACTGGGATCGTTTGCTTGCAGACGCAGTGTTTGCCATCAACGTTGCAAAGACACAGCAGTCAGGGTACAGCGCATTCTGTCTTATGCACGGACACCAGCCGAGACTACCCGGTGAGCTGAACATTGGCTCCGTCAGAAATGACATTGAATACTCGGTACGGCTTCACGAGCTTGCGATGGCACGCAAAGAAGCTAAAGAAAACCTACAGAAGAGCCAAGCATACTCTACGAGACGATACGACGCGAGAAGGGATCCTCCGAATTTCAACGTAGGAGACAAGGTTTTGTGTTCTATTGGAGCCCGAAAGTGGACACTCGACCCACGATATGACGGTCCCTACGAAATCACGGACCTTGCTGGCGAAAACCTGGTACGCATCAAGAGAATCGGAAACCTCGGAGGCCCAAGTGATAAAACTGTCACCGTGGAACAGTTGCGTCCATATTACGAGCGCATCAATTACCCCACAGAGCTCGCGGATAGCTCCATCGGGCGCCAACTCGGTGAAGGACCTGGGGACAGATCCTTCTAAAGGGAGGTCGTGTCAGGGGCTACGAAGAATTCGCTGGGGGCCGATGAACGAAAGAAAAAAGAAGTACGAACGGAAAGCGGAGAAAAAATTCCCCCGCATTTCCCCGAGGGGGAGAATGTGAAAGTGCGAATGCACGGTTGTCGGCCCGCTTGCGGCGCTTGCGCTCGGCCCCCGCAGCCCACCGCCTCGCCGCCTTCTCTTCCATCTCTTCCATCGGGTTTGTAGTATCACGTGTACACCACGCAGTTATCAAGCCGCTATAACGCCGCTGAGTCGCCAACGCACGCCGCTGACGACGTAGTTTGAATGCGTTAAAGATATAAGGCGCGTTACTGACACTGATATCAGCGTCGCGTCCGTGGCTTATTCGGTAGAGCGTCGGGCTGCGGCCCGCAAAGTCCTCGGATCGAAACCTGGCGCCGGATGCTGTTTCTTTTTTAAATATAGAGGAGCACTGCGGACGCCGCCGCCGCCGGCGGTGGATGGTTTGGGGTCTTAAAACGGCCCTGCAGCGTATACGACACCGCCACAGCTTACGCCGCCAACGCCTCCCCGAGACGCCGCAAGTGTTTATACGTACCATCACGCGGCCCCGAGCGGCGCCCGCGTTTATACGTGCTGTGTGCGTGTGGTTCGGATTTCGGACTCTCGCTTGCCAGGGTAAACTGAACTTCGTGCGCAGCGAGTCGCCCCACCGCCGCGCATCGCGACGGACGTTCTCAGTGCTATTTCCCCGATCATATAACGCAATGTAATCAGTTTTCCTGTCATTAAACAGTTTAATCTCTTTCCAAGACAAGTCCTTACTAAAACCGGCCACTCTGACACAATCAATCAATCAATCAATCAATCAATCAATCAATCAATCAATCGTTTACGTTTCAACGCAAGGCTGGGGTTGTACCTGCAGGCGAAAAGTACTGCTTGAGAGTTCCTGACGACCTCTACCGACTGCGGTGTGTCATATAATCACAAGTACGTCAGAATGACCTAAGCAAATCAGAGAACCAATGAGGCGACAAATACGATGCTTTTATTTCAAAGAACACTATATATCCACTTGCTCCTACCAAATTGCAAATGTTTTCAGACAATATGTGTGGAGTGCAGCGAAAAAATATAATTGTGAATTGGACACTCAAATGAATTTGATAGTCCTTTTATTCTTCAGTTAGCAGTAATGTGCGCGAACGTTCCTGGCACGGGTTGTCTGGGCAGGTAATCAGTGGGAATGTCCGGATCAATCTGACGCGCTGCCAGTGCGTGGCTGTGCTTTTATTTTGTTTTAATTTCCTTCGAACAGAACAGCAATAACGTGGAGGGAGCCAACGACTACTTCGTTGCCCCTTGCGCGGTCGTAACTTTAAGTATTGGCAACTTATGCCCTCGGCCATCGCGCTGGAATCATCCGGGACTGTGTAGGGAAATTCCGCAAACAACTCCTTGCTGTCAAGTGCTTAAAAGCGTCTAAATGCTTACTCCCTCTTCGCACAAGGCCCTGCAGATGTCTCTTTAGGCCGCAAAAAGCAGCGTTCATAATTATTGTAATGAAACGTGCTCCTTCGCATCGAGACTGCAAGGGCAGTCACGAAGGCTGCACAAAAACAAAGCCTCGCGTTGAAAAGGGCCGTTCATCGACCACGGGTAATCGATCTGTGGAAATTGGGGGGGGGGGTTCGACAGTCCAAGGGTGAATTCTACACTCACCCTTCAGATATTTGCGGTTTACGCGAAATGTCTGCCGTTATGCCCGCGGAGCTGCGTCGTTGTGGCGTGCACTGATTAGCTCCTCCGCGCCGTATTGCAACCCCTGAGGCCATCGCGGTCTGGTGTCCCATTACAGAAGTCCCGAGATGGTGATAAGGCCCGAGGGGGGAACGAAGTAGCCGCAGCCGTCGTAACGCGGCGGCCAAAATCGGCTCTGTCGCGAGAGCTTGGTCAACGCGCGTGGCAGCGGGCTGAAGTGCTCCGAATCGCCGGACGATGACGACGTTAGCCGCCGTCGCCGTCCTGGCGGGCTTACTAATCCTCGGGACTCACCCTACGTGGACACAGGTCGGTGTTCTTTATCTCAGCGCAAACACACTCCTTCGGCAGCCACTTGAGAAAACGAACGCCTGTCGTATTCCAGAAACCGATTAAGAGCGTTTTTTTGCTATGCTGTCGAGTGTCGGAGAATGTGCATGCAGATATTTTTCACCACTGCGGTGCCGCTGAGTGGTTCGTTTACCGAGACATTCCTTCCCCATGCGGTGCATCACTAAGGCGCAATCCGACGGGGATTCAGGAGTCTTTGACGGGTTTCCGAATAACACTCGTAATACACCGATGATAAAATATTTTGCGATGAGAAGGAACGTTAGGCTTTCTATTATGATGTGAGCATGCGTGTGCATCACTTATCTTTGAGTACCGAAAGCATGCCCATAGGTAGGTATGCTGACGCCGCATCCAAGTTGGACTTGCTGAATCGGCCGTGAGCTTCCGACGGCTTCTGCCATCGTGACTTGCCGATCCACCTGAGCGGGCATGTTATTAGGCATGGGTTAAGCCTTAACGTTAGGTGACCTTAATGTTGAGGCTAACGATGTGCAGAGCAGCTTCAGAATCACTGTACGTCAAAGTGCGTGTTGCGGTTGACGATGCAATCCAGTTATTCATATAGCCCGCCAGAGTAATTATTGGCCTTGACATCCTTGCTCCATCCCATGCAGGCAAATCTGACGCGTGCTAGGTTCGCGGAGGAACGGGTTCGAAGCTGCAACAACGCGTATTTTCGGAATCGCCAGTGTTTCACTGCGAAGCAGTGAGGTCTAACCCTTGCAGTTTTCATTCCGGTGAAGGCGCCGCTCCTGGGCTCCTCCTCGCCACCGCTGACCCCTTGCTAACGCCTCTTTCACAAGTTGCACAATCGGCTGACAGCGGCGGTAGCGCCGTTATCAGATGACAGCGGAGAATCAACGGAAACGACCGAAAGCTGCCGCTGCCTTTGCCGCCTGAAGTTCCACGTCGCCGAGTGCGTGCGAATTCCTCGCGGTTGTATAGAAACTTGCCCGGTGCCAACGCCGGTGTGTGCCCGTAATTCTTATAGAGCTCGAACTGCTTTCCGGGTGACATTTCCCCCAGTGCATCTCTGCCCAAGCATGCCCCCATCACCGGTAGCCGGTGATGGGGGCGTAGGAGTTAGGAGCGTATACGAGGGTGCATCCACAGCTACCCGACGTTCAGCAGCGGTGGACAAGCCCCCCTACGCATGCGCCAACTAGATATCGAATAACAAAGACAGCGACCATTTTCTGCCGGATGTGACGTCATTGGTTGGAAAAGATGGAAGCTGTGGTCTGGTTTATTCGCTGCGCTGCTTGTCGTCTTTTCTCTACGGTTGCAGCGGTGACTACGGGCTTTGTGCATAGGGGTTTCGCTTTCGATCGTAATGAAGGCACTCCCAAAGAACTTCTGGAGATTACTGATGGTAGTGCGCAAAGTATGATTAGAAAACCGCGCGTGTGTGGCCGCCTAAATTGCGCGTAGTGTGCTACGACATTGACCACGGGCGTTCTACATAAGTTCTGCCGCCTCGGTTTGCGAGAGTGATTAGTGCGCTCCCGACGAACTTCTGCTCTGCGTATTATACGAGCGCCGTGTTGAGGCCACTTGGCATTCGTCACCTACGTGCAGTGGCGAGAGGCAGCAACGGCGGTCACGAGGACAGTAGGAGAGCGCATGACCAACCAAGCTAGCCACTGCGAACGATTCTGCGCGATAACTGATTTCGCAGCCCACTGCCACGTAGACAACGCTGCTGTGTTTTTGTCCCAGTATAACGGCGTTAACCTGTACGCCGTAAGGTATAATTGTGTTTTCGCAGTAGTGAGGCAGGCACGTAATGTTCACCGTCGCGAAGGTGTAGTAACTGCCACGATTGATCGATGTGTTTGCGAATCACTTCTTCAGGACATGCAGCCTGGTTGGAGGGAGGGCTGCGCACAGGACAAAGGGGGTGTTTTTATTGCTGCTGTTACCAGCTGTACGAACCAAGCCTTAACGGTACACATCCAAGCCTCAAGCAGTGAACGAGAAAATGGTAACTAGTTGCGCGTAGCTCTGGTTCCAAGCATCTATCTTTATGTGGGTCCTCTCAAGTTACCGTTTTAGAATTATTATCTCTTCTGGGGGCACGTTCAAGCTGGTATCGTGGCATGCATTCGACAGATGATGAACAGTTCCCCCAATATGTCCTTGGTGTGTCCTGTTACACGCCACAGAACAATATTGTACTTTATATGATTCTTTTACCAACAGATCTTATGATGTGCAATGCTTTCAAGTCCATTTCTTCTGAGTTTAGCATGACTGAGGACTTGTGTGCAGCAATCTAACAGCAAATACGTTATTGCTTGTTAAACAGCACAAAAGTCCCACTATAACTTACAACTGAAATAAGTCAGGGATGAGGTTTTGCTCGTCAGTTTTCTCTCCAGCAGTGGTGGCAATGGCGGCTAAGTGTTTTATGTCGGTACAAGGACAACTTGCCTTTTGTATGTATTTTAGTGGCGTGTGAATTGAATACAAGACGTTAAACTTGGCTGTGAATTGAATAAAATATTTTTGCGAATTGAATAAAATAAAATAAAATATGAGTAGTAACAACCGGCTGCGAATTGAATATTTTCAAACCAGTTTATCTTTGTTTTCATGTTTATAGAGTGCAAAAACATAAATACATAAAGAAGACAGCCTTGGCAATCACAACTAGACACATCTTCATTCAGGTACTAGTGCTTGGTATGCAAAAAATTTAATGTAACAGACAAAATAAAAAATAGAGACGTGCAAAGCATTGAAACAAGAATTTTGCATACATTGACACGGAGAAATGCGGGCTCCTCAAAATACTGTGAATACAGTAAGTATATTAAAGTATATTTAATATGACAGGCATCATTGAAAAGAGGCTGGGCATGCTAGTTGTTGGTAAGATGTTACCAACAAGCCTACGATGGCGCTTGATTTCTCGCTCGTGCCATAAAATTCGCAGGAAACCTATTTGTATGTTATAAATTTTGCTCTCTAACATACCCCCCAGTTAGCGAACACTTCTTTGGTGCAAGGCTTTTATATCAGGCTTTTGGCACGCCTTCTGTGTCTTACGGAAAAACCAACAAGTAAGGTCTTACCATGCAGTGAAGCTTGGAAGTTTGTAAGTTTTGCGTCAGAGCAAACATTTGTTGCTGTACTATTTATAAATTCAAGTATTTGAAATAGTGCTGCAAATAGAATATCAAAAACTATTCGCGAAGTATTCGAAGTTGCGAATGTTCACAAACCTTCAAATATACTGCCTGGTCACTTCAGTATACGTGTGTAATAAATTTATAGAAATAATGTCATTATTGAAACTTAAAAATGCCGTAAGGTGTTCATTATTGAAGTTTCACGCGTTTGTTTAAAATCACTGGTAAGCGTTGGATGGAGTTCATTGGATGGTTAACCACCCATACTCCCCTGTATTATTTCCTGCCTTCATTTACGGGATGGGCATTCGTAGGGGCATGTGGTGGGTAATACGTTGTGTTATGTTGTAGTACGTGTGTATTTGAAGGCATCTGTAGAACGGCTTTGGACTTAAGAGGTTTGTGAGGGAATCTGGTGGGTATTTTCTGCTTTCTAGGAATCCCTGGGTAGTAAATCTGTGGGCAGCAGTGCGTGCCACCTTATTGTCTTTTAGCTTAGCAAGACGTGATGTCCAGATGATGTAAATGATCGCTAGCTTTTGTATGCGTCGTAGTGTATTTGAAGTGTGATGCATCCGTTTTGATAGAGGCGACATGCTTGCTGGGAGTCAGTGGTGGTGATGGCGGGATCTGTCGTGACTACGCTTGCATCCAGGTTTTTGTAAGGTTGTAGAGGTCGTAGTGGTGAGTGTGGCAGGCACCAAGGGTTCCTTACGAGTCATTAATGGCAGATGTCCCAGGGTTTTGTGCTTAAATATGCATCAAAACAGTGAACTGAATGAACGTAGCTATGCAGGCTAGCTGTCACTTCATGGTTCAGAGTTTGGTTAAATGTTAAGCATGACTCAAGGAAAGGATAGAGACAGGAAAGAGGCACGCCATCATCGAAGCTTCATTTTCCTAATCACAGAAGTTTCATAATCACAAAAGAGTGATTACAAAGCACACAAAAGCCTCCCATGACACTGGCTTAACACCACGTGCACAAAGCAATCACAGCAGCTGCACACTTCACACTAATCATTCAGCAATCTATAATGCGTCTGTCTCCCATCTGTATCACATAGGCCTCAAAGATTCCTCGTTCTTGTTTTGTGCTATACAACTTAAGCACTCTCGTCATATCAAATTCTGGCATGCAGCCGCCTGGTGTGCACTGAGACTTGGAGTGGAGCACAAAATTGGTATCTGTTCCAGTCGTCAGCAATGCAGAATGCTCCCACCACCGCCTGTAGGGGAAGTCCCTTGTCTGTTCAATGTGCCATCAAGATACATTGAAATGCGAACAACAAAGCACGCGACATTCAGTACATGCTGTGCATCATGGTGACGGACTGTGTAGCCACGGTAGGAACAAGTTCCAAGAATTTGTGTCCAACGTTGTTATGGAAATAGCATTTTCCCAGAATGTTAATTTGGCCTACAGCCGCATTTGGTGCAGGGTCCCGCTGAGGCTATCGAACTTTCTCGCTGTGTAGGAGCAAGTGGCACACGTCGAATGCTGATAACAGAAGCACAAATGGGCAACAAATGGTGGTGGGAGAAATAAATATGTTCACACACCAAACGGTGCCCTCTAACACCCACGTGTAATTTGGTCCAACTGGGAGTACACAATACTTTAGATGAACTGCACGAAGCTTACCATCACTCCCAAACCACCCGCCTCAACCACCTACGAGACGAGACACCCTTCATGCCTCGGATATCCTGTACCGCCCCAAGAACAGCTACAACGTGTCCCCCTCCACATCCGTCAACAAAATCGTGCAGCTCCCATACCGCGAATTACGCATCCCATTACAACAAAGCACGTCGCAAAGTATCGGTTAAAGCGGTTAGTAATCTTGAAGCAGTAGGAAACCCTACGACGCGCTACACGAACGCCGCACGCTATACCTGCAAACCCGCCCCCCGCAGTCATGGCGATGGACCACCAGGGAACCCAACTCACAACCGCCACAATATGCACCACATCTACAAACGCGGCTGAAGAAGTTGCCATCGCCCTAGCAGCCACACCAAGCTGCGAATACGGCACCGGCATCACGGACTTGCAAGTCGCACGCCGCAACTACGAACTCAGCCACATATCACCCTTCCTCTTTAAAATTCATGAAGGGGCCATGCGCGAAAAACACATGTTTAATTCTAAATATTTCGTACTTGATAGTGCCCCGACGCTTGGCCGGCAGCAGACGATGCTTTATTCACTGAGAGACTAATTATAATTTGAGCTAAAATTTTGATTGTCCAGCCAAATCGATTGTGTGTTCCGTGACGTCTGCGATGATGTAACGAAGTCATGTCTTCAAGTGAATGGTTGTGCACTGTTTACTCTGCAGCATACTGTGGGACGCCTTTTTTACTGTTAGTTCTCCTGGATGGCTCCACCAATCTGCGCAGGGATGCTGTCTGCCTTTGCTTTGCTGCTAACCGTATTTCCACTCGGGTTGTTTTTGTTACGGTGTACGTAGTGATCGTTTCGTGAAACATTGAGTACGTTCAACAAACAGGGTCAAGGAAATCAATGTCGCATACGCCAATTGGGATGTGTCGTGTGAGACAATCCCAAAGCGCCAGACTGCTATGCAGCTATACCAGGCATAGTGCATCCAGTACAAACAGTAGTGCGCGTCGGTACTTCTATGTTTACGTGTACTTTTGTAACTTCCAATGTTTACCCCACCTTTCTTCTCGCTATTAAATGAGTATGCATTACATTCAGGCGAAAAGAGCTCGTACTGCAACCTCTGCCTAACTTGTGTTTGCTTTTGCTAGTGTCAGACAATCGCACAGCTATGCATAGTACGTCATAGGTTCTAGTGCGGGAAATGAGCTAGTGAGTCGCGTGGCCATTCCCTTTTCCCATAATTACATAGCTTATTTGAGCAAGTTTACGTCAAGAGTGGTGTCAGTATGAACTTAACGAGGCAATCTTTTGAGTGAACCAGACTTGTGTTTTCTCTGCATGGCCCCTTTAAGACCAATGCGCAGTTTCTCCACACCTGATAGTTTGGACCACTGGACACACGTCCATCGACAGCAATGAGGCAGCGCCTGCCGCTGCCCGAATACACACGCTCTGGGCCATCTCCGAAGGAAGTCTAGATCAGGAGAAGACCCCCACCCACTCAATAGCTTTGCGGACATCCTCTCACAATTTTAACATGAGCATCAACAGTTCTCTCCACCCCAACCCCACCTTTCCCGAGCCCAAGTGACCACACTTTGCCGGCTCTAGACCAACTCCTACCCCCACCCAACCCTCATCCACCATATGTACCCCACCCATTATTGCAGCATCTGCAATGTTCGCCCCCAGCCAGGCATCCTGTCAGTCTTGTCTGAGAATGCCAACAATCCTCACACCCAATCCTCATCCCACCTACGAGCAGTGGGTGGATTGGCTGTCCAGCCCGGACTTCTCAACCCAGCACATGCTGATAAAGAGGGCCCGAGTAGCCAGCAGGAACCAGGGCACCCAGGACTATAGCGGACGCCCCACAGAGAGCTGGTGCTCTCACTATCCTGCATTAATGAATCCCCAATAAAACATGTTTATTATCTCTCTCTCTCTCCATACCAAGGTTGGACACTAACTCTCGTAAATTATTCCTACTTTGCATAAACAGCTCATCACCAGGATGCGTAGGATGTACTGAAAACCACATGCTCCGTTGTTCTTATTTCAATGTATCATGATAGTACATTCACCCGAACGTCAATACAATTTTATAAAATATGTTTGTTTTATACTCTAGGAATGTAGTGGCGTACTCTTCTGTGCGCAGAGGAAGCCTGGGCCCACAGCCATTTAATATGCGGTACAAAGCAACGGGCTTATCTGGTGCACTGAATAATTACCATTCACGTACGAATAAACACCATTCACGAATAAACGCCATTCATGCTCCAGAGTTTTCTTGATATGATGTGAGATGCCATGTAGGTATGGAAGGGCAGTAATT
Organism: Haemaphysalis longicornis; assembly: GCF_048455015.1. NCBI lineage: Eukaryota > Metazoa > Arthropoda > Arachnida > Ixodida > Ixodidae > Haemaphysalis > Haemaphysalis longicornis. The sequence goes on from NW_027526335.1 coordinate 1,657,902, forward strand.
TTGCGGCACGACTTCTGTTGGCTTCAAAAATGATCACGTTGAAAAGACACTGACATTGAAGGACAGGACTGCAGATTAGTGCTCAGAAGGTAGGTATACACTCGCGGAGCAGCAGCGGTTGTGTAGTAATGCGCAAAATGCCAAGCATGTGGGCTACTGCCACAACATGCTTTCTCTTTTTGCACCATGACTTTTCACATCACTGCGGGTCAGTGACAAAACAGAACTGGCAACGCTCGTAATGCATTAGGTTGTAAAACAAAAAAAAAACACGCAAATTTAAAGACAAGCATTAAAAACAAACTTCAGCAAGTGAATACCCCTACACAGACTACGTCAATATCGCAGCGTTTGAACTTCGGCCAAATATTTTGTGCTGGTGTGCAAGGGCAGCCAGAATGTTCATGCAAATTGAACCCAAAATTTATCCTCCCTTCACATGGTCAGCATACGTATCTGCAACAATGAGCAGCGAAATTGGCAAGTTCATAGCAACCAGGTCCACGTACACAGAAAAAAAAAACAATTTGGTGTTTGCTACAACAAAAAAGAAGTAAATTATTTAACCTCGCTCTTTGATATTTTCACACATCAAACAAATTACATCCAATTTACACGTCAATTCGCCGTGAACAGTGGCCACTGGGTATACATAAAACTATATGGGGTTCACAACTGTATTTTTGTACGAGGACGTACAGAAAATATCTCCTTCGGAAGCGTCCTGTCTTAGGTGCACAAAACCCATGGTGAGAAGCTGCGGGAATAACGAACAGATGTGGCGTTGGGCGACATAGTGCGAGCGTCGAACCAACGTTTCGCCAATTTAAAAGCGTCGTAGGAACAACGTCCGCCGTCACCCGAATGGGAGCTGAACGTCATGTAACAAGGTCTATATAGGTACGGATTACACAGTAGACAGTAAAGCCAGGGGAGAGAGTCTTTTGGTGTGTGTTTTGACTTGCAAGGGGCATACATCTGCACGGCGAGGTGAATTCTGCGCACAGAGAAGAGCACATTAGCAGCTCGCCAGCAAAGCAACGCTCTGGAGACCAACGAAAATAGCGTCTATAACTGAAAACTTCTCGTTTCTGCGCGCCAAAAGCCGTCTTCAATAATTTAACAAGAATATGCAGGGCCATGGCCTCCTGAATGAAATGTTCAGGAGGGTATGACAGCACGCAGTGAGCGGAGGACACAAGGTTCCACGAACCAAAGCGACGCGCAGGATTCACCTTTGTAGGTCGCAATAGTCTTGTCTTGTTATTTCTGTGTCGACGACCACGGGGTTTGGGACATGCATGGGTTTCGTGCGAACGATCGTTTGCAGTTGGCCACGATATCAGCACGGTTTCAAGTCGAAGGCATGTGCGCACTCGCACGTAGGCGACGAAATGCCAAGCCGCCTCATCACGGCGCTCGTATAATGCGCAGCGCAGAAGTTCGTAGGCAGCGCACTAATCACTCTCGCAAACCGAGGTGGCAGAACTTATGTAGAACGCCGTGGTCACCGTAGCAACGTACTACGCGCAATTTAGGCGGCCGCATACACGCGGTGTTCCAATCATACGTTGTGCACTACCATAAGTAATCTCCACAAGTTCTTCGGGAGTGCCCTCATCACAATCGCAAGCCAAACACCTATGTACAAAGCCCATAGTCACGGCTGCAACCGTAGAGAAAAGACGACAAGCAGCGCAGCGAAGAAACCAAACCACAGCTGTTATCTTTTTTCAAACCATTATGTCACATCCGGCAAAAAAAATCGCTTTCTTTGTTTTTTTATTTCTAGTTGGCGCATGCGCATTAGAGCTCGTCCAACGTTCCTGAACGTCAGGTTCCACAGCTGGGCTTCATGCCGCTGCCGATGACTGGACCCTTGTGCTAGTGGAAGTCTCATGGCTCGATGCACCCTGTCAGCTGTCCTCCGTAGTCGAGCGGTTTGGGTCTCGGTTGGCGTGTTACGCAGACAGTAACATGCCTACGAGGGTGGTGGGAACGGAGGATCACATGTTGGCCCGCTAGAATGAGCTCGAGGCCTTGCACGTTTTAACTCATAGTGGGACTGGCGCATGTCGTTCGCTTGGGGAAAGAACGGGAATTGAAGGAGCGTTGGCCCGATCAGCGGGAATAGGCGCGAAAGCAACGGCAAACACTGACGCCACCGTTGCTGCCTCACGTTCCAGCTCGTCAAGTAGCAGTTCATTCCTCCCGATTGAAGGGCAACTTTCCCGCTTGGAACGCTGACGTGTGCCATTATTACTTGTTCAGCTTAAAGGGCTTTCAAAGCATTTTCGACGGTTTCTTTCACTTCTAAGCAAGCGCACATCACCTGTTGCGGGATTACGCGAGCACTGGTTGGAAACGGGGCGTTCAATCACAGCTATAGCTTTCACGCCTTTACTTTTGGGCTGCCTGTTGTGTTGGCGGGTGGTTTGAACGGGGAAGCCAAGTGATCCAATACGACTTGCCTGGTGCAATCTCAGTGGTCTAGCGGATTGGGTCGCTGTGTTACAGAAACCGTAAGATCCCTACGACACTGCAGTCAAGCAGACAGCTTCGTGTTTGTCAGAGAATAACGCTGGGGTTCTTCGAAGTTTCATTCCGCTAATTGGCTGGAAAGAGTGCTCAATCGAGAATTACACTAAAGCCTGTTTTGTTTCGTGCGCTCCGTGGACTGCGCCACGCTTCGCAGGTCATGCTTCTTCACAGAGTGGAAGGGCACGCATTTTTAGTAACGCTGACATCTACAAGACTTGAAGCTAATTTTTCTTACGCCTCGTAGGCCTTGAAACAGGCCCAAAATTTCTGTGCTGCACCTGGCGTGCGTCATGCGCGTACCAGTGACGAGCAAAAGGCGACGCCCACACGCAGACAGAGAAACGCCAGAAAACGTATCCCCCACTATAAAACATTGACAATCGCCGCCGTAAACCCGGGACCCCCAATTCGGAGCCATTCGCTGCAGTTTCTTGGTTCCCGACAGCACCTTCGGCGAAATAAATCCTGAAACGGTTCCAGAAGGTCTCTCAGTGTGACGGACGATCACTCACAGAAAACGAAACTTTATCGTGGCAACGCCATTACGGACCTGAGCTCTTCCATTGCGCCCCCTTAACGCAACGCCTTGCGAAAAATGAAACTTTAGTGACGCGACGCGTCAGGTAACGAGGCAGCAAGACCGAACTTCCGCATCACGGCAGGACGTCGCAGAACGCGGTTGGAGCGATAGAAATTGAGTGCTAAGCGTGCAGCAGCTACACAAGTTGCTTCCGTAAGCTGCCAGGTGAGCGTAGAGATTTCGCAACTGGCAGCAACACCGCAAACAAGTTGTAGCGGAGGGTCAACGTCTATTGTGAACAAGTGGATACATTAGCAGTGAAGCAATATTTTTGTTAGCTCTGGGTGAGCTACCTAAAATTGTCAGCTTGGAATCCCTCAAACATACTGCCCCCCTATTGCTAACAAATCGGATGCTTCGGTTGAAGAATTGAGCAAGTTGGCCCAACATTAGCGGCACAAGAACGTGTCGGCCGCTAGTCTTACTTTTGTCCGGCTACCTTTTTCTCCGGTCCTCCATACTTCGCTTTTCCGCCTTCGTATTTCAGCTGGAACTTGATTTCTCTGTATAAGGTGCTCCAACAGATTACCAGCTGTTGTGGGGCTTTGATTTTGATTATTATACGTTCATAACCAGCTTAAAAGCCTGTGTTTTCCACACTACAGTGAGTGAGTGAGTGAGTGAGTGAGTGAGTGAGTGAGTGAGTGAGTGAGTGAGTGAGTGAGTGAGTGAGTGAGTGAGTGAGTGAGTGAGTGAGTGAGTGAGTGAGTGAGTCACCCAACCAGTCAGTCCCGCCAGCTTCTCTTACACTCGTCCCGCCAGCTCTTGTAGTTTCGCGTGTGGTTATAACATTACACAAGTTTATAACGAGTTTTTAACGCTCTGGATGGCTGTGCCCTCGCTGAAAGACTACCAGTTCCAGGAACTTGAAGACATCACATAACTTTGGAATGGCTGCATCACGTGCATATCAACGAGGCATGTTGTTGCTGCTGTTGCCGTTTGTGGCGCATAGTTGCCCTTGCTCATTCCAAATATCCTTAAATACCAGTCGTTCACGTGTACCATGGTCTCTAAATGAAAAATCGAAATACAGTTTCAAATATTTTTTTGGCTTTACACACGTTAATAAGCAGCGTGATAAAAAAGAAGTGAGCATATGTGCATAACAGGAAAGAAGAGCAAAATAGGATTACAGTAAGGCGAGGAAGGTACGATAGAGAGGACGAGCAGGGCTCTTAACAACGACAAGTTAAGCTTTCCGACACATAATGCGCTAGCACGCCTTTCGCCAAATGATTGAAAAGGGTTGCCTAAAACAGCTACCACTTGTCACTAACAAAATTTTATTTGAGCCTGCAGTTAACAGCGGTACTGAAATTAAGAGTAGTAAAACACAGACAAATTATCTTCTTGGTAAGATGACACATGTCATCACCATATACTAAGAGGATGCCACAAACTACCAATAAAATATTACACGTCTTAGAACATACGACAGTTTCTATCCCTTTCGTGCTACTACGCTGCCAGGACGCGTCTCGCGAAGTGCGTTGGTATCAAAGTAATGAAATACCCGGAGAAAGACGTGGGCTGTAATTGGGTACTCAAACTCTGACTAGGATCCGAGGATACGGGACAGAGCGTCATGCAGTTCCTTATGCCGCCTTTGCACAGGAGTTGCCTTCGTATTTCACGGCTTTCCGCAAGACCAGACTGAGCTGACTTGTCAATCAACGCCGACGCAAATGAGACGCGTCGCAAGAGATTGGCAGTTTCGATTGCGGAACACGTGCGAGGGTGAGCGCTTTACACCGCAGCGGCAGGCGGTCGGCAAACGTCAAGCGTTGTTCGTGCAATCGGCGTCGACGCACTCGGTAAAGCATGGCTTGCGTATTCTCAGAAGTTCCTTTCCGACCACAAGTCAGCATTTAAATGACCTTCTAATTATATAATAGTGCCCGTTCCCCACTAAGACGTGCCAGCCACCGCCGATGCTCGCGGGCTCTTTCTAGTAAATGCGGGGAGAGAAACTCCTCGGTAAAAGCGAGCATCGGTGAATGACGTGTTTTCGTCTACGGCAGCCACGCCCATGCGTCGCGGTAAAGAATACTGGCGGCGAGTATCTGCTGCAGTAAAAGATGGTGGCCCGCCGAATGGCTAAAGAGCTCCAGACTAAGCATGCACATTCAGATTCCTGCCAACGTTTGACTCTGGACCATATTAAACACTCCCTAAACGAGGCAGTCATGCCTGGTGGACTTTTGAATTTTACTGTAGGTTTGACGCCACTTACGTATATAGTGAATCCATGCTGACAAGCAGCCACCAATGCCAGGGGAAAGAAAAGCCTCCCCAATGGTCCCAAGGGTTGATGTATTTTTGGTATTCCAGGACACATGGAACATTTCGGCTTGCAAGTCCTTTGGAAGCCGTTAGTCACTATTTCAAAGAGGATCGAGATATATGTGTGGTAACCAATTGCTGCTACTATTAGCGAAACCACCAAACAAACTGCCCGCTCGGGATAAATGAAACATTCCGAGCAAAACGGTGTCACAATTACGGGTGGCCAAGGTAGGCCACTCCGGCCCCCGTCAACGCAAGTGAAGGTTGCCCCGCTTGGCTCGTGGTTTTGTTTTTAGAAATTGAGCCCCCTGGTCGATTACGAAGGTGCAACGATTAATTTTTAGGCTTCATAAACACGGACATTAGTTGGGAACGAGCGGAGGCCGGCTGATGACCTCACTTTTTTTTTAACTTACCTCAACCGGAGTCCTGTTAATTATTTACCTTCGATAATATAAAAATTATTCAAAGCTTCCATCGAACACAAAGGCAACTCAAACAGACGTGTTTAACAAAATCAGTGCCGGAAACAACCCACACTCACACGCACCGGCTACGAAGAATGTGCGAGTGAAGCTATGGCACTCCCATGCACAACATGTAAATCTTCAGTAAATAACTCACAATATTAAAGCCACTTTTCAGAAAAGCTTGGCCCAAACTTATAAGGAGTTTGCTTGGAAGATAATTGAATTCGCGGCACACAAGCACAAATAACAACACAGCGGGGGTCCACGCGAGGAAGGTAAACCTTAGCTACAATCATCACGCCACTCAAACCCTGACTTGTCGGCCGAGGTTTAAACGAAATCAAATCAAATGAAATGAAACTTACACAACTACCCCAGCTTCAGAATGTTGTCAGCCGCTGTTAATGGGACAAAGAAATGGTTGTCAATTGATTTTGACTCCGAGCTCAATGATGGCGAGCGAGAAGCTACGGCGAGGGCGAAGAGGAAGAGGGAGAAGAGCGGGACACTCTGCGTGGCGCGCATGCGCGCGTGCATGCGCTTGAGGAGACCCGTCACCTGTAGTTTTTGTCTCCTATTTCATGCTCTTACGGATTCCTTCCAAATTAAATAAACACCGAATTTTTTTCTCTCGTCGGTATTCAGGAACCGGCGTGGTTGCAACCACAACAGCATCCGTCCTTCAGTTAGCAGAGTGCAAATTCGACAATCGGTGGACTGTGTTTTGAGTCTACCTCGGAACGAGCGCAGCGAAGTCGTTGAAAATAATTTCGTTCCGTCTACGCTCTAAGAGAAAAGGGTGTGGTAGTTTCTCCCTTAAGGGTAAAACTGGAATGTATCATATATTTCTCCCTAAGAGGTAGAAAGATTTTCCCTTTAAGAGGGAGGAGCGCGTTTCTACCCCTAGGAGTGGAGGAAGTTTTCCCCCTTTCGTGAGCTAATGGAGGAGTGTTCCTGCCCTGGCAGCGCCACCCAAGCAAGGCTTGTCATGCGAGAAAGGCCTAGCGAGCTGATCGGTTTGAGGATCGAGGAAGTACAAATACGTAGGTTACTCTGGTTGTGCGCGCTTAAAATGCGCTAAAATAACCAAGAAATTACCTACCGAGCACCAGAACTGCGGTTTGCAAGCGATGTCGCCAGTCGTATATGCGCGACTTGCATTCGTCTCGCTGCGCGCCCCGCCTACGCGATCAGAGCGAACGCGCCGCCGTAAACACAGTAAAAGTCATACAGATTGCTTTCAAAATGCCGCCTTTATTTCCGAAAGGCTCGTAACCCCGCCGTTCACCTCGCACGAGATCACAAGCATCCAATGCGGCCGTTTGAGAACAACCAGTTGTTGTTAGTCGTCTTACCTTGCTACAACCGATGCATCAAAACGAGGATCGTCTGCAATCGTAAATCTCAGCGCAAAGGCAATGCAGGCAACACGAAAAACGTATCCGTCGCTGTCGCATCCTCGACAATGCTCGCCCTCTAGCGTGCTCGAAGTAAAGCAATCGTAAACGTTGTAAAATGACCGATAGATGACGCAAAAGAAAAAAGCAGGGGTGGGCAGGAGGGGCAGCGACTAAGCATCACCATCAGTGGGCACTTACATCAAGGCGTTTCCTTGGTTTCCTTTATGGATAACGTATATTTATAGCCAAAATCACGGAGGCACCATGTGGGCGGGCACATATTGGGAAGAAACATAGCACAACACAGCGACATACACTTCGTTAAAGGCTCTGCCAACGCACAATACACAACATCGCAAACATAATACACGTATACACCACAACATATAGCACACTTTTCACATGTCCGCATGATCACAAGCCACAACTAAACATTGAAACGGCGAAAAAGTATTTATAACCCTGATCGCCGAGAATGCAGGTAGGCACAGTGAGATCGTTGCTTGTTTCGACAACCCACGGCAGTGCTTAAGCCTTAGGTGGGTTTTGTTATTTCATCAAATGTAACCCGTGCAATTGCAAACTTTTATTAATTTGAAGTTTTGTAAGAAGCAGTAAAATAGTTCAAAGAAGGAAAAACGTTTCACGAAACAGTACGGCAGGTATGTTTGGGTAATCACACTCATTGCCTCGCCTTCGCTCTTTTAGCGTACAGTGCACCACTGGTCTGGCAACCATTCAGCCAAAACATGGAGGAAAGAAAAGGTTGGGAGAGGCATGCATGGGGAGAGGCCCTGACGTCACATTTGTGAAGCCGAGTCCCGCCATGACTTGAGCCCACGGAGCCCAGCACTCTATCCCATCATCCTTTGCTATCTCCGGTTTGATATGACTAACATGGCGTCGCCCTGCCCTCCCGCTTCAAAGTGAAAACAGCTTCGTCGCTAATTCCTCGGTGCGATGTCATCTTCTAAGCTGTTGATTTCGCCTTCAATTTGCCCATTATAACCCTCACCCAAAGTTTCAATCGAAAAACGGCCTTCGTTTTTGAGATAGAAGGACGATTTTCAGCTCGTAAGCCTGGCAAAGTAGCGTTTGTCATCGTCATAGCAACAGGCTGGCGGGATGGCGAACGCAGACGCCTCCGGCGGCAGAGTTTTCAAACTGGCCTAATTTAAAAACGTTTGTCGTAGCGACTGCGCTGGTTTGCAAGTGTCAGCCACATACCAAGCGCCTTAAAAATTTGTCCGTTCTATTTGCCCAAATTTGGCCACCGCAGTTGTAAACAAGTAAGCAACATTGTCTATGGGCTCAAGAAAATTCACGCGACTTCCTCCACACTTTTCGCAATGCATTGGGGTGCTAGGGGCCTCTCCTGAGTATTCTTTCCTCCATGAGCCAAGATGTTACCGAAGGGGGGCCTTTTGTTGTTGGTAACTGATGCGTCAATATGCTGCGGTCCGTGCTCGTTGACGAAAAAAGGGGCAGTTTGCAATCATCGCTGACCTCTGTTACCCTTGGCCGTCAGTATAAAACGTCCACAAATGCAGTGGTAACGTTGAACAGGGCGCGGGCGAGTCGCCCACAGCAAGAATGCAGCGGTGCCCACAGAATGTGCTTCAAACACACGGCTGGCGAGCCGTGCGTTAGCGTGGCGGGCACATGGTAATGATAAAAAAGAAAGACAGCGAGAAAACAAGCAAGCAGCACACCGCAGGGGAGGTGTTGCTCATAGTCGTCGTATGCGCCCGATCGGCGAAAGCCACAGTGCAATGATGAACGGTTTCGTTTTCGGCGTCGGCGCCGACAGCAGATTGCAGAAGACAGGGGAGAATATTTTCTCCCCCGTTTCGGTGTTTCGTAGAGGCCGTACAGAGGGCGTTACGTGTAATTAGCTAAAGGGAGAATCTCGCTGGTACGGGGGAAAAAACCCTAGATTTCCTCCCTTTTTTACCCTTTTTTCTTAGAGTGTAACCTCAACGCACGCATTTTTTCTGCGCTCCTTTTCTGTCATTTAAGATTTCGTAATTTCACGCGCGTTCCTAAGGCAGTGCTGCGGCCGGCGGCTCGAGAACAGGCTCGGTTGTGTCAGATGTGTGGCCTTTGAGGCAAGGCTCTTCCCCCCACCACCACCACCACAGGGAACGAGCTCGGGTGGCGGCCACGTCTACCTGTCCGCCTTCCCGTGGAGTCGCTTGAAGCCTGCGGAGACGGAGCTCGTCTTCTTGCTCGACCGGTCGGGCAGTGTGGGGAAGGCGGGCTTCGAGCGCCAACTGGGCTTCGTTCGCAGCTTCCTCAACTTCTTCGAGGTGGCACCGAACGCCTCCCGCGTCGCTGTCATCTCGTTCAGCGACGACACCAGTGAGACGACCTTGTTTTCTAGTCCCCGTTTCCTTCCTCCCGTGTTTTTCCCTGTTTCTTTCTTTGTCTCTCTTCATTCGCGTCTTCCATATTTTTGTTTTCGGTTATTTTTTAGTTCCTTTTCCGAGCTTTTGTATCACCCTCTTTTTTTAAAGACGATAGTCGTCCTTTTTTGGCAACTTGAATTAAACGCAGAAATTTTGGCCGGTCTGTTTGTCTGTCTGTGACTCGATTCAGCCAGCCGGCCAAAGTGTTGTTGTTTGCGGTTATTAGAAGAGGAAAGAAAGTAGGAGAAAATGGCCGCATATCCTTGCAAATGCCGACGAAAGACAATACTCGGCTGGTGCCCCTGCCAAGTAAACGCCTCTTTCCCGCTCGCCTCTCACGCTGTTCCTATCCCGTCTCGTTCCGCCCAAGACAACCCGCCAGAGGTTTGCTCGAGTCAATTTAAATTTACCGCGTTCCATTGCTCCAGGCCGGGTGCCTCGAGGCCAGCGCTGCCGTACGGCGGAGACGCGCGTGAATTGAGGGGCACCCTACTACAACGTTTATAGAACCACGTTGCCCTACTCCACGAGATTCCAAACGGAACGTGGATCCCACCTAGTGGAACTTTTCGTTGCTATTTCCGTTTGATTCCTTAAATGCCGCCAGGAGGTAGCGCTGACAACAGCAGGCGGCAGTTTCTGGCGTTGATGTAGTATTTTATTTACTATCACAAAAACCGGGCGTCGTGAATTTTTTAATAAAGGAACACGGCAAATATCACACATGTACTGATTTGTTGCCTTATATTTGCGTAATGTCTTGTTCTTGCTCAACAATGGCGACAAGTATGAACATTAACACCGGGCTTAGACGCTTAGATTTGGCTGTGGGTCTATAAGACTATTGCGCAGTTCCTGTTTCACTTTGGCCGGGTGGCTAAATAGAGTCACAGACAGACCAAAACTTCTTCGTTTAAGTAGCCCAAGAAAGACTATGGTCTTTAAAAGTCGGTAACTCTCTCAGAGAGGACCCCTTAACTGGGCCAGGTGAGGGGGGAGGGGGCGGCTGAAGCCGTCCTATGGCCGAGGTGTGAGCGAAGTCTTATATACCCACAGCCAAATCTAAACGCCCAAGTGCGATGGCATGCAGTGCTCATACTTGTCAACATTGTTGAACAAGAACAAGACATTACGCAAATATGAGGGAGCAAATCAATACATAAGTGATATTTGTAGTATTCCTTTATTAAAAAATTCACGATGCTTGGTTTTTGCGACAGCAAATGAAACACTACATCCACTGCAGAAAAAAAAAATTCCCTCGTTGCCTACTGTTGCCCGCGCCACTACAGCTCCTGGCAGCATTTTAAGAAATCAAACGGCAACAGTAACGAAAGGCTCTAATAAATAGGTTCCACGTTCCGCTTGGGACACTCGTGGAGTAGGGCAATGTGGTTCTATAAATCTGGGAGTAGGGTGGCTCGATTCAGGCGCGCCTCCGCCGTACCGCAGCGCTGGCATAGAGGCTCGCTACCTGGAGCAGTGGAACACGGTAAACTTAAATTGATTTGAGTGAACCTGTAGCGTGTTACCTTGTGAGGGACGAGACGGGAGAGGAACAACATGAGGGGTGAGAGGGAAAGAGAAAGGATGCGTTTACTTCGCATGGGGCCGGTCGACTATCGCCTTTCGTCGACATCTGCACGCCACCAACTTTCTGTGCTTTTTATTTCTTTTTCTGCAATTTTTGCCTGTGTGAATTTTAATGCTCTCCCTCTTCCTCCGTTCATCTCTCATTCTCTCTGTCGCACCCTTGTTTACGCTCCGCGTCTCCTGTTTTTCATATATCTTGGTTTACTTTCTCTTCATTACTCCCTCTTTCTTTGCTTCTGCCATGCTTTCTTTTTCTGCCCTGTTGATTTTTAGTTCTCGTTGCTTTTCTTTTTCTTCTCCTTAATTTGTTTGTTTAATACCTCTATTTATTTCTGAGGTCGCACGAGCAGTACACACGTCAAAGTGCGTGTTCTTTCAGTGGGACGTCAGAAACCACACTTTGATGTGAACATTGCGTTCATCTTTTACAGCCTACTTTTTTTTACCCCATTCCCAATCCCCCTCCTCCTCCACCTAAGGCCTTTTAGCCTCATTATTTCACTACTTTCGAAAAAGCGTACAGTTTTCTTTTTCAATGTTTTTGTTCCGTCTTGATGTTTGAATGGCACACTACTGTTCAACAAAAAGCTGTTGCCCGACACAGCTTAAAATAGGTGCTGCTTGATCCTCGTCCACAAACACACGCCGCTATACTCGGCCTGTCTTGTCGAAGTAGTTTTTTCTAAATTTAGCAGTCTTTAGCCTTGTCCATCCACTTATCCTAAGTTCAAATACTCGCTAGGAAGCTCCGAGCATTGCACTTCTAATATAAGCTAGCAAAGACGAGATTACCTGACGTTGGGATAATAATTTGTTTAGCGACACACTGTAGACGCTTCAGGAGCTGATAATGTAATTAAAATAAAGAAGAAGTCTTTTCGATGAAGTCGCGCACAAAAACGGGCGAATTCGAGCGAAGAGAGTGCAGCCACACTCAAAGGGAGTGTAGCAAACGATAATGGTACGGGTGCCCGAGCTTACGTCAGAAGCCAGGAGGCGCCACTTCCCGCCAATAAAATAGTAATAAGCAGTAATGGCGGAGCAAAAATGTTACGCCGAAGAATGCCGAGCGCTGTCATTGTTTGCTTTGACGAAGGGCTGCGAAGGAGTTTTCGCGCAGCGCCCGAAAAAGCGAGCGGAAGTGAACAAGTGATCCGGGTGACGACAGACGTTGCGCATCACTGAAGCCCACTGTGTAACGCAAAAAACGGCGCTTTCCGAATTTAGGGTCGCTCTGCCGCTGCCAGAGGAGACTGCAAAGCGCCGCGTATTTCTCGCTCCTCTTTTCCCCGCAGCCAGCATGAGTCAGAGGTAAACACTGGCGAGCGCAGGCTTTTATGAGCGCCGCCCCGATCGAGGAGGAAAGTGACAAAGCGCGCTGCTGGAAGAAGAGGGGGAAGAGGGAAAGGTTGGAAGAGGAGGCGGCCAGATCGGCACCAAACGCGACTTGACCGCGCTTGCTATTCCCAGCGGCGCACATCGATGGGGGCCGCAGACAAGAGGGGCGGCGGGTCTGGCCTTTGTGGAGCGCGTAGCAGCGAAAGTAGGTGACAACGTGCGACCGCCGCGGGGTTACGCGGTCCCGCGCTCTAGAGCCCCGTCGAGAATAGCTGCTCCCACGTCTTACATCACCGATGTTATCGCCGGCACTCGCTCGGTCAGGAGACGTGCTGCTCCCGTGGGCACGCTGCTCCGAGGAGAAGACCCCGGGCTCGTCCGTTGGCTCGGAATGCGGGAGGGGTTCATGAACCCCGAGGTTTTGTTTGCGCTTAGCGGAGCGAGCGAGAAGGACGCGACCGTTCCGCCGCTGAACAGTGGGAATGCTGTATGGTGCGCCCGCGAAGAGAGAGATTCGTGCACCGCCGTTCTTCGCAGGTCGGTACTTTTCCTAGAAGACACGCTCGCTTCCGCGATTTGGAAAAGTGGAGAGGGCATGAGCGGTGGCAAATATAGGCACACACGTTTACGTGCCAGTCGTTGAGTTCACACGATACCAGTACTTACTACAGAGCGATAACTCGCGTATAATGTCATAAAGTATTTATCCTGTTTTTTTTTTTTTTTTTTTCCTACAGAGCTGCCAGCGGATATTTTTGTAGAGGGTAGTGCAAGTGCAGTTTAGTGTACGGAACTGAGGCGATCAAGAACTAGCGAAAACAGGATAACCCGTAAATGGGAAACACAAAAGTGTTAACAGAGTAACATATCCGAAACTTTCTCCCCGGCTCGCCGCTCCGATGGCAGGTCGGAACTTTTGCAATGAACGATCCGATCGCTGGCGGCGCAGGTGGTGGGATTTCGTTAGCTCATCGGGCAACTGTCGGCGACCTAAGTTCCACAGCAATTCCAGACACTCTCTGTTTATTCTTTTTTATTACACTGGACGGGAAAACGCGTCGGGGACACGAAAAAAAAAAAGCACTGAGTGATCCGCACGGTCGCTGCGCAGGCGGCGGCCTCGGCCACGAAGTGGCTCAGGCCGGCGCTGGTAGCTCGAGTGATACATAGCTTGTTACCGCTGCACGAAATGGGACTCAAGGCCCAAACAAGGAAGGAAGGTGAGTATTAAAAATGGTCATCTGCACCGCTTATGAGAGCGGCAATCGAATGTCCGCCGCAGTGTCAAGCTTAACAAATCCGCAGGCAGACCGGCCGGCTGCTTCCAGCGCGGGTCTCCCCACCCATTGTCTCGAGCGCCGCGCGTCGTTCTCCGGCTGCGGCAGCTATTTGCACTCGCGGCGCTTGCATCACGTCCATGGTCGCTTGTTAATTAAGCGGCTGATGAGAACAGTACACGGGGGCATACGCAGAAACTGCCGCCGACGCGGAATCGACAGTGCTGCGGCAGCTCTGCTCTGTGATATCCGTCCTAAAGTCACGTAGGCAGCTTTGTTTATACCAAATCCAGCCTTTCGCGGCACCCGCTGAGACCAAAACTGCGACTGGCCGCATTAAAAACGTTTTTAATTAAACAACGGCCGCCCGTTGAAGCAAATGAAGTTTCTACAGGTGATAAGTAGGTCATTAGGTAAACTGAGACGGACTAGTTGGTGCATGATGCTACTTAGAAAAAACAATGCCAAAAACGATACGACAGGAAGGAAAGACAAACATTGCGCTCAGTTTGTCTTTACTCCCTGTCGTATCGTTTTTGGCGCTGTTTTTTCTAAGTAGCGTCATTAGGTACTTATCGCAACAACGACCACAAAAAAGCAAGATGTAAATTTTTTATGTCGCTGCCCCTTTAAAGGTATTTTCGGACTCTGGTCAAGAAATAGAGCACAGAAGTTACAAATCAAGCAGCAGCTTTCGGAGGCTTTCCAGATTGTTCTGTAATGTTGCTGGAAGAAGGTTTCCATGCAACATGTGCATGGATTTCTTATTCACAAGATAAAGCGCGTATTTTAGTAATTGCTGTCATATTTAAAAATTTGCTGACAAAAACGCGCAGAAAAAGTGTTGTACCGGTGATTCGATCGACGTGAATGGTGTCACACCGATGTATTTTACATTTCGACAATTTGTAATCCGTTGCCATGGAAGGAATGTGAACTACGCACTTTTGTGTTTTATTTGTGAATTGGTCGTGACAATGATTAGATACATTTTCGCCACTGTGTTCATAAATAGAGAATTTTGTTGCACTAAAACCGGGATACAGCACAGCAAACCCTTCTTAATGCAAAGAACCAATTAGGACCTTGGCCGGAAATTAATAACATTAACAAATGGCACGGGGCACGTGTAGAGACTCTAACGTTTATAAACTAAAATACTTGAAGAAAACGAGTAGTGTTTCAAAGAGCCGCAGGCAGCCATTATCGATGCAGAAGATAGCGACCGTTGTTACCGCCGTACGAAGTCTTCTTCGATAGCTGTCACTTGATGCGGAACCGACTCCCACCCTAGTGCACGATCGGCTCTTGTAAACAGCCTCCAAAAATGCCACACACACACACAGACTGTTTCGAAAGCGGCCAGCTGCGCACTAAGGGTTCGGGCCCACGCACCGCGACATCCGCATTCTCTGCACCACGTGTAATACTCGCGCACCCATAGGCACGCTGCTGCGTCGAGGTCTCACCCGTTTTTCGTCGCGTCCTTGGTAGGAAAGACAAGAGAAGACGCGGAGACTGCTGGGCGACGACAGAGGCGGGATTTACAAACTGTGCCAGCGGGCCAAGTTCGCAGGCGCAATAGGCAGCCAACGAGCCTGAGAAGGGAGGGCGTCGGGCAACATGCGTGCGGGGTGGCCTCCCGAGCCCCCCGTTTGCGTTTGCGCCAACGGGACATTGATGGAAAGAGGGCATAAATTCCTGATAGAAAGAAAGCTGTTCCAGATCGGAGTTCATATCTTTATGGTTACCTCTATTGCGATCTTTATTTTCTTGGAAGTGAAGCTGGTATTATTGAGTGGTATGTAAAGTGGTATTTGTAATATGTTATGGTCACTAAATCCTTGAAGTGTTAGGATTTGTCCTGCTGTATCAGGAGCAGAGGTAAGAACTAAGTCTAACAAATTTTGATCATGAGTTGGTACGTTAAGTACCTGAAATAAATTAAAATCTAAAGCTAAGTTAACAAAATGCTAGAGGCATGACAGGGGGAAAACAACGAGGCCCAATCGATTCACGGATAACTCAAGTCCCCGAAAATGTGCATGAGGTCAGAAGGAAACATTTCGGTAGCTGTCGCTATACTGTTGCGAAGTTCGGCCACAAAGGATTGCCGATAGTCAGGGGGCCGCTAGCACACACCTTAGTTGATGCGGACGTGCATGCACACCAAACAATTTCCAGATCAGATTTGGTGTCAATAACAAAGGAGGAAAACTTTTTCTGCACACCTAACAGGACGCCACCTGCCCTTCTAGTTCTGCGATCATGTCGGTAAATGTTATCAGAATTGTTATGTGGAAATACTTCAGCATCAGCAATTTCGGGCGTAAGCCAAGTTTCCGCTAAGACAACGATGTCAGAGTTACTATCATCGAAAAAGGAACAAAGCATGCCGCGTTTCGGAAGAATGCTTCTCAGGTTTGTAAATGAAACAAATACAGAGAGTGCGGCCTCGCACTGCTCAAAGGTGTAGTTTTTTGGAGGGTGGGGCTTGTGCGGGTAGGAGCAGGCCATGTGGTAGGTGCTTTAGTGCTGCAACCGCGGCTCGTATGTGGCTGAGGTTGGTGTTACTATTAGTAGGCGCCAGTTCGAAGTCGGCTTGAACTCTCAGGTGTCGGTTTGGATTGTTTAAAACGATAAACTATGGCAGTCATTTCGAAATTACGCGCTGTTTGTTCGAAAAATGGATGTTCTTCTGGCTTCGGGAGTCCCGTCAGCGTGCAAGCACTTACCGATTTCGATGAGGTTGGCAACCAACTAAAGCCTGATGCGATGCATGAAATCAAGTGACAGACAGACAGACACACAGACAGACAGACAGACAGACACACACACACACATACATACATACATACATACATACATACATACATACATACATACATACATACATACATACATACATACATACATACATACATACATACATACATACATACATACATACATACATACATACATACATACATACATACATACACACATACAGACAGACAGACAGACAGACAGACAGACAGACCAAACTGTCTCCTGGCCTTGTCAGTCCTCTTTTCGTTTGCACCAATTTGTACGATGGTTATTTTCACAATGAAGTACTAACATAATCCCAATCTTTTTCTGCTTCGAATTGTCGTGTTCACTTACAGAAGGACTGTTATCTTCAATAGCCTGCGTATTTTGTGCGCGCAAAGATTTTTGCGTAACCTTTAAACATGACCCACTACCCGGAGTAAGCAAGATTCTCCCTGTAACCTTCTATAGCGCTTATTTGTTGGCTTTCGTTGACACTCTGGAGATACATTGAACATCCTTTATGAACTAATTTTGGATTGCATTAGTTGTTCGAAAGTTTCGCTGAAGTCTTGCTATAGTTCCTTGAATTCCGCAATCGTTCCTTTAAGTGCGGGCTGCGCTGTCGCTTAGTTTTAATACCTAACAGCACTGTTATGTTTTTTTTCTCTCTTCAGTGCGAATCCAGTTGCGTATCCATTCGTCTCCTCGGCCTGCCCATTAGCAGTTGCAATAGCCCCCGAAAATGGATCCTTAATCTGAAAGCCATGCACTTGGCGCAACACCTTGCATGCCATCCTCCGCCCATCCAATAAGTTTGATGGTGCCCGTCAGCAGGCTTGTACATTGCTTGGCCGTGCAATAGCACACGGGCGCCCCACTTACGGCTTTCCGGTGTGTGATCTTCGCTCAGCTCATGTAAAGGATCTCCATATATTAAATCGGCACCTTCTCCGTACAATTAGTGCACTCTTCCTCAATTCACCCCCGTAGACATTCTTCACCATATTGTACCCCTTCCCTCCCTTGATACCCTGATCGAAGATACCAAGCTACGTCTTAAGGAACATCTTCAGCAGTCCCCCCAAGGCAAGGCTATCGGCTCACGGGATTATATGGACAGTAAATTCGACCCCACTCCTTACTCATTGTCTTTACCGCCCTGGGAGCACCCTGCGATTGGCATCCCTCGGCGTCGCCCTATATTTCGGCAGCAGGTGAGAGCACGCGAGTTATACGTTCGTACTATCCAGAACAACAAGATGGAGAACAAAGTCGACATCTTCACGGACGCCGACGTGCGTGGAAATGGCTGCGATTGCATGGACATCTTCGGACGCCCCCTTGCTAAATGGTTCCCGGAAGATCCCCAATACATATGGCCTAGCTGAAGAAGCTGAACTTATGGGTGTCCTGGGGGCTGTCCATTCCGTCCGCGACCATTGTGACTCCCTCTCATCCCGGAAATTTCACATCATTACGGATTCTCACGTCGCCCTTAAAGAATTGAACCGAACATTTCCACCTAATTATACGCCCACGAATATACTACATGCACCCGACACCTTCAACTGGAGGGCATCGCCATCCGCATCGTCTGGTCCCCGGGAAACACGCCTGTAGCACATGGCCACCACGCGGCTCCCTCCGCCGCCCGGGAAAGACTTGAAACAACTCTAGTGGTTTCCAGTGCCACATTGCAACACCTACCACGACCAGACTGGCAACTTTACCTGCGGAAATTCAAGGCAGAGAGTCGCAAGAGGCTTCAAGATACCACCCCGGTCGGTGCACTGAGCCCGCTGAAGACGCTCGCACGCTTGGGGGAGGTGGTAGCTAATAAGATTTATGCTAACACGGCTCTAACCCCTCATGTACTACATAAATGGACCCACGGAGCCAGCTCGCACATCCAATGCTGCCCGTATTGTGATGAGAAGTGCATTCCTAACCTGTATCATTTGATATGGCACTGTGCACACTTCAAGACCAGTCGCGAGCCACAACTAGAGCTCGGTTCTCCACCCGGAGATGAAGAAGCGCATCTGCAACGCGTTCAAGAGGACCCCTCAGTGCTTGAGAAAGTTATTGAATACGCACTAACCAGTGGTCTCTACAAGTTGGTGTTATAACCTGGACCGATACCTATCAAAACCGTCGCACTTATCTCTTCACGAAATTTGCGAACTATATGTTCACAGACTTTAAAATGCCATCCACCGTTTCAACTGATTGAACCTTGAACAGAGTTCTTTGTTCGATTATTCCCTCCCTTCCTTCGTCTCCCTGTCCTTCCTTAAAACAGGGCATCCATGCCCCCTCTGATAATAAAGGCATTCCTCCTCCTCCTCTTCGGTTCGATGATGACGAGTCGTTTACATGTTTCTGAAACGTTAAGTTTTGATTGCTCGAATGATTACTTGAGTGCTTGCTTGATTGATTGCTTGCTTGCTTGATTGACACTGAAAAATTCAGTATCATCGCCAACCAAGTGATCAGAGGCGTGTTTAACAGTTCATCCCCCTTGACAAGAAACGTCACGACTGTTAAGCAATAAGCGCTGGTACACACATATAATTTCTAGTGCCTGCAGTCATATTTGCTTCCGAAATCTCCTTCCAGAGGTGCACGCCGACTTGCTTAAAGAACCAGGAAACAGATGCCAGCTTGAGCTGCACTTGCAAAATGCCAGCTACGAGAAACACCAGGCTACCAACACGGGAGCCGGATTACAAGAGGCTCGACGTGTGTTCGGTAGCAGCCGCAGCAACGCAACCAAGGTAAAACATTTCACAATATTAATAATGTCCCTGGCATCGGGCTGAATTGGAAGTGCAAGCGTTAGTATAACATCCCCTTCGTTCGGATAGCGCGCTACTTCGCCTAAACGCATTTGGCTGTTGTGTCCTTTCCGATCTTCGCTTAAAACTAAACTAATATTCAAATATTCTTAATCTCAGTTTCTAATCTTTGCGAACAAAAGTGCGTGTTTATGCTCTTCTCACGATATGCAGATCACTAATATTCTCCCAAACACTGCCTCATCCTTTCACCGGTTTATATCTTGAACTGCACTGACCACATTTTCAAAGTTGAAGCTCTTGGCTGTCGCAATTAGTTGATGTTGATTGATTGATTGCAGGGCTTTAACCAAGGTTTTAACGCGCCGAAGGCGCGCCGTAGTGGAGGGCTCCGGATTAATTTTGGCCACCTGGGGATCTTTAATGTGCGCCGAAATCTCGTACACACGGGGGTTTTTGCTTTTCGCCCCCAACAGAAAAGCGGCCACCGCGGCCGGGAATCGAACCCATGACCTCGTGCTCAGCAGCGCAACGCCTTAGCCACTGAGCCACCGCGGCGTGTTAGTTCATGTTGAACAGCGCAAGAGTAAAAAATTAAAGCCGTTCCACTCAACGTGGAAGTGCAGAGCAGTGATTCGCCATAATGGCCTGGAACGCCTTTATCCTCCCACTGCTGCCACCCAATGCATTTCAAACTTCCCGCCTTCGCAGTGCTCGCGCGCCCCCTGCCTGAAACTGCGCCAGCGGGAGTTCTGTTCTTTTATGCTTGCTTTAATTTCGTATGCTGGAGCTGTTTTGCGTCATTTCCAACGGGTAATTTTTTCCTTGCGCGGCTGGAGCCTTTCTGCGGCATTGTGAACGCGCCATTTTTTTCTTGTGCAGCCGCTTTTTTTTTTCGCTTACTATCCTAAAAACCAACCCAACAAGCGTTCCTAACTAAATTAACGCGGGGGCTGCCGGTTATATACACAGATTTTGCTGAAATGTACCTGCAATTTTCTTTGCGCTAAACAACGGGGAGATGTATGACAAGCGCCATTGGTTCACGAGTTTCAAACGGTTATGACTATTTAAATCACGTGGTTTTCGAAGCCTTAGCGTTACTCCCTGACGACGGTACACCAGGCTCTACTTGGGTCCGTTATCTCGCTGCGCCGCCTGATTCCGGCAGTCGCTTGACATCGACCGTTAGCGTGCTACGACGACAAGGCGAGCCCACAAAGGGCTTTGCATTTAAAACGCGTTAGAAATCTTTGAAGAAACTTCCAGGTGGGAATCGTGAAAAAAATTTCCCCGCATTTCCCCGAGGGGGAGAATGTGAAAGTGCGAATGCACGGTTGCCGGCCCGCTTGCGGTGCTTGCGCTCGGCCCCCGCAGCCCACCGCCTCGCCGCCTTCTCTTCCATCTCTTCCATCGGGTTTGTAGTATCACGTGTACACCACGCAGTTATCAAGCCGCTATAACGCCGCTGAGTCGCCAACGCACGCCGCTGACGACGTAGTTTGAATGCGTTAAAGATATAAGACGGGTTACTGACACCGATATCAGCGTCGCGTCCGTGGCTTATTCGGTAGAGCGTCGGGCTGCGGCCCGCAAAGTCCTCGGATCGAAACCTGGCGCCGGATGCTGTTTCATTTTTAAATATAGAGGAGCACTGCGGACGCCGCCGCCGCCGCCGCCGCCGACGCCGGCGGTGGATGGTTTGGGGTCGCTTATAAAGTGCATTCGCACTTAAAAAGTTCTGAAGCGTTCTGCCCCTTTAACGTCAGCTTCACTACCGCACACACATGCATTGCTAATACATGTTCTCAGGTGTCGCATAAGCAGTCTGATACCACAGTAGCAAGTCCCTGTAGCCTTTTACTAAATAACTCCATAAAGCCCCATGTATCCCTAAGGGCAGCTATGAACTAGGTCCCTATAAAGTCTGCTTCACCAAAGTGGACGAAGGAATTGCTGTGAACGCATAGGGAAAATATGAAAAGTCTGGTATCAAAGTCAAATCGAATCAAAGCAAAGGTTTATTTTCAACACAAGGTTGGGGTTACATCAGGTGAAAAGCAGTTGCGTGCTGTGTGAGGGTGCCCGACGACCCTTGGAGACGGCAGCGTGTTCACAACAAAGTGTACTACGAAAAATGGCCTACTTACAAACTAAAGTATTTGCGAGAGAAAAACGTAGGGTGAAATAATACGCTCATATATAGTCAGATATAGAAACACGTGTATAAATGATTTGTTCACAACGAGTTGAAGGGTCTAGCATGAAAGTATGAAGGCTCAAGCGCCTCTTTTATGAAGTTTAAAAGCGCAGGGACGGGACTGAGTGCAGACGCGACAAACACGTGCGCTGACTAACAACTGCTTATTTTTTGAAGAAAGGAAGATTCATGGGGGTACAAAAACTGGCATGGTTATCACAGAACGGATTCAAGAACGCGGGAAGGCATGGCAAACAGGCAGGGAAGCTCTTATCCAGCGTGCGCGCGAAGATATAGGCGAAACGTGAGCTCCTCTTGTCCGGCCAGATGTGCGATTTCCTTATCCAGCAAAGCCACCTGACGGATGACGATCCTCTGCTGTGAATGAGGAATGCCTCGCATATTTCACGCGTGCGCTGGCCTCTATACCTTTTCAGGACACGGCAGGCTTCAAAATCAGGCACGCACGAATTGCAAGTTTTCACATGCTGGACAAGCATGCATGCTGCCAGTCCCGGTTTTCAGCGAGTTGGCATATTCGCGCAGCCTGTCATTGAGGCATCGTCCCGTCTGGCCGATGTACGACTTTTTACAAGACAACGGTACTTCGTAAACGACCCCTTCTTCGCATTGGACGAAGGACGTGGCGTGGCTCCTAGTGCAGTGCTTGCGGGCTTCCTCCTGGTTGACTCTCTTGCAAAGCCCGCCCAGCTTGTTGGGCGCTGAAAACAGGAGAGCCACACCTGAGCGGCCGACGATCTTCTTCAGGTTATGACTTACGCCGTGCACGTAGGGAATGACATCTCTATTCTTATGCTCGTCTTGCGGGACCTTCTTTGTGGCCGTGTTGCGCAGATCGCCCATAATTCTGTTGGCTACGCTGGGTAGGAGCTGTTCTGGATACCCGGCGGAGCGGAGACGCTGGATTTGAGTTTGAAAACTAATTTCAACTGTGTGCTCACAGGACCTGAAGAGGGAACTCTTAAGAGCAGAGGTGGCTACCGCCCTCTTCACCAACTTGGAGTGGGCCGATGAGTGCGGTAGGAGGGCCTTCTTTGATCGAGGAGCGTACGTCGAGCAGACGTGCTGACGGTCTTGGTGCAGCCGTACATCGAGGAATTGAAGCTCACCATTTGTCGGTTCCTCTTTGGCCAGGTCGAATTCTCCGAGCACACCACAAAAAATCTTGTACAACTCCCGCACTTTCTGGGCACTGCTCCCGATGGCTGCTCGGAACATGATTATAAAATCGTCCACGAAGCGGGATACCTTCTGAAAAGCGGACTCCTTGAGTGCCTCCTGCAGCTTCCTGTCGAGTTGTGCCAACACCAAGTCGCTGAGGAGGGTGGCGAGGTACGAGCCAATACACACTCCCTTCTTCTGGACGAATAGATTATCTCTGAAGCGAACAAAGGTGGACTGCAGGTAGAACTCGAGCAATTCCAAAAAGCCGCCAATGCATTCTGGAATTTGGTCGCACAGTACGAATCAATGCCGTCTCGTACTGCTTCAAAAGTAGTTTCGTGGGGCAACAATTAGTATAGGTCTCGGACATCGACAGAGAAGGCGTGTACTTGGGCTCTCTACCCTCCGAAAGTCTGACACTTCTTGCGGACGTCTAACGAGGAAGGGATCCTCTATGGCTAGTACGGAGAGTGACTTTTGTAGAAAGGTGCCTGTGCGCCGCATCCATGTTCCCCTTTCTGACACAGTTCCCCTGAAGGGGCAATCGGTTTTGTGGGCCCTGGCAGTGAAGAAAACGCTCAGGCTGGAGGCCTTGCTGTTGGAGGCTGCTGCACTCTGTCCCGCCCCTGCACTGTTCAACTTCATGCAATGAGCCAATACAAACCCTCCTACGCCTCTTTTAATAGCATTTCCATCGTGGCGAAAGTGTGACCCCGGCAATGTTAGAGACGCGCCGACGGGTTTCTTCGTTGAGTCACCATGAAAATGCTTAAACATTTAAGAGCTCGAATTGACGTCAAATTTCTCCGGGCGATGCACGCAAACAAAGTAAGGCTTTCAGAAGAAAACGGCACGGGTGAAGAAAACCCTGTACTCTTATTCTTCATAGTCCTACCACACAACTATGCCCGTACTCGCTTGTTGTGTTTCGCGCTGAAAATTAGGCGCGCACACCCATCTTCCGCGCTACATTTCTCACGCAAAAGGCACAGATGTGTACGCTTCATGCAACGCATTATGAGCTTTAGGAAATCGTGAGGTGCCGAAAATAGGGTCACGCGGTCGGAAAAGAGAAAGAGCAGCGCCGGACGAGGGTCCCGAGAAAGGCCGACCGAGTGCGTGCCCGGAAGGAGAAGCGGCAGCAGCCCCGGAGGGTAGGCCGCCGCTCCCGCACGTGAAATACGAAGCACTTGGAAAAATCAAAGTACCGACGGAACAGGCGGACAGCAGAGCGAGTTTCGGAGGTAGCTGTACAGGGGGCTGGTCAATTGGCGACGAGCGTTTCGACTGCTCCACTGGAACTGCCCCCCTTACCAGATGCTGGGCACTGGGCTGAGGCGCCAGGCACTTCCGACGCGACTATCCAACGGGTGGTCGCAGCAAGGGTCACCGGTACGCCGGTCACCACGCCGCTTAAGGGCGGTTAAAAGCTCTCTCTCTCTCTCAAGGGCGATAAGCGCGGAGGCAGTATTCAACAAATAGGACGCCATTTATTGCCACTTTCACTGTTGGCCTCAACGGTTTGTAGAAAAATTAAAGCCGTTCCACTCAATGTGAAAGCGGACGGAAGTGCAGAGCAGTGATTCGCCATAATGGACTGTAGCGCCGTTATCCGCTCACTGCCATCACCCAATGAAATTCAAATTTCCCGCCTTCGCAGGGCTAGCGCGCCCCCTGCCTGAAACTGCGGCAGCGGGAGTTCTGTTCTTTTTTGTGCTTGCTTTTTCTCCCGCGTTCCGGCGTTGCACTGCCACTTTTTTTCGCTTACTATCGTAAATTGGGCCCATCTCCCCGCGAGGGGGACTCGAGTAAATGCGTCGCATAGGGGGTGGGTGTATTGCGTTAACGTTTAGTGTTTGGGGAGTTGGTGGTAGTGAATGCGTTGTATCAGCAGCTTCTTGACGTAGTTTGAATGAGTCAAGGATATAAGGCGCGTTCGTAGCCTCCCATTCTGTGTCGGCTTTGTGGCGCAGTGGGTAGAGCACCATGTACATTGCGTTCCGCCCGCAGGGTCGAGGGATCGAAACCAGGCGCCGGATAGTATTTTTTTTTTATATAGTGTAGGGGGAGGGGTGCGTACTACGACTACGGGCGTCAACGCGGGTGACATCGTGAGTTACTGAAATGCTCTGCATTTAAAATTTCCAAAGCAGATCAACAGAATATCCAGCTAGGCCTTCGCCTTCGCACTCCTAGACACTTCCAAGCATCCCCCGCAATTCTTTGCAGGTATTGGTTCTGGTCACGGACGGGCTGGAGACCATGGGCCCGAACCCAGTCGCCGAGGCAAAGCGGCTCAAGCAAGAAGACGTCGAGATTTTCGTGTTCGGCATCGGGAGGTCCATCGCGAATTCCCTCAACGCCCTGGCCTCTTCGGAGGACCACGTGTACGAATTTGAGAGCTTCTCCGAATTCGAGAGGACCTACGACGAAGGCAAGTATGGTAAATCCACCCCTGGATGCTGCTATCTCAGACGGCAAGCTCACAGTCGGACTCGCAGTCAATGTTGCCTGATGGGATCCGAGCCCTCTCCTCGCCAAACGGTGACCTTGAGCGCGCTCTGCTCAGCCTTGCAACAGGACCGGGATCACGTGCCGCGCGACCACGGGCGCCAATGACCAATCGTGTTTGTGCTCAAAGCCTACGTTATCTCTGGGCACCTCAGAATGAACTTTAACAGTTGCACTCCCTAAAAGGAGAACTAAGGCCCTTCTACAAGAAAAAAAAAAGAACACGTGTGGCAACAAGAACCTAAAACAACAGATACCACACCGACTTATGTCATAATAAGGACAAGAAGATAGCAGGAATATAAATGGTAGGAAAAATTTATGTGCCCCTGTCATTTTAATAGCAACGAATCAATGAATGAATGAATGAATGAATGAATGAATGAATGAATGAATGATGGATTCACTCCGTCAGATTAGAGCATTCGTACCTAAAGTCGCCCTCATCTGCGCCGGAAGAGACCCCGAAGAAATCTGCAACATGCTTCAAGGTAGACCCACAAGTGCGACCCGGCAAGGTAGTCGAGTGGGCGCACGTCACGCCATACGACTCTCTCACCTGTTTTCATTAATGACAAAAAAAAATCTACAGCAAAGGAGACGCGTATTCCATTTATTTCTATTTTGCAAAACGCCGCAGGTTCTATCTTTTGGAACTTCCTTTTCGGTAATTTTATTCCAGGTGATTTCCGGGCATAAAAATTCGCTCAGAGAAATCTTAAAAAATAAACTGAATTAAAGTCTGAAGTGGGGCCAGTTGGTTCATTATGAACTGAAGCAAAACAGCGCGAAAAAACGAAGGACCAGGGAGAACACACACACGAGCGCTGACAACAACTGAGTATATTTATTGCTAACGCAAATATATACGCTATACAAACAAAGATACAAAAAACAAACACAAGATATGCAGACAGCGTAAGCATTTTTTCGCCGCGCCCGATCTAATCTAAAAATAGAGTGGGAGGGTGAGAAAATTATTAACATTTGCGTAACGTGGCGCCGTTCAGTATATCCGATTTCCTGGACATACGTAAGAGCAACGTATAAAGCGGTGCCAAGTCAAGTATAGACTTCAGGGCAGGTGATTTCAGGGCGCAGCAGAGCCAATACAGCGTTTCGTCTACTTTGCTCCAAACAGACGTGGGAGACAGCTCACGCTTTTGCTGTTCTCCGCAGCATCTGCCTATTTTTGCCGCACGGTGGAAGCGCGCCAAACTAAATGACGGGCCCCTTCCTGCGCGGAGGGGCAGTGACTGGGACGGCTTCTCAGCTGACTTTGTTTTCATCGTTGGATAACCCTGTCGGACCACATATCCTGTGGCCTTGTTTTCGCGTTCAGTTAACGCATTGGTGCCGGCCGCAGTGGCCGTTTTTTCCTGCTTGAGAAGAACAAAATTCAGCGCTCTCCCACTATGTGATAAAAAAAAAAGATCAGCGAAGCTGGGCGCAGTCCGAAAAGTGCACGAAACAAAACACATTTGCTTGTAATTTGCAATTTAGCACGCTTCCTAGCTAATTAGCTTTATGTAAGGACTCGAGTTTTATTTCAGCGGAGAAACATGGGGCTGTCCGTTTACCTCCCTCTTTGTAGGCACGATTGATTGATTGTAGGGGTTAACGCGCTGACACAACGCAGGCGATGAGGCGCGCCGCAGTGGAGGGCTCCGGATTAATTTTGACTACCCGGTGATTTCTAACGTGTGCGAAATGTCGCACGCACGGGAGGTTTTGCGTTTCGTCTCCATCAGAAAAGCGGCCGCCGCGGCCGGGATTCGAACCCGCGTCCTCATGCTCAGCAGCACAACGCCTTAGCCACTGAGCCACCGGGGTGAGTCGTTTCAGCCATCTTACTGTCTGTGTCACATTACCCGTGATACGTATGTGGTACGAGATGGGCTTTTATTTTATATTATAGCCCTTTACTTTTCTGTCTGTGTCACAGGGGGGAGGGAAAGCCGACTGCCACCTGCTCGTGGTCCCCCCCGCCAACTGGCTGGGCGAAGGCGGTTTCGGCTGCCTAGCTTTGGTCGGTTGCCAACGGCAGCGGTGTGTGGGTGCCAGGTCTCACCCGGGGATGCAAAACCCCAAGGGAGTGGCAGCGACTCCCTGGAACTGTATGGGCCAGTTCCTTGCCCCAGAGCCGCTGCTGGACGCGGAGGCAGGCCCGGACAGCCTGGGTGGCTACCGAGGTTGGCTCTGGGAACTTGGCTTAAAAGCGGTGAAAAAGGATCCCTTATTAACGGTCCGCCGCAGTCACCCCACGCGGGCACGACTGCTCGCTGCCGACACGAAGGTTCCTGGACAACAGGATCCAGGGCCTTCGATAGGTGCTCATGATGGCCAACGTCTCTGGCCTTTAGTAGCGACCAGTCTAGGAGGCGCGCACTTGCTAGGACCGAGGAAAGAGGGATTGGCTCACTTCTTAGGGAAGCTTCTCGTCCTCAGTATCGGGAGTAGGGCTGGTCGTACTCTATAAGGATTACTCCTTCCACCTGATGACTGCTGCCCGTATGGGGAGGTTCCCTGGTGGGTGAGTGGTTGGCATAGGAGCACATTAGAGGTCCACCGAAACCCTATAAGTCACATAGGCTTTCCTATGGAGATATGTGATTCAGGTGCACATAGGGATCGACAGATGCGTACAGGGTACAGTTACCCCGTCTGTCGGACAGTTAGCTTTACCAGTATCCGAAACCGTCGAGATGAGCGGGATTAGTACCTATGTAGGCTGGGCAGGTGTCTCTTGAGTACTCGGGGGACCTGGTGGGTGTTAGCCGGGGGGCTGGTTGTGAAAGGGGTCCAGAGACTAGGTGTCGTCACTCCGCCGCAGGTTCTCCCTGTTCTTCGATGTCGGAGCTCAGATGGTCGGAACCTATAGTGGGGTCCGCTGAATTCCAATTGGAACCGTCTGACGCCCATCCTGTTATCAGGCCTATTTTAGGAGTCAGACATCTAAGGATTAGAACAAAAACCTCGCTGTCCCTATTCCCACCCATCTTCCCATAACCCATTCCTTATTACCACCATCCGCATCCCTCATCCCACCCTTTCCTGCTACCGTCCCAGGGGAGATCAGGGGAGTCTCCCCGGGCCCGCTCTCCTCGCTGTGGTGTCGCTGTGTAGCATTTTTCCCTTTTATTTTCCACCTTTGGTGGGTATTTCCTTCTCTTCAAAACTCTAGTTGACCTCGGTCCAGTTTGTTTATTTTTAATTGGCGTCACCCGTGATACGTATGTGGTACGGGTTGGGCTTTTATTCTATATTATTATAGCCCTTTAGCTTTATGTCTGTGTCACACACCAATCCTAGCCGCTCGACCACGGATGACGCAGTCGGGTCTCATCGGGCCGCGAGACGTCCACGCTGCCATCTTAAAGCAGCGGTTGCGTCACGAGTGAAGACTGGCCGCGTGTGCACATACCCCCAAGTTCACTTTGAAGTGACCAGATTCTCCCTGGCCTCGTTGATAGTTGGGACACAGGTAGCGCTGTGTGTCTCACACTTGACCGCGCCGGTACGGTTTACTTGTACGCTCTCAATCAAAGGTCCTGATCGGCGTAGTATAAGCACCCACTACAACTCCGTGCCAGTATTGTGCGCAAATACGCAACACAAATAGATGTCACAGCCGCTGCGTCATAAAGCTGTGTGAACTTGCGGCGCAGATGTTGTAGATCAAAACCGCTTATTTAGAACCATTGCTTATAACGAAGATTCGAAAAATCCTCTTGAAAATCCCACATAAATTAATGAAAGCATTGCACATCTAAGTCGATCTTCAACGCCCCGGTTATGCGATGCGCGAGACACACTGTTGTTATTTGGTGAAAGTCAAAATTAACAAGAATAATACTGACATTAGCGAATCCACTAGCGAATTTGCTAGCCAGGTCGTTAAACCTTTCTTTCCACCTGCTGCTGAAGCGGAGTGTTGTTAGTTGTCAATACGGGCTCCTTTTATTGCCTAATGTCGTCCGGTTTTCTTTCATTCCCGCCTGGTCTCCACGTTAAGAACGACTGCTTTCTGTATGCTGGGATCTCACCCAACCAGGGTATAGAATTTTGTTCACTCGTTCATTTCCTTAGCTTAGCCCCAGATAGTTGGCCTGTGTGACCGAAGTGACAGAGGTGGACAGGTGGGAAAGGGTGCGCCTTCTGAGGTAACACTCTTAGGGCTAGCTCAGAAAGGGGCGCATGCCATCCTTTGGTGGTCACACCCTAGCTTATCCGCCCCCTAAAGGTCCATTAAAACTGTGCCCTTGCCTGAGCGTTGGCATTTTACAAACAGATAGCCGAAAACATTTTATAGCGTCTCTTTTTGCAGCAACGTGAGCGTGGCATGCAACCGCAGTGATCCATCTTGGGCATTTTGAGTGCACACGCAGTTTGCTCCGCCCCGTTTCTGCTTCGCTGTTACAAGAATATTGCCATAATATTGAAATATCAGTGGGGGTGCGTGGGGGTATTATTCATGGAGCTTTCAGGAGCGCTATTTGCTGCATCGAATGATTGAGAGAGAGTGAGAGAGAACGATCGATAATGAAGTTTGGCGATGTTGTAGCCGGGCTAAAATGCCTAGTTTCCTAGGCCAGATGAATGTGGTGACAGTGATAGAGATGACGGGGATGATGAAGAACTCGATGAGCCCGAATACGTTGAGTTAGTTACAGAGACTTGTCTAGGCCTGTGTGATGCAGGTACGCGATCAGACCTTTTGTAGTCCTCAAAGCACGTTTGGGATATTCCCGCGGACCTAACACGTCCTTCTGTGGACTGTCCACAAAAAGCGGCAGTTTGATGTGTCTACCTATTTCGCACTTCTTAAAATTCGGCACATCCAAGCTCAGTTGTATTTCCGTAGAAGACCTGCTCTCAGACAAGCTTGCCTGGTCGCACGCAAGTCCTGGTACCACTATTTCTGTGCTCCACAGCATGAAAAAGTGGACTGTTCCTTCTCTCTCGATGCGAAGACAAACCTGCGAACAAGTTTACTGTTGGCATGCTCGACCGATCACACTACACCTACGCAGAATCCACCGAAGCACGTTCAGCGGTTGTTTAGGACCCTTAGACTGTGTATTCAGAAGAAACCGCGAAGCGAAGGATTCCGGGGTACATGATTGGTCAACCGAAATCAAGAGAACCATTCCTCTCTAACGCGGCTATAAGGCAAGCGAACAAGGTGGATCACGGTAGAATAACAAGAAGAAAATTCCGAGTCCAACCGCATCGCACTCGGAGCGAACCGAAAACAGGCTGCCTGTCACTCGAGCAGGGACACACCGCGGCCCCCCGCGTCCGATCCCTGGGCGTCAAGGGGGAGCGGCGCACCAGAGCTCGTCGCGTTCTCCGCTCAATCCCCTCCCGGATCGCAGTCCGCTTTCCGTTTCTCCCGGAGCGGAACACGAATGTCCAGTACCCCCTTGATTGCGGTCAAGGGCTGCGCATCCGTCAGGCGGCTACCCAGCGGGAGCTCTCTGCCGCGAAGGAAACGAAGCAGAAACAGAAGGGAAGCGTAGAGGGGTGCGCACCACTCGCGATCGAGAGCCGGGGGCGAAAAAAACGAAATCGAGGTCGGCCGCGTCTGCTCCCAACGGCGACGACGCAGGGGCGAGCGAGTGTTTGCTTTCGCCCGTCGGCCTTGACTTCCGAGGGCCGGCCATCCGTTGCCTGACACTTCCTACTTCTGTGCGCTCCTCCAGTGCG
The DNA here is from genome assembly GCF_048455015.1 of Haemaphysalis longicornis. NCBI lineage: Eukaryota > Metazoa > Arthropoda > Arachnida > Ixodida > Ixodidae > Haemaphysalis > Haemaphysalis longicornis. Next base: position 1,688,997 of record NW_027526335.1, read on the forward strand.
GCCCTGTTGCACGAGTGCGCATACATGGGCACCATCGGGTCGAGGTTCTCGGCGATGAAATCCGGTGCCAGACCGACTTCGCGCAGCAGAACTGTGTGCTACAATGCAAAAGTTGTAGCATTGGTCAGGCAGCCATCGATCTACTGTTCTGCTCAGCTGTGACAATACGCCTCGAGCTCCGCGATCGCTGCGCCGCCTGCCGCTGCTTCTCCGCGGCGTTGACGGGATGTGCGCTGTGTGGCTGATAGGGGCTCGTGCAGTGTTTTGGTTGTGCTTCGCTTTTTTTCGCCTTTACGCGCCCTAAAAAAACCTTGTTATGATGACGTCTATAAGCAAAGAGTACGTCTATAAGCAAAGAGTACCTAAAAAGCAGCTGCGTCTTCGTAGAACACGCGATCGCCTGCGAGAGCCACCCGCGGGGACGCGGTTATGCGCGCATCGTCGCCGCTCTTCCGGGCGTCGGCGACGGTAGCAGCATATCCCCCCTGTCACCTCAAAATACGTCAGGCACAAATGAATTCTACTGTCGCCTCGTTTAGACCTGATACTGGCACAGAGAGAAGTTGGCTTCATTTTGCTGCGTGGACAACGAATGCGGCTTCGTTTCGAATATATAAGTCGCAGAAAAATATGTTTCGGGGATGTGATTAACCAATCCCGGACAATAACTTATGACTTTTATAATATTAATAAACCATGCAAAAATGCTAAATATATTCCAAGCCTGTAAGTCGTAAATATGTGCCCACACACACCTTATAGCAAGAACCAAGGCAATCTAATATGAAAGCACGGAAAAATACATGCTGTGCAATGCGGAAAAAAGAAAATAGCTCTAATGGAAATAAAAAAAAAAACAGTGCAGCTTCTGACATGCTAAAGACGGCCGTCGAAACTTAAGCCAGGTAGGGCTCACCAGACCAAAAATACGCGAAATGCACTGCTATTTCGCGAGACAGGGGGGGGGGGGGTAGGGGAGGGGGATGCTGTGTACAAATGCGGAGCGGAATCAAGCAATGAATGTTTTAGTAATCACACACACAAATCTCGCGTTCACTGTCGTTTTGTTTCTCGATTTCAATTAACAGCTGATCGTTAGGCGGACGTATTTTTTGGAAGTATACAGGGTAGGTAGTTCACAAGCGATGAAAGGTGTCGTTGGAAGAGTGTGGTATGTGGTAAGGCCCTCTGATTTCAGTTTCTCCTTTATTCTGCAGGCTCCCTGTGCCGATATTTCGAAGAAGCGTTTAGTCGCGGCCGCCGATTATATTGTAAGCCTATCTGCGCGCTGCTTGCAGAGGATATATGTAGCGGATGAATGTTTGCCGGCGCTCACCTCGCGACAAGACGACTCTTTGTCGTGTGCTGATCCCCGAGTATAATTCCGCATTATCCATCGTACTTACGTTGAATATTCCCGAAATTAACACACACTGGCTTGTAAATGGTGGTGATCAATATCTGAGGTATATTATTGGCAAACGTAACTGGCGTGCCGTCAGGTATCAGTGTCCCGCTAAATATGTAAGCGCACCATGTGCAGCTTTCCCGCTCATGGCAGTCCTTTCAGCAGTGATTACTCTGCAATTGTTTAGCGAAATGAAAAGTTCTTTTGCACAGCTAATATTTGGGGTGAATACTTCCTTTGTGCACAGTTTCAAGTCGCGCACGTTGCGCGACTGGGTTCCTGAGCTATGGGAACTATCCCATAGAAATGCATGGGGAGTTAGATTTGACAGCGAATTACACAAAAAAGGAAAACCATTACACGCCCCGGTACATTGGCACGCCGAAACGGCTGACCCCCAGAAGAGCCCACAATGTATTCACCGTAGCGAGTATTGAAGCCACACAACGAAACTAAAGAAGGTGTGGGTATTGGGGATCCACGCAACGCTGATCGTATCGCCAGGCAGCGTCTTCGTCGCTATAGGCAACTGGCGTGCCAGCGTACACGCGCATGCGTCAAGGATAATGTTTCTAATTTAAAAGCAATCGACCAGTGGCTCTGATTTATTGGCTATGGCTTTGACAAATGGCTGTTATTTGTTCATTCTGCACGCTTTTTATAGTCAATCGCTACATTCGGGGTAGTGATGGAGGGAGGAAACACACCCGCTGTCAAAGAAGGAAAACAAATGGAGTAACTAAATAACCTACCAATAAAACTCAGGGATGAAGCGGGGCGATTGTTCGTCACCGGAAGCTTTCACGGCATCCCTTTGACGTCGTTTATTGAAACTTTCCATTAGTGCCCTAATCCGACCTTCCCGCTTCCACCCATTCAGAAGTCTGGGAACGTCGAAGCTAAAGCACAAAGCTTGTTTGGACCGCGACGCAACGCAGTGAATGGGAGGAGGAGGAATACCTTTATTATCAGACAGGGAAATAAGTTTACAATGACGTGTGTTTGACAGCACAAACATTGCTTTTCGCAAAGAGACGAGAGCAAACATACTTGCGCTGGAGATGAACAAACAAATGGACGCATCGGAGTCAGTCAAAGGAACAAAAAAATGTATATGCGCAGGCGAGAGCTTGGAACATCCCCCTCGCGAGGGCCACGATCAAATGCAGAGCATTTCCGGGGGCGCACGACGTTAAGTAGTTTGCGTTACGTTAATGTTGTTGCACTTGTGGCAACTGCTGACGAGAGAGCGCTCGTCAGCAGTAATTTGAATGAGTCAAGGATATAAGGCGCGTCCGTAGCCTCCCATTCTGTGTTGGCTTTGTGGCGCAGTGGGTAGAGCACCATGTAACTTGCGTTCCGCACGCAGGGTCGAGGGATCGAAACCAGGAGCCGGATAGTATTTTTTTATATATAGTGTAGGGGGAGGGGTGCGGACTACGACTACGGACGCCTACGGACGTCAACGCGGGTGACATCGTGAGTTACTGAAATGCTCTGCATTTAAAACAGCACGCGAGAGGCAGGAAGATGGTGAAACGTGCCGTGAACCCCCTGCCGCGGCTATGGCGCAACGTGCAGCGGCTATGACGCAACACAATCCACTTTAATACAATCCAATCCAAATCCAAACCAATCCAAGCCAAGCCAATCCAAGTCAATCCAATCGAATCTAATCCAATGACAGACCGACGGGGAGCGATGCGGACTACGACTACGGACGTCAACGCGGGTGACATCGTGAGTTACTGAAATGATCTGCATTTAAAAAAATATTCAGAAACCTGAAATGTTCTTTTAGCGTTTTAATCGTCACGTTGACTTCTAGCTTTATGCCAAATATCATTTTCCTAAAGTGGTTTTTCTAGGTTCCCGAGAGGTTGTAATTTTGAGCGAGAAAGCTGGGTATGAACTGATTTACATCGTAGTGTTTACCCGTAGCATGAAAATGTGAAGAAACGGTGGTTACGGAGACGCTGCTAGTAAATTCAGGGTAGTGTAACTACAATCAGGTTCATGCATACGCCGGTTCGGCGACGCTGGCCTGTGACACACACCTGGCGCTTACACAGACCGAATATACCACACTAAGGTCGCGTCAGAAACATTTACACTCTCGTAAACACACCCCATTTGTGAACAGAGTGACTGCTCCACATAAACATGGATTTCCAACGCCCGCAAGCAATAACTCTCAGTCGTGAACATGCCGTGGGGAGCGGGACGGAGACTCCCGCGCCTACTTTCGAAACGGGCCGCTAGGGGGATCTCAGTGGCGCCCCTACAGGCGGCGCTCGAGGCGTATAGGCGTTGAAGATTGTGCTCTGGTTTTCAACTGTGGCCTTCGCGATTAAAAGCGACGTGCGCTGTCTGGGTAGTTTGTTTTGCTCATTTCATGGGTAGCCGGGTTTTGCTCATTACGCGCAACATTGAAAGATGAAGCTCTACGAGCTGCGTGAAATTTTTGGAGACACCAATTTCACGCCGGACAAAATGCCGACAAAGTAGTGAGAGGTGGTTTGCGAAGTTCATTTTCGTGCTTAAGTCGTGTTCTAAGTCTGAAAAAAGAGTGCAGACAAAGCCTCATAGCTCTCAATGTTCTCACTGATTAAAATTCATTTACGTTGTACGCTCCCCTTTTAATGTAAACGTGGCCAATTGGCGCTGCAATGCCAGGTTTTGTCGAGGTGTGTGTCCGAGGTGGAAACTGCCCGAAGGCAAGGTTCGCCGGGGTGACTTATAGCGCGGGACCGGGCCAGAATGTTTCTGTTGGGGCCAGGGAAGAAGTATCTGCGTCCCGAGCTTGACCCAGTATCTTGAAATCGCAATCAGATTGGAAGTGAAGTGAAAGAGACTTTATTGATCGCCGGCAACAGACGTCACGTCTCCACTACGCCCGGACGTAGCCACTCATCGATCCTGGTGGCATTCTACTAAGCAACACTTTCGCTATTCACTGCGGGGGTGGACACCCTCGTCCCCGAAGGGAGGGCCCGCAGCTTTCTCTCCGGTGCTGCCGTTCGAGAGCCGTTAGGACCTGCTGGACGGCTGAGAGTTTAGTGTCCTTGTCGCAACTGCGTATAGCGTCTTGTAACCACGGCGGAAGGTCGGTCCTGGTCGCATCTAGGAATCGGCTACGCATTCTTCGCATCATCATCGTCTTCTTCATCAGCCTGCTCAGGCCCACTGCAGGGCGAAGGCCTCCCCCATTGACCTCCATCCGCTCCTGTCCTGCGCTGCTCGGGTCTCCAGTTTACCCCGAATTTCCTTATTTCACCCTCCATCGGATCAAAGGCCTTCCCCTTCTTTTAGACGCCTCTCTTGGTATCCACTCTGTTACCCTACCGGTTGCCGGTTCGTCTCACTATATGGCCAGCCCAAGTCCACTTCTTTTTCTTTATGCGAACTATGGTATCTTAATTATACTCTTGTTTGTTCTCTGATCCAGGTAGCTTGTTTTCTGTCCCTGAGTGTTAGTCCTAACGTTATTCGTTCCATGGCCCGTTGAGCCGACCTAAGATTACTTTGTAGTTGTTCAGTAAGGCGCCAAGTTTCAGCTCAATATGTCATTACCGGTGAATTCCTTGCCTTTCCCCAGTCTAAAATCACGACAGTAATACCGCAGAAACCTAACAAGAATTCCTGTCGTACGACAAAAAACTTTGTTGTGACCACAGAAGTCCTGTTGTTACGACACACAATTCTGTCGTAAGGACGCAGTCAATTTTCTCAATGACAAACATTCCTGTAGTCGCAACAGAGCAGCCATTTACGCTAGACTTCCCAATAGACAATAATATTTAAACCATGTGCAACTACTGATGGAACATCAGCATCACGACAAGACAGAAATGCGGCACGACAGAACATCAAAATCAGGGCAGGAATACGACACACGACAGAGCATCAGAATCACTACACGATAAGAATACGACAAGACGACAGACAGTACGACACGCAAAAAATACGACAAACTGGAGAAATGTTTCTCCGACTGGGCCCCAACAAGGTGCACTGAGGCCAAGCAAGACATAGGGTATCACAAAACGATGCAGTCCGCAAAATGTCTACAAGAGAATTTAAGAATTTCAGCCTAAATTCAACTACACAAACTGCCGCGCCCAGTTAAAGCGCTAGCCGCGCAACCAAGCAAAGCATTCCGGGTGTAGTGCCTCGTGCGTCCTTGTAATGCAAACGACATCAAAGTAGTCTCGTTTAAGCTCCTTACTTGGCTAATTATCTGCGACTGCTTTTTTCGCAGACTAGGTTTTATATCGGAATACAAGGGCCGTTCCACCCTGTTAAGAGGGAATTCGGACGGAGCTGGCGCTCAGGCGGGATTTAGCATGCTGGGCTTTAGCTGTGCTGGGTATTTGTTACGGGGAATTACGAGGACAGTGGCGTGAACTCTGCGCCCCAGACACGCCTGGTGGGTAGAGACAACGAGGCTCGTCATAGCGCGACTTCGCCAATCACGGCACAAGCTCCAGTGCGCCGCACAGGTGGCCGCCGAAGAGCGCGCGGCGTTGCGGAGACGCCGCGCGGGGCCAGGAGCCGAGGAAGAAGCGGCGCCGGTGGAGCGTAAGTGGAGACAGAGAGAGCGATAAAAACTTTTATTTACACCACTGGCCTGAGGGGCGCCACCACGGCTTGTGCTCGGGTGACCAGTGGGCGCTGAGACTCTTCGTCCGACCGGCCCAGAGCAGTAAGCGCCAACCCGCTCATAGCCAACTGGAAAGTGCCACGAAAAGTGGTCGCTATATCACTAGTTCGTTGTAAATGGACTCGCCCCTTAAAACGCGCGCAAATTAGCGAATATGTCGAACAACCCCTCCGGTGACAGGTTAAGCCTTTTCGCTTCATGAAGGAACGCCCGTTGCTTGCTTACTAACAAACCAAACTGTGTTTTGCTTCGAACCTGTCGCTACCGGAACAATGCCCGCGAAGAAATTCTTTTGGACATCTTCAATACCTGCACTCGCCGTAATGGCTTCGACAGCTATGAGCCGCGCCAGGCTGAGCGTACAGGTGGCTGCGTCGCTTCGGCCGGAGAAGAGCAAAGTTTAAAATGTCACCACGATTCGTCATCAGCAACTGGGCAAACGAAGTGTCGGCCGAGCACGATTTCTTGATGGCAGTCAAGCAACCACCGGCGCTTCATGCGCGGTGCCGCGTTAGCGTCGGCTCTTGCGGTGTGGAGATCGACACCGGCGATAGCCACGCGTTAGCGGAAGTTGATGCGGAGTGCGGATCTTGAAGGGTCTGCTTTCTCAGGTGGACTGCCAGGCTTCACTGCTTGACCGCCAGGCTTCGTGGTCCCTCCCCTTTTTTTTGTTCCTCAGTGCCGTTACGCCTCCAGAGAAATGCCTGGAAATGGAAAAGGAGTGACCTCGGTCGCGGCGTCCGAAATCTGCGGCCGGCGCTCGCCGACCTAGGATACCTCCGTCGCGATTATGCCGAAGCGGTGAACTCACCAACACGATCCCTTCTCCCTAATGGTTTAAGGACTGTTTTGATATTTTTCGCTTCGTGTACGCCATATTTTTACCGTGACCGTGTCGGAAATGTTCGTTGGAAAAGTAGGAGGCTTTGAAAAACGTTCGGTATATCTGGACGCAGTTTAAAAGGGCAGCATAGGAAAGTCGTAAGTGCTTTGAAATATGGTCGTTATAACCGATAGGTCGTTATATTTGGGATAGTTATAAGTGGCTCGACTGTATATGGATAGTAAGTAAGTAAGTAAGTAGATAAGTAAGTAAGTATGTGAGTAAGTATGTAAGTAAGTATGTAACTAAGTAAGTAAGTAAGTAAGTAGGTAAGTAAGTAAGTAAGTAAGTAAGTAAGCAAGTAAGTAAGTAAGTTTGTAAGTAAGTAAGTATGTAAGTAAGTAAGTAAGTAAGTAAGTAAGTAAGTAAGTAAGTAAGTAAGGAAGTAAGTAAGTAAGTAAGTAAGCAAGTAGGTAAGTAAGTAAGTAAGTAAGTAAGTAAGTAAGGAAGGAAGGAAGTAAGTAAGTAAGTAAGTAAGTAAGTAAGTAAGCAAGTAGGTAAGTAAGTAAGTAAGTAAGTAAGTAAGTAAGTAAGTAAGGAAGTAAGTAAGTAAGTAAGTAAGCAAGTAGGTAAGTAAGTAAGTAAGCAAGTAGGTAAGTAAATAAGTGAGCAAGTAAGTGAGTAAGTAAGTAAGTAGGTAAGTAAGTAAGTTATTTACTTCTCTCTGTACACTACAAAATACAATACGCGGGAGGCCGGAAGGAAAAAAGCTACCCTTCGCAACTTGAGGACCCCTTACGCTCTTCATAAGACAGCAGCACTGATGTAGCCCACAGATACGGAACGACCGTAACATTTTACACATTAGTAACGGTAATATCAACCCTGTACATTACTATAAAAAGAGGCAGCTATAGGAGAAAGAAAGAAACCCATACAAAGCAAAACTGATCAACCGAAAAACCGGTTGATCAGTTTTATGTACATGTAAATCAGTTTTAAGTATATGTAAAGCCTCCGTAATGAATAAACCCGATTACAATAGAGGCTCAAAAATGGACATCAGCTTCGTTAACATTTTCTTTGAGAATCTCGTTATAAAAACATTATTTTCTTCCAGTGTGTTTAAAAGTATCGGTAAGGTTAACAAAACAGATTGGTGGCAATCCTTGGTGCGACAGAATGGCAACGACCACATGGCACGATGGCGTACACAGTAAGCTGGTTCATGACGAACAAGCTGAAACATGGCACTGTTATTGGCAACTACAGCAGTTTTGTGCACTGAAAGTAGCCTGAACGCATAGAGTGAAGTCACCTAAAGAATATTAAACTCGGCAAAGTATTGGTCGGTATGCGCATTCCCCTCTAAATTAGCAATAAGCTATATTGCTCGTTTTTGCGCTACCACAAGTTTCAATTTATCCGGCTTTGTTGTTCCCCAAATTGTGTGGCAGTAGCTAATAACTGGCAGCATAAATGCATTGTGAATTAATAATTTCACCCGTCTGGGAAAGTTGCATCGGCGTCGAGATAGCACGCCGTTCATATTCACGCTTGCACGTACACTGTCAATTTGCATGTCCCAATTTAGGGTTTCAAAGAATGTAATACCTGAGCATTTTACATTGCGCCCGATCTCAATTCTGTCGTTACCGAGCACAAGTTGAATATTGTCACACGGAGTTTTATTTTGTGTTAGAAATATCCCATTCCTTGTTTTGTTGTTGTTAATGTTAAGACAGTTTTTATTGCACCACTGACTAAGATATTCTAGAAATTTATTGCCGCATATCGATAATTCCACCACTGCAGCTCCTGTTACTAGCATCGTAATGTCATCAGCGTAAGCATGAAGATGAACTGAAAGACAGCTATAAAATATATCATACATATTAGAAACAACTGAGGGCCCAAGATGCTACCTTGTGGCACTCCAGACAAAATTGGCTTTGCATTTGGCAATGACTCGTAGTCTACAACCTGTATTCTGTGTTTTAAATCGCACTCTATGAGGGAGTGGCAGCTTCCTCTAATGCCATAGTAACTAAGTTTACACAGCAACAACTTATGGTTGATGAGGTCGAAGGCTTTGGAGAAATCGATATAAATTTCAAGAACAAGTAATTTATTTTCAAATGAGTTAATAATGATTTCTTTCTGTTAAGTCAGCGCCAGTTCTGTAGATTTATGCTTTCTGAATCCAAATTGACAATCGGAAAGAACTGAGTGCTTAATGAGGAGATTATTTATCCTGGAGTGAACAATTTTTTCTAGGGCTTTCGATAACACAGGAAAGATCAAGACAGGCCCATAATTCGAACAATCCGAAGTAGGGTCACCTTTGTGTTTAGCGACTACGTTCGCAATTTCCATTTGTTTAGGCAAAAACATCATCCCTCAGTGACAAATTGCACACGTGTAACAAGACTGTAGCCAATAAATCCATGACGTATTTAAATGACTGAATTTGAGAACCCGTTATATCCTTAGCTTTGCTGGACCGTAAATTTGTACAAGCTGACAACACTTCGTCACTTGTTGGGAACATGGGCAGGGATTCTCGAATCACTGGCGCCTCACACACATAACCATTTTGAGAGTCCTGTGCAATGCACAGTATTAATAAAGAAATGAATAAATTCATCAGAAAGCCCTTTTCCTGTTACAACTATGCCACCTTTTTCAATTGAGGGTACATAAACCTTTGTGCGCAGATTTAACGCTCTATTTAATTTATCCCACTGATCCCGGGCATTATTTTCCGATGTATGGGCGAACAGGTTGTTTAAGTGATTAAATGTCGCGATCGTTAGTCTTTGTTTAATTTATTCCGGTATTTCTGGTACGTGACCATTTATCGGGATTTCGGGACTTTATAAACTATGCAAATAGCTTCTCCTTTATTATAATTTTGCGAATTATATCTGCTGTTATCCAGGTTTTTTTTTTCATTTACGCGGGTGAGTAAGTGGGAACCATTTTTGGTAAAGGGCTTTTACTTTTGCTAGAATAGAATTGTACGCGGCGTCAGCATCTGTAAGAAACGTTATCTTTTCCCAGTCGGCAGAGAGGATGGCATTCCGAAAGGTTTCCAGCGGGTTCTCGTCAATGCGTCGATAGCATGTGCGTGGCATATTAACAGCAGGCGAGCAAACGTTCTGAACAAACACAAACGAAGGCAAACGGTCACTGATGTTACAAGCAACAGTTCCTGCGTTTATGTTATGCTCTGGCGTTCGTTATAACAAGGTAGAGAGTTGTCGCCGTCGACCAGGTTACTCGCACTGGAAAATGTATAGTATTGGTGATACCGTACGCATCCAGTCAGGATAAGAACTCTGTTGCTCCTGGCGATGTACGCCTTAAGTCTAAGTTCATATCTCGTAACAAATATAGAATATGTTCATTAGTCGATGCGTAATCCAGGAGCGCTTCCACAATTAAAAAAAAATTGTTTAGTTGGCCGCTGTGAGGCCGACGCACAACACTAAAAATATCTCTTTCACTCTCAACTGTTAGCATTTCGAAATCTGCAGGTGATAACGTAAACATTGTAAACCGTACAGCAGATTTGGTGTTACGAATCTGCAAGGACTCCTCCACCTGGACGATTAAGCCTATTCAGAAAAAAAAAAAAAACTGAGGTTGATTCCTCTGTCATAGGAATCATTAAAACACCAAAGTTAAATTTGCCGTGAAATCTGCAGCTGAGGTGATTTGCGGGTCGGCGGTTGTCTTGTGGGTGTGCTTGGCGAGTGTCGTCCTGCTGGCGGGTCGCTTCGGCAAAGGTGTTCTGGCGTCATTTCCGTGACGGATATGACGTCAGTGAAATCTTGGGGTGCCGCGGCATAAAACACTTTCGTGTTAAAATATAAAACCCGGAAATGGTCAACCCTAAGTATAACGTAGTTTTTAGTACTAAAGGTTACTTCCTCGCAAGAAGACCCTGTGTGCAGGGGTGCAACCTTTACAGGCCGCTTGCTTCGTTGTACTGGCGTCCCTTCCGTGACGGATATGACCGAAATCTTCGTGTATTTGGTAATAAAACACTGTCGCGTTAAAGATGCCTGTAACTATCGAGCACGAAATGCTGAAATTCTTCACAATGCTATGTTTCACTGAGCATTATGGCATCAAAGAAAAATTCTAAGGAATCATAGAGTATATGCAAGTCATCAATCTTGTTACTAGTGGATTCGACAATCTACGGGGAAAACATCAAACGTATCTACATCGGCGAAGTTACTAAGAGCTCAGGGGTAGCATAGCTCGTGACAGACCACAATATTTATTCACTCCCTACATCATGTTAGCCATGTCTTCTGTGTTCACCAGTTTCAATGCTCTCCCTCCCTCGTCTTTGCACGCGAAGATGTTATCACCTTGTACCCACACAAACTGCCACTTGACTTCTCGTTTTCTGTTGATGGCTTGCCCGAATAGTCACTTTCGTTCTGGGCACAAGTGCTCATTAACGTAATAAGGCGTGGACGCCTTGAAACCAAGTTCGTCACTTGACATCCTTTTTTTCCTTGCTTTCGCTAAAACAGCCTCACGCTTCAGGCGAAGTACAAACTGAACAACGGCCATGGCATGGCCATGCTTCACTGCGCGACTCACGTGTGGAAAAGCCAGCTTTAAAGACCACCCTTACCCCGATACCATTCAAGTGGGCTTCACACCTAAACACAAATTTATTTATAGACAGACACTTTTGAGGCGCAATAGAAGCCGTCTTAGATGAAAATATGGAGGCCCTTGCACCTTTTTTTAACAGCAGAGAGCTTTTATTTCCGCCGTCCAGCGTTACCAGAAAAAATACCAATAAAAAAATATCTACAGCAATTCAGAGCATTTTTTTCAGTACTTTTTCTTCAGACAAATTTTTTGGTTCTATTTAAATTCTGTCCGACCATTATCTCCATTTACGCTATTATAACTATTAGAAAAGGAGCTTTCGCGAAACCTGCATTGTTGTGGAAATGCATGGCGTTACACGTATCGCCATTTTCCGTAATTATTTTATACATTTCTTATTTCTGTAGTTTTTCAGAATTTTGTGCGACCAGTCATCTACATACACGCCATTGTAGCGATTACAGGTGGAGCTTCCGCGATGTCTGCATTCTTGTGGAAATGCAGGGCGTTAGTGAAAGTGCAGGGCGTTACACGTTCCTGGCTGTCGGCAAAGAATGCTGCGCATCAAAATACCGAGCGCACGCGATGGTGCGCCTCGTGAGGAGCACACGGCATCGGCCAGCTGGAGCTTCGAGAACATCTTGTCCTTTCCAGATCCCGTGCGTTCACTCCCGAAGTGGGATGCACGCACGCCGAGACCGCGAAACTGGTTTGCCGCGTAGTGTAGCGCGTGCTCACGCGGTCCACCTTGGGAGAGGTATGAGAGGCTGCCAGTCATGGAGAAGTTCTTTCAGCGGCAGGTTCGGAAATCTACGCGAGGTGCGACAGCCGTGCCTCCGACGAAGAAGCAGCAGCCGGGCCACAGGCCCGGCTGCTGCTTCTCCAGCCCTGCACCACTGGTGCAAGCTGCGCCGTTTTTGCTATTTTTAAGAACTTTTTCCCACACGCTGAAAGTTACCGCCCTGCGTTCAGTATGCTGCCCGAGGCGATCTGGTGGATTTTAACTACAGAAAGATTCCCTTTAAAATAAATCTGGTGGGGGAAGTCGTTTAAATTTACATTCAATCGTACGGCCCCTGGAGCGGGCCGAGCGCAGGCCCTAAAGGTAGGATGCTATATCAAGCCGAGTGGTCAAAATTAATCCGGAGCTCCTTACCCGCGTGCGCCTCGTCTGAAGCATGCTAGGAGAGGAACGCGTAATTTCCTTTGACGGCATTGGATTGGATTAGAGAAGCACGTGGTATGGTGTCATAAAGAAACTAACCCTCGTATTCTGAGTCCCTCCTCCACTGGAACTCCGATCGAGGAGATCCTTGAAATCGATTTCCCCGTGCATAAGCATTGCGGAATCCTCCGCTCAGCCGAGTGGAGGGAGCAAATGGAGTGGAAGAGGGACGCAGAATGTGGCCCTAAATGTCACGAACGATTTTACCCACATGAACTATCGTGACTGGTCTGTACTGCATAAGTTTTACGCGTCTTGAAATCTTCCCAGCGGCAATTTGACTTTTTGTTTTTTCGTGTGCAGTTATCCCTACATCCGGTAGGTTGTTTTAAATATGAGCTCGTCTTTCTTGTTTTCAGAGAGAGCGGAAGGAAAGGGCTAGATTGCAGCACCAAATGAAGACACGGGACTCCTCACCGCCCAAACTATATGTGCTCGCCGTCCCGCCTGGGGCAGATGACGAAACAAACCGCGTCGGCCATCTCGTACCCGCCAGATCTGCTCGTGGGATCCGACTGCGTCTCAGCGCCCCGTTGATATCGAAGCCTGCCCGCTCCTGCAACGCGAAAGATGCGAGCGCGCGGTTCCGTCCCTTTCAAAGGCTGCAATTAACTTCACGCCGTAGCAGAGCTATGCGAGTGAGGCACACACCACGAAGAAAGCAGCTGGGCCTGTTGATCAGTGGTGGCGCCTCAGCCTCTCTCCCCCCCCTGTGCGATTCACGAACCAGAATGAAGCAGATTGTGTCGTGGGTTCAAACACCTCTTCGCCTCCTGGCGCTCGCGCACTCGGTCGTGCCTGCTGCTTGCCGCGCAGCAATGGCTGAGTGGGCAAGATATTTCCACACCAGAGACGGCGGGGGTATGCGCGACCTATCTGTAAAGCTTCCCGGACCACCAGGCGGCCCGAATGAGCTGTTTAGAAGAACAGAGGCTCTTCTTGACTCGCGGTTCGGTGCAGCGCTTGCTCAAGCCATTGAACGGGCTCATTGCACATGAGAGGAAACTTTGCTCTGGAAATGGAATTCTTTTGCTTTTGGCTGCGATTCCCCGTTGCTGAATGAGGATGCAGCAGAGGAGCAGGTGGAGGTGGATGGAGCGGGACTGACAGAGAAGGTAAAAAAAAAAACAAAAACGGGCTGAATTCTTATGTTCTCGCTTATGTCACCTTCAAATAAATAAAAAAACTCCCGGGCCATCTCCACCAACTTGAAGCCCGAGGAGGGGCAAAGCAAGTAGGGTAGAAGAGTATTCTTTGCGCCTTGGCGTTTTTGCCCACGGAGGTGAAACCGTTGTTGGGGGGGGGGGGGGGCGTAGAGGTAGAGGTATACAGTTTTGTTGTAAAAGTCTCGTGTCCTTGAAGCGCGAAGCGTTCTAGCGCGAGGCGCTGGAAAACGAGTGTCCCGGTGTTTTAGTGCCGTGACTACATGAGACGACGACGACGACGACGACGACGACAGGAGACGCCGACAGCCCGAGCCCCTAAGGGGCTTCCCCCCAAATAAATTACTATTATGTTTGTGTGTTTGTTCCTGTGCGTATCGGAGAGCGAGCGAGCTAGGGAACGAGAGAGAGAGAGAGAGAGAGAGAGAGAGAGAGAGAGAGAGAGAGAGAGAGAGATGCTGACACAAGTGACTTCGTTTTTTTTTTCCTAACTGGGCAAAACGCGTGTGCTTTACGTACCACAAGCGTGCTTGTTTAGCAGATTTATTTAGCAAGGCATATAGCTTCTCGGGCGGAATCGTGCCTCGTAAACCACTGCAAAGACTTCGCGCAAAATGTCCGAGGTTTCGCCCAGCCGTGCACGAGTACAGCGTTCCCACAACGGCCGTTGCATTCGTAACAGACGGCTGTTGCGGCGGCCTCTTCCTCCCCCGGCCAGGCATTCCGGTCGCGACCGACACTTCGTGGCGCCAACTCCTGCGCGCCGCGTCGTCTGCGCCCAGCGTGCGCAGACGACGCAGAGCTGCTTCTGCGATTTTTCTTAGCCTGCGTTGCGTAGCCATCCTTTCTTTCTTTGCTCTTTCCGACGCAAACGTCTGTTTTGAGGACGCCCTTGGGTTAAGTATCGCCACTGCTCCCCCCGCGAGAGGGCCAGAGACGTACAAGGCGCTCTTAATGAAGATAGCGCCCTGTCCTCCCGTGGCCCGCTTTCGGGGCTTTTGTTTTGTCCTTCCGACCACCACGGCGGGGCGTAGCGTAGGAGCAAAGATTGAGGCGGCCCGGCCGTATCATGTTTCACGCGGATATAGGCCACACTCGGCTTTGCAGACCCCGCCTCCCCCTACCCCTTTGGATCTCGCCAGTTGGGTGCACCCGACGCCGCTAATTTACGCCAACCGAGGCATGGCTTTTTTTCGCGCGCTTGCATTTCGCCTGTCCTCTTTCGTTCCTTTTATTTTCCTTAATTCTCATCCTCCTTAGTTGCCTGTGGTGCTCTGGCCATCGCTCAATTCCTGTCACGATTCGGAAGAGCAGGCGGATAGATTTTTCACGCACTCAATCATTTTTTCTGTTTTCAGTTCTTGTTTGCAGCCTCTTGCCCTCCGAGTTGAGCTGTACGCAAAAATAATACGAGCATTTTTTGAAAGAAAATTTCTAAGATTTCTCAAAAAATGTGAGGCAAATATTGGCTCAGTTGTGGGAATATTAGACACCATTAAATATCGTCACATTATATCATTTCAAATCAAGTGAGCCGCATACGCTATCCACAGCAGCAGTAGTTATCTCTGAGAACCGCCAGAGACACTGTGTGTGTATGGGCGTTTCTGAAAAGCGCTAACCTCCACTTTGAATGGAAACATTGTTTTGAAGCCTCGACTGCAAGACACCGTTCCGGGGTAGCAAACAAGCAAACTTCGCATGGTTGCGAAATATTTCTGTCGGCAAGTTGAGACGCCTTCTCATTTAGAGCGTCAGCATTACAGCTCAGCTACAGCCGCTGTCGACAAAAGTGCGCACCCATACTTGGATTTCTTACATCTGCGGCCCTCCGCCCCCTCGACGAGTGTTCTACCATTTGGACATCGCGTGTGAAACAATGGTCGATCCGGTTCGCGCACATTCCTTATGGCTTCACGGTTTTTGCTTTGCCCATAATTTTGACTATGGATTGTGAGACCTGGATAGGAGGATATTTTCACTATCAAAGTTCAGTCTTAATCCCGTAAAGATATTCACACCGGTGACTCATATTTTTCCCTGTCGAACCGCTTGGTGGCAATGTCATCTGCTACTTGGAGAGTTTCTTTTCCTACAAACACACTACACTTCCCTCTTCCGCGGCCCCTTCGGGGAGGTGCCTGCGATTAGTGATGTAGTCTTGTAAAATGAAGGGCCGTTTTTTTTTTAAGTATTACGCGGCATGCAGCACCGTGAACGATTTTCGGAGTTTAGTGGCGCAAAGATGACTTGGCCGAAGAGTTGACTGACTAGAAAAAAATAAAGCCGTTCCACTCAACGTGAAAGCTATCGAAAGTGCAGATTCGCCATGATGGGCTGTGGCGCCGTTACCCTCTAACTGCTGCCACCCTCACTCCCTTCCTGACGAATTGAACGGAGGTTTGTCCAACGCATTTCAAATTTCCCCTCTTCGCAGTGCTTGCGCGCCCCCTGCGCGAAACATCGTGAGCGGGAGTTTTTGTGTGTGTGTGTGCTTGCTTCTCATTCCGCACGTACCGGCACCTTACTGCGCAGTTTGGAACGCGCCATTTTTTTTTTCTTGCACTGACGCTTTTTTCCACTTACTATCGTGAAAAACAACCCAACCAGCGTTCCTAACTAAATGAACGCGGGGACTGCCGCTTTATTACATCTATTTTGCCTCAATTGTACCCAGTTTTCTTTGCGCTAAACAGGGAGATGTATGACAAGCGCCAGCGGTTCACGAGTTTAGAGTGGTTATGACTATATAAACCGTTTGTCTTTCAAAGCTTGAGTAGGGTGCCGTCACGACGGTACGCCGTGGGGCGAGCTACGACGACAAGGCGAGCCCCCAAAGTGCTCTGCACTTAAAACTTACCGAAGGTGTAGGTACCAAATGAGGACGCCAGCTAAGGTGTTGTCTTAACGCTGCACAGAACATTACCCCACGGTGTTTGGGAAAACAAACGCCCATAGACGTACATGACGTACGCAGCACCCGATGTACGCTACTTGGCACTCCCGGGGAACGAAAGAACACCTCCAAACTAAACCAGTGCCACTTCCCAAATGCACGATTATTTCCCGCACTGATGCCACTAAGCGTAAGGTGGCAACTTTTGCACTTGTTTGGCTGCATCAGTAGTGCACCACTGACTACCCGCTGCACTGTGCGCGCGCAGACGACCGGGCCCGGCCCACCATGGTGGACAGTCCTCGCAAGTGCGACCACCTCTGCAGGAGCCCGTACCGCGGCCAGCCCGACGACCCCGGCTGCTGCGACAAGAACGCCGTCTGCGGCTGCTCGCTCACCGATGGCCTGAGCAACTGCCGCTGCAGACCGGGGTTCACCGGCAACGGCCGCATCGGAGAGTGCACCCGTTAGTGTCATTCATTCATTCATTCGTTCATTCAATCGTCACTGAATGAATTAATTTGCTAAGTTTCGTTTGAAGTTTGCATAATCCAGGAACCGGCCAGCTTGGCTACCAAACCCCAGAAGCCTTGGACCGACAAGCCTGTGGAAGGAATTTATGACCTCCGTTCGTTTAGTAATTCGTACTGAATACGACACTCCGAACCAGAAACTTACCCCGGGCGTTCAGTGATCCCATACTGCGATTATATAGGCCTTTTGTATCGAACCAATCTGACAAAATTTCCCCAACTGCTTTCAGTCGAACAGCGCCACCACGTCACCTAGTAAAATACTGTGCAATTATACAACGGAATTAACGACAACAAAACAGTCGCGCGAGCGAGTGACAAGCCAGTCAGAGGAGCCTTATGCTGGCGCGCGCCGATGCTGCCTCCAAGCGGGGTCTCGGTGCTCCATCAGGTGGGAGTCGGCCAAATGGCGGCTACTATGCCGCCAGTTATCGTAAGCCCAGGCAGTTGATCTGTAGAGAGGTATCTGTTGGCATAGCCAGCCACGAGGGTATTGCGCATTGTTTGCATGGGAGGAAAGAGGCCAACCTGAAGAACACTTCGTTCTCAGACGCGTTCACTTTTTAAACGAGCGACGCACTGTCCTGAGGGAAGGCCTCGACAGGCACGCTTGTGCACCTATTTTTCGCGTCTCCACAGTGGCAGCAGCGCACTTAACGACCAGGGTTACGCAAACAATGAGCGACTGGAGCGTATCTCCTCCTCAGTCAATTTGCGGTGAAAGAAATTGGAAGAGGGACATCCGCTCGCGCTTTTTCTGAGGGAGGGGCGAGTGACGGGCTGCCTTCGCAGGGACAGCGGAGCGTAGGATTGATTGAGATGGAGTGGACGGATCTGTCTCACCGGTCGTAGGCCTCGCACAGGGCCGCAAACGATCCTGGGCCATCACGGTCGACGGCGGGGGCGTATACGGCACCTTCGCGTCGTCTGCAGCGTAGGACGGAGCCTGGAGCTGAGCGTGAGAACGGGGGAAAATGCGGCTCAATGCTCTGATGTTAGTGCGAATGTACGCGGATGGTAAAGGCATGGGCACGCAGATAAGGATAGCTGAACAGAACCGTCTGCAGCTTGAAAGAGAACTGTCATTCTGCTGGATTGCCCCAATGGTGTATGACGCGGCGGCTCGTGCATGCAGGCCCTATTGACATGAACCATTCGAAATGTGTGCATTTTATGGCAGCCAAATCTTTGTTCGTTCTCACCTATTTTTTCCTCGTATGTACTACATTTCGTGGAGTGATTACATATCACGGATGTTGATTCCTGCATGTTTCTTTCACGGGCCAAGGCCGAATCAATGGGTGCGTTTTGCCACACTGCATTCAGATGACAAATATACGTGAAGAGCGCAACAAATTCGTCGTGTGATGGTCACTCCAAAGCAATAACCAGCATACGGCATATGCTGGTTACTGTGAGTGAAAAATGATCTTCGATCTATTGCACGAAAATGGTCAAAGGGACCTTGCAGCACTTACAATCGACTACTCTGAAAGTATTTTGGAGTAAACCCTATTGATCCAGCAACCTCCCCCCGCAAGAATTATGAAAATCTGTTCACTATCACCTAAATTACGCGCGACATTTTTTTAGGAATGCGGAGCTTGCCTGCCTGACCATGTCCATGGTATAGTCCTGAGTTTGTCCTGCGCTGGTTCCTTTATTCTTGTAAACTTCAACTTTTTTCCCCTCCGCGTGGCCCTAATATTAGTGCTGCCGCACCAATCAACCATAAGACTTGGAGGACGCCTTCTTCATTATTTCTCCGACAATGAATTACCTCTGCGTTTAAGTTTCTCGCTTCTTCCAAGAACGATGAGACAATCAAATAAAAATTTCGCGCAGAGCTGCGAGATTTCCTAGAAGCGTGCGCGTGTACCGGGGAGAACAGTAATCGCAATAGCAGTTTTACTTGTGCAGTGTGCGACTTTTAAACTTAAAAAATATCTTACGATGAGATATTGCCCCTTCAAGAGAGTTTCCAGATCTGGCCATTACAAAATTCACATTTATTGGCGATCGACGGTAGCGTAGCTTATTTGGTGGCTCTAGACTAAACAAGTTTGTGTTATTGCAGGATGCTTGATTGCTATGACTTTAACCATTTGTAGTAACCGATGTAGAGCAAGCATTATGTTGCTTCTCACTTGCACGCTTCAGGAGCAGATGTGAAGGCCAGTATAAAAATATGCAAAATTTTTAGAACCGGCTGTTGTAAGTGAGCCTGCAGTGTTGCATCTCAATATTTAATCATGCGCTCTTGTGAAGACTTTTAAAATGTTCCTCGGAAAAATAAATTATAACTTTTTAGCTTGAGAAGTATAACTTGAAATGGTTTTGAATGTTGGATACCTGGCAGTTCGTTTAAACTGCAGCATAAATACCAGATAAGTGACCAGGGCACGATGATGTGCAAGGGCTCGTGTATTGTACTCCATATTAATTCCACGTTCCTGCACTATGTAAAAGGAATATACCAAAAGAAGGACAGATTTTTTAGTATTATTTATACCCAGCTTCACAGCCATAGAAGACGACAGGTATCAGAAGTGCCCAGCACAAACGTTGCAGGTGCATCCAGATCCTTGCCGAGACGTCTGTCACTGAAAAGTAAAAAAAGAAATACCATTTTGAAAACTGGTCAAGCGCAACGTATATTTTCTTAGGAGCCTTCCATTCAAAATTCAAATGACCAAATAGCTTAAACACAGTACACCATCATTGTGTTCCTTGCGTGTACGTCTTTTAGTGTGCGTATGGACACTGACGTTTCTGCTGTATCTTTCTCTTTTATTTTTATCTTGTGCGCGCGTGGCAGAATTCTCTTATCTTATTATTCTTCATTCAATCTGCTCAGGTACCACACCCCTCGTTAATGCCCGAGGGGTCATAAGGGATCATAAGAACACCAAACACATAGAAAAACTACATCTACAAATTAACGTTTTTGTAGCAGTTAAAAAATTATAAAATAAATAATAAAATGGCACTATAAAAAACCCTAATACAAAAAATACACGGCCAATTCCAGCTTTCCTCAAAATTTTGTATACCAGTCTCTTTAAACCAGGCAATAAAACTGTAAACATCTTGCATTCAATTGTGTTTACACATAAATTGCAGGCAGCTTAACTTGGGTGTCGCGGAAGCTGTCGTGCAACGATGACTTACTTGCTCGTCTCTATTTTTCTGATTTTGCCCCTCTACAAACAAGTCACATCCTACAGCGCCATGTGGTTGGTCGACATGTTAACACGTTCCAAAAAAGAAAGCTATTGTATAGTGCTGTTTTGTAACGCTATGTTAGAGTTCTTACTCTCACTCCTGTAACACCTAAGGCTGATTCGGCTGGCGAGAACTCTTATTTGGGCAGCAATTTCTATGCTGGTACTCAGCAAAACAAAACCCTGACGGGTGTAAGGATGATGCTCTGCCAGGTGAGTGCAAGGGTGGAGATTGCTTGACCTTTGCACGATAACGCATTAATCACGACGAAGTTCAGTTAGCTGTCCTCGACATTTCAGAGAAGTGCAGAGCAAAGAATGTTTTGAAGAACGACTTAGGAATACTGGTGGCCAGAAATGGGTGGCCAAAATGTTACGGCCTCTCTTAACTCCAAACTCAAAACGTCAGCTTAAAACAACTAAAAAATACCTTGAGGAGTAGCACCACTATTAAACGTTCATAACATGATTAGGCTCTACTTAAAGGAGTACTGACACGAAATATCAAAGCTTTTTTATATAATTGCGATAGTATGCCCGTTGGCATAAATACTATGCTACAAGTATAGGTTAACTCCCGTTTCGCGAAGAAACGCAAGGAGGGAGCGGTGGTGGGGTCCCCAAATCCACCGATTAAGGTCAGGTGGTCTGCCAGGGCGGAGGACTGTGCCTCGAAAGTGTCTAGTTCTCTCCGCTTCCAATGAAGGGCACGTCCACAGCAAATGTTCAGTGTCCGCATCTTCGGCAGGAGCCGTGCAAGAGGGGCAGTTCTGGTCGAACGGGGCATGGTAGCGCTGTGGCCACTCCCGGGTAACAGCGAGAGAGAGGGCTACACAACACGAAGTCTTAGCGGCAAGACCTCCTCCGAGCGAGCGAGTCTGCTAGGGAGCTCCGTTCCACACGGTGGAATTAGAGCTCGTGTGGCGCGAAGAAGATCTTCTTTCCTTTGGAAAAACTGTCCTGGGGTATCTAGTTGAGATAACTATGCAAAACGTTTCCTTTGTATATGAAGATTTTAATAGCAGCAATTCAACATAAGATATTTTAAATGAATTGTAATCTATGCACGCATCAGAAAGCTCAGAATGAATACCCTTTTGACACTGGCATAAGACGCGTGGGGTGCCTCGCCATGCAGTTCGCCCCAAACTGCCGACCCCTCCAGTGACTTAACCAACACACCGGCTGCTCATGGCGCACCCTGCACTGCCTTGTGTTTCGTGTCACAGTTTTGAGACTGATATCGTGCGGCCCAGGCGCGCGCGACCACGGCCAGCCTGGGCGTGTTCGCTCAGTGCAGCGCGCGCGTCCAGTCTGACCACGACGCAACGAGAACAGCGATATCAAGAATGCCGTTCTTTCATGGCGCCCGGCTTGATGGCCGTTGTGTCGAAGTCGAAACTAACACGAATAAACAAGGCTCAAAATAATTGTTTACCCTGATATCTGGGCTGGTAGGCACCCACAGCAATGAGAAAAACGTAACACGCAGAACCTTTTAAAATATTTACATAGACACATGAACTGCATGCTAACGGCCCATTCCTCAGCTGAGCATGCAATACTGGTATAATAAAGTGTCAAGTTTAGATTTAACAAGTTTACAAGCTGAGGGATTCACACTGAACTTTTTGTGATCTTTCTTGACACGGATTTAGCCTATAACCACTCCTCACTGCCTTGGCTCATGTACAGTGCTTTTAAGCTTCACGCACATACTGTACTTGGTCAAGATTCATCTACTAAAGTGAAGCGTCCAGCCTGTCCTAGATGGGTCTGTAGTCCACCCAAAATTCACTGCACGAAAGCCAACGTTTTCTGATGATGACGACCGTGGGTGAAGTGAAAAACATGAAAACGCTTCCCGCTATCTGAACTGAACCTGGGTCCCTCGCGTTATAAAGATGACGTCTGCCCCATCGCGCCATTCCAGCACAGTCGAAGCAAATTGTATTTGCATGGATGTGAAAAATTACACATGAAATGCACTCCTCCATCTATCAGCGACCATGGTTGTACACTACGGAAGGTCATTGATTGCCTGCATCAGTAAAGCTCTAGAGAGCACAACTGCAGTGCAGGTGCTCAGTACTGGGCTGGTTAATTTGGCGTTGGACTTGATTTTGCAAAGCTTCACGTCCCCCGTTTTTGTCGTTTCAGGAGATGGGCAGTTGATTTTTTATTATTAAGTCTTCCCGTCAGTAACTAGGCCACAGCTACATATTTGGTTGTCATACTACCAGGGTGGTCTGCGAGCACACGCCGTCTGCCTGCTGCTAATTTCGAGTGTACCACAAAAACAGCCACTTGTGGAGGCATTCACCTGCTTTTAATGGGTACCTACAAAGGATGTAGACCAAGGCTTGCCCTCCAGACCCTGCACCAACATCGTAGGGGCCAGGTCCAAGCACTTCTTTTTTTCCACTGGAAGCCCTCCTATGTAGATGCGCAGGAATAGGATTAAATGCTGTGTCAGCACAACTGAAAGTTGGGTAGGCTAATAATACATCTTTGAAAAACAAAATGCGTAAGAGATGGCGACGTGGAATAAGATCACACAGGACAACCCACTACAAGAAAAAGAACACACAGCGCATCGTCCTGTTTGTTGTTTTCTGCAAAAGCAAAAGTCAGAAATCTCTGCTGCATTGTTAATAACAAGGATAATCCGAGGAAAGGGAGAAATGAGTGCGGTGTTAACCATGCGCAGCCTTTAGTTCGTTGTGCGATTGGCATGATTTACAGTATTCCGTTGTCATGTAAGTCCGTGTATATCGGCCAGACAGGATGCTAAGTGTCCATCTCAGAGAGCATTTGTTTACGATCACGAATTCAACGGGTGCAAATCTTCCTGCGCATTATAAAAAGTGTGGGCGTCGCCCTTCGTTCGATGAGACTGTGGTATTGTACAGGCATAATGATCAGACAGGGAATCATTGTCAATGAACATAGTAACCAGTATGTCAGCAAATTGTATGTCACTCTACGTGGGCAGGAGCACGGGCTAATCGGCACCATGCTTCTCTAATCTATGATTTGTTTTCGTGTGTAAAATTTTTGTTTTTCAATAAAGCGGCAGTTGCGAGTAGGTTCTTGCGTGTGTACCTCCTGTCTGTGCACGTTATTCGTGCGTTTTCAAATTTTGAATGGCTTTATTCCCTGCCAAATACTATTTTTCCCATATGCAGCTTCTTCCCTTTACCTTCAATGTAAACTTGACAGTTGCTTCTGGTGACTCCTCATAACGGACCCAAAATGCCGCGTAACCTTCACACCCCCTCGGACGCTCCGATTCTGCCGCTGTCATTGTTTATATCCTTTCTCTCTCCCTCTTCCTTCTTTTTTGGCTCCAAGTTTCACGCTTTTTTTCTCTTCGGCCGCGGTATCCTTACGTTCTCTGTACAGAAGCGACGTTTTCCATTCATCTCCCCCAACGCAATGCAACTTAACTGTACCAAGAGCTAGGACTTTGATGCGTGCGCACCGCATACTCGCGAGATTAACTCGGCTACCAAACACTTGCATAATTACGTTCTAGGCACTGCACCTCACCCATCCAGGACTGCTCTTCGGGGAGTATACACACCACCGGTTCGATTAGACTTGAGAACGTTACCGATTCCTACACAAAAGGAACAACAATGAAATGCTTGAAAGTGCGGCCGGAGTGTGTGGGGACATAGCATCGTAATTTGAATTTAGCGTGTGCTGCATACTTCGACCAGAGGCAGGGACAGTGGGAAAAGAAACCACACGCACGTTGGATATGCGAAGTAGGTGTTGGTTTGCGCGCCAACGCCTGGTTTGTCGCTTTCCACTGGGTCGGTTCCTCGTCCAAGTATGCAGCGCACGCAAAATTTGATTCAAGATTATACAAAAATTGTTAACATCACAATACGATCTGGAGCAAAAATGACAGCTTGGGGATTCTTGAATCACCAAGCTGCGTGAATTAAAGCTGAATTAAAGCTGCGTGAATTCTTCTTGCTTGCGTGGCCGAGGCGGCCATGCAAGCAAGAAGAATTCACGCAGCTTTAAGTACACAGTACAGTTGTATAAATAAAAACCTACAACAAACATAAGATAGCGATGTTACTGACCTTGCTGGGAAAATGAGCGCATAGATGCCCTCTTTTCCGCTCTTCCGTGTCTGTGACAGCAAACGCCGGAGACTGACCGGCATGGATGAGGTATACGCTGAGCCCATGCTGCAAGTCTCTCTTGACATGTCGCTGTAGGTACGTATGTACACCTCATCGAATAGGGACCTCGCACCAATACTAGCATTCACAGTACATTCACGCATCTGCAGCTTCATTTGGTGGCAAACACAAATTGACACGCCGGTGACCGCGCAAAGCGTTCACTTAGAGGACCCAGGGAAATACTGCCCCTATTTCAGCGTTGTCCTTAGGCGCTCAACCACAACTCAAGTGACGTCATGTTTCGATCACGTCACTTAAGGGATTGTCTTCCTCCTCCTAGCCGCTCTGGCGTCTTGCGGCGTTTTCTTTGGCGGCCTCACAGGGCGGGAAGTTTCCTAATTTTCTCCGCAACGTGGAGGGGTCTATATCCAGTGTGATGCAACAAAAAAGCAGGCATGGCTGCCTTCTCGCAAGCACGCGCTCAGGCTGGTAGGGTGGTTTTGAAGCAATAAACGTTTGTTGGCGAGTGGTCTCGTTGAAAAGTGACTACTACTGAGTTCGTCACTCACTTCGCGCGCACTCAAAACACAAAAGAAACGCCAAAACTGTGCGTATAGGTTAAGGCATAGAAGAGGTTGGTGCACAGCGCCGACGACGGCGGATCATCACAGGAAATCCGAGAAATAATTCGCGAAGTTGACCAGAGATAGCCAATAGGACAGCCATGGACGCAATCACGTTATTTAGGCCATGCCAGGCGTGCATGGTGAGGAAAATTGAAGAGAGCGCGGTTGGTTTTTCCGCGCCTTTCTCAGCGATTTGTGACTGCGTCAAGTGCACGTTGATTATTTGGCTCAGGTATTCCTGGCAGTGCAATCTAAACGTCGCGCAGATTTACTTGTAATGCTCAAAGAGTGTTGCAGGGTCCGTTTAAAGGCCAACTGCACACAAATTTTCGACAACGTAAGAATAATGTCACCTATAGCACACATTAAAGAGTGCGAAATACACAATACTACATTTCAGACATGAACACCAGCGACGCAAACGGCTCATGACATTGGCGTTTTCGGAACCGAAACTGAATAGAAAAGGCGGCCATTACCGGCGCCCGGACGGGACATACGTGATGAAACGGAAGCGGCCGCGCTAGAACTGGCGGCCGCTCACAGCCGCCTTCAAATGCGCGTTCTAGCGTCGCGTTTCGCACTGTTATTTCCACAGAACTCCCACTAACATTTGCTCAGGATAATGGAGTTTGGCGCAATTCCGACATCGCGTTGCTATCAATCGAAATGAAGTAGACCGTACGACAGTTCTTTTTTTATCAGAATAACTGCCGTTGTAGCAATCCTTGGCATTATGAGTAAAAAATCGGGCCCTTATTTAAAAAAGCTAGTTGCTCGTACGATGTAGAAAAGCAGCTTTGGTTATCCGGCGCCTCGGCTGTCAAATCGCTCTCTTTGAAGGGAATAAACCGCCCGCCCGCGGGGGGAGATCAATCACTATTTTTACTATACATTAAGTGCAAACAGCTTCTTGAATATCAGCCCAGTAATTGTCACCTTGCTGCACATCGAGAATCGAATTATAAAAGGGATCTAAAACTATAAGCCCGCTTCAACAGCTAAATGATGCACTAAAACGCGAAAAAAGTTACCTATCTACCGCTGTTTTCTACTTTCACCAGAGACATGTGCTGTTGAAAACATTTTACTTTCAAGTAAACTAAACCCAGCGCTCTGCAAAAGTAAATACTTCCTTTGGGAATTGAAAAAAATCAAGTTTATTGTTTATCAGAGCAGCAGGTTTGTAGGCTTTCACACTTAGCGAAGACGACGGCCTATATTTGTGCGGGCGTATTTGTTACCACGAGCAAGGCTGATTTTGGTTCACTTATCGAGGGAGGCAAAATTAGTACAAAGGTTTATACTAGCGTGTACAACAACTCCAGTTAGGTCGTCAAATTTTTAAAAAGGTCTAAGGGATCGAGGTGGCGTCCGGCCATCCCGAATATGGCAAATATTGGACGCGGAAGTGCAAGTGGTCAATAATTTATAAAATATCCTTTTTTCTGTGATAGACGCAATAGAAATAACAAATCTAAGGCAAGTGTGCGTGTCGCGCTATTTTTTAATTTTTTTAGTAGAAATGATAGTTTCAAGTAAAAAATGTTTTTCTAGCTCCAGAACGTTCGCAAGCGTGTGAATATCTCTTTTATTGCCCTAAAAAAAGGCGGATATTGCTACCTATGCAGTTAGTTTAAAGCATGTGATGTGACGGCGGTACATCGCGGTGGTGCAGCAGAGACAGTCCGGGCGAACGCCTTCCTGCGCCCGGGGGGCATACATAATAAAGGTTTTTACCACCACCACCGGCGGGGCGCCGGGCAAGTCGCCGGAGAAGCGCGAGCTCCACAGGACAGGTTCCCCAACCTCCGTCACAGGCCGCTCGGAACTTGTTTCGGCGACTCTCCGCCAGGTGCAAACCTCGTCTGCACGGATACACTTTTGAAGAGCATAGACTACTTATTTCGGTCAAATTTGGACAAAGAAAAATTTGAGTGCAGTTGGCCTTTAAGTGCTAGAAGAGGGGATATGCTCAACTAGTTGTAATAGTTTTTTTTTGCTCGCTTGGTTTAAGCGTGCCGTCCCGGAAGATACAAGGACACTTTGGGGAGCGGGGACTGCCTGAGCTGCCCAGAAAACAGCTCGACCCCGCACGAGGGGAGCTCGTCGGTCAAGGACTGCGTCTGCAAGGAGGGCTACGCAGGAGACCCCGGCGCGGGAGTGAAGTGCTCCGGTGAGTGGCGAAGATCGTGGCGCATACACTGCTGCTCTACACTTCTTTGCTCTGGTAGGATGCATCCGGGGCATATCCTGAAACAACACGCCGTGATAGCTGCGCATGGCGTACATTGTAATGTCCGCAGGCAGGCTTCCCCACAGCGCTCTAGAACGACAATCAATCAATCAATCAATCAATCAATCAATCAATCAATCAATCAATCAATCAATCAATCAATCAATCAATAAATCAATCAATCAATCAATCAATCAATCAATCAATCAATCAATCAATCAATCTTTATTAAAATGCCAAGGAACAGCCGAAGCCTTCGTACTGGCGCACTGAAAGGGTAAAAAAAAGGCAGCATTGAAATACATCAGTGGCTGACACTTAAATAGCCAATAAAAAAGGTGGGTGAGTGAAGAATAAGAAACTGGAAATACTACAGAGAATAAAATTAAAAGTGGCATCCAACCTACATTACCCGATTAACAGAGACTGTAAATTGTGGTACATCGCAAAAACACATCGTATAATAAACATCGCAATGGGATGAAGCATCAATTACGCAAAAAAATGTATGAGGCAAAATACAGGAAATATTGAATGGAGAACCAAGAAACAAAGTGGAGAACATCTGCTAAGTGCTCCAGCTGTGTGGAAAATGTGGTTAATCCTTGTTTCTTTTTTCGGAACACGAAAACTGATTGATGCAAGCAGTTCCGGGCATGAAATAGTACCATGAAGCAGTTTGTATAAGAAGGTCGCCGAGAACTTAAAGAAAGAATTATAGGGAGAGAATCAGAGGGAAAACGATGCATAAATAACGATAAAAATTTGGTCTGTACACGCTCTACGCGTTGACAATTAGATCTACAGGTTCCGTTCCAAATGCAGAGGAATATTCAAGTTGAGGAATACAAAGTGCCATAAAAAGTTTTAGGAATGAATGAGGAGACTGTAAGTCTCGTGAAAACCTGCATACAGCACCAAGCGAGCGGAGCGCCCGCCGAGTCAGTTGAGTGACATGAGGCGAGAAAATTAAAGCGCTGTCGAAGGTCTTTGACCTCGTCGACTCTAGACAGAAAACCGTCATCAATACTGTAGCGAAAGAAAATGGGGATCGTTTTGCGGGTATAAGACATGACCTTTGTTTTCGCAGGATTGAGATTGAATCTGTTATCTGAGCACAATTTAGCAAAGCAGAATATATCTTGCTCCAGGTCAACGCAGTCATCGATGGACTCAATACGTCTGAATATTTTGATATCCTCAGCATAGAGAAGAAAAGAAGACTTGTTGATTGCGGCTGACACATCGTTTACAAAAAAGTAGAACAAGAGAGGGCCTAACAACGGTGCCTTGGGGTACACCACTAGTTGATTTATACATATAGGACGTCTGCCCCGTAACGCTAACAAAACTGAACTGATTGCCTAGATAGCTACCCAGCATGCTACGAGTGGTGTATCAATGCCCGACTACAAAAGCTTATCAAGTGTTAGTTAATGTTAAGATGCACGGCTTTCTTGCCACCAACCCTAAGAAGTTCTGGATTTACATCACCCAAAAGAAAGACCCAGTAGGCAAAGTTAAAATAAACGACAGGGAAGTGTCCGATGCCTGCACGATAGCAAGGGCTTTTAATGCCTTTTTTTCGTCTGTATTTGTATGTGCAACCCAGTGCTGCACTCATTTCAATATTACTGGCTTTGACATTCCCGATATAACTATTACCGAGCCGGGAATACTTTCGGCTTTGCTTAACCTTGACCCTAAAAAGTCCGCAGGTCCCGACGAAATACCAAATGCATTCCTTTACCGGTATGCTGAGTGGTGCTCGAAATACCTTTACATTATATTTCACGAAAGTTTACTAAGCGGTGTGGTTCCAGACGGTTGGAAAACTGCAAAAGTTACTCCTGTGCATAAATCCGGCGATAAACTCTCTGTGAAAAACTACCGCCCCATATCCCTTTTGTGTACAGGCGGTAAAGTTTTGGAGCACTTTATATTTAAACACCTAGTAACGTATCTTGAGAGCAACATGTTTTTTACGAGCAATCAGCACGGTTTTCGACGTGGATTTTCTACGGTTACGCAACTAATTCACACGACTAACGACATCTCAACAGTTTTAGATAAGAGGGGGAAAATTGACGCTATATTCTTGGATTGTGAAAAAGCTTTCGATCGAGTACCCCACAGCAACCTAATGTTGAAAATTTGAAACTTGGTCAAAAATGAGAAAATAACTCAGTGGTTGGACTCCTACTTATCAAGCCGGTATCAGTACGTTGAAATAGGTTAGTCTACCTCTCACTTGTCATCAGTTGTTTCTGGAGTCCCACAGGGCTCCGTCTTAGGTCCATTGCTTTTCATTATCTATTTAAACGATTTACAGTTTGACTGTCCCGTGCGTTTCCGTTTCTTTGCCGATGACTGCGCTGTATATCTCCCTATTGAATCGGCAAATGACCAGAAAGTTCTCAACAAATACTTAACAGCTGTTAGTAATTGGTGTGCCGATTAGAACATGAGCCTCAATACAACAAAGTGCCGCCAAATGACAATAATGCGCAAAAAGTGTCCGCTTCAATATGCATACAAAATTGACAATGTTGAATCACAGGTTGTTAGCGAGTTCAAATATTTGGGTGTAACCATGACATCAAACTTCGCCTGGAACAAACACATACAAAACATTACATCATCAGCACTGCGCAGACTTTGGCTACTAAGACACCGACTTCAGCACTGTACAAGCAGAACGAAGACCGTTGCGTATACTACGCTGGTCCGCCCCTTGCTCGAATATGCAGACGTTGTTTGGGACCCACACACAAAGACGGACTCAGCGATGCTCGAACGGGTACAAAACAAAGCGTTGCGATTTATTCACAACGCATACAGCAGGCGAGTATCCGTCACAGAACTGCGCAGACGTTCTGACCTACCAACACTGGAGTCCCGCCGCAAGTTACATCGACTTAAATTATTACACAGCATAGTCAATGGTTATTCAAAGCTTGACTTCAATACCTACCTGAAATTCAACATGTCACGCCCCACCCGGAACAAGCACAACAAAACAATCATAATGCCTTTCACGAGAACAAACGCTCACCGTCTATCCTTTTTCCTGAGAACGATAGCAGAATGGAACACTTTGCCACGCGACGTTACTAACTTAACTAATCAAAATGTTTTTTCAACGGCTGTTCAAAATTGTGTATGATTGAAGTGCTAGCCTTGTTCCCCTTCTGTTCTATTGAACTAATGTATTACACGTGTTAGCTTTTTGCATTAGACTAGCATTGCCGGTTTTATTGTGTACTCATGTAGGCATTTCATTTGTAACGAGAATTACTGCTGCTTAACGAATCGTGGGCCGTGTACTGATTGCGTGCACTTGTGTGTCGTAACACTTTGTAAGCTTACTGAATTATTGCTTCCCTGTGAACCGCGGGCCGTGTTACTGGTCGCGTGTAAACTATGTGTTCGTACTCTGCACTGTACCACTCCTGCTCTGGCTGCCAAAGGGCGGCTGGCAGTTTTGAATAAAAAAAAAAAGTAACCACGCGTGGAAGACAACATAAAATGCTTTGCTCAGGTCACAGTAGACAACGTCCAACTGGCCTCTCTCGGAAACTGCAGCGGAGGCCTGCTCCATGAAGCAGGCGAGATTAGTTGTTGTCGACCTTCCTGACATAAAACCATGTTGTTTACCTGTAAGAACCTGCAGTACAGAACCTGACAATACCTTGTGCAGCGCTGTCTCAGGAAGCTTGGAGGCAGCACAAAGGAGAGAAACTGCTGTGTAGTTTTTGCATCAGATTTGGTGCCTGACTTGAAAATGGGGCGCACTCGAGAAATTTTGTTTGTTTTTAGAGAGTGATTGAATATCGCAGTTGAAACAGGAACAAAAATGCTGCTGAATGTTTTTAAAATAGCGGGAGGTATTCCGTCAGGGCCACACGACAGCGACGGTTTCATGCGCCTTAGTCTCTGAAGCACCAACTGCTCGTCCAATTGTACTAAGCTAGAACCCTGTACATGATTCAACATTACGTTTATTGCACTGTCATCGCGCTGGCCATATGTAGCACTAAATTGCTGCGCAAAATGGTTGGCAACATCATGAACTTCTTCCCCATAGGAATCAACAAGACGGATTTGCTCATGTGAGTTGTTGTTACGGCATCGAATATATCTCCAGAATGTTGCATGCTGGGAACTTGCGCTGCTCTCTCCGGAATAGAGATAAGAGCGCTGGTCCCGCTCACTAAGACTTTTACATATTTTACCGTAAGAGAAAAAGTCCTCTTTCCATTCATCAAGCCCGGTTTTCTTATATTTTTTGTGGCAGCGGTCTTTAATCTTTAATTTAAGAACGAGACGAAATTAAGAACTACACCTAGGACGGGTCGGCGATCCCCAGGGTATCCGCCATCAGAGTACTGGGCATGCTTCTCAACGCGAAAGGCAACAATGGGGGCACAATGGGGGCACAATGGCGAAGATTGCCGGCAAGGCGGCCAGCGCCATTCGGCTCATGAAACGGGTTTCCAATAGGAAGAGGGGGCTGCGCGAGGAGAACCTCATACGACTAGTGCAGTCATTCGTCATGAGCCACATAACATGCGTGGCGGCGTCTCACAAGTGGAAAACCAATGAGAAGAAAAAGCTCGAATCGCTCATCCGAAGGGCGTATAAGACAGCCATCGGACTACCCGAGTCCACAAGTACCGAGAGACTGCTAAGCCTGGGCGTACACAACACCTTGGA
Source organism: Haemaphysalis longicornis (assembly GCF_048455015.1). Lineage (NCBI taxonomy): Eukaryota > Metazoa > Arthropoda > Arachnida > Ixodida > Ixodidae > Haemaphysalis > Haemaphysalis longicornis. The sequence goes on from NW_027526335.1 coordinate 1,721,296, forward strand.
CGAACTCATCGAGGCTCAACGGGTGGCGCAGCTAGAGAGGCTAACCATAACCAAAGCAGGCAGAAGGATCCAGGACAAGCTTGGCTACAACTACCACGAACAGCAGGGAACCAAGACGCAGCTACGTGGCGGCACCAGGGACAAAATCCAGGCGGATGCAGTCCCGCGCAACATGCACCCGGAGTACAACGAGGGCAGGCGGCGAGCACGGGCCAAGGAGCTGGCGGAGCTACACGCCGGGGACGCTGGAGCCCGCTACGTCGATGCAGCAGAATACTGCAACGAACGTGGCTTCGTGGTAACGGTGGTCGACGCCGAGGGCAACCTCCGAGCGGCGGCCAGCGTTGCAAGCGGCAGACCCGAGGAAGCAGAGGAGGTGGCGATCGCGCTAGGCATCAAAGATCCAGGCTGCACAACGGTCCTGAGTGATGACAGGCAAGCTGTAAAGAACTTCTACAGAGGAAGGGTCTCCCCTGTAATTGAGAGAGAGAGAGAGAGAGAGGGAGGGAGGGAGGGAGGGAGGGAGGGAGGTAAAAACTTTTATTGACACTACTGTCCTAAGGGGCCGCCACCACGGCTTGCTTGTGCTTGGGTGACCAGTGGGCGCTGGCAGTCTTCGTCCGAGCGGCCCAGGGCCTCCGTCCAGTGGTCAGGGGAGGTTGGGGTCAGAGGGGCAGGCCCACATGTGATCCGCCTACCCATCTTTGTTCTGCCCACATTGTGGCGCTAAATCCACAGTGCAACCCTGTAACTGAGAAACTACTGCGAAGACAACCACGCCTCATGAGGAAGACAAGCATCAAGTGGTTCCTAGCACACGCAAGGACGGTGTCGGCACGTGCTGAGAACCAGAATGAAACCGCACACGCTCATGCGCGCGAACTCAATAACCGCGCCGAGCAAAGTGTCGGAGAGGATTTGTGGCACAGCACACGAGACCGAATGACTACCTACAAAGAAATGACTCAGGCCTATCGACTTGCCAGAAGCAAGCTCCCGCCGCCCTGCAAAGGATTGAGCAGGGAGCAGGCGGTTATCTATAGGCAACTCCAAACAAAGACGGTCCCGAGCCCCTGCGTAAAGCACAATATGTGCCAGGAGACATACCCTGATGCCACCTTTTGGGTGTGCCGCAAAGCTCCAGCAAGACTTGAGCACATCGTCTGGGATTGCCTCGCATACCCGGACCAATCAAACACAAGAAAGATGCCGCCTGCTTTCGAGGAGGCGGTGCAGACTGAAGCCCAAAATCTTCAACTCCAGGCTGTCCAGCGAGTCATCGTGGCGCTGGCAAGGCAGGAGGACCCCGGCGACCCGGTGACGAGGAGCAGGGGACCCCTAGCCGGGTTGGCTACCTCTGCGGTGACGGCTCCGGCCAACTCATGAAGGCCTAGCAATAGAACTTCATTCGCAGGCCCCAATGAAGTTTTCCCAATCCAATGTGTCAAGGACGTTTTGAACGCTCGACGACAGAGATGCGACAGAAATCATCGCAACGTTCCTAGGCGGACACAGAAGTTGGCGCTGAGGTTGCCGGTGCTTGGGTCAGCTGCTCCGGCGTTGAATATGAAGGTGTTCTGCCTGTTTTCGCCACAACGGTGGCGAACGATGAATGGAGCCCACGCTGCGGGGTAGGTGTCGCCGGCGTCCCACTAGCCCCGTTTACATTATCCCCGTTTACATTGACCCGACGAGAGTGCGTTGAGTTTAAATAACCAGGTTTTTTGGACTCGACGCACTCATGTATAAGCGGACGCGGTGAGTCGAAAAGCCGTCGGGGCGAGTTCGTTCGACTGGCAGGCAGGGGGTGGGTTGACGCGCTCGTCGGGCTGAGTCGGCGGGCCGTGAGAAGTTTAATACCGTAGTTGCACGATTATAACGCGCCACCGATTCTACCGCGCGGGTAGGTTCGCGCAGGAAAATCCGAAAAAATAATTGGACGTCGGCTTTACGCGCAGGTGTAAATGACTTGACACCAGGTATCTGGAAGAAGGAGATCTTATTTTACGCTTGCTACGGTGGCAGCGAAAAATAAATTGTTTCGTAAACTTGCTTATCCAGCTCCTGCAGTAAATCAAACTATAGCGGGGAACATTGCAGCTGTTGGCGATTTCAAGTGTCTTAAACATCATAAGTATACGTGTGACGGGCTAATTGCAGTAGCAGAAAAATGTTTAACAGCTGACCAAGGTGTGTCATTCGAGAATTAGTCCGCTGGAATTCATTCACGTGGTCTTGACGGATTTTTTTATTAGATTGAGTTGGATTTTCGGAGGACCGCGTGTCTAAGGCAATGCTGCTGGCAGATTTAAAGCCTGTTTTGGTTCTGTGCCCGGTAGTAACGCGCACAAAATTTTTAAGGCTACTTTTAACAAAAGAAGGTGCGCGCTAGAATCGTGCAAATACGGTAGGTCCTTTTCAGGGAATTCCCCCGGTCCCCTTGCCTCGACGCTTTGAATGGAGCTCATACAGTAGAGTCCACTTATAACGATACCGTTTATAACAATATATCGGATATAACGATGAACAGCTATGCCACCGTCCACTTTTGTATGCTTTCCATTGGAAAATAAACCGCTTATTACAATGTCCGAGTGCCGCGATATCGGATATAACGATTGAATCCGGTTACAGCAAGCACCGAAAATGCGAGCTGCCGCCGGCTCCACGCCAACCACACCGACACCATGCGGCGTGATGCGCCTCGCATCCCGTCCAACCCTCAGAAAACGAACCACCTGCACCGCTTACGAGGAAGCGAGAGGGGTAGGGGAACAGTTATCCTTCCCAACACCCCTCCCGATGCCGCCGCTTCGGCCCCGTCACCGTGCCTGCTGCTTTCAATTTGACTGGGTGCCTCTTCAACTACCTCCGTTTTTCCGCGGATGAGACGTGAGGGCCGATGTTTTGGAAACGTCTGAGTGTCTCAGTGAAGAGGCGAGCGTTGCGCGGATACGTACTGCGGACACTGGTGGCAGTGACAACTCTGACGACGCCGTTGCACAGGCTACTCGGGTAGCATCTTCGCAAAAGGCACAGCGCATGATAGTCTCTCGGGGAATTCGTTTCCACCAAGAACCCTTCGCGCAGCTTCATATGCAGCAAACAAAGCTGACCGAGTATGGCTTCTTTTCCTCAAATAGGTAGTAGTACAACCGTGCTTGCCTGCAAATAAAATGTTTTGGCCTCTGCTCCATCGTTTTATTTAGCAACCCGCATATAACAATCATTGGTTATAACGATTGTATTTTGTCGGCACTTGGATATTGTTATACGTGGACTTGGATATTGTTATACGCGGTAGGGGTCGAGGTAGCTGAACCCGACAGTCGACTCGACCCTCTCTCGTCGAGTCCATGTATCCGGGGCTATTGAGCTCAGGGGTCGAAGGGACTTAGGGGAGGCAGGCCGATCGGGAGGGGAGGGACCAGCCCGCGGTAGCCGCTCCCGTCGAAGGCTGCGAAAGCACGTGCGTTCTCCCTACCTAGGCGGCTGTTGGCCTCTCTCAACTTGGCGACCTCGTCCGTCAAAAAAGAAAGTCCCTCGAGCAGGGCCGTACCCAGAAATTTTTTTCGGGGGGGGGGGGGGGGGTTATGAATTTTGGGAAGGGGGTAGTTTTGCTGAAAGCAACAGTAACTATTGTTTACATGCTGCGTGGAAAAGATTTCGGGAGGGGTTCGAACCCCCAAACCCCCCCTCTGGGTACGGCCCTGCCTCGAGGGCATTGAAGAGCATATCGCGGAGTTCGGCTGCGTCTCCTCCAAAGTCGCCCGGTCGGGGAGCGCCGGCCTGTTGTTGCAAGCACGGGGAAATGCACTGGCTCTCTTGCCGGGACTCGTCGCTAAGCCTACCCGCAGCCTCCATCGCCGAGCTCAAAAATTGCGCAGAAAGGGCCGCTCCCCAGTCTTGAAAGCTTGCAGCTGTATGAAGGAAAGTTTGACATCCACCTAAATGCAGCTGTACGACTACAAAGGAAAGCTATACAGCTTTCTCAGAGTGAGTGATTGAGTGAAGACTTTATTAAAATCGCCTGCAAAACTTCGCAGTTGAAGAAAAATTCGTCCTGGTCCAGAAACTTACTCCATCTTTTGGATTTCTCCGAAATCTCGCCGAATTACAGCTCTATGTCGGGCAGCTGAATACATTTGAAGTGCGCACATTTTTTGCACGATGTGCATCGAAAAAGCTCCTGTTTGCCGTAAAAAACAGCGGAGTATAGCACACAGACATCTGTACTGGGCCCCATCTTGGCACAAGATGACGCCCAGTACAGATGTCTGTGTTTTAATAATAATCACGTTTATTTACGTGCCCAGGAACAGCCACAGGCCTGAGTGCTGGCGCACGGATAGTTACACGAAAACAAAACACGAGAAACATATTACAAGAAACAAACAAGCGACAAGACACACAAATTGAAGTAGTGAAAATGGCAACTAAAACCCAGGCGGAATTAAAGGTAGGTGGAGGTAAAAAAAGAGAAAAAGAGACGCCGTTGTGGCTCTGCTTGTTGTGGAGACCACACATCAAGCAGAGCAACAAAGTCTGACAGAAACACGACAAAAATTACGGCAAGAGAATAGCGACAAATGATAACACAAACAAATCACAGGAAACAGTTTCAAAAATAGGCAACTATCAGTTGGTTAAACACAACCGCGGAGAAACTGAATTCCAGGAATCGAGAAAAAAGAACGACAGAGACATCACAGGTGTTTAACGTACTAGTAGTGATAATAATGTTTATTGCACAAAAGAATACACATACACAAGACGCGCCCTGTCAAAGCCTTTAGTGGCTCGAGGTCTTGGACCGGCGAAATCGTCGGGCGAATGTGCAATATCACAAAGTCCAATATCACAACATCACAATAACACAAAATATTGCATCAGTGTTAACACACAATGAATAATAAAGAACATCTAACAGGGCAGGAAAGTTAACATCGTCGAGAAATGAAAAAAAAAAGCTACAATGAATCAACGCCAACACAATTGCACTTCAACGCTGTGTACATGCTCCCGTGGCCTACCGCTCCGGCGCTTGCGGGCCAAACGATTCCAGTGAAGAGCAAGCGCGCCCTCCCGCTGCGTGCCGCTCGGGCAACGGTTTTCCCCCTCGCTTCTTCCAGCTTCTCATATTCGCTCTACCCGTGAGAAATAAACGATTCGCTTTTTGCCGGTGCCCGTATCGGGTGGTTCTCTCTGTCCGGGGCTCCCCCGGACCTAGACATAACATCCGGGTAATCAGGGTACCGATTGTACGCATGCATTGCAATCGGAACACAGGGCGCAGGTCACGCATACATTTGTGATTGTAAAAGGTATGCTTTCTGGTCAACGTTTTCGGCACGTGGAGAGGAACATGTAGCAGATCACCACAAGACACCGTGCTATTAAAAATTTTAAAGAGGAAGAGAAGATCAGCCCTATTCCGCATGGAGGTTAAGCATGATAGCGTCAACGAAGGAGATGATCCACGGTAATACTATCGGTGAAGCGATGGACAAAGTTATTTTGGATCCTTTTGATAAGCATGTGCTTTGTTTTGAACGTGCTACAGATGCATACTCAATCTGAGGACGACATATAGTCTGGTGGAGCTTGAGAGCAGAATGCAGCTTCTTCAACTCCTTAGATATACGACACACAACGCCAAGCGATCGAAGAGTTCTACGAGTAATTACCTGGATATGCGGGGAGAAGCTCAGCTCACTGTCGAAATTGACACCTAGGTCATTAACCCAGGCTCGAGTACACATGGTAGGGATTTCTCTTTTTCTTTGTAGGAGAAAAAGGTGTTGTCGTTGTTCATGATGATGCTACTACTACTAGTACTACTACTACTACCACTACTACTACTGCTACTACTACTACTACTACTACTACTACTACTACTACTACTACTACTACTACTACTAATCAATCAATCAATCATTTATTTAACGTGCCCAGGAACAACCGAGAGGTCTTGATGCTGGCGCACAAAAAAAGAAACAAAAAACTAAGAATAACACAATAGATTGATTGATTGTGGGGTTTAACGCGCCGACGCAACGTAGGCGATGAGGCGCGCCGTAGTGGAGGGCTCCGGATTAATTTTGACCACCTGGGGATCTTTAACGTGCGCCGAAATCTCGTACACACGGACGTTTTTGCTTTTCGCCTCCATCAGAAAAGCGGCCGCCGCGGCCGGGAATCGAACCCGCGACCTCGTGCTCAGCAGCGCAACGCCTTAGCCACTGAGCCACCGCGGCGGGTAAGAATAACACAATAGAACAAGATGATTGTTAAGAAGAAAACTATAAGATACACAATGAGTACAGAAATGTTGGGACGACAGGACAAAAGTAGATTAACAAAGTATGAGAATAGCTAATGATAACGACGAAACGTCAGATAACATACATACATACATACATACATACATACATACATACATACATACATACATACATACATACATACATACATACATACATACATACATACATACATACATACATACATACATACATACAACAATGCGCCAGATAAACTAAAAGAGAAGGATAGAACAAATTGCTCATGTGATGTTATCTTATAACGGTACAAACCTTGGAGGAAAACGATAACTGTGACCCATCAAAAACATCGAGGTCAAGAAAATAAAAATTATAAAGATTTTGTATCCTGTTGAGGGTTGAGTGCTGAGAGAGGCGGGTAGTTACATGAAACGGCCTGCTCTCTCTTGTTTGCTTCCTCGGAATCCGAAAATTAATACTATTGAGCAGTATAGGAGAGGATATAGTACCGTGAACGAGCTTGAAAAGAAAGAAGAGATCAGCACGATTTCGCCGGCAGCGAAGTGAAGGCAGTGACAATAGTTCAACGGTGTTAGAACACGAGCCAGAGTCATTTTAGCGAAGCGATGGTTGTAAACGCTTAGAAATTTTTTCTGGACACGCTCAATTACGTTACTTAAGGAATTAGAGATGCCATTCCAGATCACAGATGCATACTCAAGTTGAGGAAGACATATTGCGGTGTACAATTTGCGGAGTGGCATAGGAGAATTGAATTCTCTCGATATTCTACAAACACAGCCGAGAGAACGAAGACCCCGCATAGCAACACGCTTAGAATGAGCTGAAAAATGCAAGGTGCTATCAAAGAGAACGCCGAGATCATTGATCTCACAAACCCTACATAAAGACACAGAATTGACAGAGTATAAAAAAGATACGCTAGATGATTTGCGAGCGAAACTCATGACTTTTGTCTTTGAAATATTGAGAGAAAGGTTATTGTTTTTACACCATTCTGAAAAAGAACACAAATCAGACTGCAACAAGCGACAGTCCTTAAATGAATGAATTTCCCTAGATATCTTTACACCATCTGCATACAAAAGGAAAGAAGAATTGCGAATAGCAGAAGAAACGTCGTTAACATACATTAAAAAGAGGAGTGGGCCTAATACCGAACCCTGAGGTACACCACTGGTCGCTTTGTAAAAGGAGGACGTTTGGCCATTGACGGCCACATAACATGATCTGTCACGAAGGTAGCTATGGAATAGATTCACAACAGCGGTGTCAACATCAAAGTGAGCTAGTTTAACCATAAGCATTGAGTGACTGACTACATCAAACGCTTTGCTGAGGTCACAGTAAATGGTGTCAACCTGTTCTCTCTGGAATACAGGTGTAGATATTTGCGTCATGAAACTGGCAAGATTAGTGACGGTTGAGCGGCCAGGGACAAATCCATGTTGATTATTATTTAATGAGTTCTTCACATTAAAAGACAGTATGTGGTGAAGGGCCAGCTCAAAAATCTTCGACATGGCACAGAGAAGAGAAATCGGTCGATAATTCGAGACATCAGTTTTAGAGCCAGACTTAAATACTGGAAAAACACGAGCAATTTTCCACATGCTAGGAAATGTGGAAGTAATCAGACAGTTATTACATATGCTAGTCAGTACTGGGACCAATATACTGCTGTAAGCTTTTAGTATGGCTGAGGGGATACCATCTGGACCACATGATAAGGATGGTTTCAAGCGCTTAATGCATTCGCTGATGACATTTTCATCTAGCGACAGAGCATTGGGTGTGTTGATTTCCAAATGTTGTTCGATAGTAGTGCTAGAGTCAGAGGCTTTATAAACGGAAGAGAACTGCGTGGCAAAACAGTCAGCGATGGCTTGTAGTTCTGTTCCATTGGAGCCCAGTAGTATTAAAGGCTCTTCACTTTTGTTAGACCGTTTGCGTACATACTTCCAGAACTCAGCCGGCCTGTCAGAGGCGCTTTTTTCTAAGTGTGCAATATATGAACTGTGATTCCGTTTATATAGGCGTTTACAGAGAGTTCGAAAGCATCGGAAATCTTTCTTGCGCTCAAGAGATGGAGTGCTTTTAAGCTTTCTGTGTGCGCGATCTTTATGCTTTAGAGCACTTATAAGTTCAGACGAGAACCAGGGGGGATATTTATGGAGTTTAGGAGTATATTGTGGAATATATTTGCGCATACTGCTTAAGATAAGTTCCGTAAGCTGATCTACTTGGTCATCAACATTGGTTTTTTTCAGTTACCATTGACCAGTCAATGGAGGATAAGTCATGGTGTAAGCCAAGTAAGCCAATAATAATAATAATAATAATAATATTAACAGAAATGTTTTATTGTCTGGGTACAAATACAGCAAATTATCTAGCTCGCATAAGCCCGCAGGCTTGTGTGCGTAGCTGGACAGCCTAGGCACTCGACACAGGCGAAACAGATGCTTTGTAAAAAAAATCGGGCAAACATGCACAGCATCAAAATGAACATAAAAACATATCAGTGTGTTAAATACAAGATTAACAGAAACATGATCAATTCTATCATCTCGATATATGACAACACAGAAACAAATAAATAAATAAAAATCTCATTACGAACAGCGGCAATTTCCCGGCAAATACAGATTGTACTAAAACTGACTGAAGGAACAGCTGTTAATTGTGAGTAGTAATACAACAATTAGGTAATGCTTCAATGTCACACGTGAAACACGTATCAACATAATTTAATTGGCAGAAAGCGATGCACAGACAATGGCGCATAATTACTCAATCTTCATTTTTTGTCTATGACAGAATAAATTCTGAAGCCTGTTTGTAGGATAAGATGGTGAAAATTAGCGGAAGCTTGTTAAAATAAAAAGGTGCATAAAAAGTTCTTTCCTTCTTGCCGTAATTTGTGTACGCCCTAGGTACAACAGATTTTTATATTGAAGAGAGAGGCCGCGGTTTTTGTTAATATTTATGAATTCAGAGTCCTCGCGCTAGAACGTTTCGTGCTTCGAAGGCACGAGACCTTTACAGCGAATCTGTATACCTTTACCCCCCAGTGGTTTCATCTCCGTGGGCAAAAACTCTGAGGCGCCAAGAATACGCTTATAAGCTGCATGCTTCGCCGCTCCCCAGGTTTCACGTTAGTGGAGATGGCCTGGTATTTTTTAGATGCGACGCATCTCTTGCTCTGAGGCATATCCCTCCTGTGTCGTCGTCGCGCCGTCCGTCCGCATCCCTCCTCCGTTCTTCTCTCCCACAGCTGTGTGCAACACTCTCACTCCGGCTCATTAGCATACCACAGCTGGCGCGCTTGTTTGGGCGCGCTTCGCTGCGTAACGCTGCATTAACAACTGCTCCGGCGCGCGCAAGTGCGCGCATGCGCGACTCTCCTCCATTGTCTCCTCTCCTTCAAGCGCTGTGAATATAAAGCGGGTATCGCGCTGCGGCGGTTCAGTCAAGCGTTCGCTCTCGCACTTGATGTGACCTTGCTTGACTACTTCGTGCTTGACTTGATTCTTCCGATGAAGACGTGATGGAAGCGACGGTCCCTTCAGTGAGTGGTGTGACACAACAATTACGCCCATCGTCCCGCGTATAGGAACACCCGCATGTGATGGAAATGCATCATACGCGTCCACAACACGTTTCACGCGATTTAGAGAATCAACCCAACGGAAACACCAATAGAACCCCCCGATGCGTCGCATCACACCAGGCTTCCCTCGCGGGAAGATGGGCGTAATTTTATTGGTATGCTGTTTAAGACGTGTAATTTGTATAGTGAGGCAAGACCATAAAGTGTAAGCCCATACTTTATAATTGATTCACCGAGGTCTGAAAACCTTCTTTTTTACTCGAAAATAACAAACAGATCTGAAATTGCGCATATAAGCACACACGTCTTAAACGTTTAGCTACGTGCTCTACGTGTAAGTTCCAGGAGAATGTATCATCTGAATGCGTTTCTAAGTATTTAATACTGCTTGATTTGATTTGATTGAGTGTAGGGTTTAACGCGCCGACGCAACGCAGGCGATGAAGCGCGCCGTTCTGGAGGGCTACGGATTAATTTTGACCACCTGGGGATCTTTAACGTGCGCCGAAATCTCGTACGCACGGGCTTTTTTGCTTTTCGCCTCCATAAGAAAAGTGGCCGCCGCGGCCGGGAATCGAACCCGCGTCCTCGTGCTCAGCAGCGCAAGGCCTTAGCCACTGAGCCACCACGGTGGGTATTTAACAATGCTATGTAGCTAAATAGGTATGACTGGAGCAGTTGCTGCAAGTATTGAAGTGTGTATAAAGGGTCTAGGTAGACGTTATGCTTTTGTATACGGGCTATGAAAACAATAAAATTGTTCCCCGCACGGGGCACCTTGAGTATTCATGGTGACGGTGTTGGCGACACCGCGGACCCCGAGCCCCAAACATAAACTGTAACCTACCGTGGTGATGTGTTTAAAGGTGAAGGGTAGAAGCCTCAAACGGTGGCCGTCGGAGCCCAGGTCAAGCTCCGGCGGATGGGCTCCCTGTCTGTTTACCAGGCAGGGAGCTCCGGGACCTCTCAGGCTATCAGGGTAAGGTTTAAGAAGAAAGTACCCCCGTCCCCTGCTTTTTTTCTATGCTGTATAGAAAATTCAAAACCCCCCTCCACACGTGATCGGTCCCTGAAAAGGGGCCGCACCGAAGTATCTTTCCCTCCACTTCCAAGCATGAGCTTCCCAAAGCCAGACAAATACTCTCGTTTCCTTGTTATCGAATCTCTTGACACAGCCCGCCCTCTTGCTTCACAATCAGTATTTTTGATTACAAAATACCTTGATGGAATAATTGGGAAAACCTACAATGCCAAAAAACAACGCACAGGCGAAGTGCTCGTCGAGGTAAAAAACCAGCAGCTGGCAACCACACTTCTTGGTCAAACGAAAATGGTCGATCTGGACATCAGGGTCACACCCCACCGCAGCCTGAATAGCTCGCAGGGCGTGATCTCTGAGGCAGATCTTAACGAGACAGATGCCGACATTCTTGAAGGTCTAAAGGATCAGGGTGTCACAGCCGTGCGCCGCATCACGATGCGTAGAGATGATAAGATAATCCCCACGAAACATATTATCCTGACCTTCAACTGCTCCTCACTTCCTGACCATATCAACGCAAGGTTCATCCGATGCTCCATTCGTCCTTACATTCCGAACCCGCGCCGCTGCTTTAAGTGCCAGCGGTTCGGGCACGGAACCAACTCCTGCCGTGGTCGTCTGACCTGCGCAAAGTGCGCTCAGCATGATCATCCATCTGATAATTGTCCATCGTCAACCCTCACCTGCGCCAACTGCCAGGGACCCCATGCTGCCTACTCTCGAACGTGCGAGAAGTTTAAGCAGGAGAAGGCGATCATTAATGTGAAGGTAACTGAGAACATCACCTTCCCAGAGGCGCGAAAGAGGTTCGCCTCTTTCCCCCTGGGGAGGTACGCCGACGCGGCTCGCCGGGGGGCGGAGCGGCGTCTGGTTTCGGCGGGGACCCAGTACCGCGAGTCGGACTTGGTCCCCCCCCCCCCCCCCTGGGTTGCCTCTGGCAGCCCAACCCGCCTCCGCACCGCTCGCTGAGCCAGCAGCGGTTGTGGTCGCAATCTCTTCCGTCGGGACCGGTGCCGCTCCCGTCCCTGCCTCCCCATCGTTCAGGGCGTTGGAGGGTGCCATGGACCGCACCGGCTCCCACCGCCCCCGCACCGCCCGTGCCACTTCTGGTGCCTCCGACACCACCGGCGGTGGCGGGTCAAACGAAGGGCCCCCGAAGGGCGGCCAAGTCCGGGGGGCCCGGTTCGACGGGCACACCCCGGACATCGGACGACGAGATGGACGTCGGGCCGTTCTTGCCTGCGGTGCACCGCAAGGAACGCGTCCCGACGCCAAAGCCTCCCGACAAGCCAAAAAAGGCGAGAGTCACAGCCCCGAAAGACGACACATAAACAAACACACACACTCCAGTAGCTCTCACACTAAATAATGGGAAGAGAAAACATAATTCAATAGAACTGTAGAGGCCTTCTTAAAAATCTTGATGATGTATACGAAATTCTGCATGCTAATCAGCCAAGTGAAATGTGTGTTCAGGAAACACATTTGAATTCCAAGCACACAAATTTCTTGAATAGTTACATGGTCTTCAGAAAGGACAGGGATGGCTGCACACACTCTTCTGGCGGTGTGGCCATAATTGCCCGGAAATCCTTAGCCTGCCACCCTGTCACTCTGAACACTATCCTTGAGGCTGTAGCAATACGCGTAATAATATTTAATAGGTTGATAACGGTATGCTCCATATACATTCCTCCTGATGTTACACTTTTGAGATCTGACTTCGAGGCGCTGGTTGACCAGCTTCCCGAACCATACATCTTAACAAGCGACCTTAATGCTCACAATTCTTTATGGGGCTCTTCTCGTACGGATGCCCGGGGTCGCCTGATAGAGAGGTTTCTTACATCCTCTGGAGCATGCCTTTTCAACAATAAACAGCCTACATACCATAACATAGGACACGACACATACTCAAATCTTGACTTGGCTATTGGTTCGGCAATTCTCTTTCCATGTCCTGAGTGGGGTGTGGGCACTGACCCATATGGCAGTGACCACTTCCCCACTTCACTGACATATATAGGTAAAGGACCAAGCAGTTCATCTTCCCATAATAGGTTTAATGAGGCTCGAGCTAACTGGAAGACATTTACAGAGACATCGAAACTACACCACACATCCATAGGACACCTGCACGTTGATGAAGCTACCCAACTCCTCACGGCGCACATCCTCGACGCCGCCGAAAAGTCCATTCCCCACGCCTGTGGTGCCCCGCGCAACCAGCGGAGGCCGTGGTGGAATGAGGACTGTAGGCGGGCGCGAGAGGCCCAGAACAAGGCGTGGGGTGTCCTTCGTCGGTACCCCACGTCGGGAAACCTCCTCTTGTTCAAACGGGCCAAGGCGTTAGGAAAACGTGTGCGCCGTGAGGCAAAAAGAGATAGTTGGCGCTCATTCATAACATCTATAAACTCATACACAGACACACGCAAGGTATGGACACGTATACGCAAACTCAAAGGACAACAGACACACAGCCTGCCCCTTGTCAGTACAACAGGGGACACACTGAAAGACCAGGCTGACACACTCGCACAACACTTCCAACACGTGTCCAGTTCAGCACACTACACGAACACTTTCCTGAAGTATAAAGACTCTAGTGAAAAGAAGTCCCTACACGAAAACAACAAATCACAGACTTCTTACAACTCCCTGTTTTCACTACATGAGCTGAGGGCTGCTCTGAGCACGTGTAAACCCTCAGCTCCAGGCCCAGACAACATTACATATACAATGATACAACACCTACACGCAGACACACTTGAAGCACTTCTACATATGGCTTTCGGGGCACATTCCACACTCTTGGAGGGAGGCCATTGTAGTGGCTTTCTTGAAGGAGGGAAAGGACCCATCGTCCCCCTCAAGTTACCGTCCAATAGCCCTGACGAGCTGCCTGTGCAAGCTCTTCGAGAAGATGATCAATCGCAGGCTCGTGTACTTCCTCGAGTACAATGGTCTTCTCGAGAGCTGCCAGGCAGGCTTTAGGGTAGGGCGATCGACAAACGATCAACTGGTTGCACTTGACTCATACATCAAGGATGCCTTCGTGCATAAGCAGTACTGTTTAACTGTGTCGATCTCGAGAAGGCCTACGACACCGCTTGGCGTTATGGGATCCTTAGTGACCTCAGGTCATTCGGTGTTTCGGGTAATATGTTGAACACCCTTGTAAGTTATTTGTCGGAGAGAACGTTCAGAGTAAGAGTTGGTTGTGCACTTTCAAAGGTTCACGTCCAAGAAAATGGCGTGCCGCAAGGTGGCGTGTTGAGTTGCACTCTCTTTATAGTAAAGATGAACTCTCTTGGAAAGGCACTGCCACCAACAATCTCTTATTCTATGTATGTAGACGACGTGCAAATATCTTTTAAATCATGTAATATGTCAATATGCGAACGTCAAGTCCAGCTTGGTGTCAAGAAGCTTGCCGGCTGGGCAGACAAAAATGGGTTTAAATTGAATCCTGCAAAAAGCTCCTGCGTTGTGTTCTCCAGGAAGCGCGGGGTCCATCCGGACCCAGACATTACTCTTAATGGCGTGTCGCTTCCTGTGAACAAGGAGCACAAGTTCTTAGGTGTTGTGTTTGACCAGAAACTCACATTCATTCCACACATCAAGAAACTTAAACATAAATGTCTGAAAACAATGAATATACTTAAGGTTCTCTCCCATCAATCGTATGGTTCCGACAAAGAACTCCTACTACGGCTCTATACTGCTTTGGTTGGGTCTTGTTTAGACTATGGCAGTGTGGTATATGGGTCGGCGACTAAAACAGCGTTGCGAATGCTTGACCCAGTGCTACACTTGGGGCTACGGCTTGCGTCGGGTGCTTTTCGCACTAGCACTGTCGAGAGTCTGTATGCCGAGTGTAATAAGTGGAGCCTTGAGAACCAACGGACGTACATGGACTTACTTTATGCTTTTAAAATTTCATCTCTGAATAACCATCCTTTTTATCCTGTCTTTAACGACACATCCACATCTGTGCTTTTTGTAAATCGCCCATCCGTTCCTCTGCCCTTTTCACTTAGAGTGAGAGAGCGAGCCTCGCATCTGAGCGCTTCGTTTTTAGATGTGTACATCCTTTTCAGACATTTTACCTCCTTGGAAAGTTCGTCCTGTGTCCTCCGACCTTTCTTTTATGAAACTTGACCAAAATCGGGTACCGCGAGCTGCAATACTGCAGCACTTTCTGTCTCTGCAGTTTAAATACCCACTTGCAGAATTTTACAGTGACGCGTCTAAAACCTCGACTATGGTCTCCTGCGCTGCTCATGGACCGAATTTCACTGCAGCCAGAACCATGAGCGTCCACACAACAATTTTTTCAGCAGAAGCATATGGAATTTTACTGATTGTACGACACATACTTGAAAATTAAATTCCGAAGTCTATCATTTACACAGATTCATTGAGTGTTGTTCGCGCACTGTCATCGCATACACCCCCCAAAAACCACATAGTTAATCTTGTATTTAACACTATCATGTCTGTGTATGCATAGAAGCATCAGCTGCTCCTCTGCTGAGTCCCAGGACACGCTGGGATCGCTGGGAACGATCTGGCAGACGAGAGGGCCGCTGCTGCTGCACTCAGGAACACTGTAGACATTACGACGATACCCTACACAGACCTCAAGCCACACATAAGACAACACCTGCGCAGAACATGGCAAACACACTGGGACGAACAGACAGACAACAAACTACATGTAATAAAGCCACACTTGGGACGGTACACAGCTGACTCACACAACAGACACACGGAAGTCGCCTTGGGTAGGCTGCGGATAGGGCACACCCATGCTACGCACTCGTATCTGCTGACGGGATCTTCTAGACCCCAGTGCAGCAGGTGCGGAGAGGCCCTATTCGTAGTGCACATACTAATCACATGCAAGGTACTTCACACAACACGACACAAACACTTCAGAGAACTCTACAGACAACATATTCCCCAACATACATCGCTGTTTCTTGGTGACGATGCCATGTTTTCCGTTAAACGTGTGTTTGAGTACTTGTCAGATGTGAATTTTTTAAACCTCATTTCCTATCACGCATAATCAAATCTGGCCCTATACACCAGCCATCACCATTGCCGTTAATTGATTTTATTGTTGTTTTGGCTTTAGCAGCCACTATTTTATTTTAGATACTTTTGTTTGGCGCTCTTTGCCCCAGCTGGCCTTGCGCCAAAAAACTCTAACCATCACCATCAACAACAAATTGTTTTTGTTTGTGTATGAAAATGCGATTTTCATTCAATCAATCAAGTAAGCGGCATACATCATTTTGTAGATAAGTGACTATAATTTGCACAAGAGAAGGCTCGTCAGAGTACAAGTAAACCTTGGACACCGTAACACCGAGCCCGGGCCCGGGCCCGGGCATTCATAAGGGAGCCTAGCCCGGGCCCCGCCCGGGCCCGTCGTCTCAAGCCCAGGCCCGGCCCGGGCCCGGTCATTTATTTTTGAGCCTATAGGGAGGACTGTAGCAGGGTGGCGAGTTGGGCGAGTTGGTGTACTTGCATCTTGGGGAACAGCGCGAACTAACAGGGACACAAAAAGAAAGAAGTGGACAGGACTAGCGCTGTCCACTTCTTTCTTTTTGTGTCCCTGTTAGTTCGCGCTGTTCCCCAAGATGCCTATAGGGAGGGCCCGCGGGCATGTGACCAGGCCCGATCTTAGACGCTGAAGAAAATTGTTTATTATATTTGGTCCATTGTCTTCGTAGCGGGAAATCAGACGGAGCATCTAGTCTGTACAAGCACGTCCCGAATTGAAATGCAAAAAATAAGGGTTTAAACGTGCACGTAGTTTAGCTCACACCGTTAGCAGTTCACGCCACATCGGCGTAATAACAGCTCGTGTCCTTACACGAGAGACACCATCACCTTTGATGACCAGACTCTTGCCAACTTCACGTGGTTGTCCAGTCACAAGTTGGCATTGCTGAAATTTCTTGTTCCCCGTTTGAATCCACGAGTGTGTGCGTGCGTCGAAATATTTTCCCTGCAGTGGTTGTTAAGCGGTAGCGCTTCTCTAGCACGCGAGTTTGATTTCCAGCCACGGCAGCCGCATTTAGATTGGCTCGACGTCTAAAACACACGTACACAGAGATAGGTGCACAGCTCCAGGGTGTCTTAATTAATTCCTTACCCGCTAGGGCATCCCTTGTAACCGTATATTTTATGTTATACACCAAAATATAAAATTTTGATGCAATACATGAAATGTTATTAAAATTACAGTATGTGACTATCAGACCTAGCAAAACACGTTTTTAAAACTGTGTACAACTAACATCAAGAAGCGCGTAAAAGTAAACTCAGAATATTTATTTTTATGCTCTTTTCTACATTAAACGTCAAAGCTAATAACGGCCGGGCCTATGAATTCAAGCCCGAGCCCGGCCCGGGCCCATGGCGTTGAGCCCAATCCCGGCCCCGGCCCACGGCACTGAGCCCGGGCCCGGCCCGGGCCCGCCGATAATCGACTTCGGGCGGCCCGGCCCGGGCTTTCGGGCCGGCCAGGGCCCGTGCAGTGCTCTAGTTTGTATAGTAACACTTGATGATCAATTGTTTTAAAAGCCTTCTGTAAGTTGACGAAGAGGGTAAGCACTATTAGAGCACTGCACGGGCCTGATATTAAGGCCCGAGCCCGGCCCGAGCCCGCTTTGTGAAGCCCGAGCCCGACCCGGGCCCGTAACACCGAACCCGGGCCCGGCCCAGGCCCGTCGTCTCAAGCCCAGGCCCGGCCCAGGCCCGTCGTCTCAATCCTAGGCCCGGCCCGGGCCCGTCGTCTCAAGCCCACGCCCAGCCCGGGCACGGTCTTGTCTTTTTTTTTTTTTGAGCCTAGGGAGGGCCCGCATGTGTGTGACCAGACCTGGTCTTTGACGTTGAAGAAAATTTGTTTACTATATTTGGTCGAGTGTCTTCGTAGCGGGAAATCAGACGGAACATCTAGTCTGTAAAAGCACGCCCTTGTAACGCAAAAAATAAGGGTTTAAAAGTACACGTACTCACACCGTCTGCAGTTCACGCCACATGGGCGTAATAATAGCTTGTATTCTTACACGAGAGACACCATCACCTTTGATGACCAGACTCTTGGCAACTTCATGTGGTTGTTTCGGTCACAAGTTGGTATTAATGAAATTTCTTGCTCTCCATTTGAATGCACGAGTATGTGCGTGCGTTGAAATATTTTCCCTGGAGTGGTTGTTAAGCGGTGGCGTTTCTCTAGCACGCGAGTTGGATTTCCAGCCATGGTAGCCGCATTTAGATTGGTTCGACATCTAAAACACACGTACATAGACATAGGTGCACAGCTCCAGGGTGGCTTAATTAATTCCTTCCCCGCTAGGGCATTCCTTGTAACCGTATCTTTGATATGTTATACCCCAAAATATAAAATATTGATGCAGTACATGAAATGTCATTAAAGTTACAGTATAGTTACTATCAGCCCTAGCAAAACGCGTTTTTAAAACAATGTGTACAACTAACATCAAGAAGCGTGTAAAAGTATACTCAGAATATTCAATTTTATGCTCTTTTCTACACTTCACGTCGGAACTATTAACGGCCGGGCCTATGAATTCAAGCCCGAGCCCGGCCTGGGCCCGTGGCACTGAGCCCGAGCCCAGCCCGGGCCCGCGGCACTGAGCCCGGGCCCGGCCCGGGCCCACCGATAATCGACTTCAGGCGGCCCGGTCCCGTGCAGTGCTCTAAGCACTATATTGTTTTGATCTATCGGTTTACAAATCAAATTATTAAAGTTTTCGAGAAAACTCCTAGTACCGAGACCGCTGCGGAAAGCGAACAGTGCTGTGTGCAACCAGTGATATTTTTCACAAAAAGAGGTCACGCTTTTATGAATGATTTTCTTTATAATGCAAGCTATGGATGAAAGAATTGCGATTGGCCTATAATTGTGGTAGTCTTTCTTCGACTTCTGTTTATGGAATGGTTTCACAATACTGGTCTTCATGTTGTTGTGAATTAAACCAATCTGGAGCGTTTGATTTATAAAGTGGAACAGTACTGACTCTAGTTTATCAAATTTATATAACAGGTCTCTCATTCTAACCCCATCATAACCTGCCGATTTGTTTGTCGAAAATGTCCGCATTGTTTGCCATAAGTCCTCCTCTGTGATGACATGCAAGCAGAGCGATTGTTGTACGTGTAAAATTGGAGTTTTTGTGGTTTACTTTGCGTAAGTTGAAGATTGAGTTTATTAGATGTTCATTAAACCCGTCCTCTATAATCGCCGGTGACATACCGGGGAATGCCGTTTTTACGGTTTTCTCCACGTTCGATTTGACTGGTCCTCCTGTAACTGCATTCACAAGGCTGCATATATTCCGTACGCTTCGGTGGCACGACGCAAATTGATTTACAGTGTAGCGATCCTTAGCTAGCCTTATGTTTCTGTTATTTTATTCGTAATTTCCTG
This sequence comes from Haemaphysalis longicornis, assembly GCF_048455015.1. Classification (NCBI taxonomy): domain Eukaryota; kingdom Metazoa; phylum Arthropoda; class Arachnida; order Ixodida; family Ixodidae; genus Haemaphysalis; species Haemaphysalis longicornis. The sequence goes on from NW_027526335.1 coordinate 1,740,726, forward strand.
AACTACTCTTTCATCAAGGTGTCACTCGGATTATTCAGACACTTTTTTAGAAAGCCTAGTTCCAGTGCTATAGTAACAAATCTCCGTTATTTCGTTGTCAATCCGCGGACTCTACGTTTCTTCGTTTAATGTTTACTTTTTTTGAGTTGCTGCATGTATCCTTAACCTTCTGTACAACTTGTTGGTACAATAGAACATGATAAACATGAAAGAAAGAATCCCAATGAAAGCTATGTGTTTGCTTATCCACTGCGTTATTATTATTAAGGAGTAGCCCTCGAATAGACCTTCATCTGCAGATTGAATTTCTTGGGACACTAATAAACCGACGAAGTAATGATCGGCAACTTTTTCCATTGTGACTGAGGCCAAAAAATTACGTTTCATTAGCCTAGAGCTGATAGTCTAGAACTGACAGGATTGGGTTAATTTGTTTCCAAGTATTTCTTCCCGTGTATAACCACGAATATGATCTTCAAAACCAAGGCTAGCTATTAAAGTTAGGTATGCTCTACCCATCGACTTCATCAGAATTTTTTTATTGCGATAGTATGCCCTTTGGAATAAACTCCTAAACGTGCAAGTGAGCACCCGCTTCGCGGAAGACGCCCAGAAGACATCGGTGGTGGGGCCCCCACAGCCATCGCTGGAGATCGGGGGTCTCCCAGGATGCAGGCCTGTGCCGCGAAAGTGTCGGGATCTCGCTGCACTCAGGAAAGGGAACGTCCATAGCAGGTGGTTGGTGTCGGCGTCTTCGGCAGGCGCCGTACAGAAGGAGCAGTTGGTGGTAAACGGGGCATGGTATCGCGGTGGCCACGCCCGGGTTACCGCAGGAGAGGGGGCCACCGTTGGGGTCGTCCTCCTCCTTCCAGAACTTCCTCCCAGCGAGCGAGCCCACTGGGAAGGTCTGTCCTACCCGGAGGGATGAGAGCGCGTGTGGCGCGACGCAGGTATCCTTAAAGGGACACTGAAGTGAATTTGTCAAGCTCACGTTTTTGCTTGCACTGTGTAGACTGGCTCAAATTAGCACACTTTTCATCGTTTATCCGGTTGACAAATCGGTAATTATTTTACAAAACGCGAAAGAAGAAAAACTACCATGCGCGGTTTGCGGCGGCCGCACAAACTAAGCTGTGACGTTGGGAGGAGGGGGCGCCGTGATTGGACGATGCCCAAGGTTAGCAATCAAACAAGTTTCGGTTTCGGTTTCGGTCTGTAAAACAACATGTTTGACATTCGATGGCGTCGTTGGATGGGCATTCTCAATATCCCAGTTATCGTAGTACCGCGCTTCTGCCATGTTGTCGGCTGTAAAATGCATAAGATAAGCCTCCCAGGACGGCTTGGAACCGTAGCATTCACTATCTGAGGCCTACGCAGTGCATGAACGCCCTCCGCGTCCCCGCAGACGCTCAAATGCATGCGGTTTTCTCCCATATTTGGAGCTTGCCTCGCTCATGCTTGCCTCGACGACCCGTTGGCGGCCGGCGGACTAAACGGTGGGCCGACTGACTCGTTCGCGGAAGGTCGGCGAGCCGTGCAGTAGCGCAGCCAATTGTCAGCTCCTCTCCTGCTGACGTCACACGAAAACGCCACAGAAAATGGGCGAGCGTAAAGAGAGGAGGACAGCATTTTCGAATTGATTTTTCTACTAAATAAATTCGCGTAAACGCGCACAGAGTGGTCGAAACAGGGCCCAGGGACTCCGGACTACAGTTTGCGCTGGTAATCCCGCATTGTTTACAAATCACTTCAGTGTCCCTTTAAGTTGGTGCTCATATGGGTCCGTTGTCAGCAAGGGCAGCGGCGTGGAACCGACGCAAGCTGACAGAAACTATCCGCCGCAATGTGAGCGGTGACAGCATTACGCCGGATCTGCGATAGTCGGAGAGGGCGTACGTACGTGTTCAGCAGTTTATGAATGTCTCTTGAGACAGATGAATTGGAGGCTACACGGCGCAAATCCTGTCTGGCCCCCGTGGAATCCGTGTAAATTTGTATAGCAAAACTTCTTGGGCCTTGAAGAAGAACCGTTATTAACGTCTGCAGTCCGTCAATTGACAGATGTATGTTAACGACCCCTGCTAGTATAATCTGCTTATTAGGGTGTCCCTTCAGAAACAAGAAAGCTCACAAAAAAAGAGGCACATTTTTGTTATGTGGCCTGTGAAGTGCTATAACCAGAAATTCGATTGAACCATTTTTGATAGACATTGATACAACCTCAGCCTCAGTAAACGAAACGGAAATGCATTCCGCAATCCATCACTCCCCGGCAAACACCGAAACGCCACCTCCTTTTCTATATTTTCCCCAGAGCGAAGATGATTTAAAACCTCTAAGAAAGAACTGCGGGCACTCTTGCTCGTTAACATTAATCGCAGTTGAAATGAGCATCTCGACGGACGGCAAGATACCTTTCAGATATATCAACAACAATTCGAGTGCTTATTCAGACTTTGAACGCTTACGTGAATAGACCCTGCGCCCCGCCATCTCACGTCGACTCCGGTAACTAGGTCCGCCATTTTGGTACATGTCGTTTGAAACCGAAACCAATTAGCAAAACACAGAAGGCGGGCATTGACCGCTCTTGGTGATGGACTACAATGCCGGAGCATTGCTTCGTGCCGCAGTGCAGGCAATGCAGAAATACCGGTCCAAATGGAGAAAAGGTACGTGAAGTTCCACGCTTTTGAACGAACTTTCTGACGCGAACTATGCCGGCGCGATCAACCTTTGTGACACGCAAGGCGCGGTGCGCTGGGAGCGAATATTTGTCGTTGGTTCGCTAAGCGCGGGATTCCGTAGTCGCTGTCCGGATGAAAAATACAGCTGCATTGGAGTTCTGTGGTCCAGCCTTTGTATTCTAAATGAAGCCTGAGCGTGCGCCACCTATTCATGCGACTGACAGCGGCGCTCGACCGGGAAACCAGTACCACACGTTGCCAAAATTCGGCTGTTTCGTTACTCGTCCCTGTGGCTCTGCGCCCGCTTCATTTCATTGTTAAATGGTACCGCTTAGCCCATACACGAGCCTTTATCTTACCTAGGGCTGTAAACAAACTTTTCTTGCCGCACTACGCCGTCACGGCGCGGTTGCAAATTTCATCTGTGGCGGGCACGCACGGTATGGGAGTGTGTTGTTAGTTTCTTTTACGTTGCATTTAGCCGCGTGTCGTTGCAGAAGTGGCGTACACTATTTTTTGATGATCTAACGGTGGAAAATTCGAGCTGTTGCACTTAGTATTCGCCGGGCTGAAAGGTTTCTTGTTGCGTGAAGTTAACTTGGCGCCCATTGTCATTTCAGCCACGATGTATTTACGGTCGAATATTTTGCGACTAAAATACACACTCACTCCTCTAGTTTGTCACATGCTGCATGCATGCCTCCGACGTAATGATAGTGGCCATTGATGTAGGTAGCTGAGACAATTTCTAAGTTTTATTCAAAAAAAAAAAAGAAAAAGAAAACGCCAGAGTTGCATCAGGTTGAGTGCTTTTGCATTTTTTGTATTCACAGTGAAAATGCAAGTATAGCGTGTGCAGTATAGCAAACTGTGGATATAAATGGAACAAAGGGAAGCATTCGCGCACCCCTGCATCCCGCGGTCTAGTAAACACGACGTTGCCCATCCTCTGCGTGCTCGCGAGATGACCACGGCGAAATGTGGCATGAATGCTTGCTGGTAGCGCATAGGTGACCCTTCAGGTGCCATGCCAATCCTTGTTTCTGTCACTGTTAAGGGTTAGGCCAGCACAACTGGGGCAAAAAACCCATTCCCAAGGCTACCAAGTTTTCTCCCAAGCGCCTGCACGGCACTTTGTTGCTGCTCGCATTGCTCCTGTACTCGACGTGCATCGAACAAACGCATTGGCAAGAGAAGGGAGGGGCCAATTTTTCGCGGGCTTCTCCAGTCAATGTCTTGGACACTCGCTGGCTTGATGCTCTGCTGTCTCGGACGTCCCCACTGTTGTGGCAGCTCAGTGCACGCAAGCTCCGGTGGCGCCTCTTAAAAGTTAAAACCTTCGGCTTGCAAGAGGGCGAGTAGGTGCACAGCAGCCAGGATGTGACTCCATGCTCCACTGCAACCCGCCGGGCACTCGCACGCTGCCTCCACAATCGCCCCACTGTCCGTCTCAAAGGTGAGGCACACAACATAGGGCCGGCCACTTTTCTTTAGGGAGCGAAAGCAGCTGCTGAGCACATGGATGAGGCCCAACCTGCAAGAACAGAGAGAGTATCAGTAAATAACACTCAGGGAAGAACAGGACTAGTCCACTACAGTTTATGGTAAAGGGACAGAGCAGAAAGAAGTGGCCGCAAGGAACAGACTCAAAATGACCAGATTTTGTGTCTTGCTTAACACTGTTGCAAGGGCAATAATCTACACCTCAAACAGCAATGATGTCAAAATTGTTTGTCAAGTTCGAGCGTGCAAGTATCTCTGCATGCTTTGTTAATGCATTTTCAAGAGACGGAAGTTTAACTTTTAAAAGCCTCACCGTGGGCAATGATACCAGTACCCGCATAGTCGTGTTCGTCATAACTTAAGCAAGCAATAATATGATTATCTGAAACTCCCTTCCAGAACCTTTCGAGATAAACAGGTAAACATTCGGGCTATACCGATGACCCATCGAATTAAAAATCTTCTAGTTCAGTGAGTTCGAGCGAACTAGGTTTTACTGTATTAATTCGTGCACACCAAAAACATGCGCTTTAGAAACAAACACAACACCCCACCGCCAAAAAAGGAGAATAAAGACACACAAACAGATTTTTGCGGCAGAACATGCGCAATAAATAATAAAAGCACACAAAAGAAAATTCAAGGCGTATGTGCGCTTTTGTAGTTGACTTCGCCGCAAAGCGCGATTGCTTTGCGGCAAACCTGCGGGCGGACGACCATCACGGAAAACGGCCGCAACCTTTCTCTAAACATCTTCGCCAAAAATCATCCCGTAAATTCGATGTACAGCATTTGAAAATACCTAATCCACCCACTAGCGGTATGGTCTGGCGATTGTCGCTTTCCTGTTTCGGGGTTACTGCAACAGGGTCGCCGCTACGCATTTGCATGGTAAACAATGGTGAGCAAAGTGCTATACAAATGCTCATACCGGTTAACTCGCGTCAAGTAAAAAACAAAGAAGGATTTACTTACTGCGAGTCGCACGTGTTTGTCCTCACCGATGAAGGCGAGCAATGCGCCTCGGTGGCTAGGCGGCATGCCCTGCTCCGCTGCCGCTCGGATGGGTTTTTGGCGCGGCACCCCGAGTGGTATGAGTCTTCAGACACTGTCGGCAGCGCAGACAAGTCCTTCGTCCACAATCCGCGGTCGGGAGCCGGAAAATGCCGTACAGTTTGAGCCATACCGCGTTACCGTCACCTACTCTTCCACAGTAAATAATACGAGACTTCCCGATAAGCGCCCGTACCAATATGGCCGACGGTCTCGCTTACATCAGTGTTGCTAGATCACCAAGCAATTTCGCATATGGTCTATTAGCTGAAGAGCAACACCAGGTCATGCCTGCGCCCAATATTTTTTCAACCCGTCCAACTCAAGAGAGGTGCCTGTGCTTATGGTCGTTTTAAGTCAGTTTGCTTAACACAGCTTCATTGTCGATTTTAATTAGCGGAGTGCCCTCCAGTTTCCGAGCATATACTCGTCCGTTGCGAGCACAAACGACCTTTTATTCTTTTTCCTTGGCGCAGCACTTCGCCAGCCATAGCAGTCTCTCCACTCGTGCAGTGAGGTTTTCATATATGAAGATTTTTTTTTTCGTTTTATTGCGTAGCATTCCTTCCCGAATACCCGCGCAGCCGGGACCGTGTAACGCCCTGCATTTCCACAATAATGTAGATTTCGCAGAAGCTTCCCTTGTAATCGTTATAATAGAGTAAATGGAGATAATTGGTCGGGGAGGATTTAGAAACACAAAAAAAAATGGCTGTAAAGAACTTGCACTAAAGACAAGCGGGATAAGAATGCTGCGCATTAGTAGGCAATTTTCTGAATTTCTGCAGATTTTTTGGCACAGTTCTCTTGTTTAGCCAGTTATCTCGTACGTCAGGCCCGAAAACACGCACCAGTATTGGAGGGACAAGGTTAGGCTTGGTCTTAATTCTGTGCACTGCTTCCATTCGTTCACTGATCGGAACGGGAAGACTGAGTTTTTCGGGCAATAGATACAATGACCTGCATCATATCTTCGTTATCTCTAACTTGATCCCCATGAATCTCAATGTTATTTTTTCGGGGGTATTGTTCCCGGCAAAATGTGCGAATTCGAGGAATTACAAGGCCTAGCATGCGATTGAAATAGAAACTAGAATGCCCATGCTCGTTTCGCGCTATTGTCCCAGCTCAGATTCTATTTCCTACTTTAGTCGCTTGCTGGACCTCGTCATTCGTCAAATTCGCACATTTGGTCAAGTTGATCCGTCGTTCTAGAACACTGTGGGAAACCCACCTTCAGTGACTACCTGGAGTGTATGGAACAGTGATGTGACAAGTTGCTGCACAGTATGATGCTGCATAGCATGATGTAAAACGGGAGAGCCGGAAGTGGACGTTGAGGAGTCCGAATGGGGGGGCATAAAAATACAATAGAGTTCACAGTATGCGATGATCCTGGCTTCGTGCAGGATGTGGAAGTGCTAGGTAGGGGAAGGTGTAGTGACCACCGCATGGTAAGTTCTCGAATTAGGCTAGATTTGAGGAGGGATCGTAACAAACTAGTACGAAAGAAGCCGATCAATGAGCTAACAGTAAGAAGGAAAGTTGAAGAATTTAGGAACGCGCTACAGAACCGATATTCACATCTAACCGATGAAGCAGAGTTTACAACACAGGTTGTCAGCGACAATCTTACACGGAGTGTGCAGTAGAAGTCGAAGGTACAATCGCTAGACAGGATACTGGTAAACTTTCCCAGGAGATGAACTATTTAATTAAGAAATGGCAAAGCATGGCAATATCCACCCCATCTGACAGAATAGAACTAGCAGAGCTTTTGAAGTTAATTAATAAGCTTAAGACACCTGATATACGGAAGTACAATAAGGAGAGGATTGAGCATGCTGTAAAGAGCGGAGGCAACCTCAAAGCAGCGAAGAGGTGTCTAGGCGTGGGGAAAAATCAGATGTATGCACTTGGAAACAAGCAAGGTGATGTCACCACACATAGGGATAAAATAGTTATACCAGCCGAGGAGTTCTACAGAGATCTGCACAGTAGCCGCGACATCCCGAATAATCCTTTAAGAGGAAGTAGTTAAGAGGAGATGGACATCCCACCAGTAACGACACAAGAAGTAAGCAAGGCTTTGAAAGAAATGAAAGGGGGCAAAGCACCTGGTGAGGATCAGATAGCAGCAGACCTCTTGAAGGATGGCGGGCAAATTGTACTAGTAAAAATGGCTAACCTGTACACGTAATGCCTAATGACCGCGAGTTTACCGGAACCTTCGAAAAAAGCGAACACCATCCTAATCCATAAGAAAGGTGACATGTAGGACTTGAAAAATTACAGGCCGATCAGCTTACTGTCATACGTCTACAAGGTACTTACCTAGGTAATCACTAACAGAATTTCTTCCGCCTTAGATTTCGTCAACCTAATGAACAAGCAGGGTTTCGTAAAGGCTATTCAACAATGGACCACATTCACGCGATCAATCAGGTGATGGAGAAATGCGCGGAGTATACTCAGCCCCTATATATAGCCTTCATAGATTATGAGAAAGCATTTGACTCGGTCGAAACCTCAGCAGTCATTTAGGCATTGCGGAATCAGTGTGTATACAAACGAGCATTACGGGAGGATACTAGAGGATATCAACAATCGCTCCTCTGCTACCGTCGTCCTACTTAAGGAGAGCAGTAAATAAGGAAGGGCGCCAGGCAAGGAGACACAATCTCTCCAATGTTATTCACAGCATGTTTACAAGAGGTATTCAGAACATTGGATTGGGATCAGGTGGCCGTAAGGGTTAATGGAGAATACCCGAGTAACCTCAGATTTGCTGATGACGTTGCCTTGCTAAATAACTCGGGGGACAAAGTGCAAAGCATGATTACCGCACTGGACAAGCAGAGTAGAATCGTTCAGATTCTCAGAATAATTCTGTGATGCAGCCATTCTCAGAATAATGCAGGCATTCTCAAAATCGTGCAGGCATTCTCAGATAATGAATGGCAGCCTACCAATGTCCTTGAAGAAGCAAGTGTATGACGGCTGCTTCTTACCGGTATTCATCTACGGGGAAGAAACTTCGAGGCTCACAGAGAGGGTTCAACTTAAAATACGGACGACTGAGTGAGCAATGGAACGGAAGACGATAGGTGTAACATTAAGAGACAAAAATAGGGCGGAGTGGGTCACGGAACAAACGCGCGTTACGAATATATTAGAAGAAATGGACGTGGGCAGGGCATGTAATGCGAAGGCAAGATAACCGTAGGTCATTAGGGGTAACAGAGTGGATCCCTAACGAAGGCAAGCCTGGCAGGGGGCGGCAGAAGGTTATATTGGATGATGAGATCATGAAGTTTGCGGGGATGACTTGGTCGCAATTAGCACAGGACCAGGATAAACGGAGATCCACGGGAAAGGCCTTTGCCCTGAAGTGGGCGTAGATATGATGATGATGATGATGATGATGATGATGGTAGTGGTGGTGGTGGTGGTGGTGGTGGTAATGATGATGATGATGTAAATTAGTCTTAAAAATCACGTCCTTGGCATGTCCACTCATTCGGGAACTAAACGTTATTTGAATTAAGGAAGTTATGAACCCGCACAAGCAGAATCTGCATTCTTAATTTTGTTTTGTTTTGCTAAAGGAGCAGGGTTAAAAGGTCTGACTTATTCTCATATACCTCGTGTTGGCACAAGTTGTGAAAGCACCAAAGGCGGTCTCGTTATGTTCCGCCAAACATTACGTAATAATGGCAGGGGCACCTTTAATGCGGGGAAAGGAACGACCCGTTCTCCAGGTGGGAGAAATGGGTGTTTAGGAGAGCGGGAACACGATAAATGCACGCAGAGAGGAAACAATGAACTGCCTCAGAGAGAGTTCCTTATGGTCACGGTGAATGCGCTTATTTCAACAGCGAAGCTGCTTAGGAATTCATTGATGCCGGCGTTACACAAAACTCAGCATAACAGTATAAAGAAAAGAAATCACCTGCACCGTCTGGATTTGAGCCTGTGTCTCGTAGATCAACGGGGTTAGAGTCAGTCGTTTTGCCCGCTGGGCTACGACCGTGACTGAGTACCCGAGAGTCAAACGGCTTATTCACTCAGCTATGACTATGGGCAGAGGAATCGCGCTACCTGCTCGACACAGAACACGTGGTGGGGTCCGCGTTGCACCTGCGGGGGCCTACGTTATGTGCACGTGTTCCGTTTCTTTGTTCTTCTTCGTCGATTTGCTTCTTCTTCGCCGTTATAGCAACGAAGTTGGAGTAAAGGTCGTTGCGGCAGGGAAGAAGAAGCAAATCGTCTGCAATCTGGGACATAAACCTTCCTGACGGGCGTGAAGGTTGCGTACCGCTTCGCAGCTTCAAGTCTTACGCCTTAGTGTGAGCTTACATCATTTTTTTCAGTCATGATTTAGTCTCTAAAGCTGTACAGAGCAATGTAATGTAGGACCAGCCAACACAGTACACCGGCTAGGCCGGTTTTAAAAGCATATACTATTTAGCATATACTACATACTAAAGCATACACTATATACTAAAAGCATATACTATATACTATACTATATAGTGCGTCCGGACCCAGTTTGTGGGGGCCTATGTGGCAATGATTTTCATGGTCGTTTTTTTTTTTTAACAGAACAAAGTATTTTATTTCATCGAAAAACATCGCAAAAACATGTTGATAAGGCACCTAAATTCATAGCCTGTACATATAGTACTGGATCCATTACGGAAATATTTTCAAAAATACAATCCTGGGCAAAAATGGGCGATTGTAGCACACAAGTCAAAATAATTGGCAGCAAGTTAAATTGTTTGGGGTGTTTTCACACTAGTGATTCTTACATTCGAATTAAGGGTTCTTGTTTATTGAACTTGAATTCTGAAGTAACGTTTTAGGGACGGCAACATATTTGGTATTGTTTTGATAGAGTTCGGTATGTTATTCGATATTTTTGCTCCCATAATGGACAAGAGGCGCTGACCATATACATTATGTACTATTGGCAGGATAAGATTTTTATGATCAGCGTTCCTTGTATCTCGCTTGGCTATAATTAGCGTTGACAAGTGGTACGGATTGTTTGTTGTATTTTATGAATAATTACAGCAGTATTATAGTCCGTGTCTCTATCAAACAGTGGTATGTTTAATTCGGCTAAGAGCATAGCTAATACGTGATTCCTCGGTGCTCTAGCCGATATTCTAATGGCTCTGTTAGGATTACACAAAGCGATTCGCAGTAAGACGCGTACGTGAACCACAATGACTCAATGCAATAGGTCATATGGATGTGAAACACGGCAAAGTAAATGAGGCGTAAAACGTCCGAAGAAAAATGTTTGCGTGCCTTTACCAGTGTGAAACAGCTAAATGATAATTTTTTGTTAGTTGTTCTTAATACGGGGCGCAGTGCAGAGACGAATATAAAGTTATACCAAAGTATTTATGGGTGGTAACCTGTTGTATTGTTGTTTCTCTGAGGTTCAAGCTGCATAGTCTTGAATAGGGTGGGGCGAAGTGTCGATAAACATGAAATAAGTACAGGTGAAATGCTGTAGTGTGGCATGTCTACATGTACAAAGAAAAAAGATTCTAGCCGTGGTTTTACTGCAGAGTGGGCTGTCTTTCTCCATTTCCCCTGGAACGTGTACGTGCGTGTACGCACGAGAACGCTTCAGTGGCCTCAGGGCAGAGTGTTTTGACACCCCGGAGCTGTTCCTTCCCTACGTCAGCATTCAATCCGGTAACATAAATTTAGGATTCGCTTTGTCAGGATGATTTTACCGTGTATGATTAGATTACACGGTTTTAGTTCAACATTGAGTAGCTCTGTCCTTATCACACAGTAACGGTCGAGCAAATGTTATTGAGTTCGGGCAAAACACCTCACACGCGACAGACGTTCAAGAGGGAAAAAAACACTTCCCGTGCCTCTACGTTCTGACGCAAGATCCGTCGAAGCAGCAACGGTTGTCCTTGGCAGCATCTGCTGGGCCAAGAGTCAGTCACCAGTGCACCTATGGCGTTGGCCGGGCACTGCAACGATTCCGCCAGTATAGCCGGAGTTGACGTCCAGTGTGTCGTAACTTCTCGTTCATGGAGTGGAAGTTGGCCAGTTGCAACAATAACTAAATTTCACTAGTATTTCCTTGCACTTAATCTGTGAGCTGCGTTTATTCTAGTCGAGGTAGAGGCAAATCAGCAATTCAATTAATATCCGACATGCTTGTTTCTCCCTAAACGGCCCCGAATGGCTGTATCACAAAATTAAATGGATGTGGTGAAATTTAGTCATTGATGAGCCACTTTAGTTTATAGAACTGAGGTGTCATTGATTTGCATTGTTAATTTTCTTTTTATTTTTGAAAGGGAAGTTCAATTTGTAACGCCCTGCCTCTGCAAGGGCAAACATCCTGCCTTTCGCTGTGGTTGGGTCTCGTGTCCTTGTAGATGCCGTGGTAATTAGTCTGTTTCGAGACGTTACGGCCACTGCGAAGTCGTTGTCACTGACAGCAAGAAGGCCTACAGCAGCTACCGGAAGGGCACGATCTCCTCCTTGGCAGCACACATTATGAATAAGAGAGAGCCACCAGAAAGGGTAGTCGAGATCGTATGGACACCCGCTCACTCCTCATTAATCGGCAACACAATTGCCGACTACTACGCCCGAGAGATGGCACGCCGGGCACAAGAGGAGGCGAGTGGAGGAGAAGACGACCCGACTCCCGTCACTAGCTTCAAAGCGATAACAGAGATGTACAGGGAGGACAGGCGCACACTGCCGGCACCCCATTGTACACTTACACGGAAAGAACAGACAATATTAAGAAGAATTCAAGCGGAGTCGCTGGCCCACCCAAAATTACTACACACCATGTTCCCACAACAATATAAAGATACATGCCCCTTCTGTCGCCAAGAAAAAGGCACCTTGCGACACGTCATCGCAGAGTGTACGTCACTCAAAGCCCCCATCCCACAAATCCCATTCCCAACCACCACCCCCCTACCCCCTTCCCCCAAAGAGCGATGGGAGATCCTACGGTCCAGCCCCACCGCAACGACCCACGCGGCCCTAGTGGCCCGGGGCCTGGAGGTGTTGGCCGTTTATGGGCCCTGTGAATAAGGGACCACCCCGTCGGAGGCCGCCTCAACGGTGACCTCAAGGGCTCGAATAAAGTTCTATCTATCTATCTATCCTGCCTTTCTTCGCTCTCACTGCAAAACTGACAGAAAGTCCAGCATGAACTGTAAGCTTCTGTAAGCTACATCTGTAAGATACGTGTCAGCCTTGAGGGGCGCCATAGCCGAGGGCTACAGTTTAATTTTTACTGTTCGAGGACGTACGCCGAAATCTCCCCGAAGTTTCTGAGGAAGCTGTATAGCTTTCCTTTGTAGCCGTACGGCTGCATTCGGGTGGATGTCAAACTTTCCTTCGCAGAAACTTACTCCACCTTATGGATTTCCCATAAATCTGGTCGATTAGATCCTTGCTGAGTTGTGCTGTAGTTTTCCTGCACCCGAAAAACAGCCACGGCATCCCGAGATCGAACCTACGAGGTTGTACCCAAGAGCGCAACAGCTTAGCCAGAGGGCCACCTGGCCGGTGCCTAAAACATTGTGGCTGGACGAAAAGTATCGCCCAAAGAAAGGGCGCGTCTACACAGCCGACCTAACTTGAATTATTTCCCTCCACAGTGCGTCTGAGCCGAGCGGTTTGCGCGTTCGCGGGTCGTCCTGGCTGTGAGCAACCGCAGCGCGACTGCACGCTGCAGGCCGCTTCCACTCTGGCGCGTTCCATCCGGAGAGGCGCGGTCGTGCGCATGCGCGGCACGTAGCGCGGCACCCGGGGCACCCGAGGTCCAGAGCACCACTGGTGAACACACGGCGATTTTATTAGTGCTGCCGGAAAAACCTTTTTGCTCTCAGAAATAGATCCTTTTAATGCTTTGACTGAAGCCCGCTAGCTGTACTGCCTTGCGTCCACGTGTCCTTGTTTAGAGTAAAGGGCGTTGGTGCACGTGAGGGCATGCGTGGCAGTTAAGCCTAATGAAACAATGCCTCCTGCTCCCCAGCCACTGTTCCGCCTTATTTACCTGAACCTTATTTGAGGTACGGCTGGTTCCTGCAACCTAATTCCCAAACTAGATTCAATTTTGTCTACGATCAAGTTCTTTTAGTGTCATTATTACTCGAGATTGATACGCAGCAGAGGAGTGAAGGAGGCCGGCACTCTTTCTGCTCGTCTCAAAAAGGCATGTAATGCAGTGGCATATTGCTTGAAGGTGCGTTCCAAGTCCCCAGTAAACTGCGTCGCCGGCAGCAGCAGCATGATGTCTTATATAAAATTTCTCGAAAACAGTGAAGAAGCTCGAAAAGACAGCATCAGTACAGCCTAAAATAGGGCAGGTTTCCCTTGCTGAATATTTCATATAGGCCTATCTAACGCTTTGTCAACGTTACATAAGCTAGTGTTTTTATATCCGGAGGCGCCAATTTTATATGTCTTCGGAAGTCGCCAAGTGTGCGCGAGGCGTCTGCGAGCATGATCTCTATGTTCGCAGTCCACGATGGTGAATATGTTATGCATGCCGAGGCGTTTATAAATTGTGGCCTGATGAACAGGAACTGAAGGAATATTGTAGGTGTTTCTTTCTAGGCTCCTTGTGTGAGTGAATCATAATAGTGATAAGTTATATACATCATAACTCTATATTTAGGGCATGAGTGAATATTCGCAACAAGGTGTAATCGTATTAAAACTGCACTGACATCTGCAATATCTTCTGAACTATGCAAGGCCGAATAAACAACGCGTTCATCGGCAAAAAAACTTAATCCGCTGGTCGTCATTTCGCTGGGTGTCCTTCATAAAGATTACAACTAGTAGATGTGATAGACACGCCCGCTTGGGGCCACCCGACTGTACGTAGATGAGGAGAAAGGGGTGGTTATTGGAAGGGGTGAATTGGTTTCGATTTTCGATTAATTGCCTTATCCAAATGATTATGCCAGGAGGAAGGCCGAAGGAAGATAACTTTGCTAGAAGTAGAACACAGAGAACAGTCAAATGTGGAAACGACCCTGGGAAGGGTGGCTCCTGCTTTAAAGATACTATTCATTTGAGGGTTATTTTGCCAATAGATCGGTGCTCTGAGCTCTTCGCATTATCAAATCAGTATCATTGAGAATGAATCACTAGTAAACCCTTTGTCGGTCTTTGAAACCAAGGCAATGAGAGGAGTCCACTCTGCAAAGGATTGAAGGTTTCTTGAAGAAACAAATTCAGTTTCTTCAAAACTGAAATTTGCTTCTAGTTTTAGATTCGTCATTTTCGAGTGAGCACGGCATAAGAATGCTTGCATTTCTCTCGGGCGGCATCTTTGCAAACATATTGTTCTTATTTTTAAGACAACATCGAAGAATTGAGATGCAAGCAGTCATCTTAAATCACTAATTATGTGTAATAATGTGAGTCTGCTCTAAATATTAGAGTGCCAAAAACACAACGACACTAATAAACACGACGTGCTTCTTCTGTTTCGTTAGGTTTTTCGCGCTCTAATATTTATAACAGGTAAGCATTAGCTTGCCCAATGATCTGTTGTGATGTAAGCCTGCCGAATAAATCTGAGAAGTACTACAAAGCCCCTTTCACGCTGCTGCTGCTTTCTGATAAATTCGGGCAGTCACGCCAACTTCTGTCGAATCAAATGCTGCAATATCGCTACTGCATATTTTATGCGAAACCTTCGACGCACCTCTTTATTAAATCTGTACCTGATCCCACGGTGATCCCCAGACTTTGTGTCGTACTTTTACCTCCACGGCCTTGTCTTTTTTAAGGACATTTCGGCATTCGTGGTTATTTGGCTCACTGGGAATTCGCAGCTGCGCTGCAACAGTTCACGTTAGCAGAAATTACAGAGGTCGGGGTTCAGCTTGACGACATTCTCCTTGCGCCGCCCTTGTGTGAATAAACGAAATGATTTGATATCTTTCGATATGCTCGGGTATTCAACAAAACTATGCTTCAAGGTAGTCTTTTATTTTAAATCAAACGACGGATGAGGATGGAGTATGGCTGCACTAGAAGGTCCCCAGTTAATGTGTCCACAAAAGCACTATACCGTCGTTAATCACGCAGAATCGTTGACCCCCCCCCCCCCTTTTTTTTTTTCGTCCCGTCTGCCCTGGTCGAGTGTGGAAGGAAAAAGGAGCCGGTCAAGGCCGTTCATTCAAATCCCGTCTCACGATGGCCCCGAGAACCTACAACTATATCTACAAACACTGAGAAGCGACCGAGCGCCGCAGCAGCTGCAATAGCGGTCTGAGTCACGCGAACGACATCCGCACACTCAATGTACTCTTGCGTTATACGCCACCAGCGGCTGAGTGTCGGCGCTTTGGTTTGAGATGAATAGAAAAAGAAACGCAACGAACCCATACGTTGGCCTCAAATAGTGGTATGCGGCTCGGTCTTGCGTTCTTTGACGCATCCTGAAACGGGACCCCGGACGACGATGATGCAAAAATGCGTACGGAGCCGTGAGCCACGCCGCCCGACTTTCGCGTATTGGCGTTCCAGAGCAGGCCAGTCGTCAACAGATTTGAAGGGTGACAGGCGCGCTTTGCCGACAGCCGTGCAGGCAGCGCGTGCATCCCGAGACGCCCCTTCTCCTCCTGGGGGGTGACGATAACTCGTCGAAGCGGAGGCTCGCGAGGACAGGTTGCCTCAGCGACGCCTGTTTTGCATGGGCCCCACGCAATGGCTTGCGCCGCGAACCTCTCTTCTTGCCCTTTGCGGGACATGCGCGGCTTTGGCGCGCTGCCCTCGCTGTGCGGAGACCTGCGCTGCTCTTTTTTTTAAACAATGAAACAGGCGAAACGAGAGCGCGTGCGCGGCTCGCGAAAGTTCCTTCTGATCGCAGGTGGATATTTGGGAGCCTGCACGAGCTGCCGGGAGGGCCGTCCTAGCTTCAGCGTGCGCCTGCTTCTTCGGGAACGTGCGCGTCTGTGGGCTAATCCGAAGCGTAATGGTAGAGAGTAGATCCATCGTTTTTATCCTCACTAGCTGTAAATTTACGTGCGTTTGAATTATTAGTGTTAAAAATAAATTGACGCAAGTTCTATAGCACGCAAGGCTTGTTAGACGTATGCCCGCGACAGAAGACCGTTACATGAACGTAAGTCGAAACCGGACGGTTTCGCTCCAGCACTGAAACGAAATTAGTGCACAACCTAAAACCACATGTCTTCCGATTGTAGAAAGCTTATTTAGGCAATAGGCAAGATGTACACTTTAAGTACAGATGCCAGTAAATGGATGAAAGCCGGGCTACGCACATGATGATCTTAACAATACAAGGCAGAGACGGCCTATGCACAATTAAAAAAAAAGAATAGCGTCCCGGTCACACAGCTGCGCTGTGGTGGTCAGGTGACAAACTACATGCACTGCTATACGCTACCGACATACGTCGTGGTAGAAGACCCACAAGGCGCCTATGGTCACACAGGGCAAAAAGTTGATTTCACGCCTGTTCTTATTGGCGAAAAAAGCGCAGGACCACTGATGAGTGAATTACTCTTCCCCCAAAATAAAAGTTCCTGCCAAAGACACGAGACTGACTCCTACCGAAGTTAGGAAATGCTTAGAACTTTTTAAAAATATGTGAAGATGAATACCTACTTTTACCTTTTGTTCACATGGTCTTGAAAACTTGGCCTATAATGTCCACATATTTCTCTGCTTCCAGGAGTAGCCCTTATCACTGGCGAAGCTACAGCTGATCACCGCATAGTTCCACACAAAATAAACAGTGCATTATTTTTTTTTTCAGTTATGCCTTGGCAGAAGCATAGCAGGGGCAGTCAAGCTCTTGTGAAAAATGGACGTTTCAGAAGGGGTTCTTCGACAGGTCACTCAGATTTTACAACCTCTGCCCCCCAAATTGTTTCGTCGCCGTGGTCAAAAACGACCTCCGTCGGCAAAAACGCCAAGGCGCCTAAGACGCCGAGCGCATGCGTCGGGCTAAGCGGGCATTGTATTTCGTTTTCGGGTTTTGTATTTCTTCATAATCGGCGAGTAAAAATAGGTTGCTATTTTTAGAAGCTATAATCAGGGAGAAATCTGTTTTCTTTTTCATAAAACCATTCCGAAATTTCGGCTCTGTGGGGTAAAATTTGCAGATATACTGAGTAATACAATCAGTTTATTTCATCAATAGCTATCACAAGCTTCTTAACTTTAACGCGTTAAAATTTATGCTTCAAGCTGTTTATATGGGGCATCAGGGTTTTCTAGCAAATGCTCTCCGAAATTTGGCGTTTGTTTGGAAATGGACCAGTAATCGTGACAGTGAAGAGCATTGATAACTTTTAAGAAATTAAACATTTTATTCACAAAAAGCTGGCCATCGATTTTTTACCCATCCTTGCTTTCGTGCATAATCATCTGCATGCGCAAAATGGCGGTCTCCATTCGAGACCTATCCTGTCGTCGAACGTGTCTCGGCTGGGAGAAAGTTCTCTCGCCATCACAGCCTCCATTAACTGGGCGCAACGATGTCAGTGCAGCATTTTCCAGCCTGGGGTAGCGAGCAGGAGAGTCATGCCAATGCTGAATGAGTTCGGAAGGGGGGGGCTTTCTTCCAGAAAGTACTGGTCGAGAAACGGCAGACCGTCAGCCCACGATTGTGCAGATCGCTACTTTAAAAAGGTTCATTTCGGGGAGAAATCGAGTTTAACCCGATTCTCTAGAAACATGTTCGGGGTGTAAAAATATGGTAAAATCGGGTTTTACAGGAAAATGACCAACCCTAGGAACACAGCAGCATAGAGCAAAGAATTAGTTTAAAGAAACCACAAAACAAGCATCGAAGCCGCATTACGCATGATAGCCATCTTTGAACAATGGGACCCCCAACGATATGTTCCTGCTAAAGACTATGTTTGCAGATTATCTTCGAAGGCTAAGCACGACTAGTGTCACTAAATAAAGCTGTTCTTGCCCAAGAGGCGCAGCGCGTGCGTCAGGCTAGGCGGGACCCAGCATATGCCGCCAGAGAAGCCGAGCACGGTAGTGTCAGTAGACAAGGTATTAGATTACCGCCACGGAGGCACGCAAGTCAACAACGGAGGCCATTTTGTGAGTTCATCACTGTTGCTAGATTGCCGCATCTACGGCCACGCCATTAACCTCGACCGGGTGGTTTGTCAACAACGCTATTGAAGATGCAGCAAAACGGCATCTTTGGACTCCCTTCTGCTGCTGAAATACTGTTACACGCGTTTTCTTTGATTCGCATTCGGAACGACGTCAGTCGCGCGTAACCACAGAGCAGGCAGGACAAGCTAAACCCACCAGAGTTGACCGACAAAAACGCATTAACAACCATGAACCATCGCAGTGTAAAGAAGTGTCATGTAATCCGAACTAACCCATGATCATGGCGGCGGCACGGAACAATAGGAGAAAAGAGTGTCGATACTCTTTACCCCTATCTAAGAACACTAATTGATTGATTGTGGGGTTACGCGCCGACGCTACGCAGGCGATGAGGCGCGCTGTAGTGGAGGACTGCGGGTTAATTTGGACCACCTGGGGATCTTTACCGTGCGCCGAAATCTCGAACGCACAGGCGTTTTCGCTTTTCGCCTCCATCAGCAAAGTGGCCGTCCCGGCCGTGAACCCGCTGAGATGCCGAGAAACATTTCATACCCTCCTCCATAACCATTTGTAGTGGTTTACAGAAGAGTAGTTTTGCTGGATATCCACTTTCGCAGGCAGGGATGGCGACCAATTTTTTTTATATTAGGTGCTCGGGCTGTCGTCGTCTCCTTTCGTCGTCGTCGTCGTATCTCGTCTCATGTAGTCACGGTACTAAGACACCAGCACACTCGTTTTCCAACGCCTCGCGCTACAACGCTTCATGCTTCAAAGACAGGAGACTTTTACCGGAAATCTGTATACCTCTACCCCTACCAGTTTCATCTCCGTGGGCAAAAACGCCAAGGCGCCAAGAATACACTTATACACTGCATGCTTCGCTTCTCCCCAGGTATTACGTTAGTGGAGGTGGCCCGGGATTTTGTACTCCAAGACAACGCGCGCACCATCGTCCCTACACCACCCGCCGCGGTGATTCAGTGGCTAAGGCGTTCCGCTGCTGAGCACGAAGACATTGCGGGTTTCATTCAAAATTAAATCTGGAGCCCGTAACTACGGCGCGCCCCATCCCCTACGTTACGTCTACGCGTTAAACCCGACAATCAATCAATCAATCAATCAATCAATCAATCAATCAATCAATCAATCAATCAATCAATCAATCAATCAATCAATCAATCAATCAATCAATCAATCTATCGTCCTTGTACCTCCAGGTTTCTGGATGGCAGCCGTAGCTTTGTCTGTGCTCCTGCACCCAATCAAATTGTACCGCTTGGACACATGGAACCTCCTCCTCTGGGAAACATGTTTCAACGTGTCCGCAAGAACTGTAACTATCCCGGAAAACGACGAGCCCAGGGCATTAGCTGTCTGCAAGAAGCAAATTCAACACGTTCGTTCTTCTAACGAACCGGCTAAGCGGGAAGAAAGTGGTACGCGCGTTCAAAAGGTATTGCTACATACGCAAATCTGCAGCGACAATTCAGCATGATGTTTCTGTTTCTAACAGCTCGTCATCGTCGAAAGAACGCCTGCAGAAGACTCAAAAAGCAGCGTCGAAGGTGTCGGACCGCACTTCTAAAGGGTCAGAGAACAGCAAGTGCGAAGCGCGTTCGACGTTCCGGGGCCCTGCCACAATGGAGCTAAAACCACAAGACGTAACGAGAGCGCCGCAGGCTCTTCTGGCCAGCGCGGTGGCGAGGCTAGTGGCAGCTCTGGCTGCCCAAAGGACGTGGCTTCGAACACATCGGCCGCGCCCTAAGCGTGAATGCTTCGAGCATACCTTCTAACGTGTTTCGGACAGTCTCTTCATTCTTTTGTTTTAAGATATAGAACCAGTTTCCACATTTTACTAGCATACTTGCATCTTAACCATTCAAAAGCGCCAAGCTTTTTGTTTTTAGTTGGATCGCACTTGATTCAGAGACTATTTGAAGCCATGTACTATCATTAGAAAACACAATCCCGTCTCAACAACAACGTGATACCTGTAAACTTTTACTCAGTATCTTCAGAACGCCAGCATGCGGAACCTTGTTGTCGCAACGTAGTCGGCTTATCGCGTTCCTGCGACGAACCTTTGCATTGTGACATGTCATATTCGGCTGTCACTTTTATCTCTTTTGCGCTTGCTTCAAACAATATCAAAACCCAGCAATGAGTAGAGCTGACATCTTGCGCTCTCTCGGTGTTATTAAAGGTCTCTCTCTCTTCCTCCCTCCCTCTCTTTCTCTTAGTTGTGAAGTGCCCACCTCTGCAAGCCCCCAACCATGGCCGGATGTTGCCATGCGGCAACTTGTACGAGGACGTATGCACGTTCGAGTGCGATGGACAGCATACGCTGGAGAGCGACGATTCCGAAATGCGCACGTGTCAACAGGACGGCACCTGGAGTGGAACCACCGCCGTGTGCGCAGGTGAGCGCCGCCAAGACTTCCGACCACTCGAATAGTTGCATGCAAGCCCGTAAATAAAGCACGTGGAAAGCTCCAATACTCTAAAGACGGGGATAAAAATAAAATTAATAGCGTTGTTCACTACACTATGGTTAGACATAAATGGAACCCAGCAAAGGGTCCCGGGTAGTAAAGCGAGGGGGGAGAATGAATATAGTACAGTCAAACCCGGCTATAGCGAACCCGGATAGAGCGAATTATGCTATATATCGAACAAAAACAAATCAGTCACGGAAATACATGCGAAACATATTCCTTATAACGAAGTTCACATCCGATATATCGAACTAGGCGCGCCTAGAATGGCCGCCGAAAGGCATAGTCTAGGAGCGGCGATTGAGATGTGGATTGGCCGCGACCACGGAGCAAGAGCCGCGACTGAGACGTTGCGCCTCGCACGGAGCGACGTGACGCCCAACACTTTCCGTAACTGATTCCGACGCGCGGGACTCACGACGGAACCCGCCCAGTTAGCGAGTCCGGACCAAGAGTCCGGACCATCGGGGAACTGTGGGAAGAGCTCGCCAGCGTTCCTGATGCTGTGCCGGAAGAACTGTCCTTAAAGGGTTTTCTGAGTGCCGACGACGACGTTTCCGTCACTGTCAGCCCCTCAGACGCTGACACCGTCGCCGATGTCGTGGCAGCTGGTGCTGCTGAAAAGCACCCAAGAGGGGTAGTATGTCGCGAGTGAAAGCCGTCCGACACTTAATGAAACACTTTCGGCAGTCATTTTGCTCTGCCTTCCATATTGAGAGACGCGGACTCGAGCTGGTGCAAACAACGTTTCGTGTAGATAATGCTGTGTTAATTGACGCCGCCAAAACAAAAGTGAAAACAAAAATCACCGCTTTTTTTCTTGCGGAGTAGCCAGTTAAGGCGGAAAGTAGCTTTATTACTTGCAATAAATGAATTGTTTTGGGTATTGTAACGGCTCCTTTACTGCGTTCGTTTCTGCATGCGGGGACGGTGGAGGTGGGGAGGGGGGGGGAACTCGTTACAGGCGGGTTCGGCTATATCGAACTATTGGGTATACAGTGAAACCCGTTTATAGCGAACTGCAATATGCACCACGATTAGTTCGATATATCCAATAGTTCGATATAGCCGAATCCGCCTATAACGTGGTTATTGTTACGAGTTCATAATCCGCTGGAGCCCCCATCCCCTCACCAACTCCGCCATCCGCGTATGCAGAAACGAACACAGTACAGTAGCCATTACCATACCCAAATAATCAATTTATTGCAAGTAATAAAGCTACGTTCCGCCTTAACTGCCCACGTTGCAAAAAAAAAAGCGGTAATTTTTTTTTTACTTTCGTTTTGGCGGCTTCAACTAGCATAGCATTCTCTACGCGATACATTGTTTGCACCAGTTCGAGTCCGTGTCCTGAAAAATCCAAGAAACATTCGCGAAGCACATCGACTGCGGCCGGAAAGCGCTTCGTTATAAGCGTCGTATGGATTTCACTCGCGACATCATCGGGAACGCTGGCAAGCTCTTCCCACAGTTCACCGATGCTGCTATCTTGGTCCGGACTTGCTGACTGGGCGGGTTCCGTCGCGAGTCCCGCGCGTCGGAAACAGTTACGGAAAGTATTGGGCGTCACGTCGCTCCGTGCGAGGCGCAATTTCTCAGTCGCGGCTCTTGCTCCGTGGTCACGGCCAATCCACATCTCAATCGCCTCTCCGAGATCATGCATTTCGGCGGCCATTCTAGGCGCCCAGAGTTCGATATATCGGATGTGAACTTCGTTGTAAGGGATATGTTCCCCATGTATTTCCGTAACTGAATTATTTTTGTTGGATATATAGCATAATTCGCTCTATCCGGGTTCGTTATAGCCGGGTTTGACTGTATCTAACTAATCGCGGCGCATATTGCAGTTCGCTATAACCGGGTTTGACTGTAGTTGGTTCCGCTTCACATTGCTTGTTTCATCATACGCGTCACAGAAAAGACGAAATAGCAAGAACCGCAGGGGGAAAAGATTACAGGTTGGCCCAAAAAACCATGCACACCTCCGTCTTACGAGAGAGAGAGAGAAGCGCTTTCTTTATTAAAGAAGACCTCTAAGCGAGGGAGGTGGCCGGCAGCCGGAGCTGTGCGGCGACCTTCGTAGCCCGGGCTATGATGATCTTCTGTCTCTCCGGGTCGCGTATTCCCAAACCATATCCCGTAGGGGCCCAGGCCGACCCCCTTCAAACAGCGACGTCACTGCATGACGTCACTTTCTCTTCGTGCGCGACTTCATGCGACGTGGATTTATTTTTATTTGTTTCTCTCGTTTTGGGCGGCGGCCGATAGCTTCGCTCCGTGCGCGAAGCTGGGGCTGGGGCGCTGGGGAGCTGACGCACATTTAGTAGAAGTTAAAGGCCCAGCCACATGCAGCGTACTTTCGGCGTTTTCTCGCGTGGCGAAGCGAGCTGACGCGCGAGCAACGCCGAATGTCGCTCGCCAGATACCGGCGTCGACGCAGCGCGAGAAAGCAGCGGAAAGCGGGCCATCTGGCGCTATCTGGCGTACAGGAATGCAACCGGTGCAACTTCTCGATCGCGATTGAAACGTGCCGTGTAGCAGCGGCAGTGCGTCGAGCGCGTTCGAAACCTCGATCGCGATTCACTTCAATCGCGATTGAAAGTGCCCGTGTCTGCGCGTTGCCGCCGAACGACGCCGACGCTCGCGCGACGCGTAATTTCGTGTCCATGTGGTTAGGACTTTAACCTTTTCGTACATATACGTTCCGGAAAGCACTCTCATTAAAGTAAAGAAAAAAATCTGTTTTGGTCTTTTATGGTCGCGCTGCTTCGCGGCGGTCGATGGTTTCGCTCCGTGCGCGAGCATGACGTACGCGCTGGGAAGCTTCAAACACGAAGTACACAGTCAGTAGTATTAACTCTATGAAGTATACCTTCGCATACTGTTCTCGCTTCTCATTCTCCGCACTCTCTTGCGAGCCTGCAGACGCTCGTCTTCCATCCTGTTCCTAGTTAAGCTAGCGCTGGGCGCGGTGCTCTAAATGCGCGCGCAGGCGGACGCTTGTTCACGTACATGTGGTCATTGTTTACGTTCCTGAAAGCGAACACTCTCGATCATTATAGTGAAGACGAAAATGTTTTTTTGATCTGGGGTGGTCTTTTGGATTCCGTACCGAAGCGCAGAACGTTTGCTCCCAATCAGTCGAAAGCACACGCGTACGTCGGTCGCTCATCTGCTGTTAACATCAGCGAGCGTGTTGATCCGTTTTTATAATTGTGTCATTACCGTCAAATGTGAACAAAGTAAGATAGGATGATGAACGAAGACGCACTTAGCACAACTTTACTTGCTACTTGATTTAACCTTGATGTTATGTACGGACTGCAGCTTCATGGGTATTCAAAGTGTGAGCAAAGCGAATTTCGGGGCTGCCTTGATACTGAGGGTACCGTCGAACGTCACTTGTAGGTTAAACGGCAAGGCACTCTGGCCCCCGTTGTTTAGCTTGAAAAAGAAAAGAAAAGCCGGTGAAACCCTCATTGCAAAAAAAAAAAAAAAAATACGAGGTTTCACCAAGATTTGAACCATGGACTTTCAAAACAAAACGCCAGCACACAAGAGCGCAACCGCTCGAGCAAGCCAGGACAAGACGTGGTTCCCCAGAATTTGGTACCCTAACAGAGGCTGCCAACAAATATTGTCGAGTGATTTGCTTTGGTCATGTTTGAGAGATTTGAGCCGTGGTAACGCTTGTTTCTCACGCACCCATCTTGGATCCGAGGGCAGTTATGCTATTACTACAAGCGATGTAACCACAGCCCCCTTATTTGAGTCAAGATAAGCTATCGCAAAACCTCGGTCTTCCCTACGCAAGCCACGGTAGCGACGAATGGAATGGCATGCGCCGCTAGCATTCTGGCGTTGATAAGGCTTGGTCGTCACGCACCAATCTTGCAGCCAAGCCCCATCATGCTAATAATACAAGCGACGTAGCCAGAGCTCCCTTATTTAACTAAAAAAAGAAAGCTATCTCCCCGAAGAAAACCAAACAAGCCACAAATGAATAAGCGCTTTCGAACAGAAATAGCTTGCAATTTGTCTCAAGGCAGCCGATAACCGCAAGTTAAAAAGAAATTGATTCTCTTCTGCTGAAAGGAATGACCCCAAAGCACGAGAAGGACGTGAAACCCGACCGCTGCTCCAGCTTTCCGCTGCTTTCTCACGCTGCGTCGACGCCGATATCTGGTGAGCGAAGACATGAGCGTTGCTCGCGCGGCAGCTCGCGTCGCCACGCGAGAAAACGCCGAAAGTACGCGGCATGTGGTTGAGCCTTCAACTTCTATTCAATGTGCGTCAGCTCCCCAGCGCCTCAGCCCCAGCCTCGCGCACGGAGCGAAACCATCGGCCGCCGCCCAAAACGAGAGGAAAAAAAAAAAGTCGCGCACGAAGAGAAAGTGACGTCACGCTGTGGGTGTTTGTGGGCCGGTGGGTGTTTGATGACGATGGCTGAACGCGAAGCTTCCTCGTGATGGATTCTCTGGTTGGCCAATCCCACACTGCGAGCGTGTGCTACGTTGGAGGTACGCACCACTTTTCAAGAATACCAACGGCAACTCTCGAGTGTGCATTCCGTAGGCCTAACGTTTGGACTTTGGGGTGCACGGAAGTAATCAGTACCTGGTGCTTGGCGCTCGCTTCGACCACACAAACATTTTCCACTAGGCCCTCACGGCATACGTTTCCTTGCAACAGACAATGAGGATGGAGTGCCTTACTGTTTAGTCATAGCGCTGGCTCTCCAGAGCATATGGCGCTCACGTGCAGCGAGGCTGTACAACGATGTTGATGCGTGATGTGCAAGGGAGTATGTAACAGAAATCATTGACCGATTGCGTGAAGTCATTAAATTCCACCCGATTGGTTACCACAAACACAGCAATTGATCGATATGAGGGCATTTTAATCGACAAAGTCAACCCTTCGGTGGCTGGCAACGTCACCTCTCGTTGTGTGCATATTTACATTTCTGAAATGTAATGTGTGCATATTATCAATGACATAGCAATAAATAAATAAAAACAGATAGAGCAAAAATAGATAGAGCAATAAAAAGGAATAGAGCAATTGGATAGCCGCCGGCTTCACAACGCGAGAGACCCACGTTCGATTCCGCCCACGGGGAGCGTTTCTTTCACTTCACCCACGATCAATCATCATCGTCGTCGTCAAAGAAAGTCGGCTTTCCTGCAGGGCGCATTGCCGCACAGCGGCATCAGCGAGGACACCAAAACTTCGCTTTGAAATCATGATCGTATTCTGACTAAGAATAAGCAGCGATAAATAGTTGTTGTTTTTGTTGCTGTTGTTTTTGCCTGTCAGTTTCTATGATTATTGGTATTCCGTGGAGTATTTCAGTATTTTTTTCTACAGGCAGAAGTTTAAGCCACCTGTTGCACCGGCATTGTCACTTTTGTATATGGAGCATTTCGGTCTAGAGAAAAGGCCTCATCATTGTACCGAATTCCTCCCTGGCCCACCCTGCCCCTCCAGAAAGGCAATGCGGCCAGCCCCAAGACTTGGTGAACGGAGAGATTACCGACTGTGACAGCCCCTGGCGCGTGAACGACACTTGCATGTTTCGTTGCTACGGGGGATACACTCTTCGTGGACCCAGCAGGCGTACGTGCCTCGAAGGGGGCACCTGGTCCGGAAATGACGCCGCCTGCGCTCGTGAGTGGACTCTTCCCGCCGCCGTGAAAGGGAACTTGTACCGCAGGATGTGCAAAACACGCAGAACACCCAAGGAGCGATGACGCAGGAAGCACTTGTGCTGAGCGAGTTTGTATGTGCTGCGCACAAGTTCCATTGGGCTGTTTTTGCTTTGAAGAACACAAAAATAGCCTTTTTTGCTTGTTCGCCTGGTTGATAGACTCAACTTCACAAAAAGCAGCGGGCACTTGGGCTACAGGGTAACCTAAAGTTAAAAACATGACTCGTTATGGAACCTCAAAAGGAGTAGACCTCTATAAAATTCACGAGAATTGCATTTAACTAGTTGTTTTACTTATTCATTTCAGAGATTAAAGCTTAGAAGGTTTACTGCTAGTATGAAATTATACTTGCCGTGTTAAAATATTATAGTGTTTTTATTTGATTTTTGACATTAATAGCAGATATTGCAATTACCGCCCCCCCCCTCTTTTTAACTCTGAACATTTACAGTTAAGTTGGGCTCAATTTTATGTTTCTCGCCAACTATAAACCTCAGCTTGAGTTTCCCACCAGAAGTGGGAGCGGAACCTGTGGGCACCCCATTTTGCAAATGAGGGGCTCTACTAAATTTAGTATGACAAACCGTGGCAGTTCGATTCGCGCCTCTGAGAGTACTTCGAATGAAGTCAGCAGTAATAGAAGCATCAAACAAAATTTTAAGTAGTGATGAACTGCCCAGTCTTTCGACTAAAGCAAAGATGTACGTTATTTTCGCGGTCTCTTTAACGCTGCTAGGCTGACTGGACCAATGTAACAAGATGCTGATACTGATTGCTCAACCAAATCCTCAACCAAAATCAGAATTTGTAAATAGACAAACCTAAAATGTATATATTTATTAGCGAAAATTTTCAAGGATCTTTTCGGAAATGTACTTTTGTAACTTGAATGAATTACATTTCATGATCAAGGAATTTTAGGCGCTACCAGTCACTTCGTCTTACTTAAGTTAACAACGCAGAACTAAACGTCTTCAGACTTTCGAGTGTTTTCGTATAGACACATTGAAAGTGAATGAAATAGCTCTACTACTTTTAAAAAGCTGCGAACTTACTGGGAACTCATGCAATTATTTCTTTGCGAACCGCTAGATTTTCGTCGGTCAATTTATGTATTTTGTTTCTACTTTTCCCTTTTTCTCACGTATCTGTCTGTTCTTGTAATAATAGCGGTCGAGTGCCCCCCGCCTCCGGTTGTAGTGAACTCACACGGCCTGGGTTCTCACGGAAGAACGAGGTCCTATGAGTACCAGGACCCCTTTGCCCCTAGATGTCGTGCGGGCTTCCGTCTCAGAGGGCCGCCGGTGCTGTACTGCAATGAGCAAGGACGGTGGGACAGTGGCACCCGTGACCACTCAACTCCAATATGTGTCGGTAAGTTTCTTCTCTGTCTCAAGGGTAGCGCCACAGTATGCAACTAGCAGAAAGTTTTGCTCAGTGCATCCTAATGCTAAAGTGAAGACACACTTGTGGCAGAATCTCGTGGGCCGGTCATTAGAGAACAGAACTTACACGAAGAGCGACAATGGAAGCCCACACAGACGGAATTCCTTCCGAAAAGGTCTCTCCTTCATCATATGCACTCAGCACATTCCTCTCCCTTTTGCCTACAATGCGGTTACAAGGCCACGGTACAGCATCATATGTGGGCCCGTCCGCATCGCTTGTGGCCTGAATATCCAACCAGACGAAAGATCCAACGAGTCGAAAGGTCTAATTCGTCACGTGATCAGCGAGCCTGAATATGCAACGAGACGAAAGGTCCAACGAAACGAAAGATCCACCGAGTCTGAAGGTCCACTCGAGCCTGAATGTCCAACGAGACGAAAGATCTACCGAGTCTGAAGGCCCCACTGTTTTATTCAAGACACGCATTTTCTGTGCAGATTAAGCCGATAGCGATAGGTTCAAGTGTGTTGTGCCAAAAGTTACACTACGTTAATAAAATGAGCGTTGTGACTGCAGGTGGTTGTCTACAGGCCTCACTTTTGCGTCAATATTTACGCCATCTTCCCGCGAGGGGAACCATGGGGTAGATGCAACGCATCGGGGGTTGCCGTTGCGTTTCCGTTATGTTAGCGATGTCAGCGTGTGGATTGCTGTTGTTGTGTATCATATTTACGCAGCATGTTCACCCCCGATGCGTCGCATCTACCACATGGTTCCCCTCGCGGGAAGATGATGTAAATTTTTAACCGAGCGCAAGCTGCGCGCTAACGCACAGCTGGCACGGCGACGGGAGCGAGCGCAGCCGAGCGCAAGCTGCGCGCTGACCGCGCTGATGCACAGATGGCGCTGCGGTGAGAGCGGCGGAGCGCGCAGCTGCCGCGGCGAGGAGAATGGGGCAGGGATGCGGACTAGGTCGCGACAACGACGCGGGACAAGGCGAGTTAAAGAGATGCGTTGCATCTAATATAAAGCGTTGAGCATGTATGTGCCGTACCGCATGGCTTTCGTAAACCTCCTCAAAATAGTTCCACCACAAAACAAACAAGAAGGTGTGATTGTGAGTATGGAAACCTGTAAGACTACTCTGTTTGTTCGCGGCACAGAACACCATCGTATGATTAATGGCGTGGGAAGACTGGCCCGTAAATCACAAAATTTCGCCAAGTACTCTTCAGCTAGAAAAACAAACTTCTCCTCAATTGATTCTTTTACCAGCGTATGGGATTTATCTTCTCGAGTTAGCTGGAGCACTCTTCAATGGTTGACTAGAATTAACGTGCACGCAAAATGATCTGAACCGCTATGAGAATAAATAATTGCATTCGAGCAGCATCGGCGGCTGACGCTCTCTCTTGTTCACTCCTATAATTCAAGTATTAGTTGTCCATCCCTGGGGAGTATCAGAACTGACCAACCGGGTGGCGGACTAACCGTTCATCCGCTCATATTTACGCCCTAAAGGGCGTAATGATTGGGGCCCAGAAGACGAACTTTTAGTCCTTTTTGCCTAAGCATTCCTGCAGTCTTTTTACCCGACTATGCGGAAATAACGTTTTCAGGCGGTTCCAATGAAATTTTGAGTGCAGTAGGCCTTTGAGCCTACCGGGACTCACCATCCCACAGGGCGGACCAAGCTCCTATGCAGTACTACAACTTCAACGCACCATGACTCAGCTAACCAAATTCATTCACCGCATCAAGCCCAAACGAGCAGGAGTGAAGGAACCAGACGTTATCCGACTTAAGCTTTTCACATAGAGCACGTATGTACGGCACACATACCTTACCTGTCTCTCAAGCCAGCCGAACGGTGAACATTCTGTACTTGTGACATGACGCCATGATATCATTCACTGCAGGTGAATAGGATATGCCTTTTTGTATGCTGTGAATGATCTCATGACGCCATGTCACAAGCACAGACAGGCACACACATAATAATAATGGAAGTAAAAAACAAAGCAACAAACGTGAACAAAGAATTGTAAGCCTTTTTTAGGAAAGTGGGGTAACCTGGCAGAGCAGACGACAGCTGATCTGAAACCAGATGACTGATATCGACAACAATGAACCGCAGGAATACAGTATTATGATTTGTGCTAGCTGCTAGGCAATTATTTGTAGCCATCGTATCGTAAGCTATCGATAAAAGAGGTTTTCTGATCATCTGCTACCTGAATTTGCTCCTTCCTACTGTGAATCGTCATCGCTCGTTTCGTTTTGCATATCTCAGGTGGCACCACCGATCCAAGATCAGCTTGCCCGTCCATAATGGCCACCATTTTGCCATAGTCGATAATCGATATTATGTATTTGCTGAATAAGCATGTATATACTGTCGTTGTTCCCAGTGCCAAAGAAAATGTACCACAAAATGCGACCTCCGTGTGAAGTTTTAGCGCGAACGAAGCAGCGATACGCTCAGGAAATTTTTTTAATGTGTTGGGTTTGTCGATGTAACACCCTGTATGTGCCGGTGCTGTTTCTATGCTGCTGAGGGCATCGCCAAATTTCTAGTGTTGCGGACAGATGAGGAAAGGAAATTGATGAAAAGAAGACGGTTTTTGAAAAGTGAATACTACTATGATCATTCCAAGGCTTCAAGCTTGTATTTGGGCTTGCTCTTGTGACAGCGTGAAGCACAATAACGTCGTTTTTATAAGTGGGCTCGGAATTTAAACGAAATATCAGAAGGGAAGATATTAAAGTTGGATGTTTTATCTCAATAACTTATTAATATGTGAAATATTGGATGACAAATGAACATCAAACTGACTCCTTGATGATACCGAACTGAGAATATACAACCCTCATCCGCATCGACCGCTTCTTAAGGGTTGCGATGCAGTTGACGGACACTCATGCGTGTACGCGGTGAGTGTCAGGCGACGTGGTAGCACCCCCCTTTTTTGGATGGAAGAGCACGTGACTGTTTGCTTGTTTGCTTGGCCCTCACGTGCCTGCCATTTGCATGAAGCTAGGGAACATTATTTTTTCGCTGATATTAGTGCACACCAACAAAAAACGAGAAAAACCCTTACAGTTTTCCCGAATGATAAAACAGGTACGAATGAAACAACTGAAGTCCTATTTCGACACTCTCAGCAACGTACTCGCGACCAAGCTTGCTTTCGTCAGAAGCGTTGCAGGCATACTAAAATTTTACGACGTAGATCAGAGGTGCCAGGCGTACATTTCACTTCACATTATCGTGTAAAAGTTATTGCATGTAAAAATGCAGAAGGTCCAACAACTATTGCGGTAGAGGTCATTGAAGGTAACTTTAGAGTGCTCCGGACATTCATTTAATAGTAAGCACCTAAATGTCCAACGAGACGATAGATCCACCGAGACGGAAGGTCCAATCGAGCCTGAATGTCCAACGAGATGAAAGGTCCACCGAGACGGAATATTCCCTGTAGGATGTTTCATCTCGTTGGATCTTTCGTCTCGTTGGACCTTTAGACGCTGAATCCACCGAGTCTAAAGGTCCAATCAAGCCTGAATGTCCAACGAGATGAAAGGTCCACTGAGACGGAATATCCACTGTTGGACCTTTCGTCTCGTTGGATCTTTCGTCTCGTTGGACCTCTAGGCGCTGAATCTCGGTGGACCTTTCATCTCGTAGGACGTTCAGGCTCGATTGGACCTTCATACTCGGTGGATCTTTCGTCTCGTGGGACATTCTGGCTCGATTGGACCTTTTTCGTCTCGGCGAAGCACTCGTCTCGTTGGACATTTAGGCTCTTACTATTAAATGAATGTCCGGACACTCTAAAGTTACCTTGAATGCCCTCTACCGCAATGTAGTTGTGGGACCTTCTGCATTTTCACATTCAATAACTTTTACGCGATAATTTGAAGTGCAATGTAGCCTCCCCCCCCCCCTGATTTACGTCGTAAAATTTAAGTCTGCCTGCAACGCTATTGACGAAAGCAAGCTGGGTCGCGAGTACGTTGCTGAGAGTAGGTCCCTAAACAGGACTTCAGTTTTTTCATTCTGACTTGTTTTGCCATTCGGGCAAACTGTAAGGGTTTTTCTCGTTTTTTCGCGTCTGCACTAATAGCAGCGAAAAAAATGTTCCCGAGCTTCATGCGCATGGCAGGCACTTGAGCGCTAAGCAGGCAAGGGAACAGTCACGTACTCTTCCATCCAAAAAAGGAGGGTGCTACGACAGTCGCCTGACACTCACCGCGTGCGCGCGTGAGTGTCCGTTTTTGAGTGTCCGTTGAGTGTCCGTTTTGACCGTGTCCCTCATCGTCGGCTCATTCACATGCTTACTAAACTCAACATTGACACTACTGTTATCGGATGTATAAATGAATTTCTTTCTAACAGAATGCAATTCACACCCGTTAAAATCACAACTCATCTCTAGTCTCCGTAACATCTGCTGTACCACAGAGAAGCGTACTTGGGCCTCTACTTTTCTAATTTATATTAATGATCTACCAGACGGCGTTAAATCTAATATTAGACTTTTTGCGGACGACTGCGTAATATATCGTAATATTCATGCTAACTGTGATCATGGCATTTTTCAATCCTACCTAAACGCTGTAAACCATACCTCGGCAAAGTTGGCGCGGCTCACTCAAACTCACTCACATTTTTTTTTTGAATCACCACTCACTCAAACTCAAACTCAGTGCTGAGCAGCACATCTGCGCTCACTCAAACTCTAACTCACATTGAGCGCAAAACTCAGAACTCACTCGGACTCAAAACTCAAAATGTACTCAGAACTCAAAATGTACTCAAACTCAAAATGTACTCAAACTCAATATGGACTCAAAACTCAAAATGTACTCAAAAATCAAAATGTACTCAAACTCAAAATGGACTCAAAACTCAAAATGTACTCAAACTCAAAATGGACTCAAACTCAAAATGGACTCAAAACTCAAAACGGACTCAAAACTCAAAATGTACTCAAACTCAAGGTGAACTCAAAACTCAAAATGTACTCAAAACTCAAAATGTACTCAAACTCAAAATGTACTCAAAACTCAAAATGTACTCAAATCTCAAAATGTACTCAAACTCAAAATGGACTCAAAACTCAAAATGTACTCAAAACTCAAAATGAACTCAGAACTCAAAATGGGCTCAGAGCTCAAAATGAATTCAGAACTCAAATGGCCTCACAACTCTCTCATGCTAGGAATTTACTCGGGGTCAGATGGACTCTGATTTCATTAGCAGTCAGTGTTTTCAAATTCACGTGTGGTAAAAATATTACGGGTGCAAATTCGTGAGCTCAAACTCTTGCATTCGCCACGACATGACACCGTAGCTCCTGTGAGGTCGGAAACAATTTTCGTTGCAGATTTAATACACTATACCTGCTGCCCATGAAGAGTAGCGCTGGTTGGAAGCAATTGTACGTATATATTGGATACCAAACTCTTGATGTAGGCTCCGTGTTCGTGTTTATGACAGAGGCGGTCCAGGCTCGATGGTGTGCTGGGTCCCCAGGTCGAAACAAGCAAGATTGGGTGAGGGGACGTGCGCTCACTGCTCCGTTCATTTATGTCGAAGCTGTTTAGGGTTACGGTTCCGTGCATTCTTGCTCTGCATCCTGAAAAAACGCATTGTGTCAAAGCGAACTGTCCCCGCGAATTCCTGAAGCGCGAGGCGTTCATGGATATACCTTTGCTGTTTTATTGCGGAGCATTCTTTGCCGAGTACACCCCTCCCTCTATCCCCGCCATGATCTTGTAACGCCCTGCATATACACAAAAATGCAGATATCACGGAAGTTCAACCTGTAATCATTATAAAAGCGTAAATGTAGAGAATTGATAAAACTAAATGTTAAAAATCTAAAAAAGAAATAAGAAAAATATCGAAAATGGCGAACCGTGTAACACACGGGAGTCATAGATCGTCTCAGATTGGGTGAAAATTCAGAGAGGTGTGGCGCTAAAGAATGTGGGGTACCAAATTGAGGGTCTCGAGGAGGGAAATCACGTGGGACAAACAAAAAAGTGCCTCGTTGTTTGCTGAGGCACTTGTATTAGTTTTTATTAGCATTTGCTAGGTGGGATGATTGATTGATTGATTGATTGATTGATTGATTGATTGATTGATTGATTGATTGATTGATTGATTGATTGATTGATTGATTGATTGTGGGGTTTAACGCGCCGACGCAACGCAGGCGATGAGGCGCGCCGTAGTGGAGGGCTCCGGATTAATTTTGACCACCTGGGGATCTTTATCGTGCGCCGAAATCTCGTACACACGGGCGTTTTTGCTTTTCGCCTCCATCAGAAAAGCGGCCGCCGCGGCCGGGAATCGAACCCGCGACCTCGTGCGCTAGGTGGGATGAGCTCTCGTAGCTCGGAAAAACACCACGCTGTCGTAAGCAATGACCGCCCCCGTACCCAGCTGTTAACTTCCAGCATGCACGCGTGTGTGTGCATGTGTGTGTGTGTTTGAGAGAGTGTGTGAGTGAGAGAGCGTGTGTGAGAGAGAGAGTGAACGAGAGAGTGAGAGAGAGAGATGAGAGAGAGGCGGAGAGAGCGAGAGAGAGAGTGAGAGAGTGTGAGAGTGAGAGAGTGTGAGAGAGAGTGTGAGAGAGTGTGTGAGAGTGAGAGAGAGAGTGGGAGAGTGAGAGAGGGTGAGAGTGAGAGTGTGAGAGTGTGAGTGAGAGAGAGAGTGAGAGAGAGAGTGTGTGTGAGAGAGAGTGAGAGAGAGAGAGTGAGTGTGAGACTGAGAGGGAGTGAGAGAGTGAGAGAGAGTGTGAGAAAGTGTGAGAGTGAGAGTGTGAGTGAAAGTGTGAGTGTGAGAGAGTGTGACAGTGTGAGATTGAGAGAGTGTGATAGTGATAATGAGAGTGTCAGTGTGTTAGTGAGAGTTTGAGTGAGTGTGAGAGTGTGAGATTGAGAGAGTGAGAGTGAGAGTGAGTGTGAGTGTGAGAGTGAGAGTGAGAGTGTGACTGAGAGTGAGAGTGAGAGTGAGACTGTGAGTGTGAGTGTGAGTGAGAGTAAGAGTGTGTGTGAGTGTGAGTGAGAGTGTGAGTGTGAGTGAGAGTGAAATAGTGATTGAGAGTGAGACTGTGAGTGAGAGTGAAATAGTGATTGAGAGTGAGACTGTGAGTGAGAGTGAGAGTGTGAGTGTGAGTGAGAGTGAGAGTGAGAGTGTGAGTGAGAGGGAGAGTGTGAGTGTGAGAGTGTGAGTGAGAGTGTAAGTGAGAGTGTGAGTGTGAGTGTGAGTGAGAGTGAGATTGTGAGTGTGAGTGAGAGGGAGAGTGTGAGTGTGAGTGTGAGTGTGCGAGTTGAGTGTGAGTTTGAGTGTGAGTGTGAGTGAGAGTTTGAATGTGAGTGTGAGTGTGAGTGAGAGTGTGAGTGAGAGTGAGAGTGTGAGTATGTGAGTATGAGTGTGTGAGTGTGAGTGTGAGTGAGATTGTGAGTGAGAGTGTGAGTGTGAGTGTGAGTGAGAGTAAGAGTGAGAGTGAGAGTGAGTGAGAGTGAGAGTGTGAGTGAGTGAGTGTGAGTGAGTGAGTGAGCGTGTGAGTGTGAGTGTGAGTGTGTACCTTTTGCTATATCATCATCATCATCATCACCAGCCTATCTACGCCCACTGCAGGGCAAAGGCCTCTCCCATTATTCTCCAATTACCTCGGTCCTGTGCCAACTGTGACCAATTTATCCCCGCAAACTTCTTGATCTCATCTGCCCATCTAACTTTGCTATATACCTTTTGCTATACCCTCATAAGTATAACCAGAAAGCATTTTTATATTTGTCCCACGTGATCCCCCTGGACGAGACCTTTAATTTAATACCCCACACACCCTAGCAGGGTCATATGGAATTCATACCAGTGAAACTAACTGTGACTCTCATGACTGTAACCAGGACGCATTATTTAAGTGTCCGACGTGATTCCCCTAACTGGAACCTTCAATTTGATGCCCCACATGCTTCAGCGGCCTCACCTTGAATTTAACTCAATCTATGACTCATAATGACTATCTCATCATTCGAACTACGAAGCCTTTTTTTATTTGTACCACGTGATTCCCCTCGTCAAGACCGTAAATTTGATACCCTACACGCCCTAGCGGGGTCACTTCGAATTTTACCCCAATATAAGACTCGCCATGACAATCTCATGGTTATAACCAGGAAGCATTTTTGTATTTCTCCCACGTGATTCCGCTAATTAAGACCATTAATTTGATACCCATCACATCCTAGCGGAATCAATTTGAAGGTTAAACCAATCAATGACTAACCATGACTATCTCATGATATAGCCCTACCACATTTTTGTCCCACGGGATTTCCCTTATTGGAACCTTCAATTTGATGCCCCGGACACCCAGTGGCATCATTGTGAATTTTAACCTAATTTATGACCCATTTTGACTATGTCATGATAATAATCAGGAAGCACGTGATTACCCTCATGGAGACCTTTAATTTGATACGCCACACGCCCTAGCGTCATGAACTTGAATTATAACCGAATCTATGACTTACCATGACTACGTCATGATATATCCATGACGCATTTTCGTCCCGAATGATTCCCCACATCGAGACCTTGAATTTGATTCCCCACATGCCCTCGCAGCGTCATTTTTAATTTTAACCCAATCTATGACTCATTATGACTGCCTGATGACTACAATCACGAAGCATTTTTTTTATTTACCCCACTTGATTCCGTTAATCCGGACCTTTCATTTGATACCTTACACGCCTTAGCCTCATCAGTTTCACTTTTCGCCCAGTCTAATGTGGTCATTATTCTGTCTTAAGGGGCGCTGCCCAGTCAATTCAGCTAATTCATTTGAAACAGCAGAAAGGACAGCCCCCGCCCCCATTTCCCCCCTGCTCTCACCTCTTCCTTTGTGACCCCTAGTATATCAAGCCGTTAACAGTAGCAGGCGAACAACCAGCACGCCGGCGCCACCGTGTGCTTTCCCACCACCCTTTCCCATGCTCTTAGTGGATCCGTCAGGAGGAAAAGTTAAGACAACCCTTTTTTATGACCTCACCAGTCAATTATCACTCACGTGCCCAGCCGCGAAAATTAGGTATACAGCAAGTGCTTATGGCCATGAAAATTCAACCAGAAACTAAAAAAAATCAGACACCCCCTCCCTCCCAACCGATCATGCAGATCCCGATTGGTGCCGTACCCGCAGGTAACCTGAATTCCGAGCCCACAGTGACGCATGAAACTTAACAGCCAACCATAGCTGCCTGCTAGGCTGCTCATATGTACTCAAACTCAAAATGGACTCAAAACTCATATGTACTCAGAACTCAAAATGTACTCAAAACTCAATATGTACTCAAACTCAAAATGTACTCAAACTCAAAATGTACTCAGAACTCAAAATGGACTCAAACTCAAAATGTACTCAGAACTCAAAATGGACTCAAACTCAAAATGTACTCAGAACTCAAAATGGACTCAAACTCAAATTGTACTCAGAACTCAAAATGGACTCAAACTCAAAATGGACTCAGAACTCAAAATGGACTCAGAATTCACTAGGTCTCAGGCGTACTCAAACTCAATCGGACTCAAACTCAGTCGGGATCACTCGGCTCAAACTCACTCAAGCTCAAACTCACCATGCCACACTAGCCTCGCGCTCACTCAAACAACTCATGAGTGAGTTCGCCGACCTCTGCTGTAAACACATGGTCTTCCACCTGGCTAATGCCCCTAAACCTTGCTAAAACAAAATAATGTCTTTCATTAATCAGGCACCCCACCCATCAGCATCTTTTATCTTAAACAACAACATGTGGAACAGGTTGCTTCCTACAAATACCTTGGAGTTTATTTAACCACTAACTTGAGGTGGAATGATCACATTAATATTCTTGCATCTGCAAACCGTTGTGTTGGCTTTCGGAAACATAACCTCAAACATGCTCCTGCACACTTACGCAAACTGGCGTACACAACACTAATACGTCCTAAAATGGAGTACCGTAAAAACGCGCGCATAATACGAGATTTTTTTCCAAATTTTACTATGTAAAATTTGTGCCTCGTATTATATGTGGATCCCAAAGTTTTCAGCCGAAAATTTGCACTTTCGGTTTCAGCGGAGGGGGCGTCATCTTGCGGTGGCGTTAGCTGGCTGCTGCTTCTCTCAGCCGGACATGCATGAAGGAACTACTACCTTCCAAGTTCGCCCCGTCAGTCTCTGACCCCACCCACTTTGCCCCTCTCCCTGATGACGATGACTTGGACGAAGATATATGAAGCCTGCCACATTTGGCAATGGAATTGCAGGGGCTTCGCCCACAAAAGAGCAGTCCTACAGACTCTCTTATCCACCTTGCCCACGCCTCCGGTAGTCATCGCGCTCCAAGAAACAGGCCCTTCTAGTAAAGTCAAACTCCCTGGGTTTCAATCATTCAATCACCCGATTTCCCATCTATCGCCACTCTGGTTCACCGCAACCTCCACACAGCTATCATCACCCTTCCCACCTCTCCTATTCCACATGTGCTAATCGCCGTTTATCCACCCAAACCCCCCCAGCCCATTCTGTACATCCTCAATATTTATAGCGCCCCCAAAGAACACTCACACAACTTCCATCCCCTCTTCAAAGCAGCCCTCCACGTCGTCAACAAAAACCCCCTCCTCATACTAGGCGACTTTAATGCACCGCACCCCGCCTGGGGATATAGCCACACCACCCGCAAAGGGCGCCTACTTTGGGAAGCAATCCAATCCCTCTGCCTCACCCTTGAAACCGACCCACGCACCCCCACCCGCATCGGCAACAGCGCCCAGCGAGACACGACCCCAGACCTAACACTCACCAGCCACCTCCCACACACCACCTGGCTACCCACCCCCAACAATCTGAGAAGCGACCACTACATCATCCAAACGACACTTCAGCTTTCTCATCGGCTATCATCTCCGATCACCCCTCACCATGTCACGGACTGGGACGCCTTTCGCGCCGAATGTGCCGAACTGCCACCTCCCGAAACCTTTTCTGAATCGGACTTAAACGGCTGGCTCGCAAAAATAATCCGCGTCAAGACTTCTTATGACACCCCCGTCGACCCCGAAATACCCCCTGCCCTTGCCGACACCCGAATGACGCACCTTTTGGAAGCATATCGTAGCATCGAGCGTAGGTGGCGCACCCGCAAACACAGACGTGTCCTGCGCCGCAAGCTTGCGTACCTCCAAACACAAATTCAAGAACACGCCGCAGCACTCACCCTAGCTCACTGGTACCAAATATGCGACGATATGCGCGGTGGGCTCTCCATGAAACGCACGTAGGCGCTACTACGACATTTACTCGACCCCACCACTACCAAAGAATACACATCATCCCGCATTCATTCCCTTATCCACACATACCCTGGTACCGCAGCCCAGCTGATCTTCGAACTCCGGTCCCAATACATCCCCCTCAGTACCACCTGTACTCCTACGGGTACATACGCGGGCTTGCCTAACACCACCCTCGACGCCGACATCACCATCGCAGAGATAGAACATGCCATCACAGAACTTCGGCGCCAAACAGCCCCCGGAGTAGATAACATAACTAATAAACTCCTACGTAATCTAGGCGGATGCACCCTAGACACCATCTTGAACCTGTTCAACCACCACTGGCGATCTGGCACCCTCCCCAATTCCTGGTGCCATGCCGACATCTCCCTGATACCGAAGCCCAATAAACCCGTCAAAATCGAACACCTCAGACCGATATCCCTCACGTCGTGTCTAGGAAAACTCCTTGAGCACATTATCACAAGCCGCCTCACAACCTACCTAGAAGATCATGACCTTCTCCCACACAACTTCGCCGGCTTCCGCCCCGGCCTCTCCACTCAGGACACCCACCTTCAACTGCACAATGACCTACTTCTTTTCCCATCCAAGAGCGACACTGCGGCTATCCTAGCCCTCGACTTGCACAAAGCATTCGACAACGTCTCTCACGCAGCCATCCTACGGTCTCTAAATTCCCTCAACCTGGGATCTCGCACTTACTACTATGTCGCCTCTTTCTCAGTAACCGCACAGCAACCCTTCGCCTAGGGCCCCTTACCTCAGACCTCGCTATGATCCCTGTGGCCACCGCCCTACTAACTATCCCCAACCTACACACTTCTGTATACGCCGATGACATCACCCTCTGGATGACCTGTGGCAATGATGCACACATCGAAGAGACGCTGCAGCTAGGAGCAGAAACTGTGAGTACAGTCGCCCGCACAATCGGTCTATCATGTTCACCGCACAAATCAGAACTTCTCATCATACATCCCACCCGCCCACGCCCACCCACTGCGCCCCCCATCACCGTTTGGATTGACAACACACGAGTGCCTATCGTCCCCTCCATACGTATACTTGGCATCACTATACAAGCTAACCGCGGCAATACGCTCACCTTTAAACGCGTCCGCTCACACACACTTCAGACCATAGGACTCCTCAGACGTATTACATCTCGGCACCACGGCCTCACGGAGCCCGAGCGACTTCGGCTGCTCCATGCTTTCGTAATTAGCAGGTTCACGTACCACCTCCCATACTGCAGGCTCACCGTATCAGACAAAGCCAAATCGGACTGCCTTCTCCGCAAAGTCTATAGGACTGCTCTTTTACTTCCACCAAATGCCCCTACCGACCGCCTCCTTCAGCTTGGTGTACATAACACCACGTCTGAACTCATCGAAGCCCACCGCACGGCCCAAATCCACCGACTGGCCCGCACCCACACTGGGCGTTCCATACTCGCTCGACTTTCCATCTCAACCCCTATCCTCCCCCCATCCTCCGTCCCCATCCCTAGAGAATTTCGCCAACTCATAAGAATTAAGCCACTACCTCGCAACTCTCACCCCACATTACATGCGGCCAGACGTGCTGCACGCGCAGCGAACCTGCAACGCCTGCACCCCCCCTCACCTCATACCATCTACGCAGACGCTGCTAGCTACCCCTCCCGAGCTGCATTCTCCATAGTAGCGCTCTCCGAGGATAGCACACCTCAGGACTCCCTCACTGTCCTCACGAGTTCAGCCACAGCGGCGGAGGAGGCGGCCATATCCGTCGCCCTAGCCCAAGACCCCTGTACAGACACCATCCTGTCAGATTCACAATCCGCAATCAGAAATTTCCAAGCTGGCCGGATATCCAAAATTGCCCTCCAAATTCTACCCCGAAAACCCCCTCCTCACCCCGTGGTCTTGTTGTGGGTCCCCGCCCATACAGGAATAGGTGCCAACGAGGCGGCCAACCGAGAAGCTCGAGCTATGACCACCCGAGCAGGCCCTTCGTTGGAGACCAACCACGGCCTTCCCAGCTCCCGGGACATTCTCATCTCGTACAGGGAAATCACTCAACATTACCGCCTCCTCCGCCGCCACTATCCCCCCCCCCGCACCCCAGCCTCACACAGGAGGAGGAAAAGAACCTGACGCCTCCTCCAAACGCACTCCTTCCCCTGCAGAGCCTCCCTCTCCCACTCACACCCTTCCCTGTTCCCCTCCTCACTCTGCCCACTCTGCGGCGCCCGGGACTCTCAACTACACTCTCTCTGTGACTGCCCGCGCTCCCCTTTTCCCCCTTTCCCCACACCCACCCACTGGGAGCAGGCCCTGCGGAGCTCGACCCTGGAGACCCAGACCACCCTCGTCTCCAGGGCCCAACAGGTCGCGGAAACCCTCTGGGCCACCGCCACCTCCTCCCCCTGACCCAGCCGTAAAATAAAGTGGTTCTCTCTCTCTCTCTCTCTCTCTCTCTCTCTCTCTCTCTCTCTCTCTCTCTCTCTCTCTCTCTCTCTCAGCCGGCGCCATTTTGATTGTTTTGACCACGCGAAGGATCGGCACGTTCACCGCAAGTCTATCACGATGTCGGGTGCACGAAGGCAGTATTCGGCTGCAATTAAAAGAAAAGTTATTTTGTGTGCCGAGACCATCAGGAATTGCGCCGCAGGACGGCAGTTCGGCGTCACCGAATGCAGCATTCACGGGTGGAGAAAGCAACTGGTGCTTGACGGGACAAAATCTGTATGGTGTCGGCGGCCTGGAGCACTGTTGGGGGTTCCCGTCAGTGCTCGGGGTGGACGCCTTTCGCTGCCACCTGGCCGATTCCGCGAAGAAGTTGTTGCGTGAACCCCGCACCGAACTCATTGTCATTCCAGGAGGAATGACATCCCAGCTGCAACCGCTAGACGTTTGCATCAACAAGCCTTTTAAAGACTGCATCAGGTCCTGCTACCAAGAGTGGATGAGGTCAGGAGACCCGTAAGTGACAGCTACCGGATGGCTGACGCGGGCTTCTCCAGCGGTGCTTTGTGGCTGGATCGCGGATGCGTGGGGCAGCATCCCAGAGGAGCTCGTCAGTCGCTCTTTTAAGAAATGCGGCATCTCGAACGCCCTTGATGGCACTGAGGACCACTTTCTGGGGGAAGACATTTCCGACAAGCCGACTTCAGGAGACAGCGGCAGCGAACCTGACGATGACTGAACGGACGTCGGGAGACAGTGCCAGCGTAAACTGACAATGACTTAATGGTAACTGCAGTGCAAATAAACGTTTTCTGTGCTCTTTACCTCGCATTATATGCGGATGAAATTTTTTTTTTCTGATTTTGATGTCCCCGAAGTACACCTCGTATTATACGCGGGTCCGTATTATACGCGGGTTTTTACGGTATGCTTCAGCCATATGGGATCCTC
Source organism: Haemaphysalis longicornis (assembly GCF_048455015.1). Classification (NCBI taxonomy): domain Eukaryota; kingdom Metazoa; phylum Arthropoda; class Arachnida; order Ixodida; family Ixodidae; genus Haemaphysalis; species Haemaphysalis longicornis. The sequence goes on from NW_027526335.1 coordinate 1,783,485, forward strand.
ATCAAGCATACCTAGTAACTGATTTGGAAGCCCTGAAAAACCGTGCTGCGCGCTTCATTTATTCAGATTATTCATGTCACACCAGTGTAACAGCATTAAAAAATCGCGCCGGGCTATCTCGTTTAACACTCTTTCACCAACTTTGCTATCATGCGTCTCTTCATAATGATTTCATGAATGAACCTTCAGCCATCTACCCGCGTCGTGATCATCCACCCAATATAAAACGCATCACTTGTCGTTCACTCGCATTTGCTCAATCATTCATGCCTCAAACCGCGATAGAATGGCATAATCTGCCACCACACATTGCCATCGAAACAAATGTCTCGAAATTTACAGATGCCCTTAACAGAAACATGCAGACCTAACGCGATTTCACTGCCCCATTTGTACATTGTTTTCCTTTTTATTGCTTATTGTTTTTCCCTCAGCCTAGAAAACGTGCTGTGACGTTGTATCAGTTTTGATGCGGTGCTCCCAGAACTACTCTTCTTTTTTTCCTCTGCGAATGTTCTTTTTGTTACGCCATGTACTGTCTTTTTAGATGCAAGGCATCTCTTGCTCTCGGCTCTGTCGTCCGTCGTCCGTACGTCGTTTGTCGTCCGTCCGCACCTCTAACCCCTCTCCCCACCAGCTGTGCGATTGGCGGTGAGCGCGAACACGGGCGGCGTTGCGAAGCGTGCCTCCGTGACGTCAGCTTAGGGATTCTCGCATTTGTCGTCTGCTTCACTTAGGCTCGCTCTCCCTGCTTTTTCTTAGCGCTCGGTCGACGTCTGATGCTTGTCCGCACCAGAATTTGCGTGTGCGTAACTTTTTGTTATGATAAGAGGCTTAAAATCGCATACACTAGCTCAAGGTGTGAGTTAAACTATTGTTTTTGATACTGCTACGGAAGAAACATTGCCGGCGTCTCCCCATTAATTGCGAAGCGGGTGCTGTGCGGAGCGCGAAAATTCGGACCTAGGCTCCTGTATTAAGCAATCTTTCGAACAAAGGGAAGAGCCAGGTGTTAGTAAGCGACAACAGCGAAAATACAAGACCGAAAAAAATCTCAGTCCTTCGGGGCTGTCGGCTTCGACAAAAGGCATTACGAGTCCCGGTAATCATATGTTAAAAGGTAAAACAGTTTTTTCAACCTTGCCGAACGCTCGAAAGTATTGTATCACATCTTTTTACGTTGTCATGGCATGAAGGTTTATATGCCGACATGCATTATGCACTGCAAAAACTGTAGGCTGAGTTCCAAATAACCCACTGTGCGCATTGGCTGGTTTTATACAAGGCTTCTAACCACTATGGAGGTTTATTGAGCAAAACCAGCCACGTCTATGGTAAAGATAAAGTAACAATATGTTTGTTCAGACCTTGAGGGATATTTCGGTACATTTCCTGCAGCCATATCTTCCCGATATTCGGATATGTGTTATAGGAAAACTGCACTCAAGAGGAGGAGGAGTAGGAGGAGCAGAAAACTATTTAACAATGAAATCGAGCTGGTTAGTGGGCCGGATCCTCAGTCCAGGACAAGATAGTAAGAGTGTTTTCTTCAATTCATATAACGCCATCCTAAGAAGAATAGAGTTTGTTCTTTGCGCCTCGAATGGTTGGAAACCAATAAAGAGCTGCTTGCATTTCACCAGTTTCGATTCTTGTAATATATATGCACGTATACTATATATTGCGTTAGTTAGCGAGTATATCATGCCTTCAACACCGTAATCATCTTATCATTGTTCGGGTTGAAAGGCAGGTAGATATGGTAACAATGGTTACGATAGACATTCGGAGAACAAATGCCGCCTTCGAGTACTCTGGACAACGTTGTCTGGCGATTGCGGTGGCGTAGAAGAAACGTTCTCATTCTATTGGCATGTGAATAAACAACGCACGCTGCGGATATGCACCTTCTTGCCAATTTGTGAAGAAGGAAATGTATGACATACAACCTGAAGAAAATATCCACACTATCTTTGGGCGCCTCCCAAACATCCCCAAACCTCCTAATAAGACGTTTGTGACGGTGCAGAAAACTTAATGCGTTGGGCACAAAAAAAAAACATTCATCTGATTCAAGTCAACAACAACGAAAGAAATAGAAGACAGCCGTTTTATTTCCTGCTCTGCGATGCGTATGTAGGGGCCCGCTGCTTGGTACGCAGCATTAGACTTTTCAGTCTTTATAACATCATCTCAAAAATACTGCAGGGAAGCCTACGCATTTTGAATGCTTATCGATGAGCTCTGAGCGCTGATCCTCGCGAATAAAATAGAAAGGACGAACTACACACGATCTTCTGACCGATGCTCTGAAGAATGTTGTTCTCTACCTCCTCGTGTGTTGCAAACTTGTGGGAGATACAGCTTGAAAATTATTGAGATGTGTCAGAAGCTGGAAAAAATAACTGCATTACTAGAACTACGATTTTAATGCACTGAAGCAACAAAGCGGGTGATTTCTAGCACAAAAACTGCTGCCCCTCACAAGCGGAGTGTAGCAGACGACAGCGGCGCGGGTCCCTAGCCGACGTCAGAGCCAGGGGGTGCCACTCAAACATCTCACCGCCAATAGCGCGCGCGCTTCTCCTCCTTTCCCTCTATCCACGCCAGCTGTGCTATAGCGCGCGCACTGCTCCTCCTCTCCCCCTCTCCACGCCAGCTGTGCGATAGCGCGCGCGCTACTCATCACCGCAGCTGCGCGATAAGCGCGTATGCACATCCCCTCTCTCATCTCCTCCTATCCACTCCATCTGCTCTATATAATAAACCCGGTCCGCGCGCCGCTCCCTCAGTTGCTGCTTCGGTTGAGTCACGCTGCGCCGTCCGCAGTTTCGTCATTTTTCGTTACTTGGATACCCAATCTCGTGAACATTCCGGAACCTCCGAGATGCTTCGCATCAACTCAGGATTCCCTCGCGGGAAGGTGGTGTCATTTTTTTTTTGCTCTTTTTGTTCTTGTGTTTTGTTTTAAGGAAATTTTGATTTATCGTTTCACCATTGTGTTTTTATGTACACCCTATGTAATACCCTCTGCCGGAGGGCGTTTAGGGTTATTTTGAAATAAATAAATTAATTAATTGCTCTCAGCCCGTAAGAAGCGGTCGATGCGTATGAGGGTTGTATATTGTCAGTTCGGTCTCATCAAGGGGTCATTTGTCATCCAGGATTTCACATATTAATCAGTTATTGAGATAAAACATCCAACTTGAATATCTTCCATTCTGATATTTCATTTAAATTTCACTCCCACTTATAATTATAAAAATGACCTTACTCTGCTTCACGCTGTCACAAGAGCAAGCCCAATACAAACTTCAAGCCTTGGAATGATCCTAGTAGTATTCACTTTTCAAATATGGAAACTTTTCAAAAACCGTCTTCTTTTCATCGATTCACTTTCCTCATCTGTCCGCAACACTGGAAATTTGGCGATGTCCTCAGCAGCATAGACTCAGCACCGGGACATACAGGGTGTTACATCGATAAATGGAACATTTTTAAAATTTTTCCTAAGCGTATCGCTGCTCCGTTCGCGCTAAAACTTCACACGGAGGCCGCATTTTGTGGTACATTTTCTTTGGCACTGGGAACAGTATATACATGTTTATTCAGCAAATACATAATATCGATTATCGACTATGGCAAAATGGTGGCCATTATGGACGGGCAAGCTGATCTTGGATCGGTGGTGCCACCTGAGATATGCAAAACGAAACGAGCGATGACGATTCACAGTAGGAAGGAGCAAATTCAGGTAGCAGACAATCAAAAAACCTCTTTTGTCGATAGCTTAGGATACGATGGCTACAAATAATTGCCTAGTAGCTAGTACAAATAATAATACTGTATTCGTGCGGTTCATTGTTGTCGATACTAGCCATCTTATTTCAGGTCAGCTGTCGTCTGTTGTGCCAGGTTACCCCACTTTCTGAAATAAAGCTTACCATTCTTTGTTCCCGTTTCTTTCTTGTTCTCGTTTTACTTCTATTATTATTCTGTGCATGCCTGGCTGTGCTTGTGACATGGTGTCATGAGATCATTCACAGCATACGAAAAGGCATAACCTGTTCACCTGCAGTGTATGATATTGTCACAAAGCCTAGGACGACGCAGTTGTCTTGAAGGAGAAACAAGTTTATTGGAACGAACTTGTGCTCCCCTAACAACTCAAAAGAATACAGGGGCGGTGAAGCAGCGGTCAACAAAGTGAGTTGCGTCGGCGAGCGTCGCAGAATCGAATGCCGAGGCGTCTGTTCTGCAGGCTTTTTATCTTTCGGCGCGAGTGTTTCTGGAACCGTTGATTCACATCAAGAACATTGTAGATCACAGACGATTATTCTGGGCTAGCGACGTTAGGGCGAAACAGTTTGCTTATCTGAATGTGATAGCCCGTGCGGCATAAAAATAAAGAATGGAAGACGCGCTTTGCTTGGAACGCAGATAACACAGCCGGGCGTGGCCCAGCAAACAATAAATAAGCAAGCCCATACATGGTTCGCGGCAATATCATGGCGTCATGTCAGAAGCACAGAATGTTCGCAGTTCGGATGGCTTGAGAGACAGGTAAGGTGTGCCGTACAGAACGTGCCTTATGAGAAAAGCTTCAGTCGGATGACGTCTGGTTCCTCCACTCCTGCCCGTTTGTGCTAATGAATTTGGTTTGGTTGGTTAGAATGAATTTGGTTAGCTTGTCCCGTCGTCCTTCTTTACCGTCGTTGTCCAAGTCGGCCTCTATTTCGTGGGCACGTTAATTCTAGTCAACCAAATAAGTAGTGCTCCAGCTAACTCCAGAAGATAGCCCACACATTGCTAAAAGAATCTATTGAGCAGAAGTCCATTTTTCTAGCTTTCGAGTAATTGGCGAAATTTTGTGATTTCCGAGCCTGTCTTCACACGTCATAAATCATAGGATGGTACTCTGTGCCGCGAAGAAACAAATTAGTCTTATAGATTTCCATACTCACAATTACACTTTCTTGTTTGTTTTTTGGTGGAACTATTTTGATGAGGTTGACGAAAGCCATCCGGTGCAGCACGTTCATGTGCTGTACCCGACGCAAAAGTGAGGCCTGCACACGACTACTTGCACTGTCACAACGCTCATTGTATTGACGTAGCGTAACGTTTGGCACAACACTCTTGAACCTATCGCTATCGGCTTAATCTTCACAAAAAATGCGTATCTTGAATAAAACAGTGGGGCCTTAGTATAGTTGGACCCTTCGACTCAGTTTAGGCTCCATTGGACCTTAAGTCCATTGGACCTTATATCATGCCTTCAACACCGTAATCATCTTATCATTGTTCGGGTTGAAAGGCAGGTAGATATGGTAACAATGGTTACGATAGACATTCGGAGAACAAATGCCGCCTTCGAGTACTCTGGACAACGTTGTCTGGCGATTGCGGTGGCGTAGAAGAAACGTTCTCATTCTATTGGCATGTGAATAAACAACGCACGCTGCGGATATGCACCTTCTTGCCAATTTGTGAAGAAGGAAATGTATGACATACAACCTGAAGAAAATATCCACACTATCTTTGGGCGCCTCCCAAACATCCCCAAACCTCCTAATAAGACGTTTGTGACGGTGCAGAAAACTTAATGCGTTGGGCACAAAAAAAAAAACATTCATCTGATTCAAGTCAACAACAACGAAAGAAATAGAAGACAGCCGTTTTATTTCCTGCTCTGCGATGCGTATGTAGGGGCCCGCTGCTTGGTACGCAGCATTAGACTTTTCAGTCTTTATAACATCATCTCAAAAATACTGCAGGGAAGCCTACGCATTTTGAATGCTTATCTATGAGCTCTGAGCGCTGATCCTCGCGAATAAAATAGAAAGGACGAACTACACACGATCTTCTGACCGATGCTCTGAAGAATGTTGTTCTCTACCTCCTCGTGTGTTGCAAACTTGTGGGAGATACAGCTTGAAAATTATTGAGATGTGTCAGAAGCTGGAAAAAATAACTGCATTACTAGAACTACGATTTTAATGCACTGAAGCAACAAAGCGGGTGATTTCTAGCACAAAAACTGCTGCCCCTCACAAGCGGAGTGTAGCAGACGACAGCGGCGCGGGTCCCTAGCCGACGTCAGAGCCAGGGGGTGCCACTCAAACATCTCACCGCCAATAGCGCGCGCGCTTCTCCTCCTTTCCCTCTATCCACGCCAGCTGTGCTATAGCGCGCGCACTGCTCCTCCTCTCCCCCTCTCCACGCCAGCTGTGCGATAGCGCGCGCGCTACTCATCACCGCAGCTGCGCGATAAGCGCGTATGCACATCCCCTCTCTCATCTCCTCCTATCCACTCCATCTGCTCTATATAATAAACCCGGTCCGCGCGCCGCTCCCTCAGTTGCTGCTTCGGTTGAGTCACGCTGCGCCGTCCGCAGTTTCGTCATTTTTCGTTACTTGGATACCCAATCTCGTGAACATTCCGGAACCTCCGAGATGCTTCGCATCAACTCAGGATTCCCTCGCGGGAAGGTGGTGTCATTTTTTTTTGCTCTTTTTGTTCTTGTGTTTTGTTTTAAGGAAATTTTGATTTATCGTTTCACCATTGTGTTTTTATGTACACCCTATGTAATACCCTCTGCCGGAGGGCGTTTAGGGTTATTTTGAAATAAATAAATTAATTAATTGCTCTCAGCCCGTAAGAAGCGGTCGATGCGTATGAGGGTTGTATATTGTCAGTTCGGTCTCATCAAGGGGTCATTTGTCATCCAGGATTTCACATATTAATCAGTTATTGAGATAAAACATCCAACTTGAATATCTTCCATTCTGATATTTCATTTAAATTTCACTCCCACTTATAATTATAAAAATGACCTTACTCTGCTTCACGCTGTCACAAGAGCAAGCCCAATACAAACTTCAAGCCTTGGAATGATCCTAGTAGTATTCACTTTTCAAATATGGAAACTTTTCAAAAACCGTCTTCTTTTCATCGATTCACTTTCCTCATCTGTCCGCAACACTGGAAATTTGGCGATGTCCTCAGCAGCATAGACTCAGCACCGGGACATACAGGGTGTTACATCGATAAATGGAACATTTTTAAAATTTTTCCTAAGCGTATCGCTGCTCCGTTCGCGCTAAAACTTCACACGGAGGCCGCATTTTGTGGTACATTTTCTTTGGCACTGGGAACAGTATATACATGTTTATTCAGCAAATACATAATATCGATTATCGACTATGGCAAAATGGTGGCCATTATGGACGGGCAAGCTGATCTTGGATCGGTGGTGCCACCTGAGATATGCAAAACGAAACGAGCGATGACGATTCACAGTAGGAAGGAGCAAATTCAGGTAGCAGACAATCAAAAAACCTCTTTTGTCGATAGCTTAGGATACGATGGCTACAAATAATTGCCTAGTAGCTAGTACAAATAATAATACTGTATTCGTGCGGTTCATTGTTGTCGATACTAGCCATCTTATTTCAGGTCAGCTGTCGTCTGTTGTGCCAGGTTACCCCACTTTCTGAAATAAAGCTTACCATTCTTTGTTCCCGTTTCTTTCTTGTTCTCGTTTTACTTCTATTATTATTCTGTGCATGCCTGGCTGTGCTTGTGACATGGTGTCATGAGATCATTCACAGCATACGAAAAGGCATAACCTGTTCACCTGCAGTGTATGATATTGTCACAAAGCCTAGGACGACGCAGTTGTCTTGAAGGAGAAACAAGTTTATTGGAACGAACTTGTGCTCCCCTAACAACTCAAAAGAATACAGGGGCGGTGAAGCAGCGGTCAACAAAGTGAGTTGCGTCGGCGAGCGTCGCAGAATCGAATGCCGAGGCGTCTGTTCTGCAGGCTTTTTATCTTTCGGCGCGAGTGTTTCTGGAACCGTTGATTCACATCAAGAACATTGTAGATCACAGACGATTATTCTGGGCTAGCGACGTTAGGGCGAAACAGTTTGCTTATCTGAATGTGATAGCCCGTGCGGCATAAAAATAAAGAATGGAAGACGCGCTTTGCTTGGAACGCAGATAACACAGCCGGGCGTGGCCCAGCAAACAATAAATAAGCAAGCCCATACATGGTTCGCGGCAATATCATGGCGTCATGTCAGAAGCACAGAATGTTCGCAGTTCGGATGGCTTGAGAGACAGGTAAGGTGTGCCGTACAGAACGTGCCTTATGAGAAAAGCTTCAGTCGGATGACGTCTGGTTCCTCCACTCCTGCCCGTTTGTGCTAATGAATTTGGTTTGGTTGGTTAGAATGAATTTGGTTAGCTTGTCCCGTCGTCCTTCTTTACCGTCGTTGTCCAAGTCGGCCTCTATTTCGTGGGCACGTTAATTCTAGTCAACCAAATAAGTAGTGCTCCAGCTAACTCCAGAAGATAGCCCACACATTGCTAAAAGAATCTATTGAGCAGAAGTCCATTTTTCTAGCTTTCGAGTAATTGGCGAAATTTTGTGATTTCCGAGCCTGTCTTCACACGTCATAAATCATAGGATGGTACTCTGTGCCGCGAAGAAACAAATTAGTCTTATAGATTTCCATACTCACAATTACACTTTCTTGTTTGTTTTTTGGTGGAACTATTTTGATGAGGTTGACGAAAGCCATCCGGTGCAGCACGTTCATGTGCTGTACCCGACGCAAAAGTGAGGCCTGCACACGACTACTTGCACTGTCACAACGCTCATTGTATTGACGTAGCGTAACGTTTGGCACAACACTCTTGAACCTATCGCTATCGGCTTAATCTTCACAAAAAATGCGTATCTTGAATAAAACAGTGGGGCCTTAGTATAGTTGGACCCTTCGACTCAGTTTAGGCTCCATTGGACCTTAAGTCTCGGTGGATCTTTTGTCTCGTTGGACATTGAGGCTCGATTGTACCTTTCGTCTCGTTGGATCTTTCGTCTGGTGGGGCATTCAGGCTCGATTGGACCTTTCGTCTCGTTGGATCTTTCGTCTCGCCGATCACGTGACGAAGTGGACCTTTCGACTAATTGGATCTTTTTTCTCGTTGGACATTCAGGACACAAGCGCAAAGTCCTCCCTCCCTCCCTCTCTATCGCCCTATCTCGCTTTATCTCTCGCTCTCCCGCGCGCGCGCTTTATCTCGCTTTCTATTTCTCTCCTTCTCACTCTCTCTCACACACACTCAGTCTGTGGCTATCTCCCTTTGTCTCTCTCTCTCTCTCTCTCTCTCTCTCTCTCTCTCTCTCTCTCTCTCTCGCTCTCTCTCTCTCTCTCTCTCTCTCTCTCTCTCTCTCTCTCTCTCCTAGGCTTCACCACGCTGCAACCTACCCGTGATATGGTGCCTGGATTTCTCGTAATGCGGCTGTCCGCCTAGCGACAGGAAGCTGCCACAATTATTGAAGAGCCGAATTTCATTCTGGGTACACTCGGGAATATGTTGAGAACGGCAATAGCTCATGTACGGTGTATCACTCCGCCTAAGCGACGCACCCGGATGTCAACGGGCGCGCGCGTTTTGAAAGGAGAGTGCCGTGATTCGTGAATGCGTGATGTCGTCTGACTATAGTTTGTTTGTTGTCGGTGCAAAAAGTTTATAAGCATATTAAGTCCGAGAAAATTACGAAAACGGCTCGTAACAAGTTCAAAATATTCCCAGTAACGCACTACTAGCACCATATTGAGTAGCATACGGCTGCTGTGCTGAGGCACAGCGGCAACTTCCGTTGCCGTTGTTAAGTTGTACCCGCGTATAGAGCTATATTTTCTTGTTAGTGCTGTAGAGCTAAGTGAATGTCAATTCCCCGCTAGACCAAGTACTAACAGCACTCGTGCCACGGGGTTGGCACGCGCAGATGTCACGCCTCCTGAGATCTCGTGTCCTCCCGACATCACCGCGGACACACAAGCGGGTAAAGCGACCGCCCTGGTATCCTGGGAGAAGCCGCGCTACACGGACAACGATGAAGTCGGCCTGGTGCTGCAGCAGATCCCCGTCGACTACGTGTCTGGCCAAGAGCTCCGCATTGGAAAGCACCGCATTTCGTTTAGGGTCCTCGACAACGCGCGGAATGCGGCCAACTGCACGTTCACCATCACCGTGGTCGGTAAGAAAGAACAGGCGCAATACGACTCCCTCGTAAAGAAAAGGGTGACAAAGGGATCGATTTTGTTTATTCTTTGTCTGACGTTCAGCTGTAAATTTATGCATGTCCTGTACCATACGCGTTCTAGGACAGTGATAGTGCATTGCCAGGGGCGAGAAACTTCCATAGAAAATACATAAAATTTTATACATCTATTTTATGTCATGCCGGAGCTCTCAGGCTATGTACTGGGCATATCAGATGCGTGCCGGAATGTGTGGCTGGCTATGCACCGGGACGATGAACAGCCGTGCACTGAAAGAGCAGCTGGAGGTAGAAGATGACGATGACGCTGGGAAATCAGCTAGGCTAGTCTGAGCTGCAGGACATTCGGCCAAGGCTGTTTTCTCTGAAAATATGTAGACGGCCTTGTAAATAGTATGCAGGTATAATAACTTGTATACGTAGGTATCTTAGATGTATTTTATTCAAGTACGGGTGTTGACGTCACTACCATAAAGCAGGGCGGTGGGTGTCGCTTGAGATTCTGTTCCTCCGTGGAGGGTGCAAGGCCACCGCCTCCTGTGCGCACCCGGCGCCATCTATCTAGTGGTTCGCTCCGAACTGGTTCGCGCCGCCGGCAGCCGATCGCGGAGGCCATGTACTGTTTCGAGCTACTGCTAAAACAACCTCGCTGTTCGTCTTCAGCAGCCTCATAAAGCAACGTAAAGCGGGGGCTTAAACTTGCGCTTGTGCACTGATGCCATTACTTCCATGTTTTTTTTTACGGTGGACGTAGATTCTGTTGTCGTCAGAAACGTCGCGCGGAAGAGTCGTAACCATGAGGTCCTCCCCGACCGTCACGCTCACATTCGCGGTTTGCACAGCGAAGGCAGAGCTGCTCGCCAGCTCGCTCTGCAGACGCCACGGAGTCCAAGCGCAGAGAATCTGACACACCCGTGAACCGGGGCTTCTTCCCCGAAAGTGGCTTCCATGCCCCTCGGGCAGGACCGGCCGAGGGCAGCGTTATCTGGCGCAACAACCGGGGCACCACCACCCCGGACGCTCCCCCGCCCGCGTACGCGCTACGTGGAGGCCAAGCAACGCCGATGCATAACATTGCCTATCGCGTCAGCTGATAATGGCGAGAGCCACTTTCCTGCTACTCTCTTCTGCCCTTCCCCGCTCGCTAGCCTTTCCGTGCACTGCCGGCCTGAGTACTGTCCCCCGGCAGCGCCGTCTGAGAAAACTTTTAAGAAACCATTCTTTATTCTTTATTCTTTCTTTCTTTATTCCACATCAGACTTGTTACAGATGTCCAGAGCACAGACAAAAAGCCTCAAAGGATTGGGCTTGACGAGGGTCTGTGCCCCTTCGTCGGATGTTTGTTTACAGTCAAGTGCTTAGCAGCGGGAGTAGCACAGAACTTATAAATTATTATAAAGAACATGAAATGAGAGCAAGGTGTACACCAAAAGAAAAAGCAAAAAAAAAAACCACGACAGGGTTCATCGCGCCTTCGCAAGGTGGCGGTCCTACGCCTCCTTGTTTAGGGTCTCTTGGACGCCTACATTCTCAGGCGTTCCTGCTGTTCCCACTGTAAAGCGGGCGGCGCGAAAGGCAATGTTGTACAGGCACAATGTTGTACAGGCAGTGCGGCCATGATACAGGCGACGTTGGGTGTAAGAGACAACCCAGGGGCGCACCATGCTTGAAGCAGCAGAAGCTCCCCCCGGAAAATGGGAACTCGAGAGCCGTAGGAATGTTTTGTTTAAAATGTAGGGCATCGCTCGTTGTTACGATCGGCGTACGGTGTTGCGAAGACTGTCTGCAATATTATCGGGTTCAATCCCCCAATCCTTCCGTCGTCCGGTTTTCGCCAGTTCCCCACCCCCCTCATCGGCGGGGAGCGACTCGGCTTGGTATACAATGACGCGGCGGCGAAAGACGCTACTGCTGGACACAAGCCGCTTTCAGCACCCACCGGTGAGGCAAGTGAATGTTGCACGGAGGGGATGAAAAAGGCGTCATTGCTCTTTCCGCGGCAATCAAAGTGGCTGAGAGCCGTGCATCGTGGGGCCCCTTTGTGGCGATTCCGAGACGCCGCTATTGAACGAGCGCCCGACGCCAGATTACCGACAGGGCCCAGGCGTCCTCCTGTCGCTTCAAACTCGGATGCTACCAAGGGCTTCTACCTTAGGAACATTGCACCACGGAAGTCAACCTGACGCTGACCTGTGTGAGAGGAAAAGTGCCTTCTCTTCGTGAGTGTGTGGACGTCAATTTCAGTGCCACGGATTTTCGTGATTGGTGCGTTCCTGAAAGCAGCGGGAGAAATGGTGAACGGGGGTGGACCCAACCTGGTTATTTAATCTCGGGCGCGCAGGAGCGTAGAACCCTGTTCATTCAGTCAAACGCCATGCAAATTTCTGTACATAAAGTTTCTTTCTTCGCCCTGCTAGGCCCCAATGTTTGCCCCGACTCCGGACCAACGGACGCCATCACCGGTCCCGTTACCAGATCCGCAACATCGTAAACTTGCTGTCGCAAATCAACTTCCATGCTTCGAGCTCGCGCTGTTGGTACTGCGTACAGTGGCAAGAATTTTTTAAGATGGGAGGGAGGCTCGCACAAAGGGCATGATGCTTGGAATGTTGATTTTTCTGCCGATCAGTGAACGCAGTTGGTTTGGTTGGAATTTATTCCAGTGCGGGGAATGCCACGCAACGCGTGGCCGTTTTCTCTTGACGCAGATAAGGAAAACCCTCTGGTTATATTCTGCCCGTCCGACATCAGCCTGAACACTACGCAGGACGATGTAGTGGTTACGTGGAAAGAACCCGAATTTGTTGACAACTCCGGTGAGAAACCGCGTGTGAGAAAGGTAAGAGATTTTACTTTCGTTTGGTTCGATGCTGGTGGTGGCATGGTTATCCTGAATTTGGCGTAATTATTGACGACTTCATCGTCTTTTCTTTTTCGGAGTTCCTTGTGCTACGGAGGATCAGGACTTTGTTTGTTCAAGACATAAGAATTGTGCAGTCGTTTTTTTTTTTCCTCGCTTAAGAAGTGTTTCGAAGTCGTTGGAGAAAAAAAGTTGAATGTTTCGCTGGTGTTCATCATCACAAGCCAACCGTAGTCGATATTTTCAAATGTGGTGAAGCCGCTGTGGTGGCTCAGTGGCCAAGGCGTTGTGCTGCTGAGCACGAGGTCGCGGGTTCGACTCCCGGCCGTGGCGGCCGCTTTTCTGATGGATGGGAAAAGCAAAAACTCCCACCTCCCCTCGCGGGAACCCCTGTGTAGATGCGACGCATAGGCGGAGCGGCGAAGGGAACGCGTTTTATAGCGCTCATAACGTTGAGGGGACTGCGTAAGCTGGTCCCAGTCGATGACGACGTTGGCGTACTTGTAAAGCGGCGTGGACTCTAGGTGTTTGAGCCAAGCGTGGATGTTGCTTCGCCGGAGAACGGCACACCGGTTATATGCGCAGCGCGCCCGAAGGAGAGGAAACCGCGGAAGAGAGAGTACTGCACATGCGCCGGCCCCAGCGCGTCTGCCGCGGCTATGACGCAACGCAATCCAACACAATCCACTTTAATCCAATCCAATCCAAATCCAATCCAACCGAATCTAAGCCAAGCCAAGCCAAGCCAATCCAATCCAATCCAATCAAATCCAATCCAATGCCCCTCGCGAGAGAGTGTTCGTTATCGGAGAGGAGAGGGGGTGAGCGGCGGAGAGCGGCGGAGAGCGCAGCTCGCGCGGCGAGGAGAATGGCAGAGGGGCGGACAACGCCGACGACAACAACGACGACGACGCCGGAGGGACAAGGCGAGTGAATCATATGCTCTGCATCTAAAAACGCCCATGTGTACGAGATTTCTGCGCACGTTAAAGACCCCCAGGTGGTCAAAATTAATACGGAGTCCTCCACTACGGCGCGCCTCATCGCCTGCGCTGCGTCGGAGCGTTAAGACCTTACAATCACTCAATCAATCACTCAATCAATCACTCAATCAATCACTCAATCACTCAATCAATCACTCAATCAATCAATCAATCAATCACTCAATCAATCAATCAATCAATCAATCAATCAATCAATCAAATTTTGTGAGCTCCCGCCAATTTTCCCGGTTATTTCGAATGTCCCTGATAGCGGCCGAATTCAGCCAATACCGACCTTCGCGCTGAAATTTTCTTGACGGACAAAGCCAGCTCGATAGCGTGCAATCTCCAAGGTACTGATAATGTGTGTAAGAACGTTGGCCAGTAAACTATTGGCTGCCTGAAATCAAATCTATACAGTAACTGCCCTTCATGACCGCGAACACTTACCGCTGCCGGTTGGCGCTGAATTCTGCAGTGATTATTTGGCGTAGTTTTGCTGGTTTCGTTCTCGGTTTTACCGATAATGCCGAACCCTAAAAAATCATGCAGCCGTCCGTCTAACAACGACGATGGCTGAACGCGAAGATGGATTCTTTGGTTGGCCAGTCCCACACTGCGAGTACTCTGGAGGTGCGCTCCACTTTTGAAGAATACCAACAGCAACTCTCGAATGTGCATTCCGCAGGCCCACCATTTCGGTTTGGGGTGTACGGCGCGAATCGGCACTAGCTGCTTGGCGTTCGCGTCGGCCGTGTCGAAACGGAGCGACGGGTGTCTCATGTTCGGTTCCGGCCACGGGCAGCATTTTTTCTTTCATCATCATCGTCATCAGAGAAAGTTGGCTTTCCCGCAGGGCGTATTGGCCTGCAGCGGCAACAGTGAGGACACTAAAGCCTGGCTTTGATGAACAGCAGTGTGAAGGAAAAGGGCCCATCTCCCCGCGAGGGGGACTCGAGTAAATGCGTCGCATAGGGGGTGGGTGCATTGCGTTAACGTTTAGTGTTTGGGGAGTTGGTGGTAGTGAATGCGTTGTATCAGCAGCTTCTTGGCGTAGTTTGAATGAGTCAAGGATATAAGGCGCGTTCGTAGCCTCCCATTCTGTGTCGGCTTTGTGGCGCAGTGGGTAGAGCACCATGTACCTTGCGTTCCACCCGCAGGGTCGTGGGATCGAAACCAGGCGCCGGATAGTATTATTTTTTTATATAGTGTAGGGGGAGGGGGGCGGACCTGTTGTTGAGAGCGAGGAGGGTAGCGTGATGCGGGAGAGGAGGAGTGGGGGAGAGGGCGCACCTGGAACGGCTGTTGCGGATGCACGGCGGACGCTACATGTGAGTTAAAGAAATGCTCTGCATTTAAAAACATGGCCGCGTATCTGCTCCTTTCGTTGCAAATGCCGTCAAAAGACGATAGTCTTTATCGGCTTTGGCGAAGTAAATGCCTCCCTTCGCTTTCCCGCTCACCTCTCATGTTGTTCCTCTTGCGTCGCGCTCCTCCCTAGGTAAAGACTCCAAAGGTTTGCTTAAATCATTTTAAATTTCCCGTGTTCCACGGCTCCAAACCGGGTGTCTCGATGCGAACGCTGCCGTACGGCGAGGACGCGCGTTAATATAGGCGCCCTACTTCAACGTTTATAGAACCGCGTTTCCCTACTCCACGTGCGTTGCAAGCAGAACGTGGAACCTTTGTAGTGGAACCTTTCGCAATTGTTGCCACTTTATTTCTTAAAATGGCGCCAGAAGCTATTGTGGCGTGGGCGACAGCAGGCGACGGCGGAGTGAATTCTTTTTCTGCAGTTGATGAAGTATTTAATTTCGCAGAAGTCAAGCATGTTTGATTTTTTTATAAAGGAACACTGCAAATATCACTTCTGTATTGATTTGTTGTCTCATATTTGCGTAATGTCTTGTTCTTCTTCAACAATGTTGACAAGTATGAACATTACACCGGACATAGACGGGTAGATTTAGATGTGACTATATAAGACTATTGCGCAGGCATTGTTTTGCTTTGGCCGGGTGGCTGAATCGAGTCACAGACAGATAGACATACAGACAGACAGATATACAGACAGATCAATATTTCTGGGTTTAAGTAGCCCAAGAAAGACTATCGTCTTTAAAATTTTATGTCCACTCGGAGTGCCGCCGTAGAGCTACAAAGGCAGCCACGCAGCTTTCTCGGAAACTTGTCCCTGAAAGCTTTCCTTTGTAGCTGCATTCCAGGTAGAGGTCAAATTTTCCCTTCGCGGACACGTGTTCCCCAAAACGGGTCAATTAAATACCCAAACATTGAAAACAATAGATAAAAAATCCGGTGCTTTCTTACATTATATTTTGTGGTTCAAACAATATAGAAACGCGAAGAATCGTTTTTTTTTCTCCCAGGGTTATAAAATTACATAAGGTATCATAAACGCGTTAAAAGTAAGTTTATATATACCTACATATATAATGAAGGCATATAATGTAGCATATACCCATTTACATGTAAGTATATGAGTGCTACATATAAAGTAGGTCAATAATGTCTCATACACCCCGTAAAAATGTGTATCATACAGCCATTGAAAGTAGCAGTAGACCCGCCGGGCGCGCTTACGATGGAGGAATCCATTTTTCAAACTGTACTTGGTACTCCATGCGGCCAGTTATCGAGCTAATTTTTTTGAAAAACGCTTAAGAGGTATCAGAAATGATACAGTGGGCATTTCTTAGTGGTCGAAAGGCTCAGGTTCTAGTAAAAAAATCCGTAAGACGGCGTATCTTATATGATACATTGGGCATTACAAGCAGGAGTGAAAGTTTTAACAGGTCATCCCTGGTAATGTCCCGGTCCTTTCCTTTAATATTCGCTTCTAGAGAGTAGACAATCCGATTGCCTTTTCTTTAGCATTCAAGGTATAAAAGTATGTGCATTTTCCCCTGTTGCTGCGAATCTGCTTGATTCCTTTCAGAATACTTTATCTGGAACGGCCTTCAAGCACGGCGAGCACAACGTCATTTACGAGGCCTACGATAGGGAAAGAAATAGAGCAAAATGTGCCTTTAAGGTGAAAGTGTCAAGTAAGTCGTTTGCTATTTGACTCGAGATAAGAATAATATATCTCAGATCCAATACAATACCCAATACCGTGTGCATTGTGAGTGACTTGTGGAACTTTAAAAAAAGGTTGATGCCTCTTTTGTAGGAATCGGTAAAACACGAAAGTGAAATGTGCCTTGATAGGAGCATTTAAACGTTTATTGTGCCTCCATATGAACTTGCACATCGCTATTTATATTACGTCGGTATGGCACTGTTAGACGCATGAATGTTAGAGACTGTATGGCACGCGCCGGAACACTGCGTAAATCCGACAGGAATCGTGCACAGCCCCTTGAAAACCGTGCCAAGGAAACCGAACCGACACCGAAACCGAAACACAAACAGGTGGCGGAGGGTGCATCAATTTACCCGCGTCCCGCGTACACGAAGACGCTGGCATCGAGGCGCCAACTGTCGGCGCTTATTAGCGTCATGTTGATCTACTTCGCTTCGCCTCTCCTAGACGACTGCACCATCTGAAGGAATCAGGTAGTGGGAAAGATATAAGGCGCGTTCGTAGGCCTACTTGCGCTTGAATTCGCAGCGCCCTGTGCACCTTTCGTTGCTCGGGTCCGGGCGGAGCCGCGTCAGTGGAACTTCTTCTGGCGATGTCATTTCCGCGACTGATACGACGCCGGTGAGATCTTGGTGTACCCGGGCATAAAACACTTTCGTGTTAAAAGATCTCCAGTTTTTAATGACAGGATCCTCTGAGAAGATATGCGCCTCCCCACGTGATATACCCTAAGTGCGATTTCCGGCATCCGCGTGGTCTGCCCAAGCGGACTGAAGGCGTGCTGTTACACCGGCTGCGACTTAACGTTGCATACGCCCGAGGCTTCTTGTTTAAGCTGGGCTGGGTACATTCGTCATTGTGTACAGCGTGCTCTAATACCAACAACATTACGCACATTTTAAGCCACTGCACGCGATATGCTATTCAACGGGCAACATCATCGAAGCCACTTGTGGCACTCCGACGTGGAGGTCCTCTAGAACTCTCGCGCTTCCTTGGACACTGGCGAAATCGGGATGAGACAGTGCTGGGAACAAAACCTCTGCTTACTTTTTTTGCCGAAACAGGGCTGGAGGAGGTTCTGTGAACACTCTGAACATATGTATTTTATATGTGTGCGCATCTTCCCTCCCCATCCCCCTTCCTTTATTTTCTCTCTCTCTCTCTCTCTCTCTCTCTCTCTCTCTCTCTCTCTCTCTCTCTCTCTCTCTCTCTCTCTCTCTCTCTCTCTCTCTCTCTCTCTCTCTCTCTCTCTCTCTCTCTCTCTCTCTCTCTCTCTCTCTATTTTTCCTGTTTACTCACTGTATTCAGCCCCATCTGGAGTAGCAATTTAGCCCTACCGTTAGTGGCGCTGACCTCTTTAGCTTTCATTAAAGGTTTTCTCTCTCTCTCTCTCCCTCTCTCTCTGAGCTTCTCCCTCGTTTTCAAATGCACGGCGTTTCACATAATTACGGGCGAAAGATAATGCATAGACGACGTACGCTGTCCTGAATGGCGCTGTCTGTCGCATCGGATCACACGAATTATTCTTAGGCTGGTATGCCAGTTAACAGCGCCCAGACGTGAATGGAAAACCCTTTGTAAGAGTTTGTATTGAGTCTTAGCAAGACTCGGTGCTGGGAAAGTTGGCGCATGATTTAGAAAATATAAGAGCGCAAACTAGGCCTAAAGATGATGATAGCAGAACACAGGACAGGGGCTCAATCCTAATTGAGATTTGTCTAAGAAAACAAAGCAACATATAGTAATCCCTTGTTATAACGAAGTCAACGGGACCGCGAAAAATTTCGTTATAAGCGGTATTTCGATATAAGCGACCACTCGAGAAAAGCGTAAGTAGTTGAGATTGAACTGCACCACAAGTGCGAAGAATAAAAACCCAATGTATTCAGTGAAGCAAAACTTTACTCAGGTGGAAAAAAGGCAGTGAGCGTTGGCTGTTTTGATGTTTTTGCCGGGCGCGAGCAACTCCTGCTCCAATCGGCCCAAGCAGTGACTGGTATCCGAACGCCTCGCAGACTGCTAAGCGCATGAGGAGGGGGAGGCAGTGGCCACTTTTATAGGGGGCAGGTGCGGGCGTCACGGAACGCTACGAGAGTTTCGCGCTGGAAAGCGCCGCAAATGCCGTGGCTGGAGTCAGAGGTTGTGTTTGTTTAGCTCAAAAAAACGATTAACCGCTCATTGTGGGTACACAACGCAATTATGAAAACTGACCGGTTATGCACTAGGGGCCTTGCATGATCACTGGGCTATTTTTTTTTCCCGAGGTGTGCAGCAGTGAAGTCTGCAAAACAAGTTTTTACTCGCCCTGCTGTCGACGACACTGCTAATTCTGCGGTTCGAGTGTCGGTGTTCGCGCACCGTCGCGTCCACGCTATTGAACAATGTCTAGGAACAAAATTCAATCCCCCTACCACGCTTTTGGAGCGTTTCGCTGAAGTCGGATGGCGAATATCGCCCGGGAAACGCCAGCTTGCTAACCCACCATGTTGACCATCTGACTCGCTGCTGGGTCGCTGCCGCTCGGCGACGCCTCCTCTCGCCACACTTCGCTCTAAGCGGGTCCAGCTCTTCGTGCGCTTCGAGTAATGCGGTCTAAAATGCATTCATTTGGGTTGGGACCAGAAGAAATTGGGAATAAAGCGGTATTTCGAGTAAAGCGAGTTCGTTACAACGAGGGATTACTGTATATAAAAAACAAGCGTATATGCTCGGAAGATTCAGTATTAAGTACTTAAATACTCGTACTTATTTAAATACTTGAATATGAAATAACTCCGATTATTGGCGCTCCCAGGATTTCATATCTAAAGGGTTGGGCGCACTCCGCACCACTGTCAGCTTTTATAATTGCCGCTGGTGTCTCGAAATGCAATACAGTAGAATCTCGATAAACGGAATTGCCGCTTAAACGGAACAGTTGCCTGGAATTTGGTTGGTTTTGTATTCAGATAACGTAAAAAACTCTCGGTAATCGGAACTAAAATTTCCGCATCACCGTGTAAACGGAACCAGAAATGGAACTTCTTGTGAAATCCACTGGCATGAGAACCAGCTTTTTACGGTTACGGCTGTTTCATTCTTGTTTTTTTTCTTCCTCCATGCTTTTTAGACTCGTTGGTCTCGTAAGCCTCGTCTCGTAAGTGGTTAGCCGTGTTAGCGCAACGAATGCAACATCGCAGTTCTTGTTCCAGTCGTTCGGTCTCGATTCTAGACGCCGAGGCTACAGGGCACACCTCCTGTCGCCTAGTTCGTGCCATCGTGGTGCTATTCGCACTTCATTACCACGTTGCCGTCTTCTAAATTCGGTGGCTCGTAAGCACTCGCGAAGTTGAGGCCTCTAGCCTCCGTGAAGGTGCAGTTGCAAGGACTCAAACAAAAATAATTGACGCATTTTGTAGTGCACAGCGACTCATTGTTGCCAAATCAACTTTGTGAATGCTGTGCTAACGCTTCTTGTAGTTTTCTTGCTTTCTGAAAACTATCAGCTACAGTCACTTTCTAGTGGTTAGAGTTCCATGAACTGCCCTTAGAAGTGTGTACGCACATAAATTTGCACCTTAGAACATCTCTCTCAGTAAACGGAACTCCTGTTACACGGAACTAATTTTTCCGGTCCCTTGAAGTTCTGTTTATCGAGAGTCTACTGCAATATGAAACACCAACAAAAATAAAAGTTTGACCCAGGGGCGGTTGTTTTCACTGAAAGTTTAATCATAGCGTACCTTGTAAATGCACTCCTTGACACTCTTTCATTGGCCAGAGGGTAATAGTCCGTGTTTTTCGCCTATATTCATGTCCACTATACATCCAGTCCATACCCAGAGATGTTGAAAAACGCCGTAAGAGCGAGGAGTGAGAGTGTGAAGATTCCTTCGCCGAGCCACCTCTTCAACCCGTGACCCCAAGTTGGCCTTGGAGACATCTAACGAGTCTATTGCCCAGACAGGGTGTCTAAGGAAGACAGAGGGGTCGCTTCAATCGCTCTAGAAGCACGAAGCGGTCGTGCATGCGCCCCTCTGAACTTGCCGCGTCTTTCCCGCTCCGCCTGCGACAGGAAGCGAGTGCCCGTACCATCCTGCGCCGCAGAACGGCGCGCTGTCGTGTGACATGGGGATGTACGGCCAGTTCTGCGAGCCCTACTGCAACGAGCACTTCGACTTCATCGAGGAGCCTGCGGACTGGTACATCTGCGCCAAGGACCTCCGCTGGTACACCATACCAGAGGGAAAGCCCGTGCCGTGGCCCGACTGCGTCCGTACGTTTGCACTGCATCCATAGGCTCCCAAAAAGCGATGTGGTAGCCGTCGGAAACAGCACACGCCTGCATGAACACCCGAAAAATTTAAGGTTAATGCCTCTACTGCACGGAGGACCCTGTACGAGCATAGTCTATAGTATGTCAACAGACGACGAGTGGTGCATATACATGACGCCACACACGCAAACGCCGCTGCTTCATAGGAAACGACATTGTCATCCCGCCCTTCCAGCGAATGACCAGCCAATGTCTGTTGTAGAGTTACGTCATGATTGTATACATAGGAGGGTGATGCCTGCCGTTATGGATGCCTCGTAAGTGTGAGTGTCGTCTGCAGCCGGCCCGTTGCGCACAGGCTAGTTTTCGCTGTTAAGGTAACCTTGTTCTTTGTCTGCCTCAAGTTTGTTATGCGCAGCGGTTTGACGTGTGTTTTTGTCATTTTCGCTGCTGTGGCTATTTTTTCTTTTTTTGATGCACGTCCCGCTGTAAATGAACGGTGGAGACAAAATACAACCTTGTTGCATATCAAGGAGGTAGGCTTTATTAACTAGTTCAACTCAATTCTAGCTCCGAACGATGCTTTTTACCCTAAAAATAATAAGAGATATTGCATATTTTCAAATTTAGCGCTACACCGCGCCAGCAGTTACTTCATAGGGGGACACTAAAAACGATCGAATATAACTGGAGGCACCACTGTCATCGCGCGGTCATGTTAGCTGGTGAGTCACCCCTCCAAACACTTGTTGGAAGCTCGCGTTATTATTTGCATCATTCCTAGTGGGCAAGTGCAGTCTGTTTAACTAAACAAACTCGTACTTCGTGTTCATGGTCTCTAAAAAGGGGCCATGAACACAAAATACAAGTTTGGTTGGTCCAAAAATCTGCTTTGTTTTAAAGCAGTGATGCCAGTCTTAACGGAAATTTCCGGATTGACAGTATGTGCAAGATTTCACGCCAAGGCGTTCCGGCTGAGGCATCGCAAAAGAAAAATTGCGCCCGATCCATTTTTTGCTGATATTGATTGAGGTTAAAGCACACGTACTTAACTATAGAGCCAAATAACGTAATGTTAGAGCGCGCGTACACACACACACACACACACACACACACACACACACACACACACACACACACACACACACGCACACGCACACGCACACGCACACGCACACGCACACGCACACGCACACGCACACGCACACACACACACACACACACACACACACAAATATTCTCTCAGGAAAGTTTGGGTTTCTTTTTTCAGTTTTATAATTGTTGGAAAAAAACAAAAAAACTGTTTCTTCGGAAATCTAGGTGTTTTGTTTTCACCACTTGCATCTGATGTCGCAGTAGTAAGGGGTGTGGAAACCTGTTTTGACGACTTTGTTATTGTCCGCGTTGTAAGCAATTTTTGCTGCCGTGAGCGGCATTTTGGTATTCTAAGCACTGTAATCTACACACATAAACCAACTAGTTAATGCACTCTCGCATACCATCATTGCCGCAAAGCGCACAATTACTCGTAAGTGACGCGTGACTCGTATTAGTAGCACAATGCATCTTGCTGCTGTTTCTTTGTCCAAACGTTACGTGACAACCAGCGCAGCGTAGTTACATTCCTCCGCAATGATTGGAAGCCTCGCGAGATCTTTTTCTCTACTCCCGCAGGCCCATCATCGCCGACGGAAGCGAAGAGGTCGTACCACGGCCGCTACTACTCGGGCGACTGCACCAGCCCCGAGACGCAGGCAGCCATCAGGAAGGCCTTCAGTGAAAACTTTCGAAGCGCGTTAAGCAAGCTGCCGATTTGCACGTCGGGTAACGCTTGCAGGCTCAACGACGTGGTGGTGACCTGCGGGAAGGTGACGGACCACCGGGGGCCGATTTCGGTTCGCGTACGGAGATCGGCGAGGAGTGTACTCGCCGATCCCGCGGCTTCCATCGCCGGCGTGGACGCAGAGATTGTCCTCAAGATGGACGTGAGTGGAATGTGCTGCCGCGGAGCCAATACCAATTCATTTCCGTGTCACCACACCTCCCAAAAGAAACAAGAAAAAAGTGGGGAACAGCACCCGCACCAGCAAAGCTATGGCGGCTTTACAGCCAATTAGATATGAATGAACAGTGCCGAGAGCCCAAAATGTTAATTTCAGAAAGACCTTAATTAGTACTCGCCGAACCAGCGGCATCCATCGCTGGCGTAAACGCAGAGCTGGTCCTCAAGAGGGCCGTGAGTGTAATGTACTTGCGGAGCCAATTCCAATTCCTTTCCGTGTCACCGCACCTCCCAAAAGAAACAAGAAAAAAGTGGGGAACAGCACCCGCACCAGCAAAGCTATGGCGGCTTTACAGCCAATTAGATATGAATGAACAGGGCCGAGAGCCCAAAATGTTAATTTCAGAAAGACCTTAATTAGTACTCGCCGAACCAGCGGCATCCATCGCTGGCGTAAACGCAGAGCTGGTCCTCAAGAGGGCCGTGAGTGTAATGCACTGGCGGAGCCAATTCCAATTCCTTTACGTGTCACCGCACCTCCCAAAAGAAAACAAGAAAAAAGTGGGGAACAGCACCCGCACCAGCAAAGCTATGGCGGCTTTACAGCCAATTAGATATGAACAGGGCCGAGAGCCCAAAATGTTAATTTCAGAAAGACCTTAATTAGTACTCGCCGAACCAGCGGCATCCATCGCTGGCGTAAACGCAGAGCTGGTCCTCAAGAGGGCCGTGAGTGTAATGCACTGGCGGAGCCAATTCCAATTCCTTTACGTGTCACCGCACCTCCCAAAAGAAAACAAGAAAAAAGTGGGGAACAGCACCCGCACCAGCAAAGCTATGGCGGCTTTACAGCCAATTAGATATGAACAGGGCCGAGAGCCCAAAATGTTAATTTCAGAAAGACCTTAATCAGTACTCGCCGAACCAGCGGCATCCATCGCTGGCGTAAACGCAGAGCTGGTCCTCAAGAGGGCCGTGAGTGTAATGTACTGGCGGAGCCAATTCATATTCCTTTCCGTGTCACCGCACCTCCCAAAAGAAAACAAGAAAAAAGCGGGGAACAGCACCCGAACCAGCAAAGCTATGGCGGCTTTACAGCCCATTAGATATGAATGAACAGGGCCGAGAGCCCAAAATGATAATTTCAGAAAGACCTTAATTAGTACTCGCCGAACCAGCGGCATCCATCGCTGGCGTAAACGCAGAGCTGGTCCTCAAGAGGGCCGTGAGTGTAGTGTACTGGCGGAGCCAATTCCAATTCCTTTCCGTGTCACCGCACCTCCCAAAAGAAAACAAGAAAAAAGCGGGGAACAGCACCCGCACCAGCAAAGCTACGGCGGCTTTACAGCCAATTAGATATGAATGAACAGGGCCGAGAGCCCAAAATGTTAATTTCAGAAAGACCTTAATTAGTACTCGCCGAACCAGCGGCATCCATCGCTGGCGTAAACGCAGAGCTGGTCCTCAAGAGGGCCGTGAGTGTAGTGTACTGGCGGAGCCAATTCCAATTCCTTTCCGTGTCACCGCACCTCCCAAAAGAAAACAAGAAAAAAGCGGGGAACAGCACCCGAACCAGCAAAGCTATGGCGGCTTTACAGCCCATTAGATATGAATGAACAGGGCCGAGAGCCCAAAATGATAATTTCAGAAAGACCTTAATTAGTACTCGCCGAACCAGCGGCATCCATCGCTGGCGTAAACGCAGAGCTGGTCCTCAAGAGGGCCGTGAGTGTAGTGTACTGGCGGAGCCAATTCCAATTCCTTTCCGTGTCACCGCACCTCCCAAAAGAAAACAAGAAAAAAGCGGGGAACAGCACCCGCACCAGCAAAGCTACGGCGGCTTTACAGCCAATTAGATATGAATGAACAGGGCCGAGAGCCCAAAATGTTAATTTCAGAAAGACCTTAATTAGTACTCGCCGAACCAGCGGCATCCATCGCTGGCGTAAACGCAGAGCTGGTCCTCAAGAGGGCCGTGAGTGTAGTGTACTGGCGGAGCCAATTCCAATTCCTTTCCGTGTCACTGCACCTCCCAAAAGAAACAAGAAAAAAGTGGGGAACAGCACCCGCACCAGCAAAGCTATGGCGGCTTTACAGCCAATTAGATATGAATGAATAGGGCCGAGAGCACAAAATGTAAATTTCAGAAAGACCCCAATTAGTACTCGCCGAACCAGCGGCTTCCACCGCTGGCGTGAACGCAGAGGTTGTCCTCAAGAGGGACGTGAGTGGAATGTGCTGCCGTGGAGCCATTATGAGAGTTTAAACGAGGGAAATCGGCGAGGCACGGGTGCAGTTTGTCGCCGGACCACTGTTGCTGCGAAAGAAGCAACGCCAGCCAGCCACGCGAAGCTCGGCTTTGTTGTATGAAAACAAACAGTGCTCTCCGTAATGCCGAGACGAAGAAAGTGAGGTATCATTCACACAAAAATAAATGACGATGTGTTGGTGGACTTTCTGAGGTTGGGGCAGTGGGATACCTGAGAGCAGTACCGAATGGTCAGCTTTTGCCGTTATCTCTCTCATGTGGTGGTATTATAATGAGCCGACATTTTTTTGTGCTTGCAGCAGTATCTGATCTTGTGAGGGCCCGTAAGCAAAAACAGGCGTACCCGACGAATAGGATACGCGTCCTCTACAACTCGTTCAGTACATGAAATAAATATGGTCATTAATGCAACGGTTATATAAATTACAAAAACAAAATGCCATTTAATAATCGTCTAATGTGAAGGTAAGGAAATATGGAAATATGGAAATATAACATGCTAATTTCGTATACTCGTATCTGCTCCACGAGTAGAAAGTAACCGTGTTATAAATTACCGGGGCAGCTGAGTGTCCTGTCGTCCCCTTTTATCGGTTCTGAGCGACCCGCGATATTTAAACGTATTCACCAGCTACGCCGGCATCTCCGATATCCCCAAGCCAGAATCCCCAAAGAGCGGCCATTGCAATAAAGTGCTTACTTATCGCTATTTGATGGCAAGGCACCGAAAGGTATTTATTGCTGGAATAAGCTACTTAGTAACATGGTTTCCGGCCTTGAATGCGTTCCCGGTGGTAACCAAGCGTTAGCATGATGACGGAAACCGGTTGCAGGTAGACGGCACCTTCGGCAACGACACGGAAGAGTACGCCGCCGTCGTGGACGAAATTTTGGACGGCATCAGTGAAATCTCTCCTTCTGTTCTCAAGAAAGTCAGCGACGAAGAAAACGTCAACGTGCGCATGGATCTAATCGACTACACCGCCGACGACATGGTCATCGTATGCGCGGATGGAGAAACTATAAGCGGGCAGGGATGCGGTGAGTGCATAAAGATGAAGTATACGGCTGACTGCTGGCAATCAGTGCACTTGTGTGCAGGTTTGAAGCGTTTACGCATGCGAGAGTCGTGAATAGCTGGCGGAAACGTACGACTTACTCTTTACGAGAAAGTCGTCAAGGGCGTGACGTATTGTGAAAAAAAAAAACTTTGCCATCCCTTCCCGAAGAAAGTTCAGAGAAGCGCAAAAGCTGCGTCAACAAGTGCGGCAAAATCTTCGCTAAGCGCGCGCTCAGCCTTCGCGGAAAGTGCGTCTAAACAATCGTCAAACCTTCAAGGGCCCCAATCCCAAACGGAGAACGAATTCATGCAACGATTTTTCGCGCACTAAGTAAACGCATCTACAAGCGATTTAAATGTATACCGATACGTTATTTATGAGACAAAGGTATACTATTGTACTCTTTCTTTATGATTGATGCGTGCATTGTCTTGTCTAGAAGCATTGCTTTTTCGCGATTTCGAAGTAAGCGTTTTGACGCAAGGCAAGCCCGCAAGGCAAGACCAACCGGTCTATGGGGAAATGCATTATGTTGTATCCGACGCCCACCGGGTCACCATGAGTAGCAGAGAGATGCAGACGCCAGCTCGCACCCACGGAAAAGAGAGCCTTTATTGTTGTTACACGCTAATTATAACCAGGCTGCGGTTACTGAAGATGACAATACAAATTGGCCACCTTAGCACTGTGCGCCACCTGGTGGCATGAACACAGCACAATAGTCTTCTTGCAGGACGCCTTCGGTCCCACTAAGAAAGCTTTAGCTTTAAAAAATCCACCCAGCTGTTTGGGACGTACATACAGACAAGACAGCGTGACAGCAAAGCAACAAAAGAAAAAAAAAGGTGTGTTTAGTTAATGATTACGGCGGCACACTGTGTCATAGCTCGCAATGTGCATCAGACTGCATCAGGGCGCTTCACCGTACTTCACAATTCAGTCTTTCTTTATCCCGTGACAGTCCAACTTTCACTAACTTTCCTATCTAGTCAAAACTCCATAAATATGGGCAGAGACACGTTAAAAATTTGGTTCCCAAGCGATAGAGCAACAATGGCGAGAATCTCCAGTACTCAAATCGTTTTTTTTTTATTTTGTTATTACAGCGTGACATATAAATGCAACGATCCAAAAAATTCTGATGTTTTCAGCGCGAAACCTTATCCTCACCCACTTATCACATGGGTGAGGACGACTCCGGGCCCTTTCATCCTAAAAATAACCGGTGGAGGTCATCTCCACTAACGTGAAGCCTGAGGAGGAGCGAAGCAAACAAGGTATAGGTGGTATTTGCTGAAAAGTTTAGCGGTCAATTTCTTCGCTTGACAACACTGGAAACGGCCACAGACATGGCCGATGCGCCATGGACACGGCGCAGCTTGGGCCACTGCGCCCGCACGCCGAAGAATAAAAAAACACCGGCGTGCGTCATCTGCTCCGTTCCTATCCCATTCTAAACGGTGGCGTCAACAGAGATATTATTAATCGCACTCACATTGAACTTGAGGCAATACTTTGTGTTAGGTGAGGTAGAGTTTGTAACGTGAAACACAGTCATGTGTTTCATAGTCGTGCTTAGCATGGACAAGTACCGCCATCCCGCGGAGCCCGACGTAACGAGTGACGGCGCACTCACACGGTTGCATGGAGGAGACGTGGGGTGCCTGATCTTCGGGCCGTGCGCACAACGTCACCTAGCAACAGACGCTTGGCCACAGATATGGCGGCGCACACTTGGTTGCCTGCATGCATTCTACGCCATTGAATACCGACTATATGTGCTTTCAAAGATTGCAAATATCTCTCTTGCCACACGGCGCGCCCTGATTGGGCGCCGGAGAAGCGCCGGTGGGAGGAGCACTTGCGCGCTTGCTGAGGCGGTGGCGCCATCTCTTGTGTTGAACCGGATTTAAGCAATTTGCATGCCCTATCTGCCCCAGTTTGGGGTGGTGGCAGGGGTCAACGCGAGCGCAGTGCAATGCCCGCGCCTCGCCCTGGGGGCTCGTCCTCGGTGATCAACGAGGCCCCGGCACCAGGTAAGTATACCTCGCCTTGCTTCGACCGACCACCCGACCCGATCAGGCCTAGCGTCGAGATCCGATGGGTATTTGAGTGTAACATAAATTATAACCCTCTACAAACAGCTTCTGCTTGTGCTTGACGATTGCTGAAGCGGGCAGGCAGCATTCCACAAATGTTTAAACCATGATAGTTTATTTTGAGCCGGTTTTATCCATTATAAACTTTTCTTTTAGTATGCGTTACGTTTTAGCGTGAGTCATTGGGAAACGACTGGCCCGGTGTTTTAGTGCCATGACTACATGAGACAACGACAGGAGACGCCGACAGCCCGAGCCCCTAAAATGCCTCGCCCCTAAAACACCAGGTGCAACATTGCCGCAGTTCCAACATCAGGATTTTTTGGCGCGCGCCTTTGGTCTTGCGGTCACGCGATAATATTGCGAGAAGGAGGTTCGTGGTGAAGACACCTGAGTCGTCGCACTTACAAGTTACGCCCTCCAAAATTCACAGGAAGATCACCCTAATGATAGAATGCAGGCATTCTAAGCGCGAGCTCATCACGATCTGAGGAAGAGGAGCAGGCTATATTGAAGCCACAAGAGAGGACTGCGGGCGCTCAACCTCGGCCAGTCCCGACGTCCCGAGTCCCATTGTTCGTGCAGGCCTAATGCGCTGAGGTCATCCATCAAGTGGCACTCACCCTCCGCGTCCGACGCCCTGATGGCCGTCTCCCAGGGGCTGGGGTGACCTCACAGTGGGGCGGCATCTTGCGATGCCAGATGGTTCGGACAGGTCAGGACCATATTAGGGGCGAAGCTACTTAGGGGCTGGTGCTGCTGGCGTCTCCTGTCGTTGTCGTCGTCATAATCGTCATTTGTCTCATGTTGTCACGGTACTAAAACACCGGGACACTCGCTTACGCCTCGCGAAACAACGTAACGCGTGGTAAAAAAACACCGGGACATTCTTTTACGCTTCGTGCTAGAGAGCTTCGTGATTCAAAGACACGACACTTTTACAGCAAAGCTGTATACCTCTACCCGCCAACGGTTTCATCTCCGTTGCCAAAAACGCCAAGGTGCCAAGAATACACTCATATGCTGCATGCTTCGCCCCTCATCAGGTTTCACGTTAGTGGAGATGGCTGGGGATTTTTCGAAGATGACGACGCTAATCATCCGTAAAGTCGTGGCGCCTTTCTCACGCACCAAAAAAGAGGCTTCGAAAAGATAACAGCGTCCCTAGTCGGGACCGAACCTGGGTTCCTCCCGGCACAAAGTTGATGCCAATCCTCTTGCGCCACAGAGTCACACGTTTTAATCGACCACATTTGGGGGAAATCCCCAAGGGGGAGTAAGTTTCTGCGAAGGAAACTTTGACATCCACCTCGATGCAGCCATATGGCTACAAATACAAAGGAAAGTTTTTACAGCTTTCTCAGAAACTTCGCACTTGAAGAAAAATTCGTTTTGGTCCACAATCTCGATGTCCTGGACGTCCTCGACGACCTGGATGCGTCATCTTGGACAAGGACGAATTTTTCTTCAAGTGCGAAGTTTCTGAGAAAGCTGTACAGATTTCCTTTGTAGCCAAATGGCTGCACTGAGGTGGATAAACTTTCCTTCGCAGAGTCCCACGTTAGTCAAATGCCAAGTGTTGGGGGCGACTTTGCGCTGCGCCGTTCCCGTGGAGGCTGTGTTGCCAGGCCGCAAATAAGTACACAATATTATAAGGTACGGAAGACATCATGAGTCAATGCATAATTGCCCCAAATTAATAAAAACTCAATCCAGTGTCTCTTTGTGTGCCGTTTCAGGGGCGTTCTCTCTTGACTACTTTCGGTATCAATGCCAGGCTGATACTGAAACTAGTCGAGAGAGGGCGCCGCAGCCCCTCTGGCGAGTCATTGCACCACACTTCGACAGCTTTCTCGTTGAGTGAAACTTTCGACCCCCGTCATCGCTCTCTTCATACCGGCAGCCAAGTGCCCCAAAGGGACGTTCCACGACAAAAGCCAGGGCCGCTGCTCTCCGTGTCCTGTGGGCAGCTACCAGGACCAAGATGGCGCTGTAGCGTGCAAGCTGTGCCCCGAGGGTGCTGCGACCGCGACTCCGAAGAGCGACAGTGTGGACGACTGCCAGCGTGAGATGCGCTTGTTTCTCCTTTAGTTCTTCCTTGTCCCGTTATAAGGATGTACTTATGAATGGTTTTTACGGACGTAGGTATTGTTCACTGGCATAAAAGTTTGCTGGGTTTTCAAGGGTATGGGAAAAAGAAGGAGCATTTCACTGTTCCAATCACTCTGATTTACCAGCACACCTCACGTTGTTTCGTGTAATCATGTAGGAGTAAAAAAAAACCATTGCTTAATCATGGTATAGCTTCTCTTCCTAACAGCTCCAGTTATATCACTAAGAAAGCGTGGTAGTGCGGGCTTGTTGGTACGCACTTGACAGACAATAAGAGCGCTTAAACGGGACGCAAGAAAGATTGACAATACAAGGCGTTGACTAGCAACAACAAGGTTTATTTGATCGTAACGGAATATATACCCTCGGAGAAGGAAAACGCAGAGAGAAGGAACAGATAAAAATAAAGAGATTGTGAAGAACTTATAATCACATACATAGGCACGCGCGGAGAAAGTAGTCATCGGTCAAGATAATCATGCTCCTTTTGTAGCAAAACAATAGATGGCTTGCTGACGGATGAATCCTTTAGCGTGTGGATGACGCGCGCCTCGAAGATCTCTCTGGCACACTGATCTTTGTATCTTCTTCGAAGCACACGTGTCTGGTGGAATTT
The DNA here is from genome assembly GCF_048455015.1 of Haemaphysalis longicornis. Classification (NCBI taxonomy): domain Eukaryota; kingdom Metazoa; phylum Arthropoda; class Arachnida; order Ixodida; family Ixodidae; genus Haemaphysalis; species Haemaphysalis longicornis. The sequence goes on from NW_027526335.1 coordinate 1,814,930, forward strand.
CGGTGTGCACTCGCACTTGACGCAATGTACGGCGAGATTGCTGCCAGTTCCTTTCTTGCAAGTGCCCGCATGTTCCCGCAGCCGGTCATTCAAACAACGTCCTGTTTGACCCGTGTAAGACCTCCCGCACGGCAGCGGAATGTCGTAAACGACGCCTGACTTGCACTCCACGAATGGCGTGTCGTGCTTTTTTGAGCAATATCTCGCTGTAGTTCCTCCCCGTTCACTATGCTGCAAAGCCCACCTAATTTGTTTAGAGCGCTAAACACCACGGTGACTCCGGCTCGAGCAGCAACTTTTTTCAGTCGGTAAGAGACACCGTGAACGTACGGAATTACTGCTACCTTCCTTTTTTTCTTTCCCTTCGTGCTCTTCCACAGGTTTCTGGCGGCGGGTTCCCTTCAGCAGTGATTCACACAATTTGAAAAGCAAATATGCGGGGGATCCTGCTCTTGTCAGCCTTTGAGCCTGAGCGGAAAAGCTGTCGCCCATTTGATGCAGGCATGACCGATGGAGAGCGTTCCTGAGAGCTGAGATTACAATGCCCCTCTTCACGATTTTCGAATGGTTTGAAGTGAATGTCAACAAACTCTTCTTGGATCGGGGGGAATACTTCCAGCATACGTGCTCTGGATTCAGCTTCAACTCTGGGTCCAGAAACCTGAGGCGCTCGTCACATGGCTCTTCGGTCGTCAGCGTGAAGTCCCAAGACTTGATTGAAACGCACTCAGAATGCGTTGAACTTGCTGCTCACTGTCTGTAGCTGTGGAGCACGCGAAGAGAATCAAAAAGTCGTGCCACGTAGCGAAATACTCGTACAACGCTGGTTCTAGAAAGTTTCACTTCGAGTTCCCTGTCGTAGCGGGCGTGCCTTCGCGCGTGCCTGTGTATGTGATTATAAGTTCTTCACAATCTCTTTATCTTTATCTGCTCCTTCTCTCTGCGTTTTCCTTCTCCGAGGGTATATATTCCGTTACGATGAAATAAACCTTGTTGTTTCTAGTCAGGGCCTTGTCTTGTCAATCTTTCTTGCGTCCCGTTTAAGCGCTGTTATTGTCTGTCGATTTTATCACTACGTACTGCAAGTGCACTAACTTGTTTCATTTTGTCGAATACAAGAAGTTCAACTTTATTAATATTACGGTTGGATACGTCTCAAGACTGGGGCATTTTCTGGGATTATTCGCCATAAACATGCGTCTTTTATTGCGTACACCTATGTGTCCATTATCAGCCGTACGTAGCGATTCATTTTAGGTAATCAGCTGTTAATGCTACAATGCTTTGCGCGTGGCCTGCGTATCTTGTACAAGTATCTTTTACTGCCTCTTTTTTTCCACCCCTGTCTCCTATGATGACACAGTGGCGTGCTCTCCGGGGACGTACTCTATGAACGGCCTTGAGACATGCCTCGCGTGCCCTGTTGGAACGTACCAGAACGAGTCCCAGCAGACTCGCTGCAAGCCCTGCCCGACGGGGTCATCTACCGATGCCTTCGGAAGTCGCAATATCTCTGACTGCAAGAGTGAGTATCCGCTGGCTTCGTACCTTCGAAGTTATTCAGCTTAAACGCAGTGTGAAGGGTTAAGAGGTAGCTTCTCATCTAACACCACGCCCTTTCTCTCTCCCAACATTGCCCAGCTAAAGCTGCGCAAAATTGCCTCATCTCACCATATATATAACCGAAACCAGCTGCGCCGCTGTATGCTACTGACATCAGGTGAAAGCAACTTGCCTGGTTTCGATCAGCACTGTACTTTATTTCTCGATCATGGCTTGGAATGGCAGGATTTACATTTCCTCAGCGCTCCTTTCCGACCCCCACGTATGCAAAGTCAAGCCCGTCTCTTTCTCTGATCACTGTCTCGTCGTTGTGAGTCTCGGAGGAGGTGGTCGCAGTACTTGCAGACCCCGACGGGCGCTTCGGAAAATTACTGTTACACGATGGGCGCTTCTGCGGTCGTGTGCGGGAAACGCTGCAGACATGCCTTTCCATGCACTTGCCTTTGCTTGCTGCATGGGAACTGTTCAAGCAGTAAGTTCGGGGTATAGCGATTGAGTGTAGCTGGAATGATGCTTTATACAAACATTACCATAAAAACAATCAAGCCCGCATAACCTCGACGAAATTGAGAGCGTAATGCCTGGCACTTGAATTGAAGGAATTGCTACCGTAAAATGTCAGCTGCAGAAGTTCGACGCGCAGCGACACCGTGGAGCGCGCGTGAGGTCTCGTAACAATCGTGCCATGCACTGTAAAAATCCGGCTCGTCGGTCGTTACTTGACGAGCGCCACCACCCTGCCACTAAGTTCACCCCGAATATAATTTCAAATTGTGTTTTTTTTTAAATTACAACGAGAAAATTTACATGTGAATTTGAAAATTATCACAAGGAACTGTTCAGTGGCGCCTCTGTCCCTATTGGGGTGTTTTGCCTCCCTAGAAGGGCCACTGATAAGAGACGACGACAGTTCCAATATAAGTGGCCCTATTAGCCCAGTGAAGATAGAGGCCGCAGTGGAACAGCTTCCGGTTTCCAAAACCCCTGGCCCCGATGGACTGCCCGTAGAGTGTTATCAGGCTTCTAAGTCTATTTTATGCCCAGTTCTCCTTGAAGTTTTTGATTGTCTCGATGTAAATTCTCTTGACCCGTCACTCACAAAAGGTCATAAGTACTAATTCCCAAACGCAAAGACCGTGAAAAATTGAGATCTATGGATAGCTACAGACCAATCACTCATAGAAATGTCGACCACAAATATTCGCGAAGATATTACCTAATCGTATGCCGTTTGCCATGCCCATGCTTACTGGCCAGCATCAAACCTGCGGACTGCGCCACCCGTCAACACAGACAGGTTGACACATGGCACGAACAGCCCCTTCATTTCCCTAAAAATCCCTATAAGCAGCTCGCGTTACTGCAGATCGACTTTTCAAAGGCATTTGATCGCGTTTGCAACTATTGTTTTTTTCTTTATTAGAGCGTCTCAACATTGGCTCAGTCCTTTTTAAAGGAGTTCGTCTCTGTTACAGTCACTGCTCTGCCCGCCTAATTATTAATGGTCACCTTTCGAAGCACGTGGCTATTGCAAGCGTTGCAGTGTCTCAAGGAAGTCTGCAACACTTCCGATAAAAACTTTCGCCCTTTCCTTCGCGTCTGGAAGAATTGTGGAAGCTTTAGTCATCGCCAGCGCGGAACGGGACTGCGAGATTTGCTCGTCGCAGCAGACCTATCCGCCTTTCGTTTCTGCTTTGCTGTGTCGCTTTTTCTAAACTGGCTATTGAATGCATTTACTGCTGTGACAGAAAGGAAGCTGTGAATAGCCGTTGCTGTGATGACATAATTCGAGCACTCGAAAAACGCCAAGACTCGAGAAAGAGGGAAGAATCATTTGACCTTGTTTCCAAGTTATCTGATGGGCATAGCAGTAATTTTCGGGTGAAGTACTTTGTGACCCAGTATTTAAGAACTGGATGCGTTATAAAGCATCTAGGGTATAGAAAAAAACGTTGAAAAAAGTGTGGCAGGGCCATTTAATTCTCATGCACCACTGTATAGAACTATTTATTCTAATTGGCCCGGAAAAGGTGCACTCTTACGTGTCCGTAGAATGCCGCTTTCTCCCTCGACAAAAACGTTCTTCTACGAACTGCGTACCAATACTTCGCCTCTACAGACGTGGCTGCACAACCGGAACACTTTTGTGTCTTCGGTAAACTGTCACCTATGCGATGTACCGCAAACAATTGAGCACTGCTTTATAAATTGTAAGGATGCCATACTGTCTTGTGGCGTCCTCCAAAGAACTCTTTAAGAAGGGCTTTGAATCGACTCCACACAGTGTAAAGTATTTTGAATCACCCGAAAACGGTGATGTGCCATATGATTGTTTTCTCCTGATCACTCTGCATGGTTTGTAGATAACGCGCATGCTGGATGGGCACTCTATTTCCATGGTTTCTTCAGGATCACTCTAAGCTTGCCAAATGATCGTTATTCCTAAAGATGCCCACTACCAAAATGGTCCCCGCCCTGACTGGTATGCCCTACTTTTTAGTTGTTCCCTGTCGCCCTTGATTTAAAACAAATGTACATGTTTGCTCATTATGTCGAGTTTTTTTTTTTTTCACCTTGTACAGTGCGCAACACCCTTGTCCATAACGCTGAGTTCAACTTGAACTGGTTAGCTCTCAAAACTGCGGACTCAAACTTTTCACAAAAAACGTGGAGGTCAAAATATATGGTTAAGACTTCAGAATGACACAATAGTTTTCTTCAAATGCTTTTTGGCCAAGGCAAGATAAGGCTATAAGTACGAAACGTGTGTTATAGGCAAGCGTGTTGCACTCTGTGCTGAACTCATCTGCATGTGTACATAGTTGTAAATATTTCTTGTAAATATATTCTCCTACGTTGACATACCATGTGGAAATAAATAAATAAATACCATGTGGAAAGCAAAACAAAAGAGGTCTCGTAATGTAGAGGTTCCTCTTCTGGGTAGAAATCTTATGAACCAGGCTCAAATGCAACAGACTTCTGTTGTTTTTTTTTTTAAAAAGTAGAAACATTTCTTTTTAACACGCGAGTTATCTATTCATTACACATTTGTGCATTGTAAACAAAATTTTGGGTAGTTGTGTTCCTTTTAGGTCAGTTTCACCTCTTGTTTTGTAGGTTTCAGTGATTTGGTTACTTATGTCGGTTCCCGATACATTTCTTGAAAGGTATTGGCCATTGGCGTGATGCTATCTCAGGTCAGGTGGGTTTTGGTTCAAGAATTTTTATATTTAGGTGGTTCTCTTTCATTTCAACTGTCCCGCTGCAGCTAGCCGAAAGAGGGGCGCTAAGCATATGTGCATGATTGTTTTTCATCACTGTATTTTCTTCAGTTGGGATTACTTTGTCCGTTTTAGGCTAGTGTTGTGTGTTATTTACCGACGCTTCTTATGTGCTCACAAACGTGCGCTAAGCAGGCGTGGGTTTGTGAATGCGCTTCTGGGGACAGCGGGCGGGCCGCCACGCCATGACATCACGCGCATGCGCAGTCGCGTCCCAGCACCCGCCGCTGCTATAGCGTAGCGTATACGCTACCCGCTGTGCCAACACAAGGAGATCCGCAACATCTCTGAAATGTGGACCGTTAGACCACGCAGAAATAAGTGTTGTTCTCATTGCGCTCTCCTCGAGGCGTTCGCTTTTGTACCCGACCTTCGTTCTGCAGACTACTGCGCCCCTGGAACGCACTCGGACACGGGCCTGCAGCCTTGCCTGCCGTGCGAGCGCGGCTCTTACCAGGCCCACAGTGGCCGGAAATCGTGCGATCAGTGCCCAGCCCCGAGGACCACCCTGGAGGAAGGGTCACGGTCACGCTTCGATTGCGTCGGTAAGGATGCCGGCGCCGTTGTTTGATTGCTTTGTCCGACAGTTGTGTGTGATGAATATATAAACAGCATGATGGCGCCACTAACGCCAGGCCGGTACATAACTGCGTTCGCATCGCCAAGCAAAGAGAAAATTTATGCGAAACGCGCTTGCTACTCGTTTAATTGGTACTTACATAATTAGCTTGCTCAATTCCTCCTGTGGGCCCCGCCCCAGTACCCGTCTCGAACGCACGTTTTTAGGTCGAAAGGCACAACGCACTCCCTAGTGTGCCGATGCGAGCAAGTTGGTACTTCATCATGGGAACAGGTTAAGCGCCAGGCACAACTGGAGGAAGGAAAACAGACAAGGGGTGCTAGATTCGTCACTAGGTTCGTCTTAGCTCGAGCCACGGGGCCGTCGTGCATGGCGTGCTGGGCTCGCATTCCGAGGTCCCGGGTTTGATTACCACCCTGACCCAAGTTTACCTAATTTTCTAGTTTACTACTTTACAGGAGCACTGCTGAAACGGCGGCAATAACGGCGCTCTTTGACCAGTTTTCATCCTTTGAGCTGGCGGTAATTTTTGTACCATTTCTTGGTCACGGCGATGCCGGATTTTCGACACACCTAGTTAGCTAAGGCTTTAGCCTTAACAAGCGTTCTCCTTCCTTTCAGAGGTCGACCACTGCGCCTCCAGCCCTTGCCGGGAAGGGAAGTGCGTTGCGCACCGACACGGGTTCACTTGCGAGGAAGGTCAGGAGCATCGCTCAGCAGAAGTGGAAGAAGCGGCCTAGACATGCAGCCTGATGCCGCGTTCACGAGGAGCATGATATTGCAACGATATGGGCTGCTAATCAATCTGCTGCCCGCTGTCCGCCCAATAAAAGCGACCACCTCGTGTTTTAGTGGCGAATAAATGCAGCTGACCACCTTAAGGCATGAAAACGCATCATTATGCTACCTATACGGCGAGAGTGAGCCATAATGCCGCGCCAGTATTGCCGCATGAGAGGCATCGTCAGAGTTCAGCGTATTCATTTATTTCTTCCAGCTGGTGATGCCCAACGCTGCAGACACGCCTTAAAAATTCCGAAAGCGTAGGACAAATGCAGAAATGTGGTCTACAACACCTTCTCGGCTGCAGGCTGAAATTAAAACAAGCAGAGGCAGGTTTACGTACTTTCGTCTGTTCGAAAGGTAGTTATAGTCACTCTTTTTTTTTTTTAAGTAAAGCTTTCTAGCTCTACAAGCCAACTGGTTCTTTCATGGCGTGCGGGACAACAAACTCCCAACGCGGTTGAGGCGGTGACGGGGGGGGGGGCGGAGGGTTTTACTCACGGAGCACACTGTAGATGGCGCGGCGAATTTACCCACCGTTCCCCGCGCGTGAGTGCCTGCTCGCCGGTGGCGGAATCGGCGGTACGGCTTTGTCGTCTGCTTTAGCGACGGTTTTTGGGCCTGTTTTGGGGCAGCTTGGAGTCCATTGCGCGCTGCCTTCGCACGCCTTGATTAACTTCTTGCTTGGTAACAGCGCAAAATAAAACAGGACACAAAAGAAAGAAGGAACGGACACAGCGCTGACTTACAACTGAAATTTTATTGCAGTTGGCAGCGGTTTTGTAGGAACACTGGCAATAACAACAAAAAGGAAAAAGTGGAAACATTGCCGCGATTGTGTTTCCAAATGCCAGCCGGTGCTGGATCAGAGCATAGTGATAGGGAAGCATGACAACCAAATCGTGCGGGAAATTTTAGAAGCCAACGAAATCTTAAAGTTAGGACAACAATGCGTAAGCACTCCATCTATCTCCCTCTCAGATAAGGAGTGTCAGTACTTGGCGCAGCGCACCCCTCCCGGTAAATGAAGATTACTTAGACCTGTCCCAAAGTTCGATTGCGACCATGATGATTTTTGTTATGTCATTTGTACTTATCTCGTTTCGTCATGACCACTGTGAGTTTTATGCCTTCCCAAAATTCTTATCGTGACACGCCAAGGAATACGTGATGTATCTATTCCTTTCATGTTATCATGTATAAAAACTTTTCTTTTCCTTCTCCTTTTCCACTTTTTCCTTTTGGTTGTTATTGCCAGTGTTCCTACAAAACCGCTGGCAACCGCAATAAAATTTCAGTTGTAAGTCAGCGCTGTGTCCGTTCCTTCTTTCTTTTGTGTCCTGTTTTATTTTGCGCTGTTACCAAGCAAGACAATGTACCAACTCGCCCAGTCGTCTGTTTTGGCTTGATTAACTTGTTCGAGAGCACCTCCAGGGTAACCCGGACCCGACGGAGTTAGGTGGTCGTACGACAAAGATACGTTAAGGATTGGTTTGCAGGTCGGGAAAATAAAATGTGCAAACCACATGGAGACATCTGGCCGCTAGAGAAACGCTACCTGTTGCGCACTGCTTGCTTGAATGGGACTCCATTTTCTAAATTGGTGATTACCAATTCGGTTGTGTTTTAAGAGGTATTACGAAAGGGGAAAAGAGCAACTGGTTCTGATCAATAGCGATTATAAAAGTTCCCTCAGCTTTCTCGCGATTCTCAAACTTACTAAACTAATTAGCTTAAATCGGTATAAATGGGAATCACTAAGCTCACATGCCGAATTGTTTAGGTGTGTGCGCTCGTGTCGCGCGGTGGTGTAGCCCCAAGCTAGCACATCAGGATGGCTGAGTTCGCGCTGTCTCACCTTTCGAAAGACGCTCCTCTCCGTTTCCTTTCTCCCGACTCACGGCCGGGCTACAGCGGCGGCGTCCGCCGCTCTAGCCCTGCCGTGGCCGATGCTGCTGCTGCGTTCGGGACGCTGCCCCCGTGAATTCCAGGTAACGGCTCGCAGAATCTCTGGTTTCACTCCTTGTAGAGCCACGTGTGTGAATTCAAGTGACGTGTCGCATGGGCAATTGTAGTGGGTGTCGTTTAAAGCTTTGCTTTCCAACCACCTTCACAGCGTGTATTGGAGCCAATTTTCGCCTGTGGGCTAGCCGCTCGCTTGTTCATGTTCAAACTTCGCATTTGATGGCACATCATGATGATCATCATTACCAGCCCATTTAGGTCTGTCGTGCTACGGAGGCGAGCTCTCCCTGTGACCTCCACTCGCTCCTGCCCTTCGCTGCCCGGGTCCGTTCTTTGCATCCGAGTTTTCTTATTTTGTCTCTCCTGGACCTGTCTGCCGGTCTAGAAGGCCACTAATCTGCAGGTGGTCCACCGGTTGTCGCTTCGCCTCCCTGCATGGCCAGCCCTAGCCGACTTTTTTTTAAAATTATGGCACAAAGATGTCTCAAACGCTGTGTCTTGTGCACCCTTGTCGCTTGGTCAGCGTAAGAAATCACGTCAAAATTTTGTGTCTTACACCCGCACTTTCCTCTGGAAGCTTCAAACAGCTACTATAAACTTACTCGTGTTTCGGAAGTAATTTGTGGGCTGCAGTCCTGCCATGACGCTGCGAGAAAAAGTGGGTCGGGAGTCCCCTCATTAAAAAGCCCACGCCAGCGTCACTCGACTCACTCGAGGCGTCTTCTCCGCATGGCAAAAGTAACTTTTTGTCCTCCTCGGAAGGGCACTAGCTGCTTTCCCAGCATGTTGAAGTAATTTTTTTTTATTCAAACACGATCGAGCCCTTGCCTTGCGTTTCATTGGAGCCGAGATCAGCTTTTGTGGAGCCAGACACGGAGATCAGAACTCCAGTAACATTCCGATTTAGACATTAAGTAAATTTCAGAATCCAGTGCCTTGTGAACGGGATTAAAGAATTAAGGTCTTACAAAACGACGAAAAACAGCGCTCGTTTGAAGTCGTCTTAATCAATCTTACCTTATTTCGTCAACTTCGCGCTGTTTTGTGGGATAAGCTAGCAAACCAAGTAGCCAGTGCTTGTAAATAGACGTTATGTGTTGCAATGTTTCCCGGCTTTATCTATCTTCTTTGGCTAGCTACATTCGAACAATTTATTGGAGGCAGGAGTGTGAGACTTTATTTCAGCCACGAGAAAGTCAGCGCTGCCACGTTATGGTGCGTTTTTTAGGGAGATGTGTTCCACGCCTACCGCCAGAAAGTGCCATTATGGGGAATGGGGTTCTGCCAGTGATGTGCAGGCGAGGCGATCTGCAGCGGCGCTACTAACCAAGCTGCTGTACTGTACCACCGCTGTTAATTAAAAAGGGGCAGCCACTAATCAGCATGACCGCAGAGGGAAGCCGGCTAGCTTGTTCAGGAAGGAGGAGCATGTGTGGGGAAAAGAACCGGTGCAAATAAATGTGCAGGAGGACCCGTGCGCACTAATATGTATTCGCATTATTAGAGTGACCTGACAGTGGGGGACATTGGTGTGTATAAGTGCTGGAATAGATCCTCGGGTATGGACAGCAGTTCCACCTGTTTGATGTAACAGCATTTCGGCATGCCATGAAAATGGAAGGGTAGGAAAGAAGTATCTTTCTTTGTAGCAATGAAGTTTTTGACGTTTTCACGGCGCCGTTTTACGTGCCTTGCTCCATCCTCCTCTCGGTTTACGCGTCGAGCCACGGTTGAGGATTTCCTCGGGGAGGTCCACCGTGGGTGAGTGTGAGGGTCAGGGCCCGTGGATTTCCATCCCTGCTTCAGTGCCTTGGGCTTCATAGGTGGAGAACATGCAGTTTGGGATGAGCGTGCTTGTGAGATTGCTTGGGTTTTGACAGACGTGTAGGAGCTTCGCGGTGGCCTACCGATGCCATCATTGTGGTTTTTGTTTCTTTTTGTGAAACAATCACTGGTGTAGTATACAATATAGGCGCGTTTTCGTGGCCTCTGCAAGGGTTTTCAACCGTCATGCTGCGCGAGCCGCTCGAGGTAAGAAATCCTTTCGGCTCCCAGGCGCTTGATGAAGGATTGCTGCCGGAGAGACTGTTCACTTGAAAGCCCTACTGGTGAACACTTGTCTGAGCTGCGACGCTTCGCCACCTAAGGAAACAAAAAACAAGTGCACATCATCTCACCTAAGAATAAAAGAGGGTAAAATCAGGCTACGAATACATGTGCATTTTTGCTAATGAATGGACATGACAGCATTACAAAAACATGGCAGCAGGGCTTCACTTACGGCCGGAAGAGCGGCATTACAGATTCATGACTGGAACTGCACACAAAAAACTGGACCAAGGGAAGAGAACACACACAACGCAGTTTTCAACTAAATTTATTATCAGAAAAAACACACTTGCATAGGCTATGCCACATGATTTCTTGGGGGCACACATGCGCACGGGGACTCCGAATACACGTTACACGTGCGTTGCTAACAGGTTGATCTCTTTATCTAGTAAGGCCAGCGATGGGTGACTCACACAGTCATCTTTGTGAGAAGTAATGTGGAAGGCTTCTGTCAACTCTCTTGGCACCTGTTTCTTGTGGGAAAATAAAATACCTGTGTTACCGAAACACGGTGTGCAACCACATTCTGCGCAGTGGAGGGCTAAGTGAGTGAAGGGACGCCCCTGGAGGCTCGACGAATGCTCTCGTAATCAGATGTTGACACAGCGTCTAGTTTGCCCTACATACACATGACCGCACGTCACCGGGATGCGGTATACGACGTTTTTCTTGCATTCAACAAAACGCCGCGAATGACGTACTGTACATACCTGTGTGCCTTGGGGCTGTTCGAACTTCTTTCGAACCAGAGAGCACGCACTACTGAGCTTATTCTTCGCCGAAAACGACACCTTCACACCAAATCTCGCTGCCACGTTCTTTAGTCGATGTGATAACCCGTGCACGTACGGAATTACCGATATCGTGCCTCGCTCATTAGGATCCCGTCCTTTTTCATTGGAACCGCTGCCCTCTGACAGGATGGCTGGAATGCTGGAACCAAAAGAGACACTTCAAGGACTGTCTACGTGTGGCTTGTGCGCGGAACAGCGGTGGAGACAAGTCCTACAAAGTGTTCCGTGAGTGGAGTGCACGTGCTGACTGTATCACGGAAGCACTGTGGAATGATGTTCGTCCATTCTCACCCCGGAAAGAGAAGAAACTGGCGGCGGAAGGAACGCTGTTGATTCTGGGTGGCATTCCTGTCCCGGAACGAAAGCAAAATGTCCTAAAATTGGGATCCAAGTATTGTGTGGAGCCTTCCCTGAGCGCTATGGAGCAACTAGCCCTGACCAGAGATATCGCAAGGTGTGTAACTGAGAAAGAAAAGGAGAGATGTGTAGTTGAATGTGTGGACGCTGTATGTAATATAAAGAGCCATAGAGTCAAACCCAAAGTGCGAGATGTTGCACGCCACTTGTCACCAACGGCCTGCAATCGGACAAAGAAGGTCATTTCATGGTGCTTCCTGATGATATGTTCCAAGCGAAAGCTTTGCTAGCACTAGACAAATGCTTCAAGGAAGTTAAGGTGACTCCTGAAAAAACAAAAAAGCGAGTGTTAGAGCTCCTGAACGAATGCAACTTGCAGAAGTTGGCATGTGAAGTTAAGAAGGCGAAGGAAGCGGTGCTGGATGTGTTCTTTTCCGCGAAAACACGCAAGCAAGATATTTCCTTCCAAGCAATAGTATCAGAGCATCATACGTGGCAGCTCGTGATAGCAGGGTTTTTGCAGCGCATGTTGAATTCTTTGAGTGTAGACGACCCTTTTTTGGTAACAAACTCTGAGCGAGTGGTTTCTTGTCATCCCTGAACACCAAAAATTGTTTGGGGTTCAGCATAGATGTAGAGGAACTCTACTATTCAATGCCCAAAGACGAGCTGATGAAGTGCGCTCAAAAGTGTATCACAACAGAGAATGACGAAGTGGCCTTCCCTAACACATCCGGTATGTCAACGGAGAGCTTCCTAGAACTAGTGAGCTTTTACTTAAGCAGCACTGTGGTCGGCTTTGGTGGAAAGACGTACTTGCAAAAAAGTGGGGTTTGCATTGGCTCGAGAGTATAGCACCTGCGTTGAGCGCTATTTTTCTTGGTTCTCTTGGGGACATCCAAGATTTTGTGATCAAAGTTTTCAGGTATGCAGACGATTATTTGGTGTTGACAACTGCTCCAAACTTAACAATGGTTAACGAAAAAGTATTGGATGCATTCCGTACTCGAGGGAAGGAGTTAAAGTTCACATGCGAGGCTCCGAGTGGGAACAGCTTGCAATACCTGGACTTGAAACTCGCTTTTGAAAAGTATCATGTCTGTTGGCTGTTTTCGCCCCGTTCAGAGAAGCCACTTCTCAGCTTTTCTTCAGACCACTCCAAAATAGTCAAGCAGGGTATTGCAATCGCCTGTTTGAAGTCGGCAGTGATGAAATCTTGCCCACACGGTGTGGGAGAGTCCTTCAATCAGCAAGTAGCACGGCTCAGGAAGGCAGGCTTCCCTGACGCGGTGCTATTCGTGGCGAGCAAGAAAGTGAAAAAAGCCATCCTGTCAGAAGGCAGCGGTTCCAATGAAAAAGGACGGGGTCCTAACGAGCGAGGCACGTTATCGGTAATTCCGTACGTGAACGGGTTATCACATCGATTAAAGAACGTGGCAGCGAGATTTGATGTGAAGGTGTCGTTTTCGGCGAAGAATAAGCTCAGTAGTGCGTGCTCTCTGGTTCGAAAGAAGTTCGAACAGCCCCAAGGCACACAGGTATGTACAGTACGTCATTCGCGGCGTTTTGTTGAATGCAAGAAAAACGTCGTATACCGCATCCCGGTGACGTGCGGTCATGTGTATGTAGGGCAAACTAGACGCTGTGTCAACATCTGATTACGAGAGCATTCGTCGAGCCTCCAGGGGCGTCCCTTCACTCACTTAGCCCTCCACTGCGCAGAATGTGGTTGCACACCGTGTTTCGGTAACACAGGTATTTTATTTTCCCACAAGAAACCGGTGCCAAGAGAGTTGACAGAAGCCTTCCACATTACTTCTCACAAAGATGACCGTGTGAGTCACCCATCGCTGGCCTTACTAGATAAAGAGATCAACCTGTTAGCAACGCACGTGTAACGTGTATTCGGAGTCCCCGTGCGCATGTGTGCCCCCAAGAAATCATGTGGCATAGCCTATGCAAGTGTGTTTTTTCTGATAATAAATTTCCGTATAAACCGGATTATAGGTCGACCCGGTATATAGGTCGACCCCCTACCTTGAGGTGGGAAAAGTTGACAAAAAAAAGTAATTTGGCACAGAAGCGCATTCACAATGTCTATATTTTTTTTCGACGCCCGTCCGTCACTGCCACTCACTATGCCTTCCGAAGTCACTCGTCCGAGTTCTCAGAGTCGTCCGAGGATGACTGCTTCGCACTGTCATCTTCCATGCCATCAGGCACGTTGCTGATGGAGCACTTCCTGAACGCTCGTGTAACCATGTCGTCGGGCAGCGACTGCCCAGAGAAGGACACCCAGCTTGACACGGTCGCAACCGGCCCGTATAGGTCTTTTTGTTGTCGCTGGCTATCCACTCATTCTACAGTTCGCGGAGCCGGTCCGCGCATGGCCTCCGGAGCGATCGTGAGCGAAGTTCCCGGACGAAGTCCGCCACTTTGTTCTCCAACTCGGGGTGCACCGCTTGACGTCCACAGAACGATCGGTTTTTGGGGTTGCACGCGCACAGCTTAACTTTCTGGCTCCGCCAGTATCGCACACTTTTCTCTGAAACGCCTAACTGGCGTTACGCCGCCATATTCCCATTCTGCTCGGTGACTCAATCACCGTCAGCTTAAACGCCGCGGTGAACTGGCGTCGACTGCCGCCACTCATCTCGGAACAGAGACGTACAGAAATGTACGCACGCACGCGTAATAGACGAGTAAAAGACGAAAAACTAGAGAAAAGCGAAATCAAATAAAGGCCTGATAGAGCGAGAGAGCAGTCCGACACGAATGGCGATTGGCGACGGACTACGCTTGCACATTGTTGCCAGACAACGATTTACATTCTGCCAATGACCGCTATATAAGACGAGGGGTGACTTTTGTGGGGATTTTTTTTTGAAAAAAACTCGACCTATATTCCGGTTTATACGGTTAGTTGAAAACTGCGTTGTGTGTGTTCTCTTCCCTTGGTCCAGTTTTTTGTGTGCAGTTCCAGCCCGGCTTTCCACTTTGCTTCACCGCATTACAGAATGTAGTTAGTCGACTAGGAAACACGCAAGGTGAAGTAATTGTTTTTGAAAGTGGATGTCGAAACGTTTCCTCCATAGAAACTTTTTCCAACTTGGGGGTTCTCCCTAAACTGATCTAGAGTAAGACTTGTCCCTTACTTCGAGTTCTCCGTCAATTCACTTTCGCGCTCTACACAAACGGTTAGCCTCCCGGTTAGCTCAGTTGGTATCGACTGCCACAGATAGACGTCGCTCAAGGATCTTGGACCGGGGCAAACTGCCTTCAAAGTCGAAGTTCCTGAGAGAGCTGTAGAGAGAGAGAGAGAGAGAGAGAGAGAGAACAAAGTTTTATTTTCCGCAGGACTAGCTACTAAGTCGGGGTCCTAATTTGAAAGTTCAGTTTACCGGATCCACGTAGTACTCCAGAATGCCCGTGCGGATCCGGTGCACGTGTTTGTAGAGAGCTTCCTGGGCAGCCTGGATGTTTACTGTCGGCGGGGGGGACAGCCAGAGCTCCCAGGAGGTGATGGAGGCGAGGGATGGGGCAAGTGATGGCGGGGTGCAGTCCCAATAAGAATGCGGGATGGATGGCTAGGAAGAGCAGGTTTTGCAGTCGTAAGGTCGCACTTCAGGCGGATGTGAGCCTTTTCCCTTCGCAGGATGTAGTTAGACTTTTCTAACAGGAACCATCAACCACTGAAGTTACTTGAATCGGTTAAGGACGTCTTTCACCAGAGGCCATCGGCTCCATTTCCGGCCAGCTGATCTCTTAAAAGATGTGGAAAACGAATTTCGTGCACTTTACGTGCTTCGCTTCAAACCGTGTCCGTCCAAACGCAAGGACTTAATTATGGCGCCACTATTATTGACTAATGTAATCTACTGCCGTGGTGTATCATCGCGACAATACAGATGCACAACTTCGTAGTACAAGTTTACACACACACACGCACACACACATACAGACGCGGGGACGAAAGCACACACTGCATTGCCTTCCGGCACGCAATGCCATGGAAAGCGCACTCTTTTTTATTCAGATACTTTTGAAGGCGCACCGATCAGTCAGAAGCAGCAGAAGGGAAAACAGTTCCTTAAAGAGTACAAGTGCACGCCGTTTTCTTTTTTTCTCTGTGCTGCAACAAAAAAACATCTTTACAGTTTCTTTTTAACGAAGGCCCATTTCGCAACAAAGTTAAAGAAAAAAGTGGGTGGTACATAATTATCCCATTTTAAATCGCCCTGCGCTTGAGTGAAGCTATCGAAAGCGCCTGACAATCCAGGGGGGAACGGCAGCACCAGAGTGGAGACAAATGATATCAGCTAATGGTTTTTCTTGCACGTCTATAGTTTACAGCACACGGAGCATCGAATTCGTCGCGTTTCCGGCGTAGTCTCTCAGGAGAGAGCACTGAGTAACTTTTTCGTTCATGCGATTTCGCGCCCGAACTTTACGCTGATTTGGCTCTTGGCGCCTCTGAAAGCAATTTTTTTCCACTCTAAATCCTTCCTGTCTTGAGCCCTCGAGCCCTTACAGCATCATTTGCGAGGCACATGTGTCCGTCTCCCCCTCGTCAAATGAAATTTATAGACCCGTGTTTCTTATTTTCACTTGGCGTACCAGGAAGTACATGCTGCAGGCCCTGCGCGTTTTGCTTTCCGCGCACTTCCACTGAACAATCGCATACGTGTGTGAAATGCGCTGCGTCGGGCGAGAGCCCAACTCTGCCCCCAGACATGTGAAAGTTGCACGGACGACGCATCACTGCGGAACTGACCCATGTATAAATTATAGACAGCTGATGCCGTAGAAAGGGCCAAGCAGGGACCCCAATGAGACCCGCACACTTGCCCGTAGGGACTTGCACTGCACTTGGAAGCCAATCAGGGCGCACAGGTAATCGCCGAAGCCGATCTCCGGCATTGTCTTTGGCTCAAAGTGGAGGCAGGCGTGGCCCGACTGCCAGAGGAGGAAGTCGCTCAGCCGAGTCTCGCCCGATGTTCGCAGCAGCAGGTCCACGCCCGTCCCGTCGCCGAGGGACATGCACTCGTCGATCAGATCGGCAGTTATGTCCCTGCGAATGCAAACAGAAGCGCGCTACAGCGGGACAACATGTAGGCAAAGTGGAAGAGCAATTTCCCCGAGGCAGTTCAAAGCTTCATGGCTTCCCCTGGAAACACTGTTGCCTCGTGCCCTTCTCTCTCTGCTTCCCCTTCTTCGTGTTTTGGCGCGATACTTCCCGCCGCAGTTTCGCCAGGATCGGCCGTGGCTGGCGTACGCCTGTTCTAGTCCCATGCCTGCCCGTTCTCCAGTCACGCGACGTGACATCAGCGCTGCACGCACTGGGCTGAGCTCCTACTTTGACCCGCCGCGGTGGCTCAGGCGCTGCGCTGTTGAACCCCACGATGCGGCTTCGATTCCCGGCCGCTTTCCTGATGGAGGCGAAAAGCGGTGACGCCCGTGTGTTCGAGATTTCGCCGTACGTTAAAGATCCCCTGGTGGTCAAAATTAATTTGCAGCCCTTCACTACGGCGCGCCTCATCGCCTGCGCAGCGTCGATGAGTTAACCCTCACAATCAATCAATCAATCAATCAATCAATCAATCAATCAATCAATCAATCAATCAATCAATCAATCAATCAATCAATCAATCAATCAATCAATCCTATTCTAGACATCCGGGTTCAATTACCCGCACGATTTTCATTTACTCGGCATAAAATGCTGGAAAAAGCAGGCGTACACGAGCCAGTGCTAGGGGTTTACAAGTGTAAGAGGCGGCGATAAAAGAGCGTTAGCCCCTCGCATTTCCGTTTGTGCCGCTGGCAGCGCTACTGACGCAATTTCTGCTCTTACGTAATCACTGCAGGGTTCCCCAGGTCGAAGCTCGTCTTACTACTGACATAAAGCGCACTTTGAGGAAGAACAGGCCCTAAGTGTTACGGCGCCCTTCAACGGAAATTTTGGGTAGTACGCTGTAGATCCCATGGCCTCCGAGATTCCCCCGCGCGCTTTTAGCAAAACGTAGCAAAACGTCCGCGGGGGAATCTCGGAGGCCATGTAGATCCATACGGTTTCACATCATGGCATCGAGCAACGTGATTCCCCAGGAGGTGTTGAGCTGACACACGCCGCACTAATTTTCTGAGCCAACCTCAGAAAAGATGCAATCCGAAGTACTTCCCACTCATGCGAGGATTTTCAACAGCGGAGCTGTCTAACCCGGCAGCGAGTTGTCCAACGCGAACAGAAGACCTCCGATCGGAAAGGAAAAATGCTCCCCGCGGTGGGAATATAGAACGTGGAACCGCCTCATCGTGAAACCGGGGTGTATCCGATGAAGCTATCATCACATTTTTATTAACAAAAACAGGTTTAGTTGCCTAATAAATATCCAGTACACAGCGAAAGAACTCACGGCTGTACACTCCGATACGTCCCGTTACGACAGGCAGGCTTCGGTGCTTGCTGCAGCACCTGTTTTTTTATTATTATTATTATATTATTTCCCTATTCGTTAATCTTGCTGCTTCAGTTTGTGTCCAGAAGGAACCTGAAAGGTGAAAGCAACAAGTGGGGGGACACAGGACACCTCTATGACGTGAACAAAGAAAACGGTTACTTGCGATACATTTCGTACTGGCATGTTTGCCTGGTTAAGGGTAATCAGTCTCGGTCAATAATGAGAGCAGTTTCACGGGGGGGACACAGAGAGTTGTGTTCCGTTGCAACCTGGCTGGTCGCAGTCGCTTGAAGCGTTCTGCTTCCTTTGTTTTGAAGGTTACCGTCTCACGGCAACAGCGCGCAAGTGCCTGGCACTGTTCAGCGTCCGAGTCGGATGCCCCGAGCGCGCTCACAGTCCATTCGATTTTCTGGACGAAATACCTCCACGCTGGCTCGGGGAGGGGGGGGGGGGGGGGAGCAAACTCCACCGCATCCACTCGCGTTCGCCGTAGTGAGTGTAGGCTTAAAGGGACACTGAAGTGATATGTAAACATTGCGGGATTACTTGCGCAAATTGTAGTCCGGAGTCCCCAGGCCATGTTACGACCACTCTGGGCGCGTTTACGCGATTTTCTTTAGTAGAAAAATTAATTCGAAAATGCTGTCCTCCTCTCTTTACGCTCGCCCATTTTCTGCGGCGTTTTCGTGTGATGTCGAGAAATGCCGAGCTCGCAATTGGCTGCGCTACTGCACGGCTCCCCGGCCTTCAGACAGAGTCAGTCGGCCCAGCGTTTCGTCCGCCGGCCGCCGACGGGTCGTCGCAATTCGTTCGCTTAGTTGAAACGAAGCCAGGACACGTTTGTGAATGGAAGAATGGGCCTTTCTTTACTTGGTTAGTTTGTACACTGTATCTAGCTCCAAGTCAAGGTCGCTTCACACAAGCGCTGCACAAGCGCACATGCGACGCTTCGCTGACTGGTACGCCAGTAGGAAAATATAAGGCCTCTTGAAGGCGGGAGAAGAGTCAGCGATGTCAATATAGGTACTAAGGAAATAAAATCAACTGATATTTTTACCGTACAGCGTAAAAATAGGGTGCGGGAAGCACTTTTTTGCGCTGGGCGAACAAGCACAGCGGTCAGCAGCACGACTACGCATCTGCGAACGCTTTTCCGTCTACGAAATGCAATTGCTAGACCTGAGCTATTGTGGAAACTCGGGGGACGCTTACTGCACGAGCGCAGTACAACAAATAGTCACCTAAGCTGCTTGAAATGCCAAAACTAAATAAAAGTGTAAACTTGTTGTACAATATATACCTTATATTACCAAGGTCATAAGAGCTCGTTCCGTGGCCGAGTGCTCTGAGGCGCTAGGTATGTTGCCGCAAGTGTTTTGCAAGTCACGAGTTCGAGTCCCCGCGGGTAGGCGCTTTTTTTTTTTTTTTTGCAAGTTAACTTTTTCGTTTTCTGCCGATGTTTTCTACATTGAGTTCACCTTTTTTTGGGCCGCAACGTTCATGGCTCCACGAACTAGTTCACAGAACGCGCGCAGGCTGGCACTGGCGCGCTAGCGAGTTCTCGTTGGCGTGCTGTTGCCATAAGCACCGACTGCTTGCGGGCAGTGGGCACAGGCCAGAATGAACAGACCCTTGGCCTCGTGCGAACACGCTTTTTACGGTACAGGCATGAGTGAGGCAAGCTCCAAATATGGGGGAAAAGCGCATGACATTTGGGCGTATGCGGGTACGCGGAGGGCGTCCATGCACTGCGTAGGCCTCGGCTAGTGAATGCTACGATTCCAAGCCGTCCTGGGAGGCTTATCTTTATGCATTTTTACAGCCGACAACATGGCAGAAGCGCGGTACGATGATTACTGAGTTATTGAGAATGCCCATCCAACAACGCCAACAGTTGTGTTTTACAGAACCGAAACCGAAACCGAAACTTGTTTGGTTGCTCACCTTGGGCATCGTCCAATCACGGTGCCCGCTCCTCCTAACGTCACAGCTTTAGTTGGTGCGGCCGCCGCAAACCGCGCATGGTAGTTTTTCTTCTTTCGCGCTTTGTAAAATAATTACCGATTTGTCAACCGGATAAACGATGAAAAGTGTGCTAATTTGAGCCAGTCTACGCAGTGCACGCAAAAACGGGAGCTTGACAAATTCACTTCAGTGTCCCTTAATGTGAGCGCACATGCTCATAGCACCGAGTGTTGTGTCGGGACGTCCAGGTGGCGGAGACCCGACCAGTCAATGTCCCAGCGGACACGGAGGAAACGCTGCTCCTCGTCCCAGAAGTAAGGCGCGTGCTGCATTCTAGCGCCACGTGCTCCGCCGTCTCCCCCTCCCGCACAAGGATCGAGCGGCATTGCGCGGCAGAGAGAAGCCGCGTTCCTCCTGCCGTGGTCGGTCCCACCGGTGGCGCCCCTGAGTGGAGCCGGAAGAGAACGTTCCTGGACCCACAGGCACATGATCCGTTTCAGTACGCCCTGCTTGACCGCCTCGACTGGTGGTTGTCGGTAAAGGGGGGTGGGAAGGAGTTTAGCGAGAAGGTCGCGGTACGGACGACGGGGCTTGACCGTCGTGCTCGACCTCGGCTCGAGCAGGGCGATAGCGCCAACGATTTCCCTTGAGAAAGGGCAGGCTCCAACGCCTCGGTGCAGGTGGACTGTTGTGACCAGCCACTTTGCTGTGTGGGCTGAGCCGATGGACTGGAGCGCCACGGGGAGAACGGTCGGGCTGGTTTCGGAAGTACACAAATCGCTGGACTAAAAGCTTAATCTCGGACAAGACGCTGGCCACCGGCATCTAGACTCCAAAAAAGATTTGCGCGCCTCACAGGTTCGTACGAGGACCTCCGGACGAAGACCGCCCACTGTCGGAGAAACTTGTTCACTGATCTCGTGTCGAAGGAGGTGACTCTCGCCGAATATGGGGCATCAGCGTAGACCACCAACGTTGCAGACATGAGCTTCGCATTCCGGGGCACAGCATTAGTATTTCTTTTGGGTTATTCGTCGCGTTGGCTTTGAACAGCCGGGTCTCCGACGAAGGGAGAGGCGCCGCCAGCTCTGCTCTTTCTACATCCTTGCACCAGTAGTGGAAGCTGCGCCATTTTTTTTTTTTCAGCTTACCCTAAAATGCCGATAAGCGCCGCTCCTTTAACCGCTCTCACGGCCCGAACGAGAGAAACCGGAAGCTCCCATGAACGCTTCTGACTGCGCTCTTGTTCCAAAACACAACCTAGGAACACACGGCCTACCGAGAGTTCTGCACATGCTCGCCCTTTCGTTATTGTTATATGACTGTGCCGAATGCGCTTGTGACCTGGTGACCACTGTGGTTCGTGACATGCACTCTAACAAAGACAAGAAGAAAATTGAAGTCGGGGAAAAAGAGGATATGAGAGCGGGATAAAAAGATTGCTGCAGTAGAACTTTGGAAAGGCCAAGCTTTGGCGAAAGTTGAGCAACTCGGCGCTGGTGTTGAGTGTATGGCGCTCTTTTTAAATTTCGTGAAGGAGAAAGAAGCGCAGGGCGTGCTGTGGGTGACAGGCTTCTGTCTGAAGAAGCTGTTTAAATAGCGCACAGCTTGCATCGCAAATTTTGTTGCGGCGAAGCAGTACATCAAGCGATAGAAACAGCGGTTTGGTGTTAGAATGTGTCGTCCCGTCGTGCCACTAACGAAAGCCAGAGAACACAGGAATATTTCTCGGAGGCACCAAAGGCCCTTCGCTCCGCGGCGAACGCCCTCTGGACACGCCACGAGTAAACCTTGTTCAACATCTCAAAAAATCCCGGGCCATCTCCACTAACGTGAAGCCTGGGGAGGGGCGAATCATGCAGTGCATAAGTGTATTCAAACATCGTAAGCCTTTCTCTCTTGCCACGCAGCGCGCGCTGATTGGGCACCGGAGGAGCGCCGGCGGGAGGAGCAATCGCGCGCTTGCTGAGGCGGTGGCGCCATCTCTTGCGTTGAGGCGTACTTAAGCAAATAAATTAGAGGCAGACTGGCCGTAAGTTCACTTCGTGTTTACCCGCCGCGGTGGCTCAGTGGCTAAGGCGTTCTGCTGCTGAGCACGAGGTCGCGGGTTCGATTCCCGGCAGCGGCAGCCGCTTTTCTGATAGAGGCGAAAAGCAAAAACGCCCGTGTGTACGAGGTTTCGGCGCACGTTAAAGATCCCCAGGTGGTCAAAATTAATCCGGAGCCCTCCACTACGGCGCGCCTCATCGTCTGCGTTGCGTCGGCGCGTTAAACCCTACGCTCAATCACTTCGTGTCACACGCCGCAGCACGCTAAGAAGTGGAGCGAGGCGTGAGAAAACGAGTGTCCGGGTGTTTTAGTACCGTGACTACATGAGACGACAGGCGGCGCCGACATCCCGAGCCCCTAAGGTGTTTCGCCCCTAAAATGGGCCAGACGATGGTTAGAATAGATTCGCTGGCTGACAGGACCAACAACGTGGTTGGGGTGCTAATGCTGTCGCGCCGACTTCGCGGTCTTCTTTGTCGTCATTAAAAATGCGTTTCTCTCCAACGCACTGCATTATTTTTTGTCTTTTTCTGGGGTGTATGGGTAAGGCGGCTAACATTTCTGCGCTGCCAGTTTGAAGTACGGTTCATTTTGGAACAAGGGTCTTCTCCCCACAATTCCCTGGTTCCTGAACTATCCCCACGTCGAGGGGGGTGCTTGCTCCGTATTTTACAGTATATAATTTTAAAAGTTATACACTCGTCATGTGTATCTGTCGGCACTTACTCGGAGCGCAGGCGACCTTCGCTCACAGCGCGAGCAAACTGCTGCACCATGCCGGTCACTTGACGCCTCGAGGAGTACGCCACACAAGCAACCATTGTGCTCCTGCGTCCATAAAAAGCAAGAATAGGACCTCTTGTCAAGCCATCCGCCATACATTATTTCGAAGATTGTTGGTATGCAGCTGAAACCGAAAAATTGAGTGTGCGATAACCGGACAACAGTGCATGCGGTCAATCCAGCCTGATGGCTATGCACGGCACCGCACAGCGGTGGCGAAGATTATGCGCGACGAGCGGGATCCAGGTATTTTGTCATTCGGGGCGAAGGAACTGGAATTCTGCCACGGGGTTCTTTGCCGTGCGTTGCACCCATTCACCCTGGAATCAGGCCGTCTGCCGTGTTAGACATCATTTGGCCCTGCTGGATTCCCCTGCAAGTATATGCGCGCCTAGCTCACTGCTTCGTCTGTACCACATTCTTTCTTCGTCTTTCTTACTTCCAGTTTTCCTTCAATGGTGTTCGTTTTTACCTCTTTTTTATTTCTTTCTCTAATCTACTTACTTTTATTTCTCGAGTCATCTACTGCTAATACATTCTAATATTTACATATTTTTCTTTCCCTACAAAAATTGCATAATTTCTTTCGGTAAGGCGCCCATTTCCTGGCCAATCCCCCTGAGTGGGTACGAGCCATTTCACTGGTACCACCACCATCACCAGAACGTAGCGGACAGCCTGGGATTGAGCTGGTGCGCTGCGGGACCTGCCGAGGACCTTGGAGAACGGAACTTCCAGTAAAGGTGGGGTTTTTCGGGGACTCGATGTCGTTCTTGGGAAGCGCGCGGCCGGGTGCTAGGACCCCGGTACCACAAGTGCTAGCTTTGGTTGACATGTACGCGGTGAGCGAAGGGTGAAAGAAAATGTTGGTAAAAGCACGCAGTTTACCGTTTCCGAAATTTATTTTACCGTCGCGTTTGCGTCACTGTATGCGTAATCGTCTTCATTGCTAACAGCCCCGTGAATTTCAACATGCACCACCATGTCACGTTGGACACAACGGTGGAGATCTTCTGGTGCGCGTTCGAAAAAAACTGGCCGTGTGTACAAAACTTCAGAGCGTCTAAGGAGGTCTGAATTAATCCGTGGCCTTCCACTAAGGCGAGCCCAGGCACAGATTTGGCGCGTGAAGCCCCAAGGTTTATTTGAATTGTTCGGAGAGCCAACGGAGCACAAATTCGGAAGAGGTCGCGTGCCCTGATGTGGGACCATGTTCTCAAAATATGCCCTGGCGACCAATTCATCTGACGTTTAACTTAATCCGTGCGCCCTGACTTCATCGGCGCTTTAAATGCGTCGTGGTGCAGCAACTGCGTCAGCCTGCAGGGATAAGCAACAAGGGACCGTGATTAACGAAGGGGACCGTGCATGCATGGCTACACAACAAGGACGGCGGGCCCTTTGAGGCGCTCAGTATGACATCAGTGCTTTCACATTCACAACTCACACGAAGAAGCGCTTAGGTGCCCTCGGATATTTTTTCTCCCCTTCGCTCTGTCCTCGTATCCCTTCGCTGTAGCTTTGCCGGTTTTTGCTTGATCCGAAAGTCGCTCTGTCTCAGCCTTGCGCTTGTGATTTTGGCAACTTACAAATTCATCAATCATAACAATAGTGTAACGGAGCTCACCCGGAGTTGCCCGCTGTGACGAGCTCTACCGTGGCCAGCAGGCGTTGCAGGTTCCCGGGAAGCAGCTCCAGCTCTCCAACGCACCGTATGCGGCGGCCTCTCTCCCTGAAGCGATCCCTGTGATGGGGCAGCGACGCTCTCACGATAAAATTGATCGGAGGGGGAGCTTCTTCGCACCCTTTATTTGCCTAAATGTTGGCAGCAGCTTTGTTTAAAAGAAGCTGGTAACATTTTTTCCGTATCTATTTATTCCCTGGCCCCGTGGGTTTTCTCGCTGTTGTATGAGACGTGAAAATGGGTGTCCGCAGCCCTGGCCAGTGCCTGAGAAGCCCCAGCAGCCGGCGAAGCCTTCAAGACCCGGATCTGTAGCTTCGTCAAAAGCCGACGCCGTACTTCTTGAACTAGCAACTACCCACCCTCTATCCAAACCCCTGCCCCGTGTGCATATATAAGCGGGCAGACGAGGAGGGGGTAAAACGCCCTGTGCCGGGGACCTCACGAACAGCTACGGAAAAGAAATAAGAATGGTGTACGACCGTGCTGCCCAAGTGGGTCATGATGTCACCCCGCACATGGCTTCTCAGTCACTGCGGCATTGTCGGCAACGAAAGTTCGGACGCTGCCGCCTGGTTGGTGCATCAAACAGCGACGACTGTACTCATTCCTTTGTCTAGGACGGACGCAGCTAGGGCCCTCCGCATGCTTGCCCGGGAAACAATAATCTCTCAGGGGTCTACAGAAGAATTCACATGCGCACGCATTGGTGCCTTTGACCCGTTCCTGCAACGTCCCCTTCCACTAAGCCTCCTAAGGTCTGACGCAACTCTTCTTTGCCGTACTCTGGCTCGGGGCGGCATTTACAAATGCTTACTGACACTTAATAGGAAATGGCAGCGAGTGAGGAGTGCGAAACATGCGGCACGCCGGAGACGATGCGCCACGTTTTATGCGTGCGCCCAAGCTACCCGCCTGAAAGAAAGAAGCTGTCGTCAGCACCAGGGTGTCGAACCGGAACCGGAACCGAACCGAAAACCGGAACCGAACCCGAATTTTCGCCCGGAACCGGAACTGAACCGGAACCGTATTTTTTCCGCCATTTTGGAACTGAACCCGAACCGGAACGAATCGAAGGAACCGTTCCGAACCGGTTCCGGGGCCTCAAAAATGCGATTTCTAGTTTTCCATTTCGGTACCCTACCTTGCGTCTGAAGATATTTTGCCACTCGCCAGACAGAATCATGAAATATTTTGCGTAGTCTGCAGTTCCCAAGGCCCATCATGTTCTCTTCTAATTACCGCAATTACCCGATTCTAACGCGCACTTTTTTTCCGGAAAAATAGGTCGAAAAATCGCATGCGCGTTAGAATCGGATACGAAACCGAAACTACCGAAACAGCGGAAATTTTTTCCCACCCATCACCATCGCCATATCAAGATGGCGGCAAAGATACTTTTAGCAACGATTTTTCGGACGCAGGAAGCATAGGCGCCTAAGCTTTTCTATCGGCGTTCACACAAATCGTCAAATCGTTCCACTTGCGCGCTTGATAACAGCAATGGCAGAAGCGGCTCTCACGCATTTAAAACGAGCGGTCGGCTGAAGCGTGCTCCTCTGGAGAAGCTCGCGGGATGGGCGTGCGAGGCGTGGGCCACGATCCCATCGACCATGGTTGAACGTTCGTTCAGAAGTCACGAACGCGCTTGACGGCACCGAGGACAAGATGTGGTCAGCGGAGAGCGGCGAGGAGTGAGATGAGTGAGATTACTTCGGAAAATAAATCGCCCGTTTCTCTCGCATTCGTTTTTCTTGCTCACAAAGTTCCGTGCTCATTACAATCGGAGGTCCAAGTTTTTTAGTGTTTTTTTTTTGCCAGGAAAATCGGATGCGCGTTAGAATCGGGTAATTACGGTATTGCCCTCAATTTAATGTAAAGTTGTCCGTATATACAATAACTTTGCGTTAGGTACTGCCCATCTCTCCCAATTATCTTTTACATTTAGCATAACTTAAGTTATAACGCATATTGCGAGGCAACATATCATGGAATATTCTTCATGGTTTCTATCTGCATGGTGTTTAAAATCGTGTAAAGTTTTCAATGTGTTGTTAATTCGCAGGCATACCTGTCCGCTTGTGAAGGCCTTCAGGGACACCGTCAACAATAAATCCATATCTTCCACTTATTCTAGTTTGAATGGGCAGTTATATACAAACAGCACTGAGACACCAACACTCGCAGTTCTCAAAATTAACGTTACTTTTTCTTGTATACAGAGCCGTTGTGTCCTTTGGTTACTGCTATAAGAGAACATGAGATATAAAAAAATGGGGAATCCTAATTTCCACTTTTAAAGTATATTTGATAGCATTTTCATGTTATCTTGAATGTGCTCAACCTTAAACTTACGAGGCGGATGGATTGAAGTCGATTAGTGTGGGTTAGCGGGTAGACTGGGGTGAATTAGGTGAGTGAATGAGCTAATGCGAATTAGTGGGACTGGTGTGTTGATTAATTTGGAATAAAGGAATTAGCGGGTCAGTTAAGGCGGATTCGACGGTCGGACCAAACATGATATCTTTGGGGTCCTTGGCATTTAGAAATTTTGCAGCGTTCTCCTTCTCGACAAATCAGGAAATTTTGTCACGCACAAAGTATCCGCAAAGTTATGTGACGACGCCTGAATGCTATAAAAGTCTTTCTTTATGCCCGTATTGCGCTATTAGGTTTTTGCTATATTAACATTGACATTTTCGGACTAAAGTTACTAACTAATTGCTTAATACATATTTTATATTCATTAAATGGTTTTCGAAACGTGTGTATATATGAGGGGAGACAGTTGGAAAGAAACTAAACTGCAAGAAAAAAAGGGAGGGACGATCTACTGGTTTGATGCAAAGACGCCCGATAGCATTCTTTAATACCTTCTCTTTGTGTTACCGTTCTGCAGCCTCCCACACGTGTAGCATCTCAACCCCCGAACACAGCCCCCTCTAAGCTGAGGAAGCGGCGATAGCACGTGCGCTTAGCCAAAGCGGCGCCAAAACTCTCATAACAGACTCTTTGCAGGCATGGCCCAACTTTGCCAACGGTCGATTGCATGTTACAACACTTCCGATGATAAATTAGAGACCACCAACGTGACCAGTCACGACTGTATGAGCACCAGCTCATACTGGCATCCCCGGCAAACAAGATCACCAACCTCGTGGGTCGAGATTTGACTCGCTTAGCCAGCGCTGATGAAGCCCGGCCCGAGTGCATGCATCCTGCAGTCATAGACCAGGAAGTTACTCAGCACTATGGCCTCTTCCATAGAACGTATTCCTCCCAGCACAAATTGCTACCGATTAACCAGCAAATATTACTCCGCACCCTGTGGGCATACACCTTCCCACACAACACCAGACTTCACCTCTTTGACGGGACACAACTCTCTCCATTTTGTTGCTTCTGTGGAGAGCCTGGGAACATCATACACATAGTAGGCGGCTGCGACAAGTGTGCCGTAGATCCATCCAACCTCCACGTTTTCATAGAGAATTGGGAGACAGCCATGGCCAGCTCCGGCCTGGAAGATCAGTTGCTCTTGATGGAAACGGCTGTCGATTCAGCCCCCTCGAATGAGGTCGCCTCTCTGAAACTTTGCCTCGATTGAATTAAACTTCATTCTCTCTCTCTCTCTCTCTCTCTCTCTCTCTCTCTCTCTCTCTCTCTCTCTCTCTCTACAAGTGATCATTACTGTTGCTTGTGACTTCACTTGGCTATCATCTTTCCTATAGCCCAATTGCTGTCACCAGTCGCTGAAGGGCCATTAGCAAGTTCCTATCTCCGGTGCTTCCCTATCCAATGCCGTCCTATACACGCCGTCCAATGAGTCTTTGTATCCATTCTTTCTTTCTAACAGTTCTGTTAGCAGATAAAAGAGGAGCAGAAGGAAATTTCTCTAAATGCCACCTCCCACGCTTGGCAGTCGGCGCCACATACTCGTCAAACTACCATAGAAAACATTTTGCAGGTACAGTTAAAGGAGCTCTTCAACACTTCAGCTAAACTCGCCGCGGTGGCTCAGTGGCTAAGGCGTTTCTGCTGAGCACACAGACGCGATTTAGATTCCCGGCGGCGGCGGCCACTTTTCTGATGGAAGCGAAAAGCGAAAACGTTCGTGTGTGCGAAATTTCGGCGCACGTAAAGATCCCCAGGTGGTCAAAATTATTCCGGAGCCCTTCACTATGGCGCGCCTCGCCGTCGGCGTTGCGTGGGCGCGCTAAACCCAACAACAAACAAACAAACAAACAAACAAACAAACAAACAAACAAATAAATAAATAAATAAATAAATAAATAAATAAATAAATAAATAAATAAATAAATAAAAAGCAGTAAATAAATAAATCAACACTTTCCATAAACGCTTTCACTCTTCTTCGCATCTGGAAGCACTGTGAAAACTATAGCTATTGCCAGCACAGAGCAACAGTGCGTGATTTGCTCGTCGCTGCGGACACACCTTCCGTTTCTGCTTCGCTTTTGTGGCTTTTTTTTAAGTGGCTATCAAATGCGCTCTATTCTGCAACTTAAGGAAAGCCGGCAAACAGCCGCTACACCACTGTAATGACGTCATTCAGCGGTCGAAGGATGCGAAGACCGGGAAGAAGAGAAAAATATTTTGAGCAAGTTTCTAAGTTATCTGACGAGGAGGTAGCAGTAATTTTTGGCTGAGGCACATTGCGACCCCATAATCTAATGTGTTGGTTGGCTACTTTCTGCAAGCACTCAAGATTTAGAAAAAAGTTGAAAAAAGTGTTGCAGTGTCGCATTAGTTTGGCGAAGACAAAATATTTGGACAAAGAAACCTTCATTATGACTGTTTTTATGTCGACTTTGTAAGGAAACGAAAAATGAGCAAAAAAAAAATTAACAGAAAAATCACGCCTGCTTTGTTTCTTCGAACCCGTTTGAACCCGTTTGAACCGGTTCGAACCGGTTCGAACCGGAACGGAATGGTGCTCTGGAACTGAACCCGAACCGAACCCGAAAGGCTTGAACCCGAACCCGAACCGAACCCGAAAAAATTCCGGTTCGACACCCTGGTCAGCACTGAGGAACCTGGACTCTCGGCGACCATTTTAGGAGGAGAAGATTCTGTGTCATTGGCCTTCTCTCTCACCCGCTTAGAAGGCGATTAAGGAACTCTTGCGATTTCTACGGGCGACGAACTTAAACTCCAGACTATAGACTGGAAGCCTTCAGTGGCAATCATTGAACTTGAACGTTCAGGGCTTCAGCGCTGGGCATACCTGTCTGCTCCAACTTTTCTTCATTCTTTCCTGTCTATTTTTTGCATATGTTCCCTTTCCGACGTGCAGGATAGCAAAATGGGCTCTAGCCAGGTTAGCTTTCCTGCCTTCCTTCTACATACTTCCTTCCTTCCTTCCTTGTGATGACTCCTTAAAAAATACACAAATCGTCGTAGTTACGTCCGTGACAGCCCCTGGATTTACATTTTTTGCTGCTAGGATGGCGGCGGGACTGCTTATGATCAATTGTTGTATACTAGAGGCACACCAATTATTATATCACACCACTCTCCCTTCATTGATTTATAGAAAAGCTCGCGATACAATGCGCCCGCTACTACCATAAGAAATTCAGCGTTAGACTGCAAGAAGCGTGCATGTACAGTTATCGCAGAACTCTATCTTACGACAAGGCTTCGAGGTTTGTTCGGGGTGATACGTAAAGCGGTGTTTCGATAGGTGATGGTACATTTCACGCGACGCGCAGCACGGGGTCAAAAAGTGGGTTTTCAGACGCTGAATAATTTTACATACGCACTGGCCTGATAAAAATAATGCTCTTTTTCACGGGAATTTTCTCACAGTCGTATAAGAAATGTTTGGGAAGGTGTGCCTGACCTGTCTGCAAGTAGCGGTAGGGTGTCCTTCAGTTCGTAGAATGAGGGCCCAAGCAAACGGTAAAAAACCAGATGGCATCCAAACTGAAGCTGAGCTGTCATTATTTAATGTGTCACTTAAAACACTTTTGAATATCCAACGTATGGTAAAGGTGTTTTAATATCTTGGTTCAATCATTATTATTTTCGAGCGGCTACTAACAACCATCTGCAGAAGCAAGAACGGTGAAATACTTGATTTGTTTGCTGTACGTACAGTGCACGAACTCCTAAGGGCAACCAGAGCAAGACGCATATAAGACCTTTAAGCAGCAATCTACTGACCGCACCCCGAGATCCAGCAGCACTAGAGATGCACCAGGTGAACCTTCGAAGCCTTTATTAATGCTTTTGAGGAGGACCACAATCACGGGAGACCGAACGATGGCCTACCGCCAGTAATGCCGATCAACTAGGAGGACAAGAGAGCCAGGCAAGCACGCGGGCCTTTCCAGCCTCACCTGAGAAGCTATTAAGCAATAGAATAAAATAACTGAAAGCGCAGCCTTTGCGTGAAACGCTTTGCTGGATTGAGTGACACAGGCAAGCGAAATATGCTCTCTCCTGCTTTTTTGTCGCGCATTTCCACCGTGCAGACGTCGTCGTTATCATCATCAGCCTATCTACGCCGACTGCAGGGCAAAGGCCTCTCCCTTTTGTTTCCAATTATCCCGGTCCTGTGCTAACTGCGACCGATCTATCTCCACAAACTTCCTGGTCTCATCTGCCCGTCTAACTTTGGTGCCGTCCCCTGCCACGCTTGCCTTCTCTAGGAATCCACTCTGTTACCCTTAATGACCAGCGGTTATCTTGCCTTCGCATTACATGCCCTTCCCACGTCCATTTCTTCTTCTTAATTTTTACTAATATGGCCTTAACATGCGTTTGTTCCCTGCTCTCTTCTCCTCTCTTAATGTTACACCTATCATATTCCGTTCCATCGCTCTCTGGGTCGTCCTCAATTTAAGTCGAACCCTTTTAGTGAGCCCCCAAGTTTCTGCCCCGCAGGTGAGTACACTCCACCACATTCTTATTCTTCTAATTATCTCTGCCTCATAGTTGTGATCCGGGGGCACAACTTAGCCTAAGTAGATATATTCGCTTACCACTTCTTGTGCCTCGCCACCAATCTCAAACCGCTGTGCTGTCCCGAGGTTATTGATCATTACTTTGGGAATTCTGCATATTAATTTTCAGGCCCACGGTTCTACTCAGTTTGTCCAGTACGGAAAGCAAGCTTTGCAATTCGTCCCCCGAGTTACTTAGCAAGGCAACGTCATTAGCAAATCTGAGTTTACTGAGGTATTCTCCAATAACCCTAACTTCCACCTGTTCCCAATTCAATGTTCCGAATACCTCTTGTAAACGTGCTGTGAATAAAATTGGAGAAATTGTGTCTGCTTGCCTGACGCCCTTCCTTATAGGTATTTTACTGCTCTCCTTATGAAGGACGATAGCAGCTGTGGACCCATTGTACATATCCTGTAGTATTCTTACATAATGCTCGTATACACTCTGATTCTGTAATGCCTAGGTGAATGACTGCTGAGGCTTCGACCGAGTCAAATGCTTTCTCATAATTTACGAAGGCTATATATAGGGGTTGAGTATGCTCTGCGCATTTTGATGTCACCCGATTTATCGTGGAAATAAGGTCAATTGTTGAACAGCCTTTACGAAACCCTTCTCGTTCTTTAGGTTGACGGAAATCTAAGGTGGCAGAAATTCCGTTAGCGATTACCTTGGTAAGTACCGTGTAGACGACTGACAGTAAGCTGATCCACCTGTAATTTTTCAAGTCCTTCGTGTCACCTTTCTTATGGATTAGGATGATGTTCGCGTTCTTCCAAGATTCCTGTACACTTGCGGTAATTAGGCATTGCGTGTACACGTTTGCCAGTTTTACTACAAGTTGCCCGTCATCCTTCAAGAGGTCTGCTGTTATCTGATCCTCACCAGGTGCTTTTCCCCCTTTCATTTCTTTCAAAGCCTTGCTTACTTCTTCTGCCGTTACTGGTGGGATGTCTAGCTCCTCTGAACTACTTTCTCGTTCGGTATTATCCTGGATGTCCCGGCTACTGTACAGATCTCTATAGAACTCCTTGGCTAATATGACTATTTTGTCCCTATTTGTGATGATATTGCCTTGCTTGTCTTTAAGTACCTACATCTGATTTTTCCCCACGCCAAGACGCCTCTTCACTGCTTTCAGGCTACCTCCGTTTTTTACAGCGTATTCGATCCTCTCCATATTATACTTCCGTATGTCAGCTGTCTTACGCTTATTAATTAACTTCGAAAGCTCCGCTAGTTCTATTCTGTCAGGTGGGGTAGATATTGCCATGCTTTGCCGTTTCCTGTTTAGATCTTTCATTTCTTGAGAAAGTTTACCAGTATCCTGTTTAGCCATCGTGCCCCTACTTCTACTGCACACTCCATGATAATGCGTGTATGATAATACATACAGTTAGATTCGCGGACCACTGTTAACGTTGGCAAATGGCGGTGCAGTTCTCATGCGAAAATGCTCGTGAAACCTGCTGTCCCTGTAGATGTGGCTCCACCGCAGTCGCAGCAGCAATGCAAGAAAGCTCGTTAGAAAAATACGCAAGATAGGAGGTGCCAGATCGGTCGTGTAAAAGCTTGCAACGCAAGCCTTCTCGCCTGAAAACTGCAAAAAATTGAATTTCTCGTGTAACTTCCCCTTTCATATTGTGCGTAGCGTTGTGATAAAACTAGGCTGGACGAAAAAAATTAGTGCGCTTAGCGCCAAGCATTGCCTCCGTGAAGCATACTTAAATTTCCTTACTTTGAACCGTATTTTGGTCTGAATTAAGCATTGTATCGGCTCAAGCGAGTTATTGCGATGTGTCCAAGAACGCGCAATGTTTGAAATTAAGCAACTTCCTCAAGTTATCCGTACAACTGTGGCGTTAATCTGAAGACGAAATGACACTGACATTAGGCGGAGGATAGGAAGAGTTCTAGAAGCTTAAAATTTCCAAGTTGTGGCAGAATGCGTTGAAGCTACCGAGTAGTAACCAGGCACTGTAGTGGAGCACTAGGCATTAATTGGCGTCACTTTGCATCATTTAACACCCACCGAAATTTGTAAACCTGGAAGCTATAGGTAGTACAGTGGAAGTCTGGGCCTGTTGGTTCATCATGTTTAGGGGAAAAAACCAGTAAAAATGCGCTGAACAAGAGGAGAGGAAAGACAAGGACAGTCACTGCACTCACAACAAAAGTTTATGGGAAGAACTCCCATAAAGCTGATGATGATGATGATTGTAGGGTTTGAACGCGCCGACACAACGCAGGCGATGAGGCGCACCGTAGTGGAGGGCTCCGGATTAATTTTGACCACCTGGGGATCTTTAACGTGCGCCGAAGTGTCGTACACATTGGCGTTTTGCTTTTCGCCTCCATCAGAAAAGCGGCCGCCGCGGCCGGGACTCGAACCCGCGACCTTGTCTCAGCAGCGCCACGCCTTAGCCACTGAGCCACCGCGGCGGGTAAAACTTGTAAAGCGCAGCATTGCTAACATGTGTTTCCACAATGCCCTGAGAAAGAGCTGTGTCCGCTCTGCAGAGCAGAGCTTTGGCCAACAGGTGGAGCGCCTAATACCTGCCGGGTTTCCCACCCAGCCTCTGCAAGCGGTGGCAGAAACGCTACATAGAAAGTTAAAGCAAACCCTCAGAACCCCAAGAGCGGCCGAATCTCGTGAGAAAGTGGGTACTACCGACCCTTGTCACGCAACCTAAAAAATGTCGCCTTACGGCACGGCGTTCGTTTGGTATTTTGGGCCCCCAGGAAGGCTTGCGCGCTCGCACTGACAAGGAGCCAAAGGAAGTTTCCTGCCACACGCACGGAATACGCTCAATGCGCAGGAGGGGTGGTTTATTCCATCCCCG
Organism: Haemaphysalis longicornis; assembly: GCF_048455015.1. Classification (NCBI taxonomy): domain Eukaryota; kingdom Metazoa; phylum Arthropoda; class Arachnida; order Ixodida; family Ixodidae; genus Haemaphysalis; species Haemaphysalis longicornis. Next base: position 1,849,125 of record NW_027526335.1, read on the forward strand.
TGTCGTGCAAAAAGGTTTACAGCGGCCACACGGGCCGGTGTCTTCTAACGACCGCATGCGCGAGCACTCTAGGAGCCTCATTAACGGCACGGGAAGTGCAGCGCGTGCGTGATTGCAAGTGCACTCCGGATTTGAAAAATGCTTCCGTTGTGGGGCGACGGATGTGCGAGAACCGGTCGCGGCCTTCTGGATCAAGAAAGGGGGAGAGAATTGCGTCAGTGAGCCCTCGGTGGCATTAACTGATAAGAGATAGCGTTTCTTATAGCTGCCTAAGATGACAACGGTGTGAGAGAAAGCTCTGTAGCGATCTTGGGTTTTTGAAGGGGTGAGGGGGGTCACCCATCTGTGCGTACGTCGTTTTTAAGTATTTATGGGAGTTCTTCCCATAAACTTTGTTGTGAGTGCAGTGACTGTCCTTGTCTTGCCTCGCCTCTTGTGTAGCGCATTTTCACTGGGTTTTTTTTCCCTGAGCTATAGGTCCACGAATGGTGATGTAGCAAATTGTTTACGCTCGCAGGATCCCAGATTGGAAGTTTTAGGGCGAATACTTGGCACCATACAAGACGTAGAACTGCTTTTCGCTAACTGTGCCAAGCTCCTCAGCTCCCAGGGGCGTAGTCGCACCGTCAGAGGCGCTCAATCCGGTGGCATGCTGCAGAACAGTTCCTGAAGCCGGGAAGAGCTGCTTGTGCAAACCTTCAATGCAGGCGAACGAAGTCAGCAGAACGTCCTGCTTCAACGTCACGGGCATCAAAATTGTCGTCAGAACAGAATGATACATGACCACCAGTTTTAGCAGGGCCCACTTACGCATTCACGAGAACGTATTGGCAGCGCCGAGCGATTTCTGCGAAGATGCCGTTCTTCTCGCTTTGCGGTCGCTTGAAGTTGTCCGAGCTGAACACGTAAATGACAGATTCCTTCACGCCGACCAGGTCACTCCAAGCGCCAATCTGAGGTGCATGATGGAAGCACGTGTCAATACGTGTCGTCCGGTATTAAATGCGAGCGGTTTCACATGCCCGAAGAGTGACCAAGAACTGATTGCGACAACGGGGCACCTCGCAGAGTCAGCGGTAGGTTCCGAAAACGGAGAATAATAATTGGTGTAAAATCACCACGATTTTTTGCGTGGGGTTTTCTTCTTTTCTGTTTTAAGCGCAGAACACTTTAGAGGCTCGTCTCGTCGTCGTAGCTCGCTAACGGTCGACGCAACTGCCGGAATCAGGCGGAGCAGCGAGATAACGGACCCAAGTAGAGCCTGGTGTACCGTCGCCAGGGGGTCACGCTGAGGCTTCGAAAAACATGCGAGGCTTCGAAAGCACTGCAAAGGCGGGAAATTTGAAATGCATTGGGTGGCGGCAGTGAGCAGATAACGGCGCTGCAGCCCATTATGGGGAATCTCTGCTCTGCACTTCACTTCCGACAACTTTCACATTGAGTGGAACGGCTTTAATTTTTTTACCTGCTATTTCGTTTATTTTAAGTGCGGAGCCCTTAAGGAGCCGAGGATGCTGGTCGTCACGCAAGTCAAATGACGTATACCCACTTTGGGGGATTGGCCAAGAATAATTTGTTTTACTCGTGAAAACCAATTAGCCAAGACAAAATAGGGGAGCAGAAGAGATGGTTCAGTCAGTAAGTTCAAGAGAGAAAAAAAGAAATAGAAGTGGGAAAATAAAATAAACGCCAACCTGATCCGAATAGCACTGCAACGAATGAGCGACGCACGTTTCTATGGCCGGTCCGGCTTCTTTGTGCCCTTGAAAGACAAAAGCACCGGAAGAGAGAATGGCAGCCCTGTACGGCAGCTTCTCCGATTCCTAATTTCCACGGCGCATACCCACGTCGCCAGAAATCGGAAAATTCGAGGGTTTATTGCGCCCGAGTAGAGTAGCACAGATAAACAAAATCAAAACACACAAAGAAGAAAACCCTAACACAGAAAAAGAGCAACACACAAAGAGGAAAGGAAACCTCAACAAAACCAAATCAAAACGCAAATAAACTGAAGATAAACACAAGGTGATAACAACAATGACACAAGGGAAACACCAGCGGAACCCGCCGCGGTGGCTCAGCTGAGCACGAGGTCGCGGGTTCGATTCCCAGCCGCGGCGGCCGCTTTTCTGATGGAGGCGACAAGCAAAAACGCCCGTGTGTACGAGATTTCGGCGCACGTTAGAGATGCCCAGGTGGACAAAATTAATCCGGAGCCCTCCATACGGCGCGTTAAACCCTACAATCAATCAGTAAATCAATCTATCAAACACTAGAGAATCACTGCTCCGTACATCCGGACAGGTTTTACGTTGAGTGCAACTGCATCCATCTTTTTAAATGCCTGTTTTTATTTGCGTCTAGCGTAAAAGATGGAGGTTTAATTCACTCTGTTGCGGACAGCTGCGAAGCTAGGTTTCGCAAAAACGTCGTTCTGCAGGCTTAACTGAAGTCTATCCATTCCAATCTGTTTTACGCGGCGCTGTTGCGTAGCCCTAATTGTCGGTACTTTTTTGAAACTCTCATTTCATTTCTTTCTAAATCTGTGAAGTTTCGCCTTAAAACTCAGCCTCGCAATTTCTTCTATGGTAGGCGTTTGCCGATATACAGTTGAGTGTATCAGAAATTTTACTTTTCTAGCCGAGTTTTCTAGGTTGTACACATGAAATTAAATGTGAAAAAATAAATAAGTAAAAATCGGCAGGCCCCTTCATATATCTGATCATCATGAGTACGCAACTACAGAACGCAACACTGTGAGCTTTACAGATGGTTTAGACATGAAAAGAATGGCATCATTTTCCACGAGAGGGTGGAGTTTTCCTCTTATAACGTTAGTGCGTAACAACCTTTGGGACAGGAGCAGAGTCGTTATACGGTGACTACAAGGCGTCGTGCTGCTGAGCACGAGGTCGCGGGTTCGATTCCCAGGCGCGGCGCCGTCTGGGAATCAAAAACGCCCGTGTGTCGAGGTTGTGGCGCACGTTACGGATCCTCAGAGGGTCAAAATTAATCCGGAGCCCTCGACTACGGCGCGCCTCATGGCCCAGGTATACGTGCAGCTTCGGCGCGTTAAACTCACGAAAGTTTAACTTCACCTAGTCGTTATATCCCTCGGCGGAGGCGCATCCGCGCACGCATACATCAGTTTCTTGATAAGAAGCCCCAAAAACCGTTTCGCGTTCTGAAAGCTAGAAAGTAACCTATAACTCAGTAACCCTTAAGTGTATACTTGAGGTATAGGTAGGTTCCTGAGATACAGGTTACTTTTGTACCTTATAAATTATAGCTTACAAAAATTCGAAAATGTATACCTCTATTAAGGGTTACTCAGCTTAGAGTGTAGGCTTCGACATGCTATTACCACCAGTGGCGTAGCCACAAATAATTTTCGGGGGTTGTTATACCCCACCGGCAAATAGAATTAATAAAGATAGCCTGCACCCCAACAATATCTTATTCTCGTTCTTACATTTAAATTTATAGATGGAGTGTGTAAAACACATGGGCGGAAAACGTGCCCAAAGAATGGAGGGAAGGGATCCGCCTCTCATAAAATTTCCGGGGTTTTCAGACACCGAAACACCAGCCCCCTCCCCCGCTGGCTACCATAACCTCTGTATCGACGAGCCGCTTTCTCCCTGTACCGGCTCGTACGAACGCGCTGAACGCAAGCAAGAAAACAGTTTTTAGGGAGGCAGCAAACGTGGATATAACAGTAAGACATACTGCGTGCGGGTGCAAACTCTCCGTTTGTGTATCATCTATTTCCGCGTTCCTGTCACCAGCGCTCAAGTTCACACCGTCGTACTCAGTAGAGAGCTTCACGGGAGGAAGGACGGGATGCCATGGCGCGCCGCTTACTCGTCCGAGGGTCTTGGAGCCAGCGATGTGACCGTGGTCGACGCTGAGGCCACGCCTCCTGGCGAAACGGCGATTACCGTCCGGAATGAGCCCGATGGAGCGAGGCACGGGTCCGAGGCTTAGAAGCCAGGCGAGGAGTCGCTCGTGCCACGGCACGCGCACCTCGGCCAAGGCACCGCCGCATTCGTCGTCGGCCGCACCCTCAGCCGTCACGTTGGCGGCCATGGCGGCCTGGAGTGCGTATTAAGCGGAGGGCGAAGTTGCAAGCTTCGATTGCTTTAATTCCGGCGCATATTCATAACGGCTGAACGCAAAGTGAAGGCGAAGTCAAGGACAGCCGTCCCTGGCATTAAGTCTTTTGGATGTTATTGTTTTTTTTTTTTTTTTTTGTTCTACTGAAACCAGGGAAAAGTCTGATGGCATTGGAATCATTCAAACCTGCCAGCCTGACAAACTGCATACCCAAAGTCATGGAGAAAATTATCAATGAACGCTTGATGTATAGCTTAGACACTGAAACATATCGGGCTTCCGCATAGGTCGCTGTACCATGGACAGAATCATAGACTTGGTGACATTTCTTGAGCACGAAAAGTCGAAAGGCAACATTGCGGCAACCATACTCCTAGATGCCCGAGGACGCGGGTTCGATTCCCGGTCGCGGTGGCCGCTTTTCTGATGGAGGCGAAAAGTGAAAACGCCCCTGTGAACGAGATTTCGGAGCACGTTAAAGATCACAAAGTGGTCAAAATTAATCCGGAGCCCTCCACTACGGCGCGCCTCATATAGCCTGTGTTAGCGTCGGCGCGCTAAACCTCATCAAATCAATCATCAAATCAAAGCCATATTCCTGGATGCAAGGCGTGCCTATTGATGCGGCTTACCATGTTCACGTTTTAGAAGGATTGGCGCTATTATACCCGACTTTCTTGATGGCAGGCGAATTTGTGTCACAACAGAAAATGCCAAAACGTCGGAACACATCGTTACCACGTTAGCTCAAGGTAGTTCCGTTAGCTCAAGGTAGTGTTCTTAGCCCCACCCTTTTGATTGCACGGTTACCAACACGCCTGTTTTTTTTTAGGATACTGTATGCGTTGTGCTTTTCTTTTACTGGCAGGGTACTTCATCCTTGGGCATCAATTGCGAACATCAAGGCACCGGTCAAGGCACCCGCTGGGTAATATGGTAAGCGCAATACTGAAAGCATGGTAAGGGCGTTTGGCAGGGTGTCGGAACGAAACGAAAACCAGAAACGAAAAACGAAAAAAACGGAATTTTTGGCCGGAACGAAAACGAAAACGTAACGATATTTATTACATCGTTCAAGAGCGAAACCGAAAAAAATTCGTTTCGGTTTTCGGTTTGAGTGGCAATTTCATGTGTTTCAGGATTCATTCAGTTTATATTCAGCGAAATGAGAAATTGCCGTCGAATGCTTGCATGAAATCGTCTTTCGTCTTGCTGCCTGCTTCCATACTCTCTCCGTTTGTGCCGATAGGCGCGCTGCTGAGGTCCACGCGTGATTGCCACGGGCATCTGGCTTCGATGCACACGTCGCGGCATTATTTATTTATTTAGTTTAATAAAATACCCACATTATCCCTACGGCATTGTTTAGGGGGTGTGATACATAAAGAAACGAATATTCTAAAACGCGACATAAGAACAAGGAGCAAAGCGTACAACCTTTTGCATACACCACTAGCAGCGCAAAAAGCAGATTACAGCCGCACACTCAATGCAAACCGCTACAAGTCATGTTGCCCTTGTAAGGAAGTGGTGCCAGAGCGCAGCGGAAAATATTTAATAAGGAGCGCGGAAGCAACAATGTCGGGCAGGGCACTCCTATCTATTATAGTATTTTAGAAAAATACGCTTGCAATGCGGAAGTGCGCAATAATTATTCACCAATTTTCGTGCTGTTATCCCTTCGTTCGAATATATACGGTGGAAGGGGGGGGGGGGGGGGGTTGCTGAAGGTACTGATGGTAATTCATTGCTACATACTCGCACACAATATCTTTTAAGATTAAAAACTGGGTTTTTCAGTGTTTCGTGAGACAGACCGTTTTAAACTTTCAACAGTACGATCACAACTATACGAGTTTTTCAAAAATTATATTTAAACAAAATTATTAAGCATCACTTCATATTCTTTAACGTAATTTCACAATTCTCAATACTTTTTAATATCAATTTTTCTCGCGCAAACACGAACCGTTATGAACCATTACGAACCATTATTTTTTTCGTTCCGGAGCTGAAACGAAACGGAACTTTTATTTATGGAACGAAACAGAAACCGGAACGAAAAACATTTCGTTCCGATACCCTGGCGTTTGGTATAAAAGGGGTAAGGCCCTTTGTGTGGTCGTTTCAGCCCGCTCCTCACGCGTACGTCAGGTCATGATCGCGCGCCCCATCAAGGGAAGGTGCATGGTGTTGAATCCTAAGAACTCCTTTCGAGGCGCTTTACAAGTTCTTAACGCGGAGAAGCACAAGGAGTGACTACGCCACTTTCAGCCAAGGACACCCAGAAATATTTTCCGCGTTCTTTTCTAAACAGTGCGCTTACAACTAAAAACCCGCCGAAGTGGCTGTGGCTTCGGCGTCGCACTGCTGAGCCCGCGGGTTCGATTCCCGGCCGTGGTGGCCATTTTTAAAATGGAGGCGAAAAGTAAAACGCCCGGGTCGAGATTTCGGTGCACGTTAAAGATCCACAAATAGTTAAAATTCAAAATCAATCCGAAGCCCTCGATCCACTACGGCGTGCCTCATAGCCCAGACGTAGCTTCGATCGGCGCGTGAAACCCTGCAGTGATTTGAACTTGGTCTTACAACTACAACGTTTGTCGCTCTTCCCTTGATTAATGTTCTTGCTTGATTGATCTATGCGCGTCACGTCGTTATTCACACTGTCGACGCTATGTAGGATGAATCGGGTGGTCTGCGTCGTGTCCTAAGCATAACCTTCAAGGAGCCCAAGTTTCAGACAGCGTTGCCCCTAAGCATGTTTTGTAGCGTAAGCTACACTGGCCGAGGTTGAGCAGTTTCGCGTGTGCCGTAAAGAGCCGTTCTGCGCAAGCGCGAGGGACATTAAATTGGCTTGGCTTGGATTAGATTTGGATTCGATTGGATTAAAGTGGATTGTGTTGCGTCATAGCCACGGCAGACGCACTGGCGCCGGCGCGTGCCCAGGCGTGCGCCTCAATTGCGCAGTAGCCAAGTCTGACGCTGCACCGGAGCCGCTTGATAGCCGTTTTGCGTGGCTCGTGAAGAGCCGTGCTGAGCATGCGCGAGGAGCAGAGCCTGGACAGGACTGGACTGGATAAGACTGAATTGGACTGGACTGGACTGGATTGGACTGGATTGCTGAATCTTAGCTCACGCTACCCTGGCATAGCAGAGCTAAGCCACTACTACTTTTTTTTCTAGCATAATGCAACGGGCTTTAAAACAAGACCTTATTCCCGTCCCGTATGAGGTCAAAATAGCCGTGTATCGACACACTTACGTTCCAGGCTTCTTTCTTTTGCAAAGTAGAAAAATATAATCCTTTGAGAAAGCCCCCTCCGTTGACAGGCGCCGCTCGTCCAGATTAACTGTTCGTACCGTCTTGGAAGATGCTTTTATACTTTTTCCTACTCGTGTCAGGTGGAAAACCTTCCGCTCACCCAGTGTTTGACTTCCTTATCGTGCTCTCCAACAAACATTGCCGATGGCTTTGTTAGACCTCAGCGCGTTTCGCAGTTTCCTTGACGTCCCGGTCGCATATTTGCTTACAGGTCTATGCAAAGACGGCGAAGGGTTGTTGGATATCTCGCGTCAGAATACGAAAATGAAGTTTACAGGTCCTTGCGTCGTTCCAAGCCACATCAGCCATGCGATGATGAAAGTGCGTGGGCCACGGTCGTTCAGAATACATAAAGTTTTGATGTAGAGGCTTATATTCGGGAACCAAGCTCGGTAAACTGCAGACACGTGAGCGGGATAAGCTACATTACGGAAGTTTTGTCCGCACTGGCGGCTCGGAACGTGACTACCAAACGTTTCACGTCAGCGGAAACCTCATCAAATACGGTGCATGTCACAAGGGTGAGAGAGCCCTAAAGTTGTTGGTGCAGATGGCTGATTTGTAGCAACGTGTAGACGACCAAGAACAGGATCAACACGATTCTGCTCTAGTGACGCAGCCAGAACTTCATTTCTGGAGGGGGCTTGTCACAGCTGCATGCAGAGAGCAGGACGTCAGGCCTCCCAAACCACGCGCTAATTACGCCCCTGCCCGACTGCAACCAAGTCGGGAATCGGATAGTGGTGGCGGTGGTGACAACTTTCAATGCACTTATTGGGTGCAACCTCGTTAAGTAGTGTCTTCAATGCAAGAGCAGAATGGCGTAGGCTATCCGGCGGGCCCGCTCGAGCAGCCATTGTAGGTCTTGCGGAGCAGTGCTGAAGAGAGCAGCTGCCCAATGCAGAGGCTGGGGATCCCACCTGGTGGTCATAGGCACTACCATACTGGGCCGTTATTATAGTTTTGGGAGGAAAAAAATTGGCTGGCCATTACGATACTCCCTAATGCGATATTCGGGAGCAGCCGTTTAGCTGTTTTGACTGTGCAAAATATGTTGAGGCAAATAATTTGACATATTTGTATGGCTACAGAAAACTTGTATTTGCAGTGGCTGGTGAAGCACATGCATCGGTTGCCTCGCTCATTGCTCAGACCCCACTCGGGGTTCTGGCGTCGGCGGTGCTGAGCGTCCGCTCTGGTAGCTCGTTTAGCTGCAGCGGCTGACGAAGTGCACGACCGATTGCGTCACTCGCAGTTCAGCACTCACTTCTGATGGATGCCTGCGCTGAGGCAGCACTTACTCGTGGGCCCTCTCGACGGCAGATATGGTGAGCCTCTGCGGCGGCGCCGCGAAGTGCGGCTCACGAAGGGACCGCGAACTGCGTCTTAGGAAGCGAGCGCACATCACTGTCACGGCCGTTCATGGAACGGAAGACGCCCCAAAGACGCGAGAGCGAACGGCCGTGCAAAGATCCTTCAACCCTCCCACCTTTACCGATCATCAACATTGATCCCCCCCTGCCGGAACTCGACTCCCCTTTCACCTTGGGTGAACTGCAAGTAGCCATTTCTCAATGCAAGCCCAAATCTGCTTCTGGCCACGATAAAGTTAAATTGCAAGACCTCCGGAAGCTTCCCCCGCATGGCCTGGATGCTCTACTACATCTGGCCAACCACTCCTGGGACTCAGGCGAGATACCTGACTCTCTGAAGATAACTGTCATTAATCGAATACCCAAACCCAGTAAAGATCCTCGTCATCCTCAGAATCTTCGTCCCATCGCTCTTACCCCTGTAATATGTAAGCTTATCGAGCGTATGCTCAGCAATCGGCTCGTGCACCACTTGGAGGGTACAAATTGGTTTCATCCCTCCCTTACGGGTTTCCGCCCCCTCCTTGCTACCCATGACTATCTCTGGCTGCTCCGGAGGGTTATTAATCGGACCTCGCGCAAGGCCTTGCCGGACTACGTACTCGCTTTAGACATGCACAAGGCATTTGACAATGTCAGCCAATCAGGAATCCCTCAAGAACTTTCCCTCGCCTACCCTAGCCAAAAAGCTCAAGCCTGGATACGCAGCTTTCTTCAGCATCGACCGATCCATGTTAACCCTCGAACCCACCATCCCACTACGTTCTACCTGGATAGAGGAGTGCCACAGGGGTCCATTTTGGCTCCTCTCCTCTTTAATCTAGCAATGAACCGAGTGGCCCTAACTCTTGAACAGGACACTGCCGCCCGGTTTGCGCTTTACGCGGACGATATTGTGGTATGGACAGAAGCCACCGACTATGACACGAAAGAAGCTATGCAAACAGAATTTCAAGCAGCAGTCCTGAGCTTGGAGCATACGCTGCCCCAATTCCAGCTATAGCTATCCCCCACAAAGACAGAACTGCTCAGCGTCGATGGTAAACGTGGCACAAATAAGGAACAGATTATCTCCCTTCAAGTGGGGGATACACTCCTTGACTCTCGCAACGGTATAATTCGACTGCTGGGCGTTCCAGTCAGCAGCTGCAATAGTCCAAAACAGTGGATGGCCTCACTTCAGAAATCCTGGCGTTCCACCTTACACCTAGTTACACGGCTATCTAATAAATATGGAGGAGCGCACCAAGCAGCCTGTACTATGCTCGCCCGTGCCGTGGCACATGGACGTTTCACTTACGGCTTCCCGATCTATGAACTGCGACAGTCACATATTAATGCTCTTCACAAGATGAATCGGCACCTTCTCCGGGTGATTAGCGGCCTCCCCTCCTCCACGCGGGTAGATACTCTCCACGAAGCAGTTTCCCTTCCGCCTCTCACTAACCTCATTGAAGAGACCAAACTACGTTTTCAATATCATCTGGACCATTCGCCCCAAGGAAAAAGACTGCAGAAACGGGACCACCTAAATAGCGACTCTGACAGCACCGATTCGCCGCCAGCAATCCCTCCATCGACATTCCACGCCGACGCCCAATTCGGCGCAGTAACCGAAGAGTACACGAACACTACGTTCGCAAGCTCCTAGATGACAAGGCAGGCGACGAAGTTGACATTTACACCGACGCGTCTTTGAATGGAATGACGGCGGCTATTGCCTGGACTACAGACTTGCCAGAATTGAACGGATCCCGGCAAATTTCCAACACGTACGGCCTCGTAGAAGAAGTAGAACTTGTGGGCATTCTGGCAGCCACCCGGCAAATTTATGACCGTTCCGCCCACCTCACCGCGAAGAAATTTCGCATTATCACGGATTCTTACGTTGCTGTCCGTGAATTGAATCGTCCGTTTTCCCCGAACACTACGGCGACAAATAGCCCGACCACAGTACGAGACCTACAAATGGCAGGATTCAAAATCCGCATTGTTTGGACTCCGGGACATACTTCCGGAGCACAAGGCAACTGCATGGCTCACGACGCTGCCAGGGAGAGGCTTCAATCAGCTCCCACGGTGCCCGCCACGCCCGTCCCTTCCCTCCAAGCAGATTGGCAACTTCAGCTACGGCTCCTCAAGAAAGAAAGCAGGAAGCGTTTGCAAGATGAAACACCGGTTGGCATCCTTGCACCGCTCAAGCCCTTCTCGCGTCCGGGCGAGGTATTCGCGAATAAAGTCTATGCAAATGCAGCGTATACACCACACATTATACATAAGTGGTCAGCCCCAGCGGGCTCTCAATTGAACCGATGCCCCCACTGTAATAGTGATGCCGTACCAAATCTCTTCCACTTAATTTGGCTCTGTCCTGTATTCGCCCGTAACCGCCATCAGCTGCTAACAGTAGGTCCTGCACCTGCGACTGAACTGGAGCACGTTAGTCGTGTCCGTGACGACCCCGCTACTTTAGAAATAATAACGCAGTACGCCCTTGAAAACGGTCTTTACAAATTGGTGTAGCAGTCTCACAGACTCTCTCGGACTGACCTTACTTATCCACGTCCGATGTCAACAGCGACATTGCCACTCATGAATTAGTGGACTGCAGTGTGCCTTCTGTGAATTGGACCCCAAGACTAGAACTGTGTGCATTGTGTGAATTGTGACCTTTCGCTTTCTCCTCCCCCTTCCCATCCTCACTTCCCCGGATGGCCTTATGGCCTCTCGTCTTTAATAAAGTGTTTCACTCACTCACTCACTGTCACGCGCACGCCCCCCCCCCCCTCACGTTTTCGCCAAGCGTCGTGCAGTCGAGCGTCTTGTGCGGGCAGAAGACGAAGACGAAGAACGCGGACGTGCTCCGCGCTCGCTCCGTCTTTTCTTGCTAATTCTGCAGGTTAATTAGCCTGGATCTTTATGGGACTGCGCCGCTTGAATGTATAAGCCTACTAGGACCACGCGGATACCCGAAACCGAGGTAGGGAGCCCATATTTTGGAAATTAGGACGGAATTTGTGGCCCACGCGGCGCAACCGCAACTAAGCCTAACGCAGAGCCGGCCTCGGCCGCGGAAGCGGCAGGCCTAAAGCCCCACCGTGTTCGACAGCTAATTACTCTGGCCATTGACCCCAAGATGTCGTCCGCCATGCGGATCAAAGTGGATGGTGAAGAAATTTCGCCAGAGGAAGACCGCCCCTGCAGCGCAACCGTTTTCGAACTCGTAGTGCACGAGCACGGCAGCAGGGTGTTTCGCTGGGCGATGGTAGGGCAAGGACGAAGCCGAGCTCGAAGAAGAGTCTAGAGCGAAAGGCTGGAAAACGACCGGCGAGAAATTGACCTCAACGGCGGCAGGCAGCCAAGCGTAACACAAAGAAGCCATGGCGGACAAGATGGCGCCGCAGCTGCAGACAACACCTGTGACCACGACGGCGACCTCGGCAGCGCTTCTGGGAAGAAGCTACGTCACAAGAAGGCGAAGCGAGTAAACAGGGGGAGACTTTTTAAGTGCGCGCAGATGCCAGACCACCCGCGCGCTTACATGAATGTCATTCTGCGACCACGTGGTGGGCTCCGCGTCAGCGAAGTCTCTCGAGTGGAAATTAGCCGAGCGATCGCGACGGCCCAAGTGACTCGAGAGGTTGTCATTTGCCTCAATAGTCAATAGAACATAATTGTCGCAAGCACGCCAAGCAGGGAGAACGCGGAAAAGTACGCACCTGTGGCTAGCATCGACATCATCAGAGGGACGGCCCATGAAGTCGGAGCGTCCCCCACGGAACAGTCACAGGTGTCAATCGGGGCATCCCGTTCGAGGACACTGCCCAAGAGATCCAGGACTACGTAGTACACAAGCACAATCCCATGGCGCTCCAGGCCAACCGGATCGGCAAGACGCGGTTCGTGGTCGTCGCCTTTGCGGGGACCAAGGTGCCAAACTATACGCACGCTATGGGAACCTGCTCGTGGAGTGTACCCTTCACCGCAAGCAGATACTAGATGTGTGCTACACGTGGGGGCGACTCGGCCACAGGATGGACGTCTGCCCTAACCCCCGGCGCCGCATCTGCCAGGGCTGTGGCGCAGCCAACCCCGTGCGTGCCGAAATGCAGCCTATGCGGCGGAATGCACCTCACCGCCGAGTGGGCCTGCAAGGCGCGCTTCAATCAGACGCCGTATGTGGTGCGTCGCCGGCGGTGGGAACGCCGGCTAGCCGAAGATGTCGACTCAGGTCAAGAGGAAAGAGGTCCTACAGGGCGACCCCGCCGTAGCACCTCGTCGCGGAGCCGATCGAGCCCGCAAGGGGGGCCACCAGAGGTGTCAACGTTCGAGGAACCGCCGCTGGAAGAGGGTCAAGATGGGGTGCAGCGGCAAACGGGGCTCGAGCGGAAGACGCCATGGAGGTCTCGGTCCCGGTCCCGAGCACTGAGGTCTAGGTCCCGAGAACGAGAGAAGAGCACCGGCAAACAGGACAAACAGGTGGGCTGGGCAGACGGGTCTCCCGTCGCTCTCGGGAACAGAGTTACTCAGTTACCTCCCCTTACACCCTCCCAGCCTCCCGGTCAGGGCGCTGTAGCCAAGTCAGGCGAAAGCGAATGCATAGAGCTGAAGAGAATAATCCAACGGCAAAAAGCCCAAATCAAGGAGCGTAACGCACAAATACGCGCTCTCATGAACAAGATAGAGGCACTGACGAGCGGTAGCTCCGGCAACCGCGAGGTGTCGGACGGCGCGAGCGAGAAGCGCAAAGTGCCGCGGCTACATCCGCCATCCGTCCGCCTCGAGCGGTGAAGACGGGTAATGCCGAGCACGGGAGTAACCAAGAAGCAATAGACGCGGAGAGCAACGCAGGGAGCGCAGCGCAGGACAGCACATCGCAGCAACCACAGAAACAAGCCACGCAGGGCAGCGAGACAACCGCTGTATTGTAGAAGGTACTGGAGGCAATTAATAAGCAAATGTAAGAGGGGTTTAGGTAAATGCAAGAGCGAGTGGAAGCGCTGCCAGTCCGACACGAATGCCTGGCGGCAAAGGTCTCCAAACCGACCACGAGCAAGTCAGTTGCGCTCCGCCAGAAGCGGGCATATCGCGTCAAGGAATCAATCGCGAAGGGGCGAGGACACGTGCAATCGGGAAACGACGATGGCTCAGAAACCGAACAAGAATAGGAACAGGGCTCCTCTAGTAGAGGTGACCACACTCATTTACCAATGGAACTGCAGGGGTATCAGGCAGAAATTAGCCGCATCTTCCCGAAGGGAACGCTGAATAGATGCGGAGCATCTCGGGGTTCCGTTGTTTCCGTTGTGTTGTTTGTGGGGTGGTGCTAACGCTTGCTTGCGCCAACCCACTAACTGACGGGACTGTTGCTTCCATCACACTTCATCGGAAGAACGGAGTGAAGTGGAGTCAACCACAGCAAGCGCTGAACTGAACGCGCGCAGCGCGCTACCCGATTTACATTCAAGGTTGAAGGAGAGGAGACGAGAGGAGGAGAGATGCGCAAGCGCCGAGCATGCGCCGCAAAAACAGAAGCGAGAACGCGGGAGAAGCGAAAGCGAAGTGCACGCAGCTGGTACGAGAGAAGAAGTGACGGGAGTATCGCGCAGCTGTGGGAGAGAAGGAAGGAGGAGAGTTGCACATGCGCAGTGTGAGTGCGGACGCCGACGCGGGACATGCCCAGACTATAAGATGCTCCGCATCTAAAAGACGCCGAACTGATTATACACATCGAAGGGCTGGATCAGAAGCCCAGACGTGATGGCGCTGCAGGAGACGGACGGACGACCCCGACTGCTGGGGTACGTTACGTACACGGACCCGACGGAGAAGGGCACGGCGATCCTTGTACGCAACAACATCGCGGCCACGCAGAATCTATTCGGCATGAGAGCGTACTGCAGACTATCGCAGCCCCAGTACGACTTTGACAAAACGGCGGGGCAGGCGAAGAGGGCTGGAAACGGGCCGCTCCCGATCATCGGCGACGCCCCCCCCCCTAACGCTGCGAGGATGCAAGCACGAATCCAAACGAGGGAAAGCTCTGGCCAGAACAGTTACTGAACGAGTCCGGGCCCGGGCGGCTACGAGAAGAGTAAGGTCCCTAGGGACCTTAGAGAAGAGTGAACAGCGACGCCCTCTGACGTGGCTGAAGGGCAACCTGAACGCGACGTGGCAAGACGAAGGCATGGACCTCGGATCCGGCCACACCGTCATCGGTATAGAAATTGGGACTGCGGTTCCGGGCTGCGCTCGGCAAAATCACGGACTGGGACAAGCTCCGCAAGTACACAGACGGGGAATTAATTCACCCCTCGACGTGGAAAACGAAGGGGAGCCCACGGAAGGCAAACATACGTACATGGACTGGGCGCGCAATCAGAAGACGGCACTCGACAAATTTACACAGGATGTTACAACAACGGTGCAGACGCCCTCCGTCGACGTAAGGCTCGCCCACACGTGGGAGGCTCGGCACTCGCACACGAGGCGGTGGAAGCGCCAGCGAAGAAAAAAGAGGCTACCTCGGGGAATTGCCGTCTTCAACAGAGAGATTGCAGAGAGTACGCCGCCAAACTCAGCAGAGAGAACTAGTTGAGTAGGTGCCATGGGCTGCAGGGCAAGCTGTCTAGGCGCAAGACCTGGGGCCTCCTGAGTGACCTGATCAACGCGCTGGGCAGCAAGACCACAACGCATCGCAGACAGACAGACATTGAACTTTATTGAGTCCGGAAGGTCTAGCCTAGAGGCCCAGAGGACCGTCCAGAGTAGACGCGGGCCGCACCTGCGCGGGTGGCGGGAGGTTTAGGACCTCCGCCCTAACCACAGTGTAAGAATATTCTTACACCGTGGCCCTAACGCAGGCCTTCTGGACTGCCCGGAGTTGAGTGTAGTAGTCTTCGCTGTGGAGCGCCATGGTCCATCCTTCCTTTGTGATGAGTTCGGCGTCCTCTTGTAACGCCGAGCACTGCCATAGCATATGGTCTAAGTTACAGAATTCTGCGTTGCAGAGGGGGCAGTGAGGGTCAATGTCCGGGTGAAATAAGCTAAACCGGCTCCTGGTTGGGAAGGAACCAGTCTGAAGCATTCTAAAGGCTGCTGATGTTCTTCGCGTAAGTTGGTAGTGTGCGACTACCGCGTCTCGGAACTCTCTGGGGGCCTCAGGAGCTCGGCCTGTTCGATCGCCACGGCTGACGGATTCTCGCGCGCGATCGTGAGCGAACTCGTTGGCGTTGGGGAGGGTGTCGTGGACTCCGTGGCCCATGTGGTCCGGGAACCATGTGATGTTATGGAACGTCAAATGTTTTCTTCCCTGTAGAATCCTGGCTGCCCCTTAGAGGAAAGCTCTTGCCGCCGAGCGGGCGCAACCTCACCAAGGTTCTAAGTCGACCTACGACGGAGACGGCCGCAAGCTCGTCGCAGACGCGACGGTGCGTTACTTCAAGACCGATAGGTGTAAGTTCCAGATCCCCGAGACGTACGACGGCCCAGCGAACGACAAACTCGACGAGCCGTTCACGCTGGCGGAACTCTGGAATGCCTTCGACGAGAGCAACAGACGCAGTGTCCCAGTGAGCGACGGGGCGGCCAAGAGGCACCTGGACCACATCAACCTCATCAACCTGGGAGACCTCGCGGCTTCCCAAGGAATGGAAAGAGGTGCAAGTACGGCTCATTCCCAAGCCGGGCAAAGCCCTCATGATTGAGAACATGTGACCCATCTCCCTCACGTCATGCGTGGGGAATGAGCGCATGGTGCTACGAAGACTCCAAACCTACCTAGAAGAGACCAACCAAATGGCCGAAACGATGTGCGGCTACTGGCAGCACCTCGGCACGCACGACATCCTGGTGAAACTGCAGATCTCTTGATCAAGAAAGCCACTCGGAGTTTGCCACGCCAAATACTGGCCCTCGACTTGAATGGGCCATTTGACGTGTCCTACGCGAGCGTCCTCGGTAACCTCAAGAAGACGGGATGTGGCCAACACACGTTCGGCTATGTCAAGGATTTCCTGAGCAAGCACACAGCGGACATACAGATTGGAGGAGAGAAGTCGGACCTGATAGAACTGGGAGACTGCGGCACCCTGCAGGGTCCTGTCCTGTCGCCCCCGCTATTCAACCTGGTCCTCCTGCCGCTGCCAAATCTACTCAAACAGATTGACGGCGTGGACCACGCGTTCTACGCTGACGACATCACGGTGTGGACGAGTCGCGAGGGATCCTAAGCCTGGACGGAGGAGGTCCTGCAGAGGGCGGCAACGATGATCCATGAATACGCCAAGACTTGCGGGTTAAGCTGCACACCCCAGAAGTCGGAGCTCCGCACCTCATGGTGCAGCCCAGACGACGCCAGAATGATCCTGAGCCGAACGTGGTCGTCACCATCGACGGCGCAGACATCAAGCCCACACAGCAGCTGCGCCTCCACGGTCTGTTGCTACAAAGAGACGGCAAGGCGGCAGCAGCCATCGCTAAGATCAAGACGGCCTCTGAACAGGTCATCGGAATGATGCGATAGAGTTGCGAATCGGAACAATGGACTTAAAAAAGACGACGCGTTCTGCCTGGTCAGGGCGTTCACCGTGTCTCGCATCACCTACTCGGCCCCATATTTATTTATTTATTTGTTTGTTTATTTTGAATACCCTCAAGGCATTGAAGAGGGGAGTGGGTAAATACATAACAAGAAATAAAAAAATATGCAGTACAAAGAACATAGTATGAGCACATATCACCTCTAAAAACAAACGTAAAACAAGTAAATAAGGTTGTAATCATTCTTTCACAACGGAAGCAATGTGGCTAAGGTATACGCCTCGAACGCTGCCTGTAGGGGCGCCACTGAAATCCCCCTAGCAGCCCGTTTCGAAAGCAGTTGTAGGAGTCTCCGGCCCGCTTCCCACTGTCGCCGATGCCTTTGCTGCACGTTCACGATTGAGATTTACCGCTTGTATGCGTTCGAAATACATATTTATGTGGAGCAGGCACTCTGTAAATGTACGTGGTGTATTTGCGAGGGTTTAAATGTTTCTGACGCAATCTGTTGGTACATTCCGCCTCTATAAACACCAGGTGTGTGTCACAGGCCCGAGTCGCGACACTGGCATATGCATGCTGATTGTCATTCGACTGCTCTGAAATTTACTAACAGTGTCTCCGTTAGCAGTGTTTTCTCATATGGTCATGCTGCGGCTATACACTACGATGTAAATCGGTTTTTTGTACTTAACATAATCTAGCGGAGCACTATACCTGACACACACCAGTTTATGCTTGCCAATATCAGACCTCAGATATTAATTGCTACCCTGTACAAGCCAATGTGGCATAAATTTCACGGACATTCTACGAAAGAAGTATGATGGATAATGCAAAATTGTACTTGAGAATCAGTAAACGACAAAAAAAAATGCAGTGCTGGGTCGTCTTGTCGCGAGGCGAGCGCTCGCAAACCTCCGCGAGCAGCGGGGAGACGGGCTTATCGAGTAAACCGCATCTGCGACTAAACGCTTCTTCGAAACATTATCATATGACACAAGGTGCCTGTAAAATCTAGCACAAACTGAAATCAGAGCGCCTTATCAGATAACACATTGCTTCAATGACACCTTTTATCGAACTGCCTACCCAGTATACTTCAAAAAAACGTCCGCCAAGTAATCAGCTGTTCATTTAAGTCGAAAAACAAAAGGAACGTGAGCGCGCAGCTTGTGTGCGTGGTTACTAAAACGTTCATTCCAATTTCACTCCTCATTTGTAAACAACGATGGTTAAGCGTCCTCCTCCCCACCCCACCCCAAATCTTGCGAAACAGCAGTGCATTTCGCATCTAGTTGGTCTGCATGGCGAGCCCTAGCAGACGAACGTCTTAGCATTTTCGAAGCTGCAATGGGTTTCTTCATTCCCGTACGAGCTATTGTTTCGTCTGGACTTGCAGACCATTTATTTTTCTGTGGTTCAATCAACCCACCTTGGTTATTGCTATAAGGCTTGAATAAGCACATATTTAACAACATGCAGCCTTGGAATATACTGAACAGTTTCACGTGGCTTATATTCCCATAAAAGGCACAAGTTCTTGTCAGGTATTGGGTAATCACATCCCCGAACAACATTTTTCTATGAAGTAAATGTTCGACAAAGCCGCATTCGCTGTTCGCGCGGCAAAACGAAACTAACCCCTCACTATGCCATTATCAGGACTAAATGGAGCGACAATAGGATTCCCTTGTGCTGGCGTATTCGAAGGTGACAGTGGTGATGTGCTGCTGCCGTCGCCGACGCCAGTAAGAGCGGCCAAGAAGCGCGCAGAACCGCGTCCCCGGATAGCTCTTATTGGTGTTCCAGTACTGCACAAAGATGCACCTGTTTTTTGAAGTGCCCTAACGTACTAATTTGCTTACAGACGTTACCACAACGAGTTGTTAAGGGTGCGGAAAGGCAAAAAGAAGCGAAAGAGAACCAAAACACAGCATGAGCCCCGATCAGTCATGCAGCAGTGATCCCGTACACGCCGCAGAGAAGAGGAGGCAGGTGGTGCAGCGATCGCAAAGCTCGAGGCGTATACCTGTTGTAAGGAGTAATGCAGGAGGCCAGTTGCAATTTCGTGTCAGTTTTGGAGTTCCTGGCAAAACTCATGAAAATAAAACAACAAAACAAGTGGGATTGGCAGAAACCAATGTATCGCCAAACACAATAGACAAATCTAGGTGATAACGTACACACAGCAGAACGAAACCAGTCCGGGTTGCTAATCGTAGCAACATCAGAAGGAAGATGATTCTAGTCCCTAGAGGTAGGTGTAATGAAAAAATGAAAAAAGACTTTAGTGTTTGTGAACTTTGTGAACGTGGTCTAAACGCGAAGATACGTATGAAGGGGGAGTAAGTAATGCGTGGGAAAGCATGCTGTGTGAATATATTTTGTGGAATACAGTTGAACCTCGTTATAAGAGACACTGATGTAAGAGACAAATGGGTATAAGAGACACTATTCACCCACATGGTTGGCTGCCCTATCTTTCCCATTAAATCGACCTCTTTTATAACAGACATTGGATGTAGAAGATTGGTTATAAGGGACAAGTCATCCTGGAAGTTTAATCAATAATCTCGCTTGTAACAGACATTTTAACTTCAGATGCAGTGCCACCAGGCACTATTGCAGTTGCTTCCATTGTGGAAACACAGGTGGACGACAGACACCTGCAGTCGCTATTTATTATAACTTCAGCAAACACTAAGTGGTTCAGTCAGCTATGAAATGACAATGAGAAGCCCTGCCAATGGAAATGCAATTGACAGAAGTGGTTGAAACTTACTGCCATCCATTGGATGGAGCGCGATCGCACATGCGGGCTCTCCCACTCGCGTAGCTCCCAATCAAGAAGCACTGCAGATGTTGAGTCCTGCAAGCGTAATGAATAGCCTGAGCACACAGCAGAAGCTGTGCGCTCTGGCTATTGAACTCAACATCTACGATTGATCTTCCACAAACAAGGAAAGGAAAAAAAGCTAGTAGAATTGGTTGCAAAAAACAGTGTAAATACAGTCATGAAGCAAACAAAGTTTCATAAATTCTGGGGCCAAACATTAATTAGAATGAATCTTTTGAAACATGCTGTAGCATTCTTTTGAGCTTATATTAGTCATACAGTGCCCGCATTGAACTAGGGTCTGATTAGTAAGTAAAAACATGGTTCCATGCTTATAAGAGACATCTCATATAAGAGACAGAAACTGCTCCCAGGTACGTGTCTCTTATAAAGGGGTTCAACTGTAAGCACAAACGTGCAATTTTGCGTCATGACGTCTGTGAAGCAGAACATCAGTGAAGCTGTTACTGAACATCCTGCTTATATATCAAAGCACAGCAGGAAATAAACAAAAATGATGTGCGAAATTATCTCCCGCCAATGAAGGCGAACAGGAGCACGCCAGACACCAAGCCGGCCATGGGCCTGCCCCCGCACTCGTCTACGCAGAAGCTGTCCACAATACGGTGGACGAGCTCACGGAGGCTCCTCGGTCTAGCCAGACAGTGCGACTGAGCCAGACGGAGCACGGCCGAGCCGTCCCCCGGAAGATCGACTGGCCCATAGAACCACAGACACCCGAGCAACCCCCACCTCCGCCGTGGAGGGATGCAGTCAAGACCAATTAGGGATGCAGTCAAGACCAATTTGCACATACAGCCCTTTGGTTACACAATCAACTGTTAGCCTCACCAAATGGCTAAGACAACTTCTGCAAACCTGAGTCTACTTTTATGTAATGGTTTGCCCATTCAAAAAGCATTAAAGGTTTTTCATTTTAAGCCCCGTTTACATTGACCCGACGAGGGCGCGTTTAGTCGAAATAAACAGGTTTTTTGGACTCGACACCCCCATGTATAAGCAGACGGGGTGGGTCAGAGAACCGTCGCGGCGAGTCCAGTCAACTCGGAGGCAGGGGGTGGGTTAGCTCGCTCGTTGGGCTGAGTCGGCGGGCCGCGGGGAGCAGAATACCGTATTTGCGCGGTTCTAACGCGCTCCCAATCATAATGCGCGGGTAAGTTCGCGCAGGAAAATTAGAAAAAAAAAATGTCAGACTGACGGTACTGCGCAGATGGAAAAGACATGACACCACGTACCTGGAAGAGGGAGATTTTATTTGGCGTATGCGGCTCTGGAAGCCAAAAATGAATTGTGCTTCACGAGGTTGCTTATCAAGCTGCTGCTGCAAATAAAGTTATAGCGGGGAACCAGGGTGTCGGAACGAAATGTTTTTCGTTTCGGTTTCTGCTTCGTTCCATAAATAAAAGTTCCGTTTTGTTTCAGCTCCGGAATGAAAAAAATAATGGTTCGTAACGGTTCATAACGGTTCGTGTTTGCGCGAAAAAAATTTACATCTGTGAAATTGTTGAAAAGATTGAGAATTATGAAATTTCGCTAAAAAAGGTGAAGTCATGCCTAATATGTTATTGAAAAATATAATTTCTGAGGAACTCATATAGTTGTGATGTTATTGTTAAAAGTTTAAAATGGTCTGTCTCATGGAACACTGTAAAACTCCTGTTTTTAACCTTAAAAGAGATTGTAAGAGAATAGGTAGCAATGGATTAACATGAGTACCTTCAGCAACCCCCCCCCTCCCCGATATATATCTAGACGAAGGCATAACAGCACGAAAATTGGTGAATATTAATGGCGCATATCCGCTTTGAAAGCGCATTTTTCGAAAAACTATTAGAGATAATACTGCCCTGTCCCAACTGTTGCTTCCGCTGCTTATGAAATGTTTCCCGCTGCACTCTCGCAGCATGTGTAGCTGTTTGCATTGAGTGCGGCTGTAATCTGCTGTTCGCGCTGGCAGTGGTGTACACACCAAAAGGCTGTTCGTGCTGGAGGTGGTGTACACACCAAAGGTTGTATTTTTTCCTCATTGTTTTTGTCTTCTTTTAGAATATTAGTGCTTATTATACATGTATCACACCCCCTAAACAATGTAGGCCTAATGTAGGTATTTTATTAAACTAACCAAATAAATAAACAAATCAATAAGGCCGTGACCATAGAGTTTCATACAAATAACTAGAGGGGAAACTGGCGCTAGTGTCAACGCGAACATGGCAGCGGCGCTTACGCTTCAATGGGAATGATGGGTAGTTTTGGAACCGGATTGCGTAGGATCAAAACAGGCTTATGGCTGAGCAAATTGTGTTTTTTGACAAAAAAGATCTTATTGCCCGGTTCTCCGTTTACAAATTACATGGCAAACAAGAAAGTTAGTGACGAAAAATTGGTTTTGTACGAACAAAAACGGCGCGTTTAAATAAAAAGCAGACGCGGAGTCGGGAAGGTTTGTGGAGCAGGTTTGCCATTTTCCGCCAACTACAGCAGGACACGGACTTCTTTAAAAACTACTTGTAAAAGTTTCGGCGCTGGTGTTTTGTAATAGTAAGAGAAGATTTGTGCTCATAAGAAAAAAGAAACCGATTACCTTTGGAGAAGTTATTCTTGCCTGAATTAGTGACATTCATCAAGCTGCGTTCCTATCAGCCGCCGGTGCTGCTGTTCTACGTCATAGGAGCCCGCGTTCGCACGAAAGGTGTGGCTGTTCCAAGCGATTCGCAACCGTCGTCAGCTTTGAAAATACATTGCTCTGCCGAATGAGCAGCACCGCAACTCTTTATTAGCAGACAACTTCGCCGCACAGAGCGCCGTCATTTGTGTTTTCGTGTTCGCTGTGCGGCAATGCATTGATAACCCACCCAATTCGCAACTCTGGTTATAAAACATTCCACTCAGGGCGGCGTCAGTGCACGCGAGGCATGCAGTTCAAGGAGAAACGTAGTTTTGAACACTCCTCCCAACAACCCGCCTAGGCAAATGCGTTCATGTAAATCCAAAACGAAAACGAAACTGCCTGCAATCCATAGTAAGTTCCGCGAGCCATCAAGCGCCAATCCGAATCCACAACTACCCATCATGCCCATTGAGGCGTACGATCGCAGCGCCAGTTTCCCCTCTAGTTATATTGTAAGAAACTCTATGGCCGTGACGTCTGCATTGCAGCCAGATGACCGCGGCAATCCCGCGCAGAGCTCAGCAATGCATCAATGGGAACAAACGGAGAGAGTATGGGAGCAGGCAGCAAGCCTTCCGAAGGAGAGTGGGTGCCAGAAAGACGATTTTATGCCAAAGAATCAACGCAATTTTTCGTCTCGCTGAATGGAAATTGAAATGTTTCCTGAAATACCTGAAATTGCCACTCAAACCGAAAACCGAAACGAAATTTTTTCGGTTTCGCTCCTGAACGAAATAATTAATATTGTTACGTTCTCGTTTTCGTTCCAGCCAAAAATATCGTTTTTTTTTTTCGTTTTTCGTTTCCGGTTTTCGTTTCGTTCCGACACCATGCGGGGAACACTGAAGCTGCTTGCGATTTCAAGTGCCTTGATCTTCATAATTCTAGGCGTTAGGGGCTAAGCAGAAGCACAAAAAAAAATGTGCAACAGCTGACCAGGGTATGCGGCATGCCATTGAGGAATCAGTGCGCCGAAATTCACTCACGTGGTGTTGACGGATTGTTTTTATTGGATTGAGTTGGATTTTGCGGGTACTTCGTGTCCGTTGCGCATGGCAATGCTGCTGGTCGCTTTAAAGCCTATGTCCGTTTTGAGCCCCATTATAACGTGCACACAAATATTAAGCTACCTTTTAGCAAAAGAGGGTGCGCGTTAGAATCGTGAAAATACGGTAGCCCCTTTTCCGTGAACCCCGCCGCTCCCCTCACCTCGATTCTTTGGACGGGGTTCATATAAACTCGGACGCGTCGAGGTAAGCTGAACCCGCCACTCAACTCAACCCGCCCCCGTCGCGTCCATGTATACGGGGCTACAGTGTCATGCTGCAGCCAGCACATCTTTACAACCATCTGGTTCCCTGAACCTTTTTGACACTGAAGCGCATTCATTGACAGCATTCACGAGCAACATCCTTCCAGTAAGCCATACCTGGCCACACCTTTTTCCCCGGTGTACTTGCACCTCATGACAGTCATGTGACCAGAGGACCACATGACACCTCGGACACCAGGCAAAGCGGAAGAATTTGATGCACGTCAGCAGCTACAAAAGTGAGAAGACCGCAATTCTGGAGGGCCTGGTTGCACAGCGCATCTCGTCAGGTCTGGGTCAAGCTTTTCAGCAGATTTCCCATACAAGTAATGCCCTTTCTGAAGTTGGATCCCCTCGTGGTTCACATGAATATCTGCGAGGCAATCAGTCAAACCGCAGGCAACGTGGCTTTATTTACGTGGCTTGCATTCCCACCTATTTCGAGGAACACTTTATGCCCAAGTGCTGCAGAAGCAATGGAGGCCTTATGGGAATGCATTTGCTCCGGCATTCATGGGTCTGGATTTCCTGCACCCTGAAAAATCACAGGCTACACCTCATCTCCTTGGCACCACATTTATAGTTTGTACTAATGGGCAAACATCTGGAACTTCTTATTAGGCGTACGAAGTCAACAGTTTCCTTAAGCAACAAGGCATGCTTACTGTCTTTATTACACAGTCCTTGCATGTCATGACAACACTCTCACATGCCATCTCAAAATGGCAACAGCAATGAATTACAGATGAGAACAAGGTAATGTGATGGGAAACAACCCTTAGAACCGTCTCCTCTTGGTGATGTCGGGCTTCCAGTTGACCGGATGCGTCTCTTCCGTCTGCGAAGCAGAACATCAGTGAAGCTGTTACTAAACCTCCTTATTATATACCAAAGCACAGCAGGAAATAAACAAAAAAATTTTTTTTCCCCCTTTGACTTATGAAGCCACAGTTTTTTCACTAACCAACCAGTGTGATCCAAGTCTACATCCACCTGCACAAAATTTCTTTACCGACTGCTTTTATTGGTCTTAAAATGACCTTCATTTAGGAATCCATCTATGATAATAAAAATCACAGTGCATGTGTGTTTTGTCTGCCTTCTTTCAAGTATGCAATTAGTTTTCAAGTGACAAAGCTATTTTTAGAGTTATAAATAAAATACTGAAGCCTAACTAGGTCACTTCTTACGGGCTGTTAAAGGCCAACTGCAACAAAATTTGGTGCCCCTTAAATGCATTCTTTTCTGCCAGCATTGCCTTAAAAGATGCTATGTGCAAATTTTGGAGGCCCAAATATACGTTGCTGAATTGTAAGCAAAGATGGAAAATAGCTCTTTTCAAAATTGAAACTGGAAAAAAAGGTGGCCATTACGGCCAGCTAGAAGTGCTGTTACACTCAGAAATTGAGTGGGTGTCGCCGGCGGATTTGCCCACGGCTGCCTAAAAGAAGACACCGTGTGTTCTTCTTCAAAAACTCACGAACGCGTGCCTGAAAAGGGGCTGGGAAGTGCGTGCAGCCACTACTGCATCACTGTGAGGAGCGGCTGCGACGCGCTTGTACAGTCGATACCGTTTATAACAATATGTCGGATGTAACGGTGAACAAGTATGACACCGCACACTTTTGTATGCGTTCTATGGCAAAACAAAGTGCTTGTTACCATGCTCCAGTGCCGCGCTGTCAGATATAACGATTGAATCCAGTTACAGCGCGCACTGAAAATGCCAGCCCCGATGTGCCTCGCTTCCCTTCCACCCCTGAGATGGACTGCAACACTTGCAGGAGAGGAGGAGAGCAGTTTGCCTTCCCAACAGCCCCCAGCGACGCTGTTTTGGCACCGCTTCGCTTGCTGTGTCACGTGCGCACTGCTTTGAATTCGACTGAGTGCCTCTCTCACGACTGGATATATTCCGGCCTCTTCGACTGCCTCTGTTTTTCCACGGAGGCGACATCAGGGCCACTGTTTCAGAGACGTGCGAGTGGCTCACTGAAGAGGCTATCGTTGCGCGGATACGCACTGCACACAGCGGTGACAGTGACGACTGTGACGCGGTTGCACAGCCCACTCAAAGAGTGCCTTCTCAGGAGGCGCAATGCCTGACACAGTCTCTCGGGGACTTCGTTTCCGCCAAGGAGATTTAGCTCAGCCAGGCGAAGCACCGAGAGATGCTCTTGAAGACGATGTGCGCCAGCTTTGCCTCAAGTGTGGCTTATTTTCCACAAATAAGTAGTAGCACGACCTTACTTGCATGCGTATTAAATGTTTTGGGCACTGTTTCATCTATTTTTCGCAACCCGCTTATAACAGTTACAGGGTACAACGATGGAATTTCCTTGGAACTTGGACATTGTCATAAGTGGATTAGATTGTAGTCCTCTGGCAAAAGGCAAACACAGGCATCGAGAGGCGTTGTGGTGAAGCTGGGAGCCAGGAAATAGGCACACAGACGGCAATGTTGAGAGCTAGAAGGGCGATGGCACAGGGCGTAGTGGATCAGGTTTCAGCGCATATTACCAAAGTTTATATCCAGAATTTCATTATTGTTTACATGGGCAACTTTGTTCCTGTTAGCAGGGTGTCTGCGCCAAATCTTTAGATGATCACGCATGCGTATATAAAAAGCCATGCAGCGATAAAAGCACCGCCGTGGTTTGCTGACACCGTGAAACAATCATTTTACACAACACTCAAAGTTGCGAACCTTATTACTACCTATTCTGCAACTGTGGTCTGTATTTTTTTTATTTCTAATTGGTGAGGAAAATGTCGCTAACAGTGGCTGGATTTACCGTATTTACTCGCATAATTCTCGCACTTTTTTTTTTTCTGAAAAGTCAACGCGAAGATAGGGGTGCGAGAATTAAGCGGGGGAAAAAAATCCGGTGCACAGTGTTGCCAATTTGCCTTCTGCTAGTCCCGCTAAATGTAGCGGTCGTTTTTTGTATATGTAATCTCAGTGTTGCGAACAGCAGCTATTTCTTTTTATTTTATTATTTACAACGTTAACAGTCTCCCATCGATCAGCGATCATGAAATTGCCGCCTTTGCTTTCTTGCGCGCGCCCTATCTCGTTGTCGTCACGTGCGTGCCCTACTCCAGTAATGCATGTTGAAGTCGGTGACGCCGAAGTGCCTGCCTGCGGCGCGGTTGCCGTGTTCGATCGCGTACTCTATCGCTTTCAATTTGAAAGCAGCAGTGTAGCTGGCGTTCTTCCCCATGGCAAAGCGGCACCAAGCACAAAACAAAGAGATCAAAAAGTTCTCAAAATGGCAGCGAGCTATCCACCACTGACACGAGTGACTCACTGACTGCTGCTGCTCAACGACGGGACCACGACGGCGACACGACGACACGACAGTGGGCTGCGCGAACGCCGTCTAGTTGCGCACATGCGAAACCGGCTCAAGGACAGTGTGAGTAGCGCGTTAGGGCGCCTGTTAGGGAGTAGCCATGCAGGTTGTTGAGGCGCCTGGATGGCCTTGGATACACAGCGCTCTCCGCCGAACGGAGAGGCGGCGGGGGAGGGCGCGCGTTGGAGAGCGCGTGCACCATGCGGGTTTCGCGAGCAGGCAACTTTCGCCGCTGCAAAGTTGGGGGTGCGAGGATTATGCGAGGAACCAAAAAATCCAAGTTTTGGTGGCTCACATTAGGGGTGCGAGGATTACGCGAGTAAATACGGTAATTAATTTTTGCCAAAATTGTTTAGACTGCATACCTGCCAAATTCACCGGGAGGACATTAGATTAGTAAGTTAATTAGTAAGAGAATGGAGTAATTTACATGCAATTTTAATTTAGTTACAACAGAGCAGGGACTGAAGTGTTTCGTCCAAGCTGCTAACAAGCTACACCACTGGTCAGGTGCTAAATCTTAGACGTGGCTAACGCCTCCCTTTTCAGAAAATTCTGGGAATACTGTCGAGCGTAACAACGTTCGCTCCCGCGACACTTCGACACAAGAATGTGACTGAGGGTTGTTTCAGGCATGGATGCTCGGAACTGGGTGCAATTTTTCTTTACTGTGCTGAACTGCCTCTCGCATTCAGCATTTCCGTGGTACTGACCAGTTCAACTTGCACGCATGGCCGGCTATGCTTCTTAAGCTCTTCACTGAAAACGATGTCAATTGGTGCAGGATTGGATTGGATTTTGAGGCAGCTCCAGCGCAATGTAAATAGACTGGGAGAAAGGTTTGGGCGAACACGGGTGCGTGTTCGGGAGATTTTCGTTTCGGTCGTACAATCACACAAAACTATCAAAATTCGGGAGTCTCCCGGACAATTTGGAAAAATTGGGCCCATCTCCCCGCGAGGGGGACTCGAGTAAATGCGTCGCATAGGGGGTGGGTGTATTGCGTTAACGTTTAGTGTTTGGGGAGTTGGTGGTAGTGAATGCGTTGTATCAGCAGCTTCTTGACGTAGTTTGAATGAGTCAAGGATATAAGGCGCGTTCGTAGCCTCCCATTCTGTGTCGGCTTTGTGGCGCAGTGGGTAGAGCACCATGCACATTGCGTTCCGCCCGCAGGGTCGAGGGATCGAAACCAGGTGCCGGATAGTATTTTTTTTTTATATAGTGTAGGGGGAGGGGTGCGGCCTACGACTACGGACGTCAACGCGGGTGACATCGTGAGTTACTGAAATGCTCTGCATTTAAAACCTGGCAGGTATGAGACTGAATCAATTCCATGCAGTACGCCACACAACTGCTGTACCAGGGGTGGGACAGCTAGGACAGCTTTTGGAGCACATTTTGGGGCACAAAAAATTGCATTTTGGAGCACAAAAACCTACTTTTGGAGCAGCTCGCACACTGTACTCGTCTGTGCCCCGACCGGCCGCGACAACAGCGTATTGTCTTGCGCCAGCCATTCTAGCGTATTGCGCACCCGTGGAGCCACCGGGCTGTGGGCTTGCAGAGTGCCCCACAGCTGCCATACGGTGCCAAGAAAATTGGCTCCAGGCAATTCGCATCACGCGCACCGAGTGGCAACCAGAGGGGTGGTAACGGAATGCACCACACTGTTCTGTGACGGGTACAATGTACACCACTGCACAATGTGCGCAGCAGAGACATTTGCCCTCCCCAATCACTAATCTACAGATGGTAACCTGCCGATGAGGAAGCGTGTGTTGTGATGCGGGCCAGGTCGCCGCGGCAACGTTGATAACAGGGCGAATACGCTTCCTTTGCGCCGTGGGCACCTCCTGCCTTGTGACATTTCTTTTCCATTTGCTGCTGATATAAAGATAGCCGCACCCCAGCGTAGCCTCGGGTGTACTCATAATCCTATCGCCTCGGCAGCCCGCAGGTGTGCTAAGCCTGTCTTCGTCTCAGCGTGCGTTTCGCAATAGGGACCGGGCAGCTGGACGGGTGGCGCCACCACTCGGCGCTCCCCTCGTAAGTGGAATGAGCCGGTGCATTGTACTACACAGCCTCCCGTTGTTTTTGTCGTGTTTGCTTTGGTACTTTGAATGTTTTGGTGGTGTTGTGAGCGCATATGTGCGGTGAAACAAAGTCTAGACAGATGTGTTGGGTTCTTAGATGCAGTAATGACTACGTAAACTTGTCGGACGCTTCTAAAGTTGGGTATCGGCTGCAATGGCATGAGCGCTTTTTGCAGCGATCTGCGCTTGGCTACACCCGTTCTGAGTGCGAATAAAACTACTATTAGTATTATTATTTTCTTCTTAAATTCACTAACGGCTACGCAAACTTATTGGATGCTTGTAAGGTTGGGAATGGGCTACATTGACACGAGCGCTTTTTGCAGCGCTCTGCGCCTGGCTCCGCGCGATCTGAGTAAGAATAAAGCTATTAGCAATATTATTATTCATTTCTACCACTTTAAATTATCTTCACTGGTTTCAATGACTACGGTTTCCACGCCAGCCTTAGCGCTGGGCTACCTCGATACGTGTGCTTTAAATAAAAGGCACCTGCATACGAGATGGATTACCGTGTAGCCGTAGAAATGTTGCGGTAGTTTACACTTTCTGTAACCGTGAGCTTTGTGCCTTCGGTTTTGGTGAGCGACACTGTGATAGCATGGGAGCCTGAAAGCCAAAGTGGAAATCCCACGTTTGTGGTGGCCATTTTATCAAGAGCCAAAGTTATTCACCAACTCGACAGCCCAAGCTACAAACCATCCCTCCTCCCCTTCCCGTTTTCCCCTCTGCGTAGAATAAAGGCTGGCACCGATAGTTAAAAAATGCGGCAGTGTTAACGTCAGCCGGTGTTTTTTAATGCTTAAGTATTCTTTATAGAGTACCTAAAAAAATTGTGTAATGCCTGGTGAAGACACCAAAAACGCGCGATTAGTTGCCTCAAATATGGGTGCTTGAGCCCGAGTCCTCCACCACAGACACATTTCCGACACGCTGGAAAAAGTTTAGATTTGGAGAGGAGGCATGGAAGTTCAAAATTAAACAGCAAAATTATCTAGCCCTCCGTCTAATGATTATGATGGTTGAACACAAAGCTTTCTTCGTGCGAAATCGAATGGGAAATGCTCAAAGTCAAAGACGCTGCGATCAAAAGACCAAACTGCGTGCTGGTCAAATTCGACGCATAACTAGTCAAAGTTTAAATCCAGAAGGCAACCAAGGAAACCCATACGATAGAGCTTTGCGATAAACCACCATCGTCGTTTGACGGAGGTGTGCATGATTTTTCAAGCGTAGGTGGCAGCTTGTAAACCGACCGCAGCTTTCAGTTATGAAGCTGAGTACAGGTTTCGGGCACCCCTTGCGTCCTTCAGCCACGCAGGAATTGGTTTTTGAAAAACCATTTACCAACTAGCCAGCAACCATTGCAATTCTTGTAAAGCAATGCTTCTCCACGACAAGCAATAACATTCTACTACCATGTGGTATTTATTCTATCAACGATTCCCGATGACTGTAGTAAGAGCATTTCTGTGAAATTAAACACGTTTCAGCCGTAGGTAATGAAGATACGGAAGCGTCGTCCGTCACAATTTCTGTTTTGAGGTAAATCTTCGAAGACACCCTCCAACTTTGTCTTTCGCTTGTGCACGACGTCGGCGCCGTTTCGTCATCAACTGCCAAAGGCCAGCGCCGCAGCATTCCTAGATCGGTTGCACACATCGGCTTTGTGGGAGCATTTAGCGGCAATATACTCCTCGATTTGCGAAACTGCATGCAGGCATGAAAAAACTGTATGAAGCAACGACCTTTCACTTCAAGCTTGACTTCCAGCTTGGCGCATTGAGCGTCGTCTGCTATTTGTAAATACTGAGTATGGGCGTAAATAACACACATGGCATGCCTCGTAAACGTCACATCCACACTCAAGATTTGCCGATCTGAAAAATGCACGTGGGGTTACGTTCGCTTTGCAAGCCGCACCGCAGAAAAACGACAGAAAGCCATGCACAACTACGCTGCGCTGACCGCCACCGGCATTCCACTGACGAGCGGTTCGCCACGGGCGGCGCTGTTCGCTGAAACGACGGTGGTGCCATACAACGGCCGCCCGGTCCCTATACGCTGCTGCCAGGCATGCATAAAAGCGTATTCTAGACGCTTGCTAATACTGCTCGTTCCTTTTTCTTGTTGTTGTTATCGACTTTGTTTTCATGCTGTGCAGGGCTTTTGCCGGTCCTCACATGAGAGAGTACGTGCGTCGTTTCACTGTGATGAGGGTGGCGACCAGACGACCCACACACCCAGCCAATTAGATTGTGGCCCTGTGGTCACGTGCAGTCAGTAGCCAACTGGCTAGCATGTTCCATCATTTTGCTACCCCAGTTTCACTCGCAACTAATGGACGAAACAAAGCGGTTCTGGCAGGCAATTGAAAATGACGATGCACTTTTGGGTGAGACCAAGACGGGCGGCACAGCGCATGCAGAAACAGAGCGGCGGGTCAAAAAAAGATGCTACTCCCAAGCCAAACCTTGATAAATTTTAGCTGTCGTCCATGCTGTAAATACATACTACATACTCTTGGGTCTAGATATTTGGCCGGCAAAAAAAAGAAGGCTCTAATTTCCAAAAAAGGTGATAAATTTCTTTTTTTTTTTTTTTGCCAATTGTTGGAATTTGAAGACCTGCGTTCCCTTTTAAAGAGCAACCTCCAAAGGTTAGCGTTCAGCTAGTGCAATTGATAAAGTCGAGCAGCAACACTGATTACAGTACAATGTTTGTTCCCCATGACGAGATCAGTTTAGAGCTGGGAAACCACCAGGCAGAACGGGATTGAGGGGAAAAACTCAGTACCATTAGGAGTTTTCCCAAAGTGAGAACAAGGGCATGCCAGCGAGGTACGCACCGCCGTATCGTCCTCGCGGAATATCTTGACGGTCTTGTCGGCCTCAGCGGTGATGAGCCGGCTGCCACTCTGGTCGAAGCCGCAGGCAAAGATGCCTGCTTCGCTGTCGATGGAGCCTGGCTGCACAGGGGCCTGGAGTCGCTGGAAGTTGTAGCCCGTGCGCCAGTCCCAGAAGAACAGAGTCCCGTTGTCTCCTGGGGGAAGAAGGCTCGTTTGACCACCCTAGAAGAACACGCTGCTCGGCTATCCTTCCCCAAATCCGAGAAGACAAATAAGGCATTTGCCGATACAGTGATGTTCCTACTGGGGCGAAAAATTCCCATTTCTCGGTTCAGAAATTCCCTATTTTTAGCACATTTTCCCTGAGTTCTCTTTCTTCAGCTGACAGATCTCTATGTGGATTCTTGTTCGGTTTTCGGCATTAGCGAGCGCCACCAATGTCTACTTTACATAGCCTTCCGGACGCACATGGCATTCAAAGAAAGAGTTTCAGCATGACCTAAATTCCACTACATCTGCCGCTCAGCAGCCTTCGACTAAGAATTTCACGTTTTGTGCAAACAGCGTGCTTAGTTTTCATGCTAAAGATCTAAGCAAAAACTGCCCGTATGAAAAGGACCCAACATTGTTGGGCAATCGAGGTAATTTTAGCTCAGCACTGGTGCGAGCATGTGTACCAAGGCGCACCCGAAATACTTTTTCATATATTGCGCATGAATACCGTATTTTCCGGTCTATAAGTCGCACCTTTGTATAAGTCGCACCCCCCTCAAAATGTGAGTTTTTCCGAAAAAAAAACGTATATAAGTTGCACCGGTGTATAAGACGCACCGGTATATAAGACGCACTTGTTAATTAGGTAAACTCACAGTGAATTAGATCGTTAGAAAGTGCGGCGAAAGTACATGGTTGCGGCAGCCACCGCCTATGAACGCATCCCCCGGCAAGGAGGGCTAGACACAGGCATATAACACCCAAAGTCTACACAGAACCAACTTCTCAAAAATGGTTTATTGATACACACAGATAGCATGTACTTATGGACAGCGTTTAGGCAAAACCATCGAAGTCTTTTTCCTCAGACTCACTAACAAATAATTCAGTATGTCTTCAGTGGGAGTTCCGCGGGCACATCACTGTCGTCCTCCGGCTATCTAATGTCTTCTTCGCCAACATCGTTACCACTCGCGGACCGGCTACAACTGTTTTGGTAGAAATGGAGTACCAAGAGTCGGAGACCCATTTGGCCACCTCTCCAAACGTTGCGCGCACAGTTGCGCGTCTCTTGCGTGATGTCATAAATCAGCGCAATAAAGGTGTCATGGCGGACGGAAGTGACGCGACTGGAAGCGGCCCGAAAATCGAAACTTATCAGTCAGCTGTCATTTTAAAAATTAGCAGCACGTTTACCTCCTTCAGAGTAACTCTCTGTAATAATTCATAAGCTGCATTTTGTTTTTGCAACCCAGTGTGATGTTACTTTGAATTTATTCTGAACTGTAGTTACTGTGCATGGCATGAAGTGGCGTGCGGTTGTCGCAGGCCATTATCATTGTTTTTGACTAGATAAAGCTGCAAATTCTTAAGTGTAACGTCCCGAAGCGACATATGGGTTATGAGAAACCCGTAGCAGTGGACTTGGAATTAATTTACACCATACAGCTGTGTCTCAACGTGCGCTGGCCACGCGCGGCCGCCGCGAACTGGAATTATTCCATACATAAGTCGCACCGGTGGATAAGACGCACCAACGAAAATTTCTGAAAAAAACCGCGACTTATACACCGGAAAATACGGTACACGCGAACAGGCTTCACGCTTCACTAGCTCTTCCACAGGGAGTGTTTTTTCCTCTATGCTCGCTCCTGTTTTATAAACGGTATTGGAAGCAGTCTGGGATGCTTGTGGCTTGCGAAAACACAACTGTGGATATTTGAACATAAATCTGACGAAGTGTTAAGGAAACTTTTAAAAAGAAAACAAAGCAATAAATGACGCAAACTCCGGTTACTGAAATTATTTTTCTTTTTTGCTCCACGACTCCTAAAATTCCCTGCATCTATTAAAGATTCTCCTTTTCCCTTTTGGCCAAAGTTACAGCTGAAAATTCCCCGCACAGAACATCACTGGGCCGATACAACATTCATCCGGTCGTGGTACGGTGATGTTTCCAAGTTTCTCAAAATTTGTTGTATTATGAAACAGTGGAGCTGTTGTTGCTGGCCGCAACGTAAGCAACGTCATCAAAAACCACCGAGTCGTAGTTCCTCTTGCTGTTTACTACCCACGTGAGTACGTTACTCTCAAGGAGCGCCCGGCGCCGTGCAGTCTTGCATGTGGTTCTCACAAAAAAACATACCAAGAAAGCAGCTCACGTGCGTCTGTATCGTAAAGGGGCACTGACACAAAAATTTTGCATCTTGTTTTTTTTTGTTGCGAGTAGCTAGTGACCTACTTATCACCTGTAGAAACCTCATTTGCTTCAGCGTGCGACGGTTGTTTAATTAGAGGCATTTTCAATGCAGCCAGTCACAGTTCCGGTTTCAGCGGGTGCCGCGAAACGATGGATTTTTTGTGAACAAAGCTAACCACGTGACCGTTGGAGGGACATCACATAGCAGAGCTGCCGTAGCACTGTCGAATCCGCATCGCCAGCAGTTTCGGCGAATGTCCCCACGTAGTAATCTCGTGAGCCGCTTAATTAAAAAGCGACCGTGGACGTGACGCAGGCGCTGCGAGTGCAAATGCTGCCACGGCTAGAGAACGATGCGCGACGCTCGAGACAGCGGGTGGCAGGACGCGCGCTGGGAGCAGCCGGCCGGTCTGCCTACAGGTCCGCCTACAGATGTGTTCGGCTTAGCACTGCGGCGGATATTCGATTGCCGCTCTC
Source organism: Haemaphysalis longicornis (assembly GCF_048455015.1). Taxonomy (NCBI): domain Eukaryota; kingdom Metazoa; phylum Arthropoda; class Arachnida; order Ixodida; family Ixodidae; genus Haemaphysalis; species Haemaphysalis longicornis. The sequence goes on from NW_027526335.1 coordinate 1,884,507, forward strand.
GTAAGCGGTGCAGATAACAATTTTTAATGCAACCCGCCATCGCATCATTAACTCCTTTCTCATATAAGCTGCCATGGTTGGGACCTGAGGCTAATTTCGTGCAGCGGTAACAAGCTATCGCTCGAGCTACCTGCACCAGCCTGCGCCACTTCGCGGCCGTGGCCGCCGTCTGCACAGCGACCGTGTGGCTCGCTCAGTGGGCTTTCCTTGTCTCCGGCGCATTTTCCCTTCCAATGTAAATAAAAAATAATAAAATAGAGTGCCTGGAATCGCTGTACAAGTTTGGTTGCAGCCAGCTGCCCAATGAGCCGACGAAATCACGGCGCCTACGCCGCCAACGATCGAGTCGTTCGTTCTCGAGAGCAGAAGCTCCGTCATCCCAGCCCTCAGACTGGAGCGGCGAGCCGGCGGAAAACACTGGCAGTGTGGAAGTGGCAAACACAAACTCGTGACGTGTTTGGATGTTGTTTATTTACAAAATATCCCCGGGATGTCGATTGCGCGTGGTCCTCTGCTGGCTGCTCGGTTGCGTCTCGCACACTTTAAAATTGATTTTAAATATGTGCTAGGCTGTATTGGCCGCTGATATTTTGCAGATGATGTATGCAGTGATGCTACTGGCTTAGGCCGCTTTGGAGCAGCTTTTGGAGCAGGCAAAAATGCGTTTTGGAGCAGCAAAACCAGCTTTCGGAGCAGGTGTTGATAGAAGCAATTGTAAGACACGTATTGCATTCACGATAGATAATCGCTAAAAGCACTCCCTTCAATGATAATAAAAAATTAAAAGAACCCTGCACATGGATATTTTGTCCCCATTTTCATCAGTCTCCTGAAGAATGTCTGCATTGGACTTTGTGCAGCGGCCTGCACAACAAAAATTTAAAAAACAAGCTCTCATTTTTACACAATAGAAGACTGACTATGAACAAACTAAAAATTGTTCGTCCCAATATGTAAAATCGAGCACAATTGGAAGGCTACCGTGGGAGCATGAACCAATAACATCAGTAGTGCCAACATCAGTAGCGCCACGGCTTTCACTGCATAATTGAACATCGCGCTCTTCCCGGTGTTGCACATGCATCACTATTTACCGTAAAAACCCGCGTATAATACGGACCCGCGTATAATACGAGGTGTAATTCGGGGACAGCAAAATCAGAAAAAAAAGTTTTCATCCGCATATAATACGAGGTAAAGAGCACAGAAAACATTTATTTGCACTGCAGTTATCCTTCAGTCATTGTCAGTTTTCACTGGCACTGTCTCCCGACGTCCGTTCAGTCATCGTCAGGTTCACTGCCGCTGTCTTCTGAAGTCGCCTTGTTGGAAATGTCTTCCCACAGAAAGTGGTCCTCAGTGCCATCAAGGGCGTTCGAGATGCCGCATTTCTTAAAAGAGCGACTGACGAGCTCCTCTGGGATGGTGGCCCACGCATCCGCGATCCAGACACAAAGCACTGCTGGAGAAGCCCGCGTTAGCCATCCGGTAGCTGTCACTTACGGGTCTCCTGACCTCATCCACTCTTGGTAGCAGGACCTGATGCAGTCTTTGAAAGGCTTGTTGATGCAAACGTCTAGCGGTTGCAGCTGGGATGTCATTCCTCCTGGAATGACAATGAGTTCGATGCGGGGTTCGCGCAACAACTTATTCACGGCATCGTCCAGGTGGCAGCGAAAGGCGTCCAACATGAGCGCTGACGGGAACCCCCAACAGTGCTCCAGGCCGCCGACACCACACAGACTTTATCCAGACAAGCACCAGTTGCTTTCTCCACCCGCGAATGCTGCCTTCGGTGACGCCGAACTGCCGTCCTGCGGCACAATTACTGATGGTCTCGGCACATAAAATAACTTTTCTTTTTATTGCCGTTGAATACTGCCTTCGTGCACCCGACATCGTGATAGAGTTGCGGGGAACGTGCCGATCCTTCGCGCGGTCAAAACAATCAAAATGGCGCCGGCTGACAGAAGCAGCAGCCGGCTAACGCCACCGCAAGAAGGCCCACCCTCCGCTGAAACCGAAACCGAAAGTGCAAATTTTCGGCTGAAAACTTTGGGATCCACATATAATACGAGGCAAAAATTTTACATAGTAAAATTTGGAAAAAAACCTCGTATTATACGCGGGTTTTTACGGTAGCAGCGTCAGCGCTGCCACCGTAAGGGTCTAAAATTACAAGCTACCGATAGCAGCGCTATTGTTTACAAAGGCAGCGGGCAGCCATTTCTGGCAACCAACATGCAGCACCAGGCTGAATCTTGCCCCTTCACGACACGTTTGCCGCAAGCAACCAAAACGCCTCCGTTAATGACAAGGTAGCCCAATAGTCCCCCCCCCCCCCCTCCTACGCCGAGACTATGTTAATTCCCTGCGAAACCACATGCGCGCATTTCACCTTCAATTTCCACGTATGTGAATTCTATGCCTCTATGAACTCTACGTGAAATCTAACACGGGCGTCGTCATATGCGTGCCGTACTCGTTAAGCTCGGACACAGCGTCAGGCGCCGTGAAATTGCCGTAGTCGTTCACCGGCGCGCGGCTCGAAATATGTAACCGTTTCCTGCCCTTGCATACTATTTTCTCCCCCTTGCACTTTGCAAATTCTCATCTGTTTCCAGTAAAATCTCAATGATACGAATCTCGCAGCACCGCGAAAAATATTCGTATCATCCGAAATTCGTGTGAATAACACAGACAAAAAAATTAAGCAATAAAAAAAGTTTTCGATTATTTCATTTTTTACTTCCGCGTGACGAAATCCGTGACGTTTTTCTGTTTTTTTTTAACTCCATGTCGCCCATCGGTCCTTTCTGGACTTTCGTCTCCTCACTCACAGTGCTCAAGCTCACTCACTACAGGAGCGTTTTTGCACGCGATTCGTGCGCGTCGGCGGTGCGCGCGATATTTTCACGCCCGCGTCGGCGATTCGGAATTACGCGCGACGCGCGTGGCAGTGCGAGGAGCCTGATAACTTGCGCCAATGGGAGGGCGTGCGCCTCATGGCGGCAGTTAGGAAGCGCTCGAGACGGCCGACTGGCTCCGCCGGAGATGTTTAGGCTTAGCACCCTGACAGATATTTCATGGGCGCTTTCACTAGCGGCGCGGATGATGTTTTACAGCACCGTTTTCGCTCACATTATTAGCTCATTTACCGCACAAGAAACTTTGCTTTGAGCGGCATTTTAAAGAGCGTTTAGAAGTGGTCTCTTGAGCGTCCCGCACCACTTCGCGACCGAATCCGCGGCCATATTGGCCGGCCGCGCCCCGCGCAGTGCGCGGGCGTTTTCGTGGCGGTGTCAGCGTGCCTGTGGAGTGCGCGGCGCGTTTTCGCGAGCAGAAAACAGCTTGCCCGTTCCTAGAGAAAGAGCGACAAAGAGGGCAGAGAGCCCGCATGTCGCCGTAGCTTGCTCGCTCGGCAGCCGGGCGCCTCCTCGACTCCTTATCATCAGCCGGGCTACGCAGGGAGCCAATTTTTTTTCCCATTTCAAACAGTGCGATTTCGCTGGGACTTATCAGAAATTCGTATCATCCAGATTCCACTGTAACTACAACTCCTGCATCCTCATCTCTTGCCTACTTTTCTTCCAGCACAACTCCGCAGACACCCGGTCGACACGTACGCTGTCGGGCCGCATTGGCGAGCGAGTACGGCAATTTCGCGACGCCTCAAGTAGTTGCCGAACTTTACGAGTACGGCACGCATATCATGACGCATATCGCGGCCCGAAGACCGCGAGGCAGACGGTTGCGACGGCGGCAGCCGGTCTCGCGAGTCCAATGGGTGCGAAGCGCACTGCACGGAATTAACAGTCTCGGGTAGGGGGGAGATTTCACAACGCCTATGAGGCGCCAGCCGCAAAACGCATCATCGCCGTTATCGCAACAAGTGTTTGCTTTGGCTAGGCTCGGATTGCGTCCTGAAAACAGGTGCACCACGATGTCGCTTTCAATGGGGAAACTCAAGTACAGTGTAGACCGCTTATAACCTATGTCGCGGGAGCCGCAAAAATCCGCACTATAAGCGGTACCGCACTATAACCAAAACGCGCGAATTCAACCACATCGCCACCTATCTCTCAAGTCAACCTATATTTACCATCACTCAATCGCACAGCACTTAAAAACTAAGGCACGGTCTATATTTCGTATTATTTTTAACATCAGCCGCTGCTGCAGGGCAGCAGCGCAGTCTCACGAACGGCGAGCGCGGCTTTAACTTCCGTTGTTTCTCTTGAAAGACCATGGCTGCGTTTTTAGCGTCTATGAACAGATGCCGCAAGCCGTGATAAAAACGACAGCGTTTTTTTTTTTTTTTTTTTATACCCCACCTTGTGTTCACGATGCCGAAGGCGGCAGCAATGTCAGCGCAATGTACTGACGGTGGAAATCTTCGGCTTCGCGCGGCTCGAATGTTCGGAAAGGGAGAGAGCGGTTGCTTATCTGCACAACGTTCTAAAGCATGAACCGCGTGGTAGATTTGGTATCGCGAAAACGTGCAGGGCACGCCAGCGCGGATACAACTGGCGTGGTGTGGGCGGCGCGGTAAGAGGAGGCAACATGGCGTCAGCACTGGCCGTGAATCGGTGCAGGCAGTTCCAGTAAGTTCCAGCGACCGCTTCTAACCGCTCGCTGAAATGCTGCACGGGGCCGCAAGCGAAGATGCTCATGCAAGAAAAGAGCTAATAATGTGGGCGAAAAGTGGAATATAAACTGCCATCCACGCTGCTTGTGAAAGCGCCCATCAAAAAATACCGCGGTGGTAAGCCTAAACATCTCTGGCACGGCTAGCCGGCTCGGAGCGCTTCGAATCTCCCGCCATTACGTACGCGTCTCCCCATTGGTGGAAGTCGTCAGGCTCCTCCCACTGCCACGCGAAGAAGCCACCGCGAGCGCGGAATCGTCGATACAACCACGAAAAAAAAAAAAAAAAAAAACATGCGCAACGTCGATGTGCATGATTCGTGCGCGAAAACGGGCCATGCGGTTCACGATTAATAAAATCAACTTGCCGCGCGCGGATGGGGAGTCTGTCGCTATCTTCCGAGGTGCATCAAGCAAGGTCAGTTGTGGTTATCAGGTACGCACGAACTAAAGGGTGCCTATTTTTTTTTCTTTGGGTGTCTACGTTAGAGGAGGGCAAGGGGTGCACGCTGCGTCAGATGGCCGATTTCATCCTTTCTTTTTTCTTTTGCTACCCTAAAACGATGCCTCAGCTGCGCCGGTCGATCAGCAGACCCGCCGAAAAACCGCACTATAAACGGTATTGTGCTTCGGCCAACCGCATCTTAAGCGGTATGCTTATGCATTGAGTTCTATGGGAGGCAAACCGGTGGTCGCAAAAACCCGCGTTATATCCGGTCCCGCACTATAAGCGGTTACGTTATAAATGGTCTACACTGTAGTTAGTTTCGTTTCTGAAAGCCGGCGTACACCCTTGGGCGCAGGTTGGGCGCAGAATCGCCAAATTTAGAGGAAATGTAGCAGGATGTAGCAGCCAGAGCACTTGGGCGCAGTTTGGCGCAACTGGCACAGCGGTAGCATCACTGTGTATGTGTGTTCACACCAATCTACCTCCGAAGTTATCTCACCTTCAAAATTTTGTGTCAGTGCCCCTTTAAGGGGGGAGCACGAGACAGCTTGTGCTACAGACGCCCAGTTGGCCAAGCTGGTTGCCGTCGGTCCTGGCGCGTGCTGACGTGCTCCCCTTTGGGAGAAATGTAAAAGCCTGTGGACAAAACGATTTGGGCCCGCCATTCATGGATGAGGAAGATGACGATGATTACTACTACCACAGTGAAAAACGATGACAGAACATGTAAATGAACAACATCGAACCTAATGCAATGCATGGTGGTGTGTCCTCCAGTGCTTACATACACTTACACTTTGCAACGCCGGCGGTGGCTTTGTTGCACTCCTCAGGATTTTCAGTCATCACCGTCACGCAAAAGCTGGCAGATTCGAAGCAATTGCAGGCGGTTTCTTTAGTCACATCTGCCCAGAACCACTTCGACAAGGTGTTCTCGGAAATGTCGTGCGTGACCAAGTTCGGCTCAGTTTACGATTGCCAGCTTCATGGTGAAAGGCAAATGTGGCCACTTTGCGCAAGCTAGAGCCACTAAACAAGCCTTTATTTAGTGACACTAGCACTACCCACCACAGCTGCATTTCCGGGAAAGCCAACAAAGCGCGCATGAGTCACGACGCAAACACAATGAAATAGTCATAGCTACGATTTAGCGCCTGTCTGTTTGCAGTGTTCCTTCGTCTCGTCGTTTGCGCTTTTGTTCCTCAATTAAAAAGATAAAACAGCGTGGCGGGCGGACCAGGAGCAAGCCGTGTAGGGCGACAACTCGCCCTACACGGCGCGATGGTGCAGCCACGATGTGGACAGCGAGGTGAGGGAGGGGCGTGCTGGCGCAATTTCTCCTCCGCCCTGAGGGAAAGCCAGCCTGGGGGGGGGCACTTCTGCAGCCTTTAGCGTTTGATATATTGCTTGTTGCTGGTATTTTGCTTCAATATAAGCGTAGTTTTTGCTATACAGTAAAACGTCGTTACAAGAGACACTCAAGGGACCCCGGAAACATGCCTCTTGTAACCAAGGTCTCTCGCAACCGAAAATTCCAAGAACGGTGCAGAGTCGCACATGACCACTCTGTTATAAATCAGCATCAAAAGCGTACTGGACGGGTCGACAAGAAAATTCTCACTACGGCTTAAGAAAGTCATTCGCAGTAGTTTTAGGGACTGCAGATTGTATCAGCTTCCTTCCCAACTTTCGCAGGTCAAGTACTTTCGCCCGTAAGCTGCCGACACTTTCTCTCCTACAATCATTCTTCTCCTCTGGTTCATCCTCTACGGCACCATTTATTTGCACGAGGATCACAGGATCTGTAGGCTCCTCAAACACACAAGGTCCACATTTGCAGACACAAACTCCTCAAAAGTTTCTGGAACCTCTGCGGTCTCTTGGATGCAGGCAACAGCTTCATCTTCAGGGCAGTTTCCCACAAGGTCGTTCACATAAGCTCCTGCTTTCATTGTGTCTCTTCTAAATAGTAAAGAATTTAACTCTAGGGATCCACAAAAGTTGTACTTAGTAACAGAGTGTCTCTTGTAATCATGTCTCTTGTATGCAATGTCGCTAACATGGTGAACATAGGAAAACCAACCAAACCACTTTCGTTCAAATGTCTCTTATAACCAAGTGTCTCTTTTAACAGTGTCTCTTGTAACGAGGTTCTACTGTACAGTGGAATCTCGATGATATGATTCTGGGTAATACGAATTTTGGGATGATACAAATTTTTGATAGCGCGGCCCGGCGGATGATACGAACGAGCCAGCGAGGCGCCCGACTGCCAAGCGAGCAAGCGACGGCGACGTACGGGCTCTCTCTCCCCTCTCTGTCGCTCTTTCTCCAGGAATGGTCGGGCCGTTGTTTTGTGCTCGCAAAAACGCGCCACGAAACCACCCACACGCTGCGCGGGGGGTGGCGGCTTCGGTCGCGAAGTGGTGCGGGGCGCTCACGCGACCGCTTTAAACCGCTCTTTAAGGCACATTCCCACTGGCGATGCGCCTCGTCGCGCGACGAAAAGCAACGTCGCAAAGCGACGAGCCGGCCGTCGCTTTTCGGCGTTTTGCGACGGCGGAGCTGATCGCTCTCGGTCCGAATTCCCTCATCGCGCGACGGCCCCGCAAAACCGGTGAGCCAATCATGGCCGCGGAGTAGGCTGACGTAGCCGGAAACGAAACGTTTCTTTACATCCGGTATGCAAATGCTGCGGGCGGGCGGGCGAGGACGAGCCGCCGCCGCCACCGCTGCTGGCTCGCTCGGCCAGGCGCTTGGCCCGCTATTGCTGTACCCGCCGGGTCGGGCCGGCGAGCAACTTCCCGTGTGCATCGGATCTTTGGTCAGTGGCTTCAGCGTACGCGTGCACTAATCAACGAATAGCGTGGAACTCATCAGTGTGGAGAAGCGTGTATGGATTGTAAAAGCAAGTAATCATCGTAGAGCTAGGTGGACAGCGAGACGGTCTTGCAGCCTCTTCGTTCTATCGGCGACTGGTAAACACGCGTAGAGTTCGGTGGCGTCAGAACTTTGCGCCTGTGAAAAGAAGCGATATTTGTGGGCCGTGATGTGGGTGTTGTGGAGTGAAAGCTGGCGTGTGCATTTCTTCGTGCAATAATATGTTGAAAAGAGCCTTCTTGAGTTTGTTATTTTCTGCTCCTCTCGCAACCCGCAAATGTTTTCGGCATTGCTCCAGGTTAGTAGCATGTGTTTTAGTTTGATTTCTACCTGCTTTTGTCGCGTAACATCATTTTCTTTGACTGCGAATGGTTGACGCACCAACGAGGTCGTACAAGTCGGGAAGCAGCTGCGCTGAACGCAGTCGCATCATCGCTCATCGCAAGTGTGAACACCACCTCAAGGCTTCATCGCGCGACGGGCGCCGTCGCGCGACGAGGCAAATCGCCAGTGGAAATGTGCCTTTAAAATTCCGCTCAAAGCACAAACGAAGTTTCTTGTGTGGTGAATGAGCTAATAATGCGGGTGAAAACGGTGCTATAAAACATCATCCGCACCACTAGTGAAAGCGCCCATGAAATATCTGCTGGGGTGCTAAGCCTAAACATCTCCGGCGGAGCCAGCTGGCTGTCTCAAGGGCCTCGAAACTGTTGCTGTGAGGGGCATGCCTTCCCATTGGTGCAAGTTGCCAGGCTCCTCCCCCTGCCACGTGCGTCGCACGTCATTTTCCGACCGAGGCAGAGGCAGCCACGGGCGCGGAATCGCCGACACAAGCGTGAAAATACCGCGCGCACAACAACAGCGCGCATGAATCGTGTGCAAAAACACTCCTGTAGTGAGCTTGGGCACCGCAAGTGAGTAGACGAAAGTCCAGAAAGGACCGCTCAGCGACATGGAGGATAAAAAAAATCAGAAAAACGTCACGGATTTCTTAACGTGAAAGTAAGAAAAAAGAGGAACGAAAACTTTTTTTAGTGATCAATTTTTTGGTCTGTGTTGGTTCATACGAATTTCGGATGATACGAATATTTTTCGTCTTCCCGCGAGATTTGTACCATCGAGATTTTACTTCATATGCTCATTGTAGATGTACCGTGTGCAGAAATAGTTCGATATAGTTGGGCTCGATTATACCATGTTCATGTCTAACACATCATCCCAGCAGTTCCTTTCCCACCACCAAACGTGTGCCGAGACAGGGTGCGAAGAAGCCAGAAGCTCACCACCCGAGACGAGCACCCCATCGTCGTTCATGCCCAGGCAGTTGACAATGGCGTTGTGGCCAGACAGGTTCTGGATGAACTTGCCGTCGGGGCACTTCCACTGCTTGATGTTGTCGGGGCCACCGGACGCAAACGTGTACCTGCGGAGCACGGACGAATAGCGCCACTGTTACGTGCCAGTCGGGCAGGATTAGCCGAAAGACCTGTATGTAGCCAGCGCAGCAGTGGACCCGGAGGCCCTTAGCCTCCTCCGCCAGAGGCGACTGCAAAAAGGCACTCACAGCCGGGGGTGGACGACGAGCGCGCGCACGCTCTTCTTGTGGTGGGTGAGGGTGACGCGCGAGCGGCCAGCCACCAGGTCCCAGAGGCGGATGGTGCAGTCGTGGCTGCCCGTCAGCACCTGGGGCTCGGCCGACTGCGTCTGCACGCTGGCCACCGTGTTGGTGTGGCCCGACAGGGAGTGGATGCTCGCCTTGGTGCGCATGTCCCACACCTGCGCGTGCAGGGACAGGGCTGCTGCAGCAGGCAGAAGACCTCTCAAAGCGGGCCACCAGTCGCACATTGTTTGGCTAGCTACAGGAAGCCCTCCCTCATGGCATCTGCAGCAATACAGCTGGGTTAAGAGAAAAAACTGCTTATCCACACCATGAGGCAACATAGCGACAAAGAATGAACAGAACACAAACTTTACAGAGCTGTGTAAGAAAGCTTATGTTTTACCTGCCATATGTTGACATCATGGCTAGGTTTTGCAGTAAACTCGTGCACATGCAACTCACACCCTGGCAGATGCGTCTGCGAAAACAGACTGCTCGTAAAGTCAAGATCAACCCCACTTCCACCTTTTCCCAAAGCAAAGTGAAAGAAGAAGAGACAGCCAGCACTGACCCGTCCTGTGGAGTCCCGGCCCCCCGAGACCAGGATGTCAATGGTGGGGTGCAAGGAGAGTGCATAGACGCCGCTCAGGTGGCCGTGGTAGTGGCGGATCACCTGCGCACAACACGGCGTGGGGCAGTCAACCGGTGAGCAGGGCACAGCTGCACGGAAGTGGTGGCCCAGCCGCTATTCACTCCCGTCATGCGATGAACGAAGTTGCCACAAACTCAGCTAAGGGCAGTAGCATGCAACTGGGGTCCTGAAAATTCAGTAAAGGGATACAGCCAAGCGCTGCTTGCCAGACAGTCATGATGTAGAAGACAGACAGTTGCTGCAGTGCTGACCGCATAAAGTGCCAATCCTGAAAGCCCGAGCATAAAAGTGCGCAGAGTTTTACGATTCCCCTTCAGTGCAAACATATCATGCACAGACAGCACACCATAACTCCTCGACCTGTGCGTTGATCGACAAATAGCAAGGCCACTCACTATGTGCGTCAATTATAGAGTGGTTATAGAGAGAAAAGTACGCAGAAACTCAGGCATGAGACCCACAAAGGCCAGCAATTGATATGTAGGCTCCATAAAGTATTTTTTGCTATTGTTGGTTAGTGCAATCTGAAGCTGCTTCTTTGTGACTTGTACATAAAAAAAATGCAAGCTTTTAAAACCTTCATAAAGAAATTTTTACACACGACTGAACTCTTCTTACAGCCACACAAAAACATAAAGCAAGCACACACCATGTTTTTGTGCATGCACTTCTTGTCTCCACACGACACACTACTGCAACTTTTTTGCTTTTCCAGATGCGGAACTTCGGAAGCCAAACTGTAGTCTGATTCAGAGATGGTAAGTCTGCCAGAATTTGTCAAATGTGACACAAATTTTCGCACCTCGTTGCGTCTCAGTGCAGCCTATGATAAACCCTACACTGCAAAACCAGTTTCCTATCACACAAGGGACGAGGAGAATGGTAAGAAGGAAACAAGCCTTTTGAAGCCCCTTTTTCCGTGATATGCGCGCGTAAACTGCCACAAACAACTCAAAACGTAGCCTCCACATTTTGGACCATCATCTGGTAAGGCTTTCACAAACACGCGAACTTCTTGCCTTGTTGTACTCCAGGTCCCAGCACTTGACCTGCTTGTCCTCCCCGCAGGAGAAGAGGTAGGGCTGCCTCGGACTGACGGCCAGGCCACGCACGCCGCTGATGTGGCCCGTCAGCGACAGCTTCAGCTGCCCACTGGCCAGGTCCCAGATCTGCACACAAGCACGGGCCAGCCCCACAATGGCAGGGCTTATGGACGTCCAGCCTCACTGCCAAGAATGCTGCAGGCACTTGCCTCCATGTCCACAGACATCAGCAGTCTTTAATGGAGTAGTGGCACAAAATTTCACAGCTCAGATAACTATGTAAAATGTTTCCTTTTTATCAGGAGATGTCCCCCAGCAAGTTTCAACGGTAACCGTCCAGTGTAACATATTTTAAATCCATTTTAATCTCTGCCCGCACGAGAAACCCCACAGCGTGTGGCCAGCATGGCATCATGTGCCCCTTGCCCCAAAGTGCCGACGTCGGGGCTCCCACGACGTAGCCGACGCACTGGCTGCGGTTGGTGCGCGCTGCTATGCCGTGTGTCATGATTTTGGGACTGATGCCATGCTGCACAGGCGCGTGGGGATGGTGAAGACCTCAGCCGGTCTGGGTGCACGCGTGCGCTCGCTCACGCGTCCAGATCGCAGCGGTGCGACAAGAATGGTGACGTCAGGGGCGCCCTCCTGTCATGGCGGCCGCTCGGCATTCGCTTTGTCGAAACCGAAACTGACACAAAGAAACGACGCCGTAAATGATTGTTTACGCTGCGATCAACCTATGATTAGTGGGCTGGTAGGACCCCATAGCAGCGAAAAAAGCGTAACATGAAAATTTCGAGTCAGTACTCCTTTAACAAATCTTTGGCCTGTCACAAGTGCGGACAACGCCAGAAGTGTAAGACCATATCCCATAATCATACTTTCTTCCTGATCACCAGCCAGGCTCCACCACATTATCCCCTTTGCCTTTTTATTGCATTTCTCTGTGTACAATGTGCAAGGCACCAACCATGCAGCTCTGCAAACCAGGACACCCCCCAGCCAACGTCAGTGCACTCACCTTGATGATCCTGTCATTGGAGCCCGTGCAGAACCACTGGTTTCCAGGCTCCACTGCGAGGCAGCGTACCCAGCCAGTGTGGCCGCTGATAACCTGAGTGCAAGGCCAAACGACACCGAGTCCAGCAGCACGAAAGCACAGCAAAGCATAGCAAGCACACAAGCTGGCCACTCATTGCAGTCACCTCGTGCTTTTACATTGACAAAGCCCTAGGCTGCACCTCCACACAAACTCCACTCTTCGAGGAACACATTGCTGTATTTCCACGTCATACAAAAGTGTAAGCCCAAAATGGTCTTTAAAAAAATTTGGAGGCTCTCCTGCCGGTGAGACAAATACCAGCAAAGCTCAGCAGTGCATGCTCATGATTTTTTTTCAATGTTTTACAAAGATTCTTTTGCACTGAATTATTGATTTTGTACCCTCACCACTTTTTTTTGGGGGGGGAGGCTAAGACGCAACTACGAGTGCAGCCAACTGCCTCGTTCAACCTTGGCTTGGCCGGAGTTCGCACTGGCATTGACTTCGCCCATTTCCGCTCTGAGCGCAGTCGTTTTAAGGACTGTGGTGCTGTCCACCGTTATGCAACCAAATGAGAGCAGGAAACTAACTTATCACCACGATCACATTTTAGCTTATCATACTTCTGAGTCAATTAGCCTGATGAAAGTTGATACGATTATGGTTTTATTCCAACACAAACATACGGCTATTGCCACCCATTTCAGAGCTGTTTTAACAAACCCAGTGAGTCCAGTGAAATGGCTTCATAAGTGGCGGCGTGACGTTATTTGTGTTAACTGCTACTGCTGATTAGCAGTCATCTTGGCAGTCAAACATCACGTAACTTTCAGGATACTTGTCTAGTAGAACACGATTCACTACTGTTTTTCAGGAAACATTCCTTTCAAACAGGTGTTCACATTGAAAGCAGATGGCATTCAGCAAACTAACCAACTGCAGGAAGTACATGAAGCTGCACAGTTATGAAGTCCTTGTAGCGGCCAAGCATAATACAACTCTTCCTACGATATTTGCCTTGCACTGAGAGCTCCATAGCTTCTGTTATAATGCTGGCTTTGCTGCTAAGCATGTTGTGATGGTGATGGACACGAGCGAAATCGGAGAAAGATTTGTTAAAGGAGCGCTGACATGAAACTTAAAAGCTGAAATAACTATGCAAAAGGCTTTCTTTGTATATGGAGATATCTCCTAGCAAGTTTCAACAGTAGCTGTGCAGTATAACATATTTTAAATCAATTTCAATCTTTGCGTGCACAAGAGAGCTCTGAAGGGATGCCCTTTTGTCAACGGCATCAGCATGATTCCACCTGCTCCTGGCCCCAAACTGCCGACGTCAAGGCTCCCGTGACGTGGCCAACGTGCTGGCTGCTCTGCGCATCACGTCATCGTTTATGCACTGACGCCATGATGCCCAGGCGTGTGGAGATGCCGTGGCCAGCATGCGCGCTCGCATCCACACTGGCCGTGGTGGGACAAGAATGGTTACGTCACGAGCACCGTCCTATCATGGGGGTGTTCATTTTGTCAGAACCACGAATAAACAAGGCTGCAAATAATTATTTACACCGGCATTGACTGTCTAATGTGCCATTCTATGATCAGTGGCTGGTATACTTACTAAATAAAAGCGCAGAAAAACGCAGGACAAAGAGAAGAACTACACAGGACGAGCGCTTTTCTCGCTCATCCTGTGTAGTTCTTCTCTTTGTCCCGCGTTTTTCTGCGCTTTTATTTAGCATGTCTCCATACCAACTTGCCCACTTGTCGGTGCTCCTTAGTGGCTGGTAGGCGCCCATAGCAGTGAAAAAAGCGTAACACAAAAATTTCGTGTCAGTACTCCTTTAACTGAATAAAATGAGCTTTTTTCAAAGCCTTCGCAATGCCTGTTACATTACCCTGTAAAGCTTCCAGGGAGGGTGCCACTGCGGCTTTGGTATGGTCACCGGTTTCCGTTGCATCTGCGCCATTTGCTGCTGTCCTGCCAAGGCTACAGCCTAAGGGAAAACAGTACATCAGGGCAAAAATCTCGTAAAATAATCCTCAGGTAACTTCACACAAAAACAAACGGTAAAATTGAAACAGAACTGAAGATACGGCAATAAATTCTATAAAGGGGAAGTGCCGCTAAATTATATTAAGGAGAATTAGCATGCCCTCTAAGCTTGCCACGGAAAGTGTTGTTTTTTGCACTTGAGTATGTAATGGCTAGATCTAAGGATGCAAACTTCATCAAGTCCAGGTCAATATTTTACCCTAAAGTTAGTTCACACACAAAATCATGTTTTCTACTCCTGCTAGCACAACCATTGTATTTAAATGGCACTGACTAAAAACATGGAACCCCCTGGAGGCCTTTTACACGTGTCCAAATTGCTGTCGCTTTTCACAATTTGTAGGCCAAAGCTGTCGTAGTGGAGAAGAGTGCCTCGGGCCACTGAAAGGCCTTCTTTTCCCTACGTAACCTCAAAGACATAGGAGGCACTTGCACGTAAAAGGCAGAAACATACAGTTAGCACCAGAGTTCTCTAGTATATTATGAAGTTGCAAAACTCCCAATGAGAAAGTGTACCCTAATTTGCACCCCTGTGATGACAGGAGTAAGTATTGTGTTTCTATGCCAGCAGCAATTTTGACTGACAGTGCTGAATAAAATTTTTGCGCAATTTTCAAACATCATAAATGTTTTCTTGGCAATCAAAATGAAGCTAGTTTGACTATTTGAGGAACTGTAGGTTATTTCATGAATGTGCTAAGTATTACAGTGCGTTAAGTGCTAATTAAAATTCCTGTAGATAGATGGCAGAACAATATGCCCCCTCCCCGTCACAGGGGACAAAGCAGTAGACACTTTTTGATGCATGGCTTACAGGAAGTTTCAGAACTCCATCTATTTAGGAACCCTATTTAACCCGACATACACACGAAGACATAGGCAACATACACATATGCATATAGATACAGTAGAATCTCGATAAACGGAAATCGCTTAAATGGAACAGTAGCCTGTAAGTTGGTTGGTTTTGTATTCAGATAACGTAAAAAAAACTCCCGGTAATCGGAAGTAAAATTTCTGCGTCACCGTTTAAACGGAACCAGAATTGGAACTTCTTGTGATACCCATTGGCATGAGAATCAGCTTTTTACGGTTCCGGCTGTTTCGTTCTTGTTTTTTTTTTTCTTCCTCCATGCTTTTTTAGCCTTGTTGGCCTCGTAAGCCTCGTCTCGTAAGTGGTTAGGCCGTGTTAGCACAACGAATGCAACATCGCAGTTCTTGTTCCAGTCGTTCGGTCTCGATTCAAGACGCCGAGGTTACAGGGCTCAGCTCCTGCCGCCTCGTTGGTGCCATCGTGGTGCTATTCGCACTTCATTACCGCGTTGCCGTCTTCTAAATTCGGTGGCTCGTAAGCACTCGCAAAGTTTAGTCCTCTAGCCTCCGTGAAGATGCAGTTGCAAGGATTTGAACAAAAATCATTGATGCATTTTGTGGTGCTATAGTGCCTAGAATATACTGCCAGTATATTATAGGCACTATAGTAGTGCACAGCGACTCATTGTTGCCAAATCAACTTTGTGAATGCGGTGCCTAAGCCTCTTGAAGTTTTTGTACTTTCTGAAAAACTATCAGCTACATTCACCTTCTAGTGCATATATATTCCCATGAAATGCCATTACGAGTGTGTACGCTCATAAATTTGCACCTTTTGCACATCTCGCTCAGTAAACGGAACTCATTTTTTCGGTCCCTTGAAGTTCCGTTTATCGAGAGTCTACTGTATATGCGTTTAAGAAGCACACATTCTGTACTGCATATGTTGTTTTTCCACAAGCAACACTAACAGGTAATCTCTGAAAACTTCCTTTCGGCACAAATGTATGCCTGACCGGCAAGAGCCCATGCCAAGGCAGAAAGAATGATGGAAGCCCCACCAGACTTCATCACCAAGAAATATCTGTTAATGTCACAAGAATGTTCATTCTTCCAGAACAACTTCTGCCTTTGACCGTGGGCACAGCTGCTTTTCCTGGCCCCTGGTTATGAAGCTGCAGCAAATCTTAAATGATGCCACATGAGCAGACGTTCCTGCGTGACTTTACAGCTGCTTCTTATTGCAAACAACAAGTCGCGCACATTTATGCAACTGTAATGACAGCTGCACGTCACCTAGGACTTGTATGCAAGTTCTGAAGTGCTACGGCATATTCCATAATAACTCCTTCTCAATCTCTACACTGCAACTGGTCAAAGCTGGGCATGAAACGATAATATATTTCATCATGGCTGACTCCAGGAAATTAACAGCTTGGTTTGCTGCTAGTACTTTTTCTATCTGCTTCATAATTGTTATTTTCCTTACGTCGTCTGTCAGTGATGAACAACATCAACTGAGGCATTTAGTGTGAACTGAAAGAGGATGGGAATTATTACCTGTGACATAGGCGGTGGTTGAGGTTTGATGACTGCATAATCATCAACGCCAGGCGGGGGTGCATCATCATCGTATACCGGAAGGGGCATTATGTCCATTCCAGTGTAAGTCAGCTCCGGCATCTTCATCTCTTTACCTGGAGAAGAAAAAGGGGAGATTTTTTTCCCCCCATGTTCCCTACAGCAAACTGCAATGTTCTTGAAGGTATACGTTAGTTTTGGTATTAGACAGCAAATGCGTTTTTCTTTCAGCGAAACAACTCTAAATAGCCGTAGTACCGTCACATGGAGTACAGCAGTAAATGTATGTCGAAGCTCATTGATTGCTGTTGTTATTAGGCTCAGTGAATACGATAACTGTGTTCGGCTTAAGTTCCAAAAAATTCGATGAACTACTAGGATTTAGTCCTCGTTTTACCAGCCGCTTGTAAGCGCTTCCTTGAACGAAAAACGAGCAGCGACGTACTTTTGGATGCGTCGTCATGGTAAGTCCCCGCTGCACGGTGGCCTCCCCCCTCTCCGCTATGTCTGTAAGGTTGTGGGTTCGTCTTCACCAGGTGCATCACAAGGCCGTACTCATCTCTTGTCTTCGTAGCCAACTTGACTTTTTCACTGAAAAGAGAAGCAGACGAAGCTCGTTCTCGCAATTTTTCTAGCAGTGAATGCCACATTATGCTGCCTCCCATTCGTGCGATCACAGTTACCTTGTCTCATCCTGCGGAGGAGGGTTCGCTTGGTCTGACAGGAACATATCGTGGGTACGCTTCAGCGATCGGAACACAAGCGTGTGGACCGAGTGTTTTTGCACCTCCTGGAAAGTTTATTACTGATTTAATTGCATTCCGTTCTTACGCATCATATGCACGGCGATAACGGAGTTGTCAACGTTGGGACAACATGATGCCGGTCGAAACAGCAGAGCGCATTCGAGTCCCTACTCAACACCCTTAAAGGCAACGCTATAACCTCATTTGGAAAAAAACACTTACCTCCATGTTTTAAAATTCGATGACGATGTCTTCGAAGCTAATGTAAATAACGGAGAACCAGGATTTATCCACGCATCCGTTGCGTTGCTGCGACGCCACTTCTGCTACTTGCGCGGCGCCATTTACACATTGTTGCTACATAGCAGATGTAATTGCAGTCTAAATGAAGCCAACTTATCAAAACTAGAGTATTTTAACACAACAACTAGTTCATCCTTTACAAAACAATTGTATTATTGTTTGATTGAAATTGAGAGACGTAAAAAACTTGTTGACTTGAGAAGCTTGCGTTCGATATTTGCGTGACTGGTGCAGGCACCGTTGGCGCTACCAGCGCTAGCGCTACGCTTCAAGTTCAAGCGTTGCGATCCTGCATATTATGTGCTGAAAGCATAGGCTGAAAGTGCTGAAAGTGCTGTAAGTGTGAAATACGGGGTGTAAGCTAACGCCCTACACCATGGCCGATGTAAGTTGATTATGCGCTGTAACGGCTGTAATATGCCACTGATCAAAGTTGCGCAGAAATTGGCTTCGTGGATTGCACCGCGAGGCTGGCGCAACTGGCGCAACCGAAGTCGCAAAAGCGTTGCATGAGCTTCTGTGGGAGAAGTATGATTCCTTTTTAAAGCGAATGTCAGGCGCTAATGAAGTTAAGTTACGGCCGAGTAACTTCGGTTTTGAATTACGAAGTCAGACCTTTCGAGGCTGTTTTGGACTTACGTTGGCGACAAGCGATGCTTTTGCTTAGGAAAGTATTTTTTATTTCGTTTTACACCCGCGCCCCCTTATTTTGCGTGTGTGTGACGTAAAGAAGCGCGTCATAAGTAATTTTCGTGTTGCGGTGGTGCCCTCTAACAGTAGGCATAGAAACTACTGCGCAAATGGTCAACACTTAGCCACATAATCTTAACCGGTGGTAATAAGCGCTTCCAGTTTGCTTGCTTACTATTATAATATTTTGACTGCGTCATATTAAGGTGCACCTGACCAAAACTGGACCAATGGTGAATGAAAGTGGTAGCGTGGTAGCCCTTTTAGCAATATTTATACGTGGGAGTCCGCGTTTTTACAATAAACTGTTAGCCTCTAGTTGGTTAGTTTCTTGATGTCGCTCAATACCTGAGCAAAAAATTGTACTATGTTACGTATTGAGAGAGTAGCCCGTATCCGCAGTTGCGTATTGGCAGATGTCCCGACGTTGGGCCTGAAGTTACGCTTTGAGCGCATTGAGGTCCAGCGATGTGAACAGGTATCCGGCGCTTGACGTACAGTGAGGCTCAATGAGGCTCACCTGACAACAAGTTTAATGAGGTACTTCAGTGCAACGTGTTGGTGGGATAGTTGGTGGCAGACAGTGGCAGTGGCAGACAAGACAGGCGCCTGCCTAGTCTGCCACCGTCCTCATCTTATTTGCGCTGAGCCTCCCAGTAAGTATAATGAGAATCTTACTACATACCGGTGCTACAGGGTGTTACGACGATAATTGGGACACTTTTTTTTAGCAAACCGCGGCTCGTTTCGCGCTCAAACGTCACACGAAGGTCGCATTTTGTAATCTATTTTGTTTGACACTGGGAACAACGACGGTACTTACTTGTTTATTCTGAAAATAAATAAAAACTATTTTCTCCTATGGGAAATTGGCGGCCAAATTGGACGTGCGAGCCAGTGCAAGCTGATCTCGAAATGAGGGTGTCACCTGGGGTATGCAGAGCGAAACGGACGATGGGGATTCCCAATAAGGAGGACCCAAATGGGGCGGCAGACTATCAGAAAATGTGAAAAAAGGTTTTCTGATCGTCTGCTCCCTCATTTGGCTCCTTCCACGGTAGCAAGGCGCCAAATCAGTAGCAGACGATCAGAAAATGTGAAAGCAGGTGAGAAAACAAATCCAGTGTTTATTGGCAATGATGAACCTTGGGCATATTTTACTATAATTGGTATCAGCTGTTATGAAACTATTTGTGATTATCGTAAACTAGGGACAAAAGAGATTTTCTGATCGTCAGCTACACCATTTGGCTCCTTCCAAGTGTGAATCCCCATCGTCCATTTCGCTCTGCGTACCCCTGAGGTTAGCTTACATGCTAGCTCGCACGTCCAAATTGGCCGCCGATTTCCCAAGGCAAAAATCGTTCTACTTTCAGAATAAACAAGTCAGTACCGTCGTCCTTCCTGGTGTCAAACAAAATAGACCACAAAATGCGACCTTTGTTTGAAGTCTGAGCGCGAACAGAGCGGTGGTTTGCTCAGGAAAAAAAATTTAGTCTTAATTATCGTCGTAACATCCTGCATTGGCCAATATTTACGACCTGGGTTATTTTTATTATTATTTCGGTGTGAGGTACCCATAAAGCAGGAGATATCCACAAAGTTGTTTTAGCCAATGCTTTCCCTATGACTGCATTTCATGCGAGTCCCACAATTCACCCAATGTGACCAAGGTGATATACTTGACGCATATTCTCGCTGATGCTGGAGCCAGAGACCAACGCCGCCAACTGTGCGTGTGTCTGTCGTGTCAATACCAGTGGCAGAATATTAATGTACAGTACCCCTGAACAATCCAAAAACAGACACTGACACCTTCATGCATGAGCACACTGTGCAGCTGAGACGTGGACGAGAGACGCCAGTAATTACCGTCCGCAACTTGTCAAACACGGCATCGACAGTCTCGGCTGCTGCTCGTGTGCCGCCGTCACACGGCTCGTTTTGATGCCAACGTGCTCGCGTCGCAGCAGCAGCAGTGAAGGCCATCTACACCACTGTGTTGCTGCAGTTTTTGGCCAAATTGCCCGATTTCGACGCACTGCTTCGTACTTTGGGAGGGAAAAGTGCAGATTTTTCAATGAGGCTACAAGATTAGTCGAGTCTAGCAAAATTTGCACAACGTAGGCTTTGGACTTGGAAAGTTGACCCTGTTTTTTTTTTCAATACACTGACAAGTAGTAATTGTATGATGAACCTTGACCTTTGTGATGCCGCCTTGCTGCCATGTTTAATGCTTCCAGTAAAAGTCTCCCTTCATTCTGACCTTTAACACTTTTCCGTGCAATTGCAGGAACTGAAAAAGCACCTTATGCAACTGATGTCAAGGTGAGGTAATCTTTTGTCGAGGAATTGACAGCTTTTTACTGCCAGTGTCTGCCAAAATGAAGCAACCCAAATGGACCAGTATGCAAGAAAAAAAAAATGCTGCCCTGTAAACTCTGATAAAAGGAAGCGATTCCCAAGTTTTCTTTCTGAATCAAGCCTAACCTTATGTAGCCAGTATATTTATTTTCCTTTACTCAGAGTGCACTTCTTTCATTGTTTAATTTTCTCATACATAATGTGAGCTGGCTTAACCTCGGCGGTACCTATGTCTTGTATAAAACAAAATAAAAGAGTAGCGGTAGGATGTCCCGTGGCCCCTGCTGTCAAAATCCCACAACAGGTGAAAAGATTAGGGCAACCACAACTCTGCCTCGGTGTACAGGTGTACCCCCAACCCTGTTTGCCCAATTAGTGAATTTAAGGAGAGCTAGCGTAGTTTAAAGTTTAAAAATGTTTGTATGAAGTAAGAGCAAAATTAAAAAAAAATGAAGTGCAACGTATTCTTAAACATGGCTTTCCACGTTTTCTATAAACAAGACTGCTACCCTTTTTCCCTAATGCCATTGGAAGTTGTGGTGTTTATTTCAGCAATATATACGCATGTAACTCATAACTGTTCAGCAGCAAATCATGAAATAAGAGCCAATATATCCTTCTAGTGTACGCAGCGCTTCCTTGGCTACTGCAGGTGCGATCTTGTGATGGCATCAGGCGAGCGGTAGCCACGCCCACGCACCGCCGCGTCAGAGATGAAAAAGAGCGCTCCCCAAAGGGCCACGCAAACCACTTTGTAAAGGAAAGGAGTTAATTAAAATCAAGTTTGTTCAGTTGAGCCAACAGGCTCAATATAAATAGCACTAGTATGAAAAGCCACATAGAGCCAGCCTATACACTGATTCAAATGCCTTCCGGCAAAATACCATGCTCATCACAAGGACGTGTCTCGTTATGGCATCTTCAAAATGCTTGCGTGTCAAAATGGTTTCTTTTTTTTTCCTTTTTTTCCCCTTTTTGGAACTAGGGTCCAAGGCCTTCAGGCCATTGTGTTCACGGATCGAGATGGCGTTCCTATAATAAAAGGTAAACGGATCAACGTCTTGCAATATACAAATCTTGTTAGACCTGAGTAGTGGCAGAAGGTCTCTTTTATTTGCCTGCTCAGAGCAGTTCTTTGCCGGTCCAAAGCAGCCCCGCCATAGGATATCTATGGCGGGAGCAGTTTTGTCTGCCCAGGAACTGCTTAAGGCTGCTCTGTGCAGTCAAATAAAAGAGACCAATAATTTAGTAGCTATTGTCCCCAGCTGACTATATCATCATCTGCAGCGGCATCGGTTGCGGATGGCTTGCGGGGCACTGCCTGGCAACATTGTTATCTAAAATAGGTACTACAGTTAAACCTGGATGTAATGAGCCTCTACGTAACGAAGTCCTGGATTTAACAATGTTTTCCGATTCCCCATTTCCAGCCCCCCTGAAACCGGTGTGTTTGCACCCTCTATGCAGCGAAGGTGTGCAACACTGATGGGCCACTGCTTTTTGCACTTTTTCTGAGAATCGGCTGAAGAAGTGCACCATTTTGGCGAACTTCGCCCGCAACACAAAGCACCATTCGTGTCCAGTGCGAGTGTGGTGTCGGTCAGGTGCGAGGCCCGCCTGTCTGTGTGTAGTCGCGCGTCTACGCTTCTTTCTGGGGTGATGAGTTCTGCTGGCACAAAACGAAAAGTTTTCTCTTTTCAAGACAAGCTCGTGATTTCAGGTGCCGTCTCCACCGGCAAGAAAGGTCAACGTTGCTATCCGGTGAAGTATTCGAGCTAGTAACTTCTCTAAAAGTTTGAGTGGGGCAAATAGCATCAAGTTCGCGATAAGGCGCACTTTCAGCATGCGTTTGGTCCTTGAAACTGTTTAGAGCACCGAAGAGTGTGAAAAGGCAAAATTTACACTTCAGTTACGTTTGTGAATACAGGGATAAGTGAACTTGATTCTTTGGAGCGCCGCGTACTGAATAACTGTGGGAAAGCAGAAGGCGCAAAGCACACATTTTTTTCACTGTGAAATAAATTTTGAAAGGGAGAGTTCACTACATGATCTCTGGTATTTTGATTAGTTTCTGCTTCATTTACAAGAGCCTTAACTTGAAACCTGCGTGTTACGAAAAATTACGAATTTTTATCAACCTCATTACATCCAGGTCTAACTGTATAGTGATAAACTGAAATACAAACAATGGTTTTCAGTACATGCTGTGCTCCCTGCAGGTGACAGGCCATGTGTGCGCAGCAGGCATGAGGTTGGGAAAGCCCTATTCTCGCTGCACAGGCGGAGCCCCTCGCTTCGAATGCGGACCATATACTGAGAACCACGCGTGCTGTTGTACGCATTTCAATTGATCATAATAGTACATGTTTACTCTTGGCACCGTGCAGAGTGTTTGTTAAATGTAGCGGTAGGCTGTGCCCTGTGCCTATTGACTAGCCTAGAACAATGAAGCCACCCTTATTTATGCAAACAATGTGCAAGATGGATTAAAAAAACTTTTTTGCAATAAAACAAGATCATGGGACTTACAACACCACCTCTAGTCCTAAGGAGGCTGAACGGTGAGCTTCTTTCAGCAGTCCTGCTAGATTCTAATAGCGAGCGGGTTCTACGCAAACCTGCAGTAGATGGTGCTTAGAGTATAGGGCACGTGCGTGGGCTGCACTTCTGCCCAAACGGGATGTCACCACTGCCTGTGCATGTCGGAGCGGGGATAGCAGCAGCCTGCGGCAGCACTCCCTCTCCCCTTGCTGGGCAGTGTCCGCAAGTGGGGCTGCAAACAGCAGTGGAAGGGGAGCAAACATTCGCTGTACAGAAAATAAACTGCAGCGCTGATCTCGTACAGGAAGGTGTGCGTGTAAGGGATGGGGCTTGCCAGGTGCAAGCCGTTTCTCTTGGTGGAGGAACAATCGCTCGACTCTTTAGTGTCACCGTCCAATGGCGTGGAGGAGTTGCATAAACGTTTCCAGCGTGTAGCCATATAGCTTAGCTGCGTGCACGCAACACAAACAATATTGCCTGCTGGTGTTGTTTACTAGCACATGTGCTGAATTAACACACATGCCACACGTAAGGCCTTTGGTGGCAGAATCAGCTATATTATGTGAGACACCATGTTTGGCAAAGTTCAGCTACCAGGGCCGCTAAGCGCAGCTTGGGGTATTGATTGCCTGTGTGCTTTCTTTTTGCGTTCGAAAATGTGTTTTTCTGTTTTGTTTTTTTTCTTCTTAGAATAGGATGTTAAGTTAAAGCAGTATTGGACGCCCGGGTCGAGTAAGAACCCCATCTAAGAAAAGCTTTAAAGCCACATTGCTCCCATGACTAGTTTAATGGCATGCTGGGCCACATGAAAGTTCAGCATGGTTGGCTCTGTTGAAGTGCTGTGGGCTAAGTAGCAAGGCTATGCTGGGGTTGGCAGTTTTGACATTTTTACGACACTGGCTCACGGGCATACCTCGGCAATACTGGGCACCGCTCACTCACACTCAGTGGCGTAACTAAGGGGGTACAAGTGCCCCGGGCGCCACTTGAGAGGGGGCACCGAGCAGAGTCCCCTCAACAAGTGCCCAAGGGAAAAAAAAAATTACGCCCATCTTCCGGCGAGGGAACCCTGATGTGATGCGACGCATCAGGGGGGAGCGTTTGGACTGACGCTGGTATTGGATTGCGTCAGTCCACTCGCTGAAGGGACTGTCGCTTCCATCACGTCTTCATCGGAAGATCTTGCACGGAGGTATCGTCAAGCAAAGTCAAGTCAAGGGCGAGAGCGAGCGCTGGACTGATCCGGCGCCGTGCACTCCCCCGCTTATATTCCCGCTTTTGAAAGGAGAGGAGCCGAGGGGGAGAGTCGTGCGCATGCGCACACATGCGTGCACCCAGAGCAGCGAAGCGCACACGCGCAACTGTTGTTATGATAACGAAATGGAGTGAGAGTGTTGCGCACAGCTGTCGGAGAGCAGAATGGAGGAGAGTTGTGCATGTGCAGTGAGCGTGCGGACAACGGCGCGACAACGACAATGGAGGGACATGCCCCCGAGCAAGAGATGCGTCGCATCTAAAAAGCAGCAGCGGGGCGTCACTGCCGCAAAAGTCCCTGTTGAGAGCGCCAGAATGGGCTTGTTGGCACGGCCTTGCAGCAAAAGAAGAGGGCTAATGAAAACAAGGACGACAAGTGGGCGTCACACATGGGGCGCAATGTCGGATAACACACACGGGGCGCTAGCGCCCCACGCACCTCCCGGCATAGCGCCCCGTATATGTCCCCCTCTGTCCGTCCTTGCCTTCCTCAGGACTATTCATTTGCTACAATGTGGCTGTTCAAGTAGTTTCTTTTCTTACTGCTTTCCTTGTCACGAAGGGGCGCCATCCATTTGTGTGAATACTTAGGTACGGAGTCCAGGCAGCAACCCCAGATGATATCCAGTGTGTGTGCGTGCTGCATTTATGCATGTGCTTTCTGTTTTCGTTTGTATTCCAGAAGCGGGCGGTCGGGCGGGTGGCGCTCTTAAAATTTGCACCCTTGCAATTAGATTAATCCTTTTCAGGTATTCTTACAAGGCGAGGTGAACCACGCGCAGTAGATTTTAGGGATCCTCTTTTATATTCACTCCGAAGCATTATAGTCGTGTTCGATCAAAAACTATACCCGCCACGAATGCTCAGTGGAAAGCGTTGCGCTCCTGAGCTTGCGCGGTTGCGTTCTATTTCCTGCCGCAGCCCCGAGCTAGCACATCAGGATGGCTAGGTTCCGATGTCTCACCCTTTGAAAGACGCTCCTCGCCGTTTTGTTTCTGCCGACTCACAGCCGGGCTACAGCGGCGGCGTCCGCCGCTCTAGCCCGGCCGTGGCAGACGCTGCTGCGTTCGTGATGCCGCCCCCGCGAATTTTAGGTAACGGCTGGCAGAATCTCTTGTTTCACTGTTTGTAGAGCCACGTGTGTGAATCCAAGTGACGTAGCATGGGCAATTGTTGTGTGGGTGTCATTTAAAGCTTTGCTTCCCAACCACCTTCACACAGCGTGGATTGGAGTCATTTTTTTTCTTGGCAACTTGCTGACGATGAGCATCAGCAGTGGCATCACAAACGGCAGCGATATGCGACGAGGAGACAACAGGTATTGCCGGGATGAGTATTTTAACGCATCATTAGCATTAATAAAAAAAACGGGCATAGTATGCAGATATGAAGTTTGAAATAAATCGTTTGAGCAATACATTTCATAGTTCTATTTTATGTAAAGCGAAACGAAAATCGGTGACCGACAAGGTCCATTTCTTCTTTCACTTTTCTTTCGAATTTTGTGGACTTCAGCGTATATAGTACGATGAATACATATTCTAAGATGGCTACCGTCCACTGTAGCGAACAATCAATCAAAAAATCCCTCATTCGCTTTCCCAAAACAGCCAGATGGCCTTTTTTCAACATATTGACGACGATAATAATAATAGTAATAGTAACAATAATAGTAATAATAATAACAATAATCACTATCATTGTTATCATGAGGGGCACAAAAATATATTTGCCATGGGCGCCATCTTATCTAGTTACGCCACTGTTCACACTCGCACAGAAAAATATATTTTTCCTCACGCACTCACTCACATTCACGCTCACCAGTTGCCCTCACCACTCTCACTCACTCGTACTCATGCTTACTGCGCACCCTCCACCACTCGCACTCACTTGCGCTCGCGCTCACCGCTCGTCATCCCCACTCGCACTCGCTCATGCTTGCGCTCACCACTCGTCGTCTACTCTTGCACACGAGTGTTTACAGCAGACCCCCCACGAGTCATGAAACCCAACAGTGCTAGTGCGTTACGGCATCAGAAGGCCATTCAAACCATATTCGTAAATCAACACGCCACCAGAGAAATAAATGTTCTAGGGTGCCCCATAGCAGGAGCTCAGTGACGACATATTTCCGAAGCAAAAGCAATCCCTCCATTAACAACCATCGCAGTGAGCAGCTGCTGCGACGAGTAGCCAACGGCGAGTACCGGCGCAATAGTTGGCGCTCACCTTGCAAATGACGCGAGTAGCGCGAGTGGTGAGCGGGGCTCAGGGCGAGTGGCACTCACACTCGTGATTGGTGAGTGGGGCTCCCCGCGAGCTGCTCTCGCACTCACAAGTGGTGAGTGGGGCTCACCACGAGTGGCGCTTGCACTCCGAGTGGTGAGCGCGGCTCGCACTCACTCGCACTCACACTCGCCAGGCCAAAATGATGCGAGGCTCACTCACCACTCACTCGTGAGTGATGAGGGGGGCGGGTGAGTGCACTCGTGAGGGAGCCTGCCGACCTATGCTCATAGGTAACTTGGTACGTCTCGTAAGTATTCTTATTGTCTTGCGCTGGTGTTGTACTTCATCAGCTGGACAGCTGGTGCTGCAAGAGGAAGCTGGGGTCGCATAGCTGTCTTGCCCTTTGTTGGTTGGCCTGGTGGCTCCTAACATGCTGCGTGCTGTCACGCATGCAGTGTTACGTACAGGCCAGGTCGAGTAGGGCTACAGTGGGGCTTTTTAGTTGCGTTTTGCTAGGCCTTGTGGTTGCTGGCTTAGTTTGCCTTACGTGCACGTTGTGCTGGATGCAGCTGCCACGGACGGTGCTCCTGAGCATGCCCTGAAGCCTGGCTTCCTGGCCACAGTGGGCATGGCCGTATCCCAAGGCAACAAGCTGGGCCTGGGAAAGTGCAACAAGATGGTCTCCGCTTACAGCAACTACCAGGTACGGGCGTGCACTTGCTGCTCCCCCTCAGCCCCACTTGGCCAGCAAACGTTTACCATTATTGTGCCGGCCCAATCACTTGAGATGCTCTTTGCAGTGAAGATCTGTTGAATCAGTGGGAGCACAAAAGTCGAGTGTTCTTGTTTCCGGACATCCTTTTTTTCCCCGCCATTTCTCTAGTGCAAAACGACAGGGGCTTTTTCTGTTGTGTTTTCAGGTGATCAGCTTCAACAGGCATCCTGTGACCATTATTCTTGTTGCTAGCAGTGGAGCAAACACTGGTAAGAAGCTGCTTTGATTCTTTAAACATAGCTTATGAAAAGGCCTTGACATTGTATAGGGAGTTACAGGAGCAATTTCATTGACCCTGTCTTTTTAACATGGAGGTACCACTACGAAGCTATTTACAGATTTTAGCTTTTCAATCGAGAAATTCCTTTTGAATAAAAGACCATTATGATATGTTAGTTACTCCAAACTCTTAAGAAAAAAGAAAAGGCTGTCAGAAAAAATTGGCTCCAATCCACACTGTGAAGGTAGTTGGAAAGCAAAGCTTTAAACGACAGCCACAACAATAGCCCATGCGACGTCACTTGAATTCACACACTTGGCTCTACAAAGGAAGAAACCAGAGGCTCTGCCAGCCGTTGCCTGGAATTCGTGGGGGCGGCGTCTCAAACACAGCAGCGTTGGGCACGGCAGGCTAGAGCGGTGGACGCTGTAGTCCCCAGCCGTGTGTCGGCGGAAAGAGAGCGGAGAGGAACGCCTTTCGAGGGGTGAGACAGCCTGATGTGCTAGCTCGGGGCTACGCCACCGCGGGACACAAGCGCAGACACCGAAACAATTTGGCATGTGAGCTTAGTGATGCCCATTTATACCGATTTAAACTGGTTAGTTTAGCAAGTTGGAGAATTGCGAGAAAGCGGAGGGTACTTTTATAATCGCTATTAACATCGGATCCAGTTGCGCCTTTCTAATTTTGTAATACGTCTTAAAACACAATCGAATTGGTGTTCACCAATTTAGAAAACGGAGTCCCATTCGTGGCAAGCGGTGCGCAAAGGGTAGTGTTTCTCTAGCGGCCAGATGCCTGTATGTGGTCTCTTTATTTTGTTTTCCCGCCCTGCAAACCAATCCCTAACGTATCTTTGCCTACGCTCGCTTAATTCCTTTGGGACCAGCTTACCCAGCAGGTGGTGTCGAAAAAGTCAATCCAGCCGTGCGAAGAAAGCGCGCAGTGGATGCAAAGCAGGGCCCAAAACAGCTGTCGCTAAAGCAGACGACAAAGCTGTCCCGCCAATGCGCCCGCCGATGCACCCGCTGGTGCGAGCAGTCACCTGCATGCGGGGAGCCCTATTGGCGCGCCATTTACACTGTGCTCTGTGCGTGAAGAGCCGGGTTGGCAGTTTCTCGTCCCGCACGCCATGAAAGAACCGTGGCAGGTAGAGGTAGAGAGCTGTGCGTTAATTAGTGTATGGTAGTGTCCTTACTGGGCATTCACAGAGCTACTCACCTCGACGTAACAGAATAAGCACAGCGCTTTTTAGCTACTTAAGCTTAGCGAAGTAGCATTGATAACATGAGGATTGAAAAAGGAGATTCAGGTTTTGTGCATGCAGGCTACACCTGGCCAACGTGGCGTAGTAGATGGCTACACATTAAGTTTGGCCTCCTGGGAACCTTTACTGTGTGCTAGTCTTGACACACAGGTGTTTCTGTATTTGCCTCCTTCAGGAAAGTGGCTACCGTGGCAAGAAATGAACTCTTGAACTCAACAGTGCAAAGCAATGTTTAACTTTTTGTCTCAGTAAAAGGAAAGGCGCCTGGCCGAATCCTGAACAAATCACTTGTTTGGCATTTAGAAATGCAGAACTCCTGTCTGAACTAGAACAAAAAAAAAAAACCTGGTGAAGCTTGCACAAAGTCACACAAGGCTCGAACCAAAGCAAAGCTGCAGAATTTCTTTCTACGTGAGCACTGAAGGACACATCACCACGCTTTTGACAAGTTTGAAATTGTTTATTTCCATGTTCCGTCGTCACTTTGCGCAGTGTTAGTAGTAGTCACCATCAGATGTGTCGATATCGTCATGTTCCTCATGCCTAACATGCGCGGCAGAGCTTGACAACAGTTGGGGCGCCGCCTGGAGCCCTGGTGGAGTTCAGTGAAGCAGGGGTTGCACCAGCTGTGGCGTTGTTGGTTCCTAGGCAGCGGGAGGCACTCCTCAATGTTTTCGCTTTTTTTCTCTATCTTTCCTTTTCTTTCTTTTTTTTTGTGCTAAAGCCACCGTGCGAACCAGGGATGCTGGGCGGTCGCCGCGAGGCATGCACTCATGAACACTCGGCATTTTCTTGGTATTCTTGGTATTCTTAACGCGTTACGCGTCATGTCCCACACACTAAGGGCAGCTGCAAGAGCTCCGCTGTTAAAATTTTCACTTTCAGTGTCCAAAAGACACAAATTAACCTGACATTCAATCGTGCTTTACTGCAAAGGACCTGACTTCCTTTGGTTAGAATTGGTCTCTGGCTACTAATTCCAATTTCAAAGAACTGGGGTGCTATTCCAGGAGGCCCGAGATTGAGCGGAACTTGGGAACTCTAGCAACGCCCACGTAACGTAATGGTAATATTTCAAGGTAGAGTTCAAGTGCTTTAAAAATGCAATTCATGCTATTTACTGATTATTGGGGTGCCGTAACCGGTCCAGGGTGGCGCTTTCCAAGGAGGCGCAACTAGAGCGTGGCGCATTTTTCACTGCGTTCTCTCGCTCCACTGCTGCACTGGTGGCTACTGGGGCCAAGCGAATCCAACTACATTACTTTATTGCTCTTTCATTTTATTAATCTCAATTTCACAACAAAGTTCATTTATTTTTTTTATTTTAGGCATTCTTACGAGCTTCTTGTTTGAAATTTGTGCCCTAAAAGCAGGTTCTGCCTATTTTTGCTGTCAGCGGCAGACAATGCAATCACATGACTAAGGCCGACTGGCGAAAAAAGAAAGCGGAGGATGGAAAAGTGCCACATTCAAAGTAATTGTTGCTTCGTGTTATCGAAACCCTCCGTCCGCTTTCAGCCCCGAAATTCCCCAGGGGCACTTTAGTCTGCTGGTGTGATTTGAAGGCGAAAGCTTGGCGGCACTTAAAGGGGCCCTGAAAGGCGTTTTGACCACACCAAATTAACTAGCACAATTGTTAGATTGGGTCGTCAACGTCAGCTGTGCCAAGTATTACTCTTTTACATGCAGCGGAAAGCTCACACTTTTGTTGCAAAGTTTGTCGCCCTTTTCTCACCCTTCCCTGCGTGTTTTTGGACGCCGCCATCTTCACATGTCTACATCATCGATTCCCAGATGTTCATCATGAGCTAGACATCCTGCTATTGGGCGGCTTTTTCACGCACTTCCGGCAAAGAGATGTGTCATCTGCTCAGCATCGGCTCACCGGCTGATCTGCCAGTGGAGTGCCGGAGTGCTTGGACATTTTACGACTATCCGAACAAGTGTAAACAAACGCTTAACCGTTTGTATTGAATGCAACACGGCCATAACACGACATGGATATTCTCTTAGCTGACTATGTTCCATAAACAAAGCGTTAAAGCCCCGTCACATTTCTTTCGTGCAATCGCAGAGAACACCCTGAGCCGAATGCCCGGGTTTGACGCATACATTTGATTCAACTTCAAAACAATCCAGAGATGCGTTTCGAACGAACACAGCGTCACAACATGCGTTGCAAGTCTGAACCGCGATTGATAGACGATTGGCTGCCTCCTCCTGCCCATCATAAATTCGGCACTCACCTCATGCACGGTTTGCCGGGACGAACAGCAAGTCACTTAACTCTGGCGCGCAATCCGAGAAGGCTTTTAGCCACGCACACTGCACATACCCCATGTGAGGTTGAGTCGTACGTCGCTCGAGATAGATAATCCAGACAATGGGAGGCACTATCCACCCGCAGATGTCGCATTTCATCGCAAAACAAACGCGCCCACAACACACACACCATCACCTCCTGTATTTTTACAATGCCAAACGCATCGCGCACTTCCCAGTGGGAGTGAGTGGTACGCCTGCAGTGCCCACATGTCGCGAGGTGGGGCCTCGAGCTTAACTGGGATCACGCAACCGTAACTGACTTCTGGAGCGGTTTGTGCCTTGTTGCCAAGGCAACCGATGTTTGAGATTGTCAAAGAAATGGCGCTCGCGCCAGCGCTAGAAAGCTCAGAGCCGCGACGAAGCAATGTTTTGCCAACGTTGCCGCTCTCCACCACGCGTCGCCCCAAGCTGAACTGGTCACATGATTGAAGCGCTGGGAAGGCTACCGATTGGGGGAGAGTGGCCAGAGTAGAAGGAGACGGCTTGGTTGGCCAGTCTGCGCTGATGAGGAACGAGCGCCCTTCCCGTGCGGCTGCGAGTCGCCGCTGATAAAAAGTCACGTGCCGCCGATAGCAACTGCATCAACGTACACCGTGAAAGGGCAAGGCCAGGCCGCACACATGCGGCCAGGCCTTTCGTTCGCTTTTCCAGCCTTGAGCGCAGTGCGGGTTCCATGGTGTCAACAAAGATGAAAAAGCCAAAAGAGCTTGCCCGTAGCAGACGGCAGTCTGAGGAGCACAATAGCGGAAGTACGTCATCATAGAGGGAAGGCTCGCACGCCGTCAACAGCGAAAAAAAAGTTGAAAGGAGGAGGAAATGCGGCGCGACGATAATGCGCGGTTTTTGATTTACGATTTATTAGCTAATGCTCATCGCTTTAACAAAATTCTTGCAGGAGGAGATTGCTAATACATTGCTTTATTTGGTTACATGTACATCCATGCATCGGCGGGAGGTATTTCAGGACCCCTTTAATAAAAACTGATACATTGTACTTGGGTTACTTATTAACTAGTACTGAGAATTGTACTTGCCATAATTCTTAACTGATATATTGCACTTGCGTATTTTTCCTCGCTTTTGTTTGACTTTTGGCATGAATTTCGGCATTACTTCAACCGGCTTCTTTTCTGCTATACCGTGTTTGTGTCAGCAAAAAGACTGGCACACAGCACAGCCACCCTATAATTTGGGCTCTGCACGGCTGGTGTGCACCTGTCCTTCTCTTGTGCCGTCATGCTCACGTGGCATGCATTATTTTACAACTTTTACTTTTCCAATTCACAGTTCTGTGAATTTTCAAAAAACGAGCCCCTATTGCACACACACCGGCTGACTGTCGACTGGGAGCGGTCGCTCGTGCGGTCGCTACCAACACTTCCATGGAAGGTGTCCGTCGCGTAAAACCACAGCGCACACAACACTTGCTCCTTGGCAGTCGTGGAGTGAAAGCCCCCCTCAGAGTTGTCACAAAGAGGGTTGGGTGCCAGATGGCTGCACAGCCAATGCATAGTACTTTCGAGAGATGAAAAAGGGCTTGAAATTCCTCCTCCGCTGAAAAAAAAACTTTGTCGGTAGAGATATATATGCCTGCTGCTGCGACCGTGAACAATGAACCACGCCACAGCAGCCGCCAACACGAGCGTCACGAGTTCAACTTGGCCGTGCACTACCTATCCTGACTTTCCTCCGAATTTTCGTGTCAATCACACACACCCAGCCCATTCGTGGGCGCGGCGTAGCGACCGAAGCCCCACCCAACCGTGGCTGCCATGGTGTCCACTTTGCCGATGGGGTAGCGTCGCAGCCATGAAGTCACTTTCATTTGATGCTGCGGTAACAAAGCTTAGCAGCAAACAATGAACGAACGAAGTCCCCAGGCCACTGTCAGTCAAATGCTGCCACACTCACGAGGGGGGATCGGTCCGAACGAACAGTTCACTCTATTCCGAGCGATAGGAGCGGCCAAGACGACAAGATTTTCCCATGGCAGCCGTATTCATACACAGCAAAAACACAATCGACGACAGACGACACACCTTCAATGTCTAAAACGTAGGCTTGTGCGAATATTCAGGAGCTTCGAATATTTGAACGAATATTACAGTATTCGAATTCGCTTCGACTCGAATTTAAAATTTCCGATATTTCGAAGTATTTGGGGTGAATCAAAACTGCGTTCAAGTTTCGGTTTCGTTAGGCAAGCCGCAGTGCCATTGACATCAGGCCTACATCTTGACTACATTTGGAGCCAAGACAAGCTAAGCCACATTCAGAACGTCGGCGTTGCGCGTGCGATTTTTTGACGTCCGCGTCGACTATTCCGCGCGCGCAGCAGCTTCTGCCTCGCTCAGAAAGAAAATGACGTGCGTCGAGTGGAAGGAGCTTGACGACTTGCGCCAATGGGGAGGCGCATGCCTCATGGCAGCAGTTTCGAAGTGCTCGAGACAGCCAGCTGGCTCCGTCAGAAATAGGCTTACCACCCCGGCAGATATTGCATGGGCGCTTTTACTAGCGGCGCGGATGATGTTTTGTAGAACTGTTTGCGCCCACATTATCAGCTCCTTTACCGCACAAGCAACTTCGTGCGTGCCTTGAGCGGCATTTTAGAGAGCACTTAGAAGCGGTCGCTCGAGCTCCCGACACCACTTTGCCGCCACCGGCTGCGCCGCGTGCAGCGTGTGGGTTTTTCCGCGGGAGCGTCAGCGCGCCTGTGACGCGCGCGGCATGTTTCCGCGAGCAGAAAACAACAGCCCGTTCGTTCCTGGAGAAAGAGCGACAAAGAGGGGACAGAGACCCGTACGTCGCTGTCGCTTGCTTGCTCGGCAGTCTGGCGCTTCAGCGGCTCAGTCATATCATCCGCCAGGCCGCGCAGGTCCGTTCGTAAAAGCCGAAATGTTTCCCATTGCAAACAATCCAATTTCGCCGGAACTTATCAGAAATTCGTATTATCCCAAAATTCGCATCACCCAGGAACGTATCGAGATTAGCCCAGAAGCTCAGTGTCTCAGTGACGGGAAGCTCAGTGACACCTGACAGCTATTCGAATTCGCTTCGAAAGTATTCGACCCCAAGGACTATTCGCTTCGAATTTGCTTCGAACTAAAATATTACTATTCGCACAAGCCTACTAAAACACACTTGTAAAATGTTGAAACACGTTCATGACACGCTAAATTGGGCGATGTCTGACACTACGCCCGCTGTCTGCACGTAAACAAAGCCGGTCATGCTTGACAGTTGGGAGAAGGGCGCGTTCCTTTTCCTACACTGAACTGCTTCGCTTACTTGATTTGGGCTTGCACTGAGCTGCACTGTAGCTGCCCTCAAACCACGTACAAAACACATTTCAGTAGAAGAACACCGAGGAAATCAGAGCCGCCCCGCTCTGCTTTTAGAATGCAGAGCTTTAAAAGAAGGCTGGGGCCAAGCCGGAGTTTTAAAAGTAATAGCGGGGTTATCCACTTAACGCAACGGATGCATATTGCAACTCCATTCTAGATGGCGCTGCACGCAGATGTTTCCACAATCCGTGCTTTTTCAACGTGAGTGACCTCAGCTGGGCTCGCTGATAATGCTAAAGCATGCTCCGCGCGGTTGTGCCAGTGTCGCTTGAGATTTATCGGATGCTGTACATACTATCACTGCTTTGTTAACTCGAGCAGCTGGAAACTCAGGAGCGAGCTATCTTGAGCCTTCTGGGATAGCGCCCCTGTCTGACTCTCTGCAAGGCCTCCTGTCTCAAGTGCGCTGCACTAGTGTGTCATAACAGCGGCTGTTAGTGCAAGAGACGCCGCGCAGTCATACGTACACACATGTACGTGCACTACCTGCATCAGTAAGGATCCACGGATCCTTATCTGCAAACGCCTGTGAGGCAATGGTGATTAGTTCTCCTAAACCAAAGAATGCTTCACATTTTACGGTAACCATCAGGAATGAAGTACACCTGTAATCTTTTCCCATGTATCATTGCTACTTTTATGTGTTGTTTAATATGTCATGCTTACCTTTAACTTTTTTAACTCAAACGATCACAGCCAACTCCTAGACGGCTTCCTTTTACCACGTTTATTTTTGTTTTTATGACGATTTTGCATGTTATTCTTATTAAATCATTAACACTTGTTGGGTTTCTGGATGTTATAAGTGAATTTTACAAGCTCGATAACATTAATCGTTCAGTTGTTCTGCCTTTTATTTTAGGCATGATGCTCAATCTTGAAGAGGAGCTGAACACCATTGCACAGACACTCAGAAGCGTTGTGGAAGCATTGTAGGCTCAGCTGAAAGGTGGGTTTGTAAAAGACTTTGGGGTGACTAAAATCTGCACACAGAGCTGCATCTGCACACAGGGGGGGTTATTTTCATTTTGCCTACTTCTGAGGGTGGTTCTTGAAGCCAAAATGCCATAAACATTATTTTTAGGCTCGGGGTGGCTTAAAACTTGCTTCTGAACTTGTTATGGCCTGCTTCACTTGTAATTGAAAATTCAGAGGCCTGTTAATGGGGCAATAAAATGAACGGAAACCCCTGTTGATACCTAGGTGCAATGGGCCAAGTTTCATAAAAATATGAAAATTTATATTTTTTGGAAGAGCTACTTGTCAGAGGTGGTACTTGTGAAGGCATGGTGTTTCAAAGTGCTTTGTACAACTGCGTTTAGGGGAATGTTGATCACCCAGGGCGGTATCAATGTATGCTTGATGAGGAATCGTGTTGCGCGTTGGAAGTCAGTTCCCTGGCTTTTATTTCTGCTTAGCCCTGTTTTAGTGAAAGTGGCCAGATGAACATGTGTACCATTCTATGTATAGAATGCCCATCCAATGTGCACAGGTTAAGTAAGGTGCCTTCAAAGCACTCAATAGGCTGGCCCCTTCCCCCATGCCCATTGAAGAAGGAGGTGTATGTGGTTAATGCATGCCCACAGCTATACATTCCATTTAGGTTGCCGAGAGCATTTTTAATGTAAAGGCATTAGTTAACTTGATAGGTCAAAGATCAGGCTTCATGCAAAGAATGGCACAGACACAAATCTTTATCGCAGCCTAGATGTCTGTATCGAAACTGCGCAAATACTACTTTCTGCACTGTCGATACAATTTCCACATGATTAAAACTGTGCAGCATGCCATCGGGTGACATTCACCAAAGCAGCACTTTGATTTGCAGACCGAGTTGGAGGGGTCCAAGTTCGAGGGCCCTGCTGGGAGCTTCCTCAGGGCAGCCCAGAGCTGGACACTGCGGCTGAAGGCACACGTGACGTTGTTGTGGCCCCGGATTCATTTCACACAGACAGACCAAAGGCTGTAATAGTCATCTTGCACCTGGCGGAGGAGCCAGTGCTGTGTTTGTATTTTTACAGTTGCCGATAAATGTTCTGTTGAGCGCCTTTTGAGTGCTGAGCTGTGTGCTGTGTCTGTGTTGGACCTTGGGTACCCCGTTTTGGAGAAGGGGCCACTGTTGTGTTTGCGACATGCATGGCTCGGCTTAATGAAGAAACCCCAGCACCAACTTGTTGGACAACAGGCGCGTCCATAGATGGAACGAGCGGCTTCTTGTTGACCTCACAATTGTTATTGTAGGTGGAGTGTGTACTGGGATCTCCCGAGGTGATTCGGTTGCAGGCACCTTCCACAAAGAGAGTAGCGGGGGAAATCTTGAGAAAGGGACCTCACATTGACAAGTAAATTTCGCGGAAGGCAGAGGTTGCGCCGCTCCACAGCGCAGCACTAATTGGCTCATGGTGGAAAGTTGGCAGCACTGTGAATGCAACGCAGTGTTTGTTGCTGCAGCCAGTCAGCTGTGGTAGTGGAGCCCGAGTGGATAGCACTTAAAAGGTAAATATAACAAAAGTGTGTAGTACTCGGTGGCGTAACTAGGGGTGGGCAGCGGACACAAGTGCCCCGGGCGCCACTTGGGAGGGGGCGCCGAGCCGAGTCCGCCCGCTGCCATTTTTCCGCCCGAGGGGAAAAATGGCAGCGGGGCTTCATTGAAGTCCACGTGTTTGCGAACTCTATGTAACGAATGAGTTTCAACGATTAATCTGGATGTAACGAATTCACTACGCTGATGGGTCAAGGTTTCTTGCCCTTTTCCTAAAAAATGGGCTGGTGAAATGCATCAATTTAGCGAATTTCGCCCGCACCGCAATCTCTCGTGCGTTTCCACGTGTGATTGCGGTGTCGGTTACGTGCTAGGCCAGCCAGTTGGTGTGTAGTGGCGTGTGTCCACTGATATCTGTGGTATGGGATCGTGAATGATGAGTTTTGCTGCCTGAATAGCAAAAGACATGTCTTTTCAAGACAAGCACGCAATTTTAACTGCCGTCTTTGCCAGTGAGAAGGAAGAACGTCACCACCCGGCACAGTGTCCCAGCTAACATCCCTTCAAGAATTTTGACTGCAGACAAGAGCATGAATTACGCGAAAGGTGCCCTTTCACCATAAGCTTGCTCCTTGGAACGCTTTAAGGCACCGAAAAGTATCAAAAAGCAAAAGTGATACTTAGTTACGTTTGTGAATTCGAGGCCCGTGTAGTAGCAGCGTGCGCAAATCACGCAGTTTTTCAGTGTGAAATATATCCTTGAACAAGGGTAAGTTCAGCATCACTGATGCCTAGCATAATAGTTTCGTTTCTGCTGAATTCCCGCGAACTTTAACTCGAAACCTGGACGTAACGAAAGAATTGTCAACTTCGTTATATCCAGGTTTAACTGTATATTAGGGATGGGCGAATATTCGGTACTGTCGAATATTCGATCGAATAGCTCTCTATTCGTTATTCGCTTCGATCCGAATGCAGGTATTCGATATTTTCGAATTATTCGATGCTCCCGAATAGGCAGCTGAAAGCCAAGCTTTTCGGTCAAGCTCTCCGAGAGTTACCCCAGGCTTGGCTCAAGACCCACCGACGCGGACATTTCTATTATCAGTGCCGGCACTGCCGAGTTGCTGCCTTGCCTAGAGGTTCGACGAAGCTCTCGGCCGCCAGCACACTTTAGGTTAAAAAAAAAAAAAAGGCGGCACTGAAACGACACCGCTCCGAACATCGCGGCACCAAGCCAGCAGACTTGTACAGGCCGCCATTTTGAATAGGCATGCCGCCATTTTGAATAGGCTCGCACAGCGCGGCAGTACGCCGCACTAAGCGAGCCTATTCAAAATGGCGGCCAGCCACTTGCGCTTTGCTTGGCTACGGCCGAGGATACTAGTGGCTACAATACTTCTTTTTTTAAGGGGGCTCACTGGTCTTAAACCAAAAAAGTTTATTTTTGCAGTTATGATGATGAAAATTGGGGGGCACATGTAGTTTCTCATTCTGATTGTAGATATCAAGCTTGTTTTTGAGTAAAATGATTATATTCAAATTTATTTGGATTTTTATATTCAATTTTATGACAGCCTTTGTAAAAAAACTGCTGGAGGGATGCAGCTAAACAGGGAACCAGTGAACTGCGCACAAATCAAAGAGTGCAATAAGACTAACATTATCATTCTATCTGGTCTGTAGCAGAAGTTACGACCATTTGAAGTTTGGGCCTGGAAGATGGAAACCAGAAAAACCGGTTTTGCCTTCCAGGCCCAAACTTCAAGTGGTCGTAACTTCTGCTACAGACCAGATATAATGATAATGTTAGTCTTATTGCACTCTTTGATTTGTGCGCAGTTTACTGGTTCCCTGTTTAGCTGCATCCCTCCAGCAGTTCTTTTACAAAGGCTGTCAAAAAATTGAATATAAAAATCCAAATAAATTTGAACATAATCATTTTACTCAAAAACAAATTTGATATCTACAATTAGAATGAGAAACTACATGTGCCCCCCCCCCCCAATTTTCATCATCATA
Source organism: Haemaphysalis longicornis (assembly GCF_048455015.1). Lineage (NCBI taxonomy): Eukaryota > Metazoa > Arthropoda > Arachnida > Ixodida > Ixodidae > Haemaphysalis > Haemaphysalis longicornis. The sequence continues at coordinate 1,923,834 of NW_027526335.1, forward strand.
ACTGCAAAAATAAAGTTTTTGATCAAAGACCCTTGTGCCCCCTTACTTCTAGGCGGCGCTTAACTCTGCGAGTTTCTAGGCGGCGCTTAAACTTGTGAATGAGCAGCCGGCGGAAACTGCTGCACCTAGCGCATGTGGCGCAACAGGCATTTCTTCATGAAAACTTGTGAATACAGCAAAGGAAAGCTGTGTGTAAGATTTCGCAATAAATGTTCAACTGGTAATAGTTTTACACAATGCTGTGCCTACGCGAGTTCTAATTATTAGAAAAAAATGTGTACATTAGTCAGGTCACAAGTTGCTCATTTGTCTTTGTGATTTGCAATGTGCACTATTCGAACTATTCGATTCGAAATTATTCGACCAAATCACTATTCGCTTCGAATTCGCTTCGAACCTCAAAATCTATATTCGCCCATCCCTACTGTATATCTGTTGTTCTTTGGTCGGGCCCCCCTCGATGATCCAAGAACAGGTGGGGCACTCGAAGACAACGATGCCCATTTCCAACGGCAGTAGACTTTCCACTCGCCCCAACTATTCCTCCTCCATGTTTGGCCTGCCTAAATCGCGCCACGTCCTCGCCCCAATGCCCCTCATGGCCGAGGAAAGACGTTCTCACTTGAGGGGAAGGGTCGACGCCCTGAACACCACTGAAAGCTACTGCGTCACCAAAGCCGGCGCCTGCATGACTAGGGGAAAACAAGTACTGCTCGACAATGCCAGCTCTATGGATTAGCCGCCACAACACCCTGCCGCGTGCGCTGTCAAATGGCATCGTTAATAGATCCGCACGAGAAGACCCCTTCCAGTGGACGACGGAAGCACTCTGCGTGTCTTCGTCCCTTTGTAACCGCTCCGGCCGCCCCATGCCCTGCTGCCGTCCTCCGTGGGAAACAACGTGAGAGGGAAAAGCATCAATCGTCGCCGCTGCCACCAGCTTTAGACGCCGGGCACAAATCCTGGCCAATTTTCCTCTCAAGCAGCCTACATCCGAGTGAAAAAGGCGGTAGGTGAGCAATGCCCTCGGTTGTCGCATTGCTCGAAGGTTCGAAAGACACGAAGAGCATATGAAAGCGCATGCATTACAACCAAATAACATACATCAACCTAACGGAGGGGGGGGGGGGGCGCACACGGGATGCAATGCCTGGGGCACAAACGGGGGCCCCTCGCCCCGTGGAAAGGTTGTCCCGGCGAGCGGCACCTTTGTTTACTTGGTGTCGAGCGGCGCCGAGATTGCCTCTCTCGTTGTTGGAGGTAATTACCGCATTAGAGCTTGCAAAGCGCGGGGGCGTTTTGGTCGGTGGGGTTACGCACGGTTAAAAGTAATTCGAGGGGCCAGGCAAGAATCGAGAAAGACGCCGTGCCGCGTCTGAAGGGGTTGGTCGCCGATATGTATGACGAGGGAGTGACAGCTCCTTTTGTAAAGCGCGCGCCATGTTGACAAATGCAAGGATTCCGTCCGCGCTGGGCGCAACTTCGGCGCTCGTCGTATGGACAATACATTAGAGAGACCGCCCGAGGATCGATGGCCAGCGCTCAGAGTCGCTTTTAGTTGGTTGGGTTTTGTTAATAATGGTGTGCTTGTTTTTTGATGAATATTTTGGAGTTTGTGGTTGAGAGTGTGGAGCACGTGATTGTTTGTGCACAAACATTTGGTTGTTGTTGACGTGGCCAATCGGTAGCCCAGTGTGTGTTAGTTACTGGCTCCTCATCACTCTGTTCGTATACACGCCCTTGGAGGCGTGGTCTTTGCGCTATAAAACTGAAGTGTTAGGTGTTCTTGGGGGTCGATCTAGAGAAGCCAGAAACGAAGGTCAGTCAACCGAACGAGAGTGGTCAAGAGACTCGTGAGTTAAATGCATATTCGTTAATTGATACGTCTTGAGTTGTCGCCAAATGTCGTCGTCTGTAGGGCTCTACAGCCACTGAATATTTCGTCTCCGGACCGTCCATGATATCGTAGCCGTAGACCAGAACCAGTCGCTACACACGATTCCATTCCTGCAAACCCTGAGTCCCAACCACTACTCACTCATCGAGAGCTTGTCACCACGACGAGGGACGTCTTCGCAACAGAACTCCTACCCAACTGTGAGTATTTTTTTACATACTTTATAGTTCTCCGCACGGAGTATTGTCGATACGTCGGCACCGACTGCTAAGTGTATAAAGGCGCTTATTCTCGGGAAAATATATACTGCACGATGTCTTCTCCCAGAAGGATGTGTAGGTAAATCGGGTTAACCGCGAGTTAACATAAAATTTATGTGTAGAAAACAGGGCTGTAAAATTGGAAATGTTACGCATACCTTAAGTTTAGCAACAATTCTTAACAAATACCAAAAATGTCACCGCAGTGAGTCATTTGCCGTCACCAACTTTAGTTTGCTTCGCTGACGGCCCCTAAACACTGGTTTGAAAGCACCGCGTAAGTTTGCTTGAAGGAAACTAGTACTAAGAACAGACAAAAGCTTGATTATACGACCTCATGGAGCCTATATGAAAGGTAGCACAGGCGTTATTCGTATTTACAAATTAGACCATCTCTGCAGTCATAACATGGTGAAAATGACTTCTCTAAGGCGCCTGTAGAAATTGTGCGAACTTGGCAAACTGGTAGCTGCGCTCGTTCTGATGCGTCTATACTACTTGGGACAAAAATTTCGTGTCTTGAAGATTAGAACACTGCTATCATAATTGATATTTTCACGTTTATGAGACCATAACCGTAATTTATAAAACGCGCTAAAAATACTCCTCTTCTCCCTTCTCGGCTTTGTTAAAATTGCACACGATTTTCACGGGTGTATCACGATTGCCCCGCGCGCACAAGCTTCGCGGCGTTAGCCCCGTGTCTCGAATGCCCCGCGAGGAGTAGCCCCGCGTCAGTTTCCCCGAACCATTCTCCCGGGGGCGATAATATGGCGCGTCATTTTCTTTTCAGTGCCTATATTTTTTTTTTAAATTAGAGTAAAGTAACGTTGGCGATCTTCTCAAGAAAATAATTGCGTCTTCCGCTTTTCCGGTGTAGCACTAGTACTAGGACGTTATGCCTTCTTCCTTTGGCTGCGCTCATTTAGATGCGTGTTCAAAATACGATGGCATTCGTATTTTGATGGCATTCGATGGCATTCGTAAAATACATTCGAAAGATTGCCTCGTTAGAACCATAACGACACCACTTATAACGCAAACTTCGCTCAAATAAGCTACATAATTAGGAAAAAAGGAAATGACCATGCGACCCACCAGCTCATTTTCCGCAACAGAACCTATGATGTCACTCAAGAATGCTCTGCGATTGGCGGAGGCGGGCAAAAGCAAACGCATGTTAGGCAGGGCTTACAGTTTGCATAGCGAGCTAAATGCCCGTGAAACATACTGCACATTCTTTTTATGACAAAGAACGGTGGAGTAAACGGTTGAAGTTCCGAACGAACACGCAAGCGTGTGCGCCAATGAGTACGAAACTACCGCCGGCCGAGCTCGACATCTCGCCGTCGCGCAGACGAATTTTCGGGTTCGAGGCTCTTAGGGGCCAACGAACCGTTCCAGCACGTACAGCCGCGACCTTGCTTGGTATCTTAATCCCTTGACAGGAGGTTGGCCGTCATATCGCCAACCAGCAAAGGTAAAAATAGAAACGAGGGGAGTAAGGAACAGCAAGAAGCGACGAGATAGTGCCAGTCGTCGCAGAAGTTTCGAATGGTGTTGGCTTGCTGCTGTCGTTACGAGCTCGTTTCCAGTTTACAACCACTGAAAACTTCAGTTTGTTCGAGTACTTTACAATGAAATTTCGTTGCTACGTTTTGAAATGCCCATATATAACGGGCAAATCGTCGAGGGAGTGCGACGTCCCCGCCGGTGAGGAGATCTCCTTTCATGTGCTGCCCAACGACGAACCTCGGCGAAGCAAGTGGCTACGTTTTGTGAACTTGGAGGAGAAAGAGAGCTAAAGGAAGTACGAGTGTGCTCGCTTCATTTCCGAGGAAGTGATTACGGCAGGGACCACGGGCAGGGACCCTTACGTTAGCTCACTCCTGGGACATGCTGGCGCTCGTCGCCGACTTCGTCAAATCGCTCTGACCTTGGGGGGAAAAAAAATGCCGTAAACACCGCGACGCTCGTATCTTTCTGGTCGAAGCAGAGAGCTCGCGCGAACGGCTTTCCATACACGACACCGGCCAACTGGCATAAGCGATACTGCTACTGAAATTGAACTATTATTAACCGTAATAAAAATACGGCACATACGTACCAGTCTGTATTCGTCCGTCGGGACGGGGCTGACGAGGCAGCGGTGCCGACGGCAGGGCGTTCGTCTGTTGTGGCTATCGCGGAATGGTCGCTTTCCCGTCCACCGCGTATCCCACAACTCTTGCCGCTCGTGCACTTCGAAGCATTGAACGTTCAAGTGGTGTGAGATTGTTAAATGCAAGCCCGAGCTCCTCGGCGAGAGTTTGGTTCTCCGGATCAGGCGATTCCATGACTAGGGCTGCGGGTGCACTAGGTTTTACTAGTATTTTTAAAGTGGCCGCCGTCTCGGTCGACTCCCGCGTGTAGGTGCTATATGGAGTCGACATACTAGTATCTGTTTCATGGACGGGCTCGTATGACGCCATTGTTCACGTCACGGAATGTGCAATTTTAGCGGGAGATTTAAAATTTTGGCTTAAATTGCCTTATTTCTCAGTGAATAAAGCATCATTTGGTTCCGGGAAAGCGCTTGGGGTACTGTGAAACACCTAATCTTTCGAATAAAACAAACTGTTGTTTTCTCTTCATGGCTCCTTTAAGGCGGAGCATGTCCACGGGAAGTTTTCATCATCAAGATGGGCTGGCGACTTCCGCCCCTACATTCAATAAACAAATTTTCAGAGCCTAGAAGTGCGGACCTAAGAGTAAATTGCCAGGCGCGCCCACGCAGCCTAAAGAACACTGACAATATTAGTGATTAGAAATTGAAGCGGCTCTGGCCCGGACGTAAACCCCACGGACTTTCTTACAGCAGCTGCCCTTGTTTTGGTGGTATTCCGAAGTCTGCGGTGTAATATTGTACTAGTTCTGTCAAAGCTTTTTGCATTAAATTATCACAATGCTTCTCAATGATATGCGCTTCGAAATAAAATTAAAGAAACAGTCAGAATTTTTACAGCTGTGATTAACAACCCGGTTCCTCTTCTGTAGCCAATTTTCAGGGCAGCACATTATTTATTTTCCCCACAGTAATCTTACAAATGATTAAACCAGAAAACAAACGAGCCTACATTAAGTCGTTTTTAAAGCAATGAACCCTGGCGAGTTAAAAATCAACGCCATATCTTTTAATAAAACGAAACTTTGCGAAGATGGTGATTGCGACAATTCGGACGAGTTATTAAAATCTGATTTCGAATCTTAGCGGGCGGCAGCGAACCACGTGGAGTGAGTTGTTTCCTTTATTTCATACCAGCAGTAGTACCCGGTGATGCCCGCGTGGGCCAATATACCAATGGGTATAACACATTAAGTTAGTTGTTTGTTTTCACAATTAGTTCCCCGTGGAGTTGTAAAAAACTTAGGAATTCCCGGCTACCATTGGTACTGGAGGCGTGTTGTTTAGAAAACGGCTGGAACTCGTGTGAATAATCCCGAAACAAATATTATGACGTTGTTGCGCTCAAACGAGTACATCCGCATGGGGAGCTTTATCTCAGTAGTTTTCACGGATAACTATAACTGACATTCCACAGCAAACAAAATGGACTCCAGCGGGAGGCGTACGGTTCCAGGGAGCGGCGCGCACTGTCCCAACAAATAGGGTTGCCACCTGCCCGGTTTTGGACCGGCCCGACCGGTTTTTTAAACAGCGGGCCGGTTGCCGGTCCATACTTAAAACCGTCATTGGCCGGATTTTTGGCCCTTGTGCCGTGGTAATACGCGTTTTGGCGTTTTATAGGCGTCAATTCAACAACTAAAACGATAGATACGTGTCGACAAGCTGCGCAAAGACACGCGAGCAGAGAAATTCCGCGGGCGAGCGCGCCGCCTGAGATGGAGGGGACCTAAGGGAGGAACAAAAGATAGAAATGCTGCCGCCGCGGTCAGAAATTGCCGGTACTTTTCAGTGAAAGACATACAGAGCAATAACCAAGCTCTCAATCACTTTCAGTACAGGTTATGTTGATTTCTCTTTAACTAAGAAAACGCTACAATAAATGGCACTGCATGACAAAAACATGGCGTCTTTTTTTCAACACAAATTAAAAATTCTATATACCCCCCCCCCCCCCCCCCCCCGATGGGCCGGTTTTTTTCCCGGGGAAATGTGGCAACCCTACCAACAAATGGCGTACGAGCTATTGGGACGCGGGAAAATTGAATTGAATTCCACTTCGTGAGGGGTGTAATTTTATAAACCTCGCTCACCCTTCCTATGACAAACCCCGCTCAGGTTTCTTATGACGAAATCCTGAAATTTGTTCTTGGATATTTCTAAAAAAAAACTTTTGTAAGCAAAATCTAATCGAATAGGTTAAGGGGCTGAACACGTATTGGGAAATCTTAAAAACGGGTCATTTGTCCCAAATACTCATTCACTCCATGAGACTCAGGTTAGGAGAAAACCTTGAGAAACAGCCTTTAGACAGTCGTATGGGTAACCTATATCAACAAAACCAGTTCGATATATCAACGGGCGTTGATGAAATAAGGAATTCCTGAGAAAAAAAAACACCTTACACTTTCTCAGGGGTGTAATTTTTTTTTTAATTAGCCATATAAGCTCCTACAGCATGGTAGCAATGTGCGCACGAAATTTCAAGCCTTTAGGACTAGAAGTTTGGCGGTACGTTAATATCACACGTTAGACCTTTTCACTTTGTTGGGGCCAACGTTGGTTAGGGGTGTAATTTCAAGACTTTCCTCTCACCTTTTAGCAACGTCGTTTGGCGAAGTCATTATTATTTTTTTTTTTGCATTTGTGTACGAAACATTTGTCAGCAAAACAAATTCATTATATCGAAAGAAAGAACAACGAAGAATCCGTAAAAACACCCATTTCTTCCGAAAACCAAATTTGCCGTGTAGGGATCGAAGAAAACCCGGTGTATATTATTTCCAGTACAATTGGTTAGTCGCCAAAAATTTTTTTCTTAGTTAGACTTAATTAGATAATTTATCAAACTATTTATCAAACTCAAAAGTACTGTCCCATTTGTCATTGTCAAGTGTCAATAATGCATTTGCAGGCACCCACGAGGGATATTTAACTGCGGTATTTTCAGCGACGTACTTGAATTGCGTACTCTTGTTTTTACTAATAAAGAAACTTCGCGAAATATAAAAAATTCCCTCGCACTTCCCCGAGGGGCAGAGTGTGTAAGTGCGAATGCACGGTTGTTGATTGCGCGATTACGGTGGATATCGTGATCTTGGAGTGGAGAGGAGGCGCCCAACACCCGCAGTCACTGAGCGCAGAGAGGAGGAGGAGAGTAGCGCCCGCAGTTACGGCGAGGGCTACACGAGCGCCCTCACGCGTCGGAATGCGGAGCGCCCGCTACGCGAGCGAGAGCTCTCCCGCCCGAAGTGGAGAGGAGGCGCCCAACACCCGCAGTCACTGAGCAAAGAGAGGAGGAGGAGAGTAGCGCGCGCCCATCTCCCCCCGTTGCTAGGGAAGACGAGGAGGAAGACGAGGAGCGCGCGCACCCGCAGCTGTTGCTATGCGGACGACGGCGGCGGACGATTCAGGCTCGCTTAAGAAGTGCATTCGCACTTAAAACACCACGTGGCGGCGCTCGCACCAGCATCATGAAGCAACGCCCTTAAATAAGCTGATTGGAAGCAACTGCTTTGACTATCGCACAGCGCATCACCTTGATAATGGCGCGCACGTGGCAGATAAATAGTAACTCGGACACGATTTCTTCTTTCTTTCTCGCGTTTATCTCATTCCGGCTAACTAAGGAGGAGCCTGCTTGAGGGTGCTGCTCTATGATGCGGGTGGGGAGAGCCGCCACGTGGTATATTTTATATTTCGCGGACTGTCTTTATCAGTCAGAAAAATCAATATGCAATTAGTACGTCGCTGAAAATACTTCAGTTAGATGTCCCTCCTAGGTGCTTAAAAATTGGGGCAGCACTTTTTGAGTTACATAATTTATTGCAGAAACATAATTAATTCTCATTACAAATATGCTTCCGGCTACTTCGCTGTACAGGAAACATTATGCACTAGGTGTTCTTTAGTGATACCACTGCAATTTTCTTTTAAACGTGGGGCTTAATAGCTGAGACACCCTGCACAGTTTTGCTATTCCGTCCGCTAAGTTTTCGAATTTACAAAATAGAACACGGCAGAGCTGTTAGTTGTCAATTTCGTTCATGTACAATCGCAGCGTTATTTCGCTAGGTCGCAGTCAACAGAATGATTTTATTTTATGAGGAACTAGCCAGGAGTAGTAGTCACGTTACAGCGGTGGCCGGGTTGCGTGGAAGGCCCTTACCTATGAGAGAAATCTTTTTAAGCCTCCAGACTTGCAGAGCCTTAGAAGGCACTACATAAACCATAAGCTCTAAGCTTACTCTGGGGATCTATATAGACACAGTAAGCAATTGTTAGCAAATTATAGCAAGTAATCACGCGACTGACGTATATAGCTGCACTGCTTGATGGCTAGAAAGACCTCTGAGTGTATTCCAAATGAAGGAATTAAATTTTTTTTTTTTCAGTCAAGCAAAGCCATGGACCGGGCGAGGAAAAAAAGAAAAGAGAGCGGAGCTGAAGGACGGAAGAGGAGAAAGCTACAGGCGCAGGAAGCTGAGAAGTCAAAAAAGTTATTCGCGCCCTTCTTTGCAAGACCTGGGACGAGTACTTCACCCTCTTCTCCGGAGGCAGCTCTATCCCCCGCCACTTCACTAATGCCCACACAACCTCACGAAGGAGTGGTTCGCGAAACTTCTAAACAGAGTGAAACTTCTAAGCACAGGCAACACCGGGGATATTACGATAGCGGAGGAGGACAACGAAAGTGACATCGTGCTTCGGGAGCTTGAACCTGATTCTACGAAGCCAAGCGAACTGGATTGCACAAAGCAGCTTCACCCTATTGTTTCGGAGCTCGTTTAGAACCACGACCTAGGGCTCTTAAAATTTGACGCGCGTACTGGAAAAGCTGTTGTGTCTGATGCCGTGCGAACGGAAGTAGTTAAAGGAGCCATGAAGAGAAAATACAACTTCGTTTAATTTGAAAGAACTAGAATTCAGTATCTCACTCAGCTCCATTACAGCCACAAAAGATGTTTTTTAACGGAAAAAAAGCAAAAAGTATTTAAAAACTTTCAAATTTTGCGCCACAGTGACGTGTTATGAGCAAGAATGACGTCATACGGGCCAACAATAAAACATAATTTTCAGTGCGTTAACTGCCCTTTAGCATTCAAGTGATGCGGTCAAAAGGAACTAGAGGCCCCATTACAGACGTCCAGTCATGTGTCGTCGCGACAGGTCAGTTAGGCGGCCGGCAATCGCACAAACAAGGTTCCGTGACGTCATAGAAAAGTTGCGGGAAATTGGCTAGGGGGTCGCGACTGCTTCACACGTTTGCTTTAATATCTCCGTTATTTGTTGGAAGATTGCAATGATATTGGTATCATTGTTATCGGGACTAAGCAGTCTTTGTAATAAAGCCAACTTGTATTTTGTCTTCATGGCTCCTTTAAGCTCGGTGCCAAGTATTTCCAAAATGGGGAAGGATCTTTCTTGCCAACAAACAACCGATCGATGACCAAGGGCTGGTTTAAGAAGAAGTTGGGTGATGGTCGTCGTGAAGAAGTGGCCCGCTCGTGGCTAGCCTACTCTCCTTCCGAAAAGGCAGCATTTTGCATGTGTTGCCTCCTTTTTAAGTGCGAATGCACTTTATAAGCGACCCCAAACCATCCACCGCCGGCGACGGCGGCGTCCGCAGTGCTCCTCTATATTTAAAAAAGAAACAGCATCCGGCGCCAGGTTTCGATCCGAGGACTTTGCGGGCCGCAGCCCGACGCTCTACCGAATAAGCCACGGACGCGACGCTGATATCAGCGTTAGTGACGCGCCTTATATCTTTAACGCATTCAAACTACGTCGTCAGCGGCGTGCGTTGGCGACTCAGCGGCGTTATAGCGGCTTGATAACTGCGTGGTGTACACGTGATACTAAAAACCCGATGGAAGAGATGGAAGAGAAGGCGGCGAGGCGGTGGGCTGCGGGGGCCGAGCGCAAGCGCCGCAAGCGGGCCGACAACCGTGCATTCGCACTTCCACATTCTCCCCCTCGGGGAAATGCGGGGGAATTTTTTCCCGCTCAGATCAGCTATCATCTTTGGAGCAAGAAGGGGGATTCACCGAGTGGAAGGCACCCGAGAAGATCACACTTCACCAAAATGCAAGGAATCACCGAATGTGTTTTACACAGTGGAAAGAAATGGAAAGAAATTTAATGGACACCGCAGGAGTAATTGATGACGACCTACAATCACAGATGGAGAAAGAAAAGCACAAGTGGCGTGAAATTTTGATGAGAGTCCTCCACTGCATAAAATTCCTCGCTACTCAGAACTTGGCATTGCGGGGGCACCTAGAGAGTCTCCAAACAGGCCGCGAAAGCAATGTCGGAAATTTCCTTGCTCTTTTGAAGTTAGTTGCAGTTTTTGACCCCGTCATAAAGCAACACCTCGCATACGCTAAAAGTCATCCCGGGTCCACATCGTACCCATCACCCTTTGTACAAAACGAATTCATCCACATGATGGCTGCAGCAGTTCGTGAATCCTTGCTGCGAAGGATCCGCAAAGCCAAGTATTATGGCATTATGTTCGACACGACTCCCGACCAGGCACACCGTGAACAAATGTCAGAGGTTGTTCGATACGTGAAAGTTGACTTCGATAAGAAATCAGTTAAGGTTGAGGAGTCCTTCCTCGGTTTTATCCAGGTAAGGAAGAAAGATGCTGAGAGCTTCGTTGAGGGGATCCTAAGCAAGCTAGAAGAGGACAAAATGGACCTACAGGACTGTCGGTCATAGTGCTACGACAACGCTGCCGTGATGGCAGAACAAAAAAGTGGTGTCAGTCAAAGAATAGCGGAAAAAAAAAACCAACTGGCAATCTTCGTAAACTGCGACAATCACTCGCTCAACTTGGTTGGAGTACAGGCTGCAAAAGAAGACACCATGATGGTGACCTTTTTTGGGACCATCGAAGCACTTTACGTGTTTTTTTTCTCGCTCCACACGCCGTTGGGAGAAAGTGAAAGATGCGGTGCCCGTTGTGGTCAAGTCGGAGTCAGATACTAGATGGAGTGCAAGGGTCGAAGCGGTGAAGCCAGTCTGTAGATACCTTGAGGAGATACTTGACGTTCTCCAAGGAATGGCAAATGACGACGAAGAAACGAGCGAAACTAGAAGTGATGCCACACTATTGCACACGCGGATGCTGAGTTATGATTTTTTGATTTTGCTCGGCTTTTGGAACAAGATACTGGTTCGCATAGATCGTGTCCAGAAAAGGCTGCAAGATCCAAAAATGAACTTTCACGATGCTGCCTTAGACATGAAAGCACTCAGAGATCACTTTCATGACGAGAGGGAAACTCTGGTGGGTGAGTCACTCGATGAAGGGCTTGGCCTCTGTGAGGCGTGGGATGTCGATGTTGAAAGGCGTTCACGACGAAAAAAACAGATGCCTGGTGAAAAGTCCACTCTCGTTCCGAAATCGACGAACGGTTTACTCGCCTGCAGAACACCGATGCCAAGTTTGGCTTTCTCCTGGACATGAACAAGCTGTGCTACAGCGACGACAAAAACGAACTAAAAAAATGCTACACCTGTGGCGAGTTTTACAGTTCCGACGTTAACGCGCAGGACCTCTATGAAGAGATTTTAGATTGCCGACTGCTGCTTTCACGGCGGGTTGACCAGAAAGTGTCAAGACCTGAAGAACTTCTGAAATTTATTGTAGAGTATGGAGATGACAGCGTATTCCCCAACCTTCGCGTCGCCATTCAAATAATGTTAACCATAGCAGTTTCTATCGCTGGTTGTGAGAGGTCCTTCAGCAAGCTGAAATTGATACTTTCTTATTTGCGCGCCACAATGGGCAAGGACAGACTTTCTGATCTTGCTCTTCTGAGTGTGGAAAGAGAACAAACTGAAAAAACGAACTTTGATGTCATTATAGAACGGTTTGCTTCATCGAAAGCAAGAAAAGTGCTGCTCTAGTTTTGACGGACTGATTGATTGATTGAAGGGTTTAACGCACCGACGCAACGCAGGCGATGAGGCGCGCCGTAGTGGAGGGCTCCGGATTAATTTTGACCACCTGGGGACCTTTAACGTGCGCCGAAATCTCGTACACACGGGCGTTTTTGCTTTTCGCCTCCATCAGAAAAGCGGCCGCCGCGGCCGGGAATCGAACCCGCGACCTCGTGCTCAGCAGCGCAACGCCTTAGCCACTGAGCCACCGCGGCGGGTTTGACGGACTGCCCTAGTGAACGGTCCTTTTTATACTTTTGCTAATAATAACCAAACGATGTATATAAAGCGTTTTAATATAAAAAACGCGTGTTTCTTGACAATTGTTCATGATCAACAACAGCGCTGGCGTCACAAAAGGGGCGACAACGAGGAGACGACAGAGTTTGCCCGAACGAGTTTTTCGACGCACCAATGGCATTGATAAAAACATGTAGGCATAGTATACAGATTTGATGTGTGCAATAAATAATTTTGAGCAATACATTGCATTGCAATGCAGAGAAAAACTGTTACATGCCTACTTCGTCGTTCTTTTGTGTGGTTGTACCTAATTTATGAACTTCGCGTAAAGCGAGACGACAACAGGTGACCGGCGCGGCAAGGTCCATTTATTCTTTCACCTTTTTTCAGGCCTAGTGGACTTCTGGTGTATCAGACGATATTTGGATGTACAGGACGGCTATACTGCACCGAAGTGAACAATCATTCAAGAAATCACTCATTCGCTTGCCCGAAACAGCGAGGTGGCCTTTTTTCCCACATTGATGATGATAATAATAATAATAATAATAATAAAATGATGATATCATTATCACTATCATCATGAGGGGCGCGAAATTTTATTTGCCCTGGGCGCCGTCATATCCAGTTACGCCACTGGTAGTACTACTATCACATTATGTACTGTCGGTGCCAGGGGCTTGGAAAATGCACGCCACTTCATTTATTGGTGCATACCCTCTGTTGAGTTGCACTGCTGAGCCCAAGGACGCGGGTTCGATTCCCAGCCGCAGCGGCCGCTTTTTTTGATGGAGGCGAAAAGCGAAAACACCCGTGTGTACGAGATTTTGGCTGACGTTAAAAATCCGCACGGGGTCAAAATTAATGCGGAGCCCTCCACTACGGCGCGCCTCATCACCTGTGTTGCGTCGGCGCGTTAAACCCCATAATTAATCAATCAATCAATCACCCTCTGCCGAGGTCAGCAGCTGGTGCATTCGAGGGGTGTCATTTTATTTAGGCATGGTCATTCACTATTTTGTGATGTAGACATACATTATCATTGCGACTGGGTCAAGATGCTGTGCCATTTGAGTAGGCCACATGGGCTTCACATAGGCTGGGTAGTAAAGCGGCCAACTGTACCTGAATTTTGTGAGGACTTCCGCTTCACTGGTTTGAGGTTAAGATTGAAAGACTGAAACAAAATTATCACAAAAGATGCTGTGTGTGTTGCTTCCTATGCCCTACATTGAAAAATGCCTGCAATTTTCACTCAACAACAATTATTATTCTTAATAAATTATTGGGTTATTCAAAACCCCTAAACATGTAGAGGTGCTTTGGATTATCATTAAACATTATAAACTTATTTATTGGCAAAAGGGTGAATGTATCCAACTGTTAACCCTGCCAGTTAGCACATGGGACACACGGTATTACATCTCTCTCATTGTCAGCAGGTGGTTAAAAATCTGTGAGAACAGCCTTTACGTGCTGCATAACACATTAAAAACCACATGTACAAAACAGAAATCTTTATTGTTTCAACCATCTCTTCATGAACAAATGTCTCCAAACAGTGACCGCTGGAAAAAACGACATGCCTTAATCCTGTGTTCAAATATTTTTTTTTTTCAAACTTTCCAGAAATTTGCAAGTTTTCAATATTGTAGTTTATTTACATGACAGGCAGGCTATACCACTAGAACTTGCTCACTTTATGGCACATGGATTGTATTTATTTTTTGTTTGTTTATTTTAGAATGTGGTAGGGTTTTGTGTGGGTATGATGTCAAAACAAACGTATATTTCTATGATTGCCATTTGTGTGGGCATACTTACATTATTTTCTATCAAAATGCTCGCCCACAGGATGGTGTAATTGTGCACAGGATGGTGCAAGGGTGCGGGTGTGGGCACAGCGATAATGGCGGGTGGATTCTCTAGCCATTGGGGCCACGGCTCTTGAAGTGCAGTAGAACTGCGTTACAAGAGACAGTCAAGGGAGCCGGAAGACGCGTCTCTTGTAACCAAGTTCTCTTGTATGCGAAGTTGCTAACATGGCGATCATTGGAAAACCAACAAAACCGTCTTCATTCAAATGTATCTTATAACCAAGTGTCTCTTGTAACGAGGTTCTACTGTAACACTGAGGTGAGTTGTAAACGTTGTCTGATTAACTTGCCAGATTAAAGTATGGAACACATAAGCGAAACATGGCTAAGTAGCGTGGTAAAGGCGGGAAGAGACCACCCAGGACTAGGCCAGTGCTGGTCCTGTGTTGTCTCTTCTATATTGTCCCGTCTTTACCGCGCTGCTTAATTTTAACTGTTCGAACCAACTAGCCCACATTTGCAAGTAACCCATAAGCTATGCTACAATCTTTATCACCTTATTTGCCCGCATCTTTTAACATTAAAGGTGCATTCAAAAGGGCCACTCCCCTTGCACCAGCCTTCTTGCTTATACACTGTTGTCAGCTACGATGACACCCTGACCAGTGTGTCATCACAGCTGGTGCAGTGGCAAAGGTTTGCCGGGCGAAATTTAACAAGATATGAATATTAACACCGAAATGTGTGAAATTCAAAATTTAGAAGTCTGAGATAGCATGGAAGCTACACTAAAATACAGTGTGCCAACATTGCGGTGGTTAATGCAGCGGCCGTGAGCGACGAATGATATTTTGTTCTGCCACCCATTACAGCTAAACAAGGCTCTGACCTTCTGCTGAATAGCCAAATGATGAATTGCATGGGCTGAACTACGATTTTAGCCATAATTAAGTTTTCAACTAGTACGCTTCAGTGTACCTTAAAAGTCAACCTTAGTATGAGAGTGGCATGAGAGCACTTTCTTGTATTCAGGAGAAGCGTGTTTAAGCTTAAAACTTATAGAGGATGAGGATTTGTTTGACAGCCTTGGTCACTGGAAAAGGAGGGAGCCGTGCTCAGGAGTAATGAAAGAAATAAGAAGATGATCGACACACCCGTTCTTTTTCGCACTCAACATCTTTACCCCGTCATAACTGAGTCACGAGAGAAATTACACAGATGGAAGAAGCCTCTAAGCAATTTGTGGTTTGTACGATCCTGCATGGTCCTTGCCCCTTGGCTCTATTCTACACACTGTCAGTGAACAAAGCTTGAGTAACATGGCAGCTTTTTCTGTTCTCGCGCAGCTGCAGCCAGACACACTCCCCCAGACTTCCGGGTCTATCCGAAAAAGGTAGATCATTGCTCTAGAACCACGTTCTCTCAAACGAATGTAACCCCTTTGGAACTCCCGGGATCGTCCTATATGGTCTCATCCTGTCTGCCATTCGGACGGTGTAAATACGGCTACAAAATTCGGCGGGAGAAGGAGCTACTGGCGAATGCCTACTTGATGCTATATAAAGGTTCGTAAGTGGTTTCTCTTTATATGGCTGAAATCCGTGTTAAGCTTGCGCGGTGTCAAAGAGACGTAGTTTGATCTACCAAGCTTATGTCCCCTATGCTGTAGTTACTATAGGTAGTGTGTCAAAATAGAGAAATTTGTGTTTCTCGACTGCACTCAAGTGCCAAAGTGACTGACACTTAGGCTGGTGCACACGGGGCACATGCCTGAACACAACCGTACGCTGCGAGACAATTGGCTTATGCCGGCATTTGGAAGGGTCACGGGAAAAATGCATTCCTATTCGTTGGCTTCGGTTTTTGCTCATATGTTCATGCTTGGTTCTACCACAGCTATAAAGAAGTCTCGCAGCCTGACAACAATAAACTTCGGTGAAGGTACAGGACATATGGAAACAGTTTCCTGTGCAGACTATAGCAAACACGAGCCATTTGTTGATTTTTTAAAATATTGTTTCTGTAGTAGCGGGAGCAGTTGAGGGTGGCTCAGGTGGTTATGTGACGCATCATCTTAATCGTTATCAGAAACAACAACAGCGCTGCATAACACAAGTTGGACGAAATGAAGCCAATGGCAACAACGACCCCCCCCCCCCTAAAAAAAATCCCCTCAGTAAATACACCAATGCATTTGCAGCACTCGGAGCTTAGTGAGGTGGCTCTGAAAAAAGGAACCTTCAACCTCTGATACTATGCCCCGCTCAGGTGAGCAGTCTATTTAATTTACCTCTTCACAATAAAATACGATAGGCAAACAACATTGACAGAATGTCTCGGCAGGTGTATGTCACAAAATAGAATCGTTAAATCTCATGAATCTTATTCATTTGTCATTTCTGATTCTTGAAACACGCACTCACTTATTTCGTCACCATCAGATGCCCAAACCTCGGGATCCCGGCAAGCAAACCTGTCCCAAATATTAGCACAGCAATAGCGGAGTGGTTATTTTCATATGCTGTAATTGCAAAAGCAAGCTAGGTTACAGCTGTATTTAAACAAAATATATTTATGATTTACTAATGCCAGTGGTGCAACATCTGGGCAGCAGTACTGGAAAACCCCCAGAGTGAACAAGGCCCAGTATGCTTCAATTGCAGTCACATGCAACTCTGCTCAATCGACTTAGAACGAATGATGCACTGAATGTACACATTTAATAAATGATTTTCATTCATTTCTAAACGTGCGTTATTGCCTATGGACTCTGACAATGTTTCGTGTTTTCCGTCATCTCAACCCGATTGAGCACGAGTTTTCTGGAAGCTACTAGTCTGACACTTGAAATCATATGCAACATGATCTTAAAATGCTATTTCACAAATTTTTTAAAGTTTCGTTGTTCCAGCAGGAAAAAGTCCTATGTATGGTGACACAGTGAACAAAAGAACTGGGATTTGTGTGTACATAGAAAGTGGGCTGTGGTGTACAACACTGAATGCTGCACAAAAAGGTATTGTGTCTGTGTGTTGACTTTTTGTCGGGAACTGAACTTGGAGTTACCCTGTGAGGTAGCCCAGTTTTTTGAGGCTGGAGGTGATGCTAGGGCGGAGAAATTGCCGTCACATTCTGCATGGCATGAACCGCCCTGATCCAGCAACAGCAACAAAGCATCTTTTCAAGTTTCATTTTTTAAAAGTTTCATCTTTTCTTCCTAGCTAAAGCACCAGTGCACCTGATATACCCGAGACAGTGGTTTTCACTGCAAACCCTGAAAGCACTAGATTGCTCTTGGAATGACTGCATCTCTACCCTCAACATGCGTTCACAAAAATTTCTTTCAGGAGCAGGTGTGGGTGGGGGAACCTTTGACTGTTGTACTGGGATCAGGTGAGCAGATGCTGTCAGGAGGTCTTACGGCACCTTTCTTTGGTGAAGTTTGACACAGAGTTCTGAATAAACCATCAAGCACACACACTTAGTCACCGTTACGGCGGTACTGGGTCAAGCAAGGGCAGTCAGCCCTTGAGTACAGCTTGGACATAATGAGGCTTGTTCATGCCTACTGCAGATTTCTTACATGACTGCAGGACTGTTATTTGCCAAGAAAAAACAGGATAACATTGAAAAGCCCCCTCAAATACAGCTTGTTTTGTGATCGTCAGTCACAGACCCCTAATTTGTTACATGTGGTGCCACGGCACCCCTTATAGCATGGTATTTGATTAACAAACACTAGCATACTCTAAGCTCTCTCAAGCAGCTGCGTATTCTACCAACATGAGCATTATTCTAGGTGTTGGTGACAGGAGGACAAATCTGTCGCGATACACGAACACAAGGGAACATTCTTTTGCAGGAATACGACCGTGCAGAAAAAATTACCTACTCTTACAAAGGCATAATACCAGTCGATTGCTGGGTCGGCTTTCCACCAAGCATTACAGTTACTCTGCCACATCTGTGCTCAACGCAGCTACCCAAGCTACCACGGACGTCCGTGGGACGTCCGAACAGCCAGACATCCAAGGCCCAGTTTGGACGGCCACTGTACGTCCATGTTTGGACGTGCATTTTCGGACATACAGTGGGCATCCAGAAACGGATGTACAAGTCCGAATGACATCCACCAACGGACGTAAAAAGTTACTATGAAGCATCAAATAATGGAGTAAATTGGATATAAAAGCAAAAACGCTACTGTGCTTTTCAATTAAAAAGATTTTGTGCATCAACACCCTGGCTTGTAGGTTGCAAGTTTCATCTGCATATTTCTATAATTAAGCCTAATTTTTAAAATTTTTTTGACGCGCTCACCAACTCCAACGATGATCTCTTTGGGGAAGGATATATAAGAATTGAGAACCGCTAACGAAACATGTGAGGTAAGTTCACTGTGTTCATTATAATAAATTCTCTTTACCCCCCCCCTGTCTGCCTGGTAGTGCGCTAGCCTTGCGCGGTGTATACTATTCGTTGTAAGAACATTAGCATCTGGTTATGTGTTTCTGGAATTTTTTACTGAACATCCAAAATAAGCTAATTTCGGACGTCCGATTGGACATACGGAAGTGTTAAAACCGGACGTCCAGCGGACGTACATGGTACGTCCATCGGCCCCAAAACGGACATCATACGGACGTCCGCTAGAGCCGGAATGGACGGACGGCCGACGGACGTCCGGTGGTTGCTTGGGTAAGAAAATTTTCAGAATGACTCGGAGCTTGGAAAGTTTCAAAACCATCAACGCTGATTCGGATTTACGTTATCAAAGTACCGATGAGAAGGCATGCAGTTATTTACACACTTCAAAAAAAAAAAAAAGCACCAAAGTACACAAAGTAGTAAACAGCCACCAATAGGTGCAGAACGCCAGCGTTACACATTTTTTGCAGAATGGTAGAGTTCTAGACGATGCACCGTCGATGCTTGTTGTAGCAGCAGCAAGTTCTAGGAATTAGCCGTAGTGGCTAAAGCGATACAGGCAGCCATAAGGCGCTGATGGCAGACACAGACACAGCTAGGTAGGGCCAGTCTAAAGGCTCGAACTGTGACGGTTACAATGTTACTGAGTGTACAGAATTCCTGAGGAACACAGATCTGCACGTCCATAGCCGGAGCGTACGTGTCACTAATAATTGCCGGGCAGGCGCACTGGTATGATCACTGCAACAGTCACTGGTAGCTCAAGAGGCCTTTAGTTAGCCGTTCGGGAATAGCTCTAAGAATCAGGGTATCCTCAAATGCCTTTGTGTGGCATCAAAGTGCATCGAACAATGCAGTTCGTATGAACGGAGCTCGTGTCAATCCTGCAGCTTTGTGGGGATTAGCGATCTTTGGCGACTATATGACGCCTGCCAAACGACATGGCAAACTTCCCAGAAACCAGCTATGCATAGCCTCGGGACGATCGAGATTAAGCTCACCATTTGAGAAAATCGCTCGACAGCTAGATGTCAGCAGACCGCATGCCCCTGAAACATGTCATGTCGCGGAACAGTAACGCTCTGTACGATCGCAGTCTGCAGGCAGAGTGGCGTCCACTGCGGTGGCCAGTGAAGCGCGAACTCATAACTGGGTGAACAGGTGCGTCTGGTAGAGGTCGGGCGGCAGCGAAGGCGCCCTTGCCGGAGCAGGGAGCGGGGCTGGGCCTCGGTGGCAGTGCTGCAGGTGCAGCTCTCGCGCCAGCTGCCGTAGCTCCTCGCGCACGCCGTTGATGACCTGTGCAGGGCCAGGGGGCCATCTCTGTACCCTTCTTTTCGCCACAGAACTGAGACTGTACAAAGACAGGAGGACGGCCCCCCTCAACACCCCCACAAAAACAGTCAACCACGGGCCTTGAGATTTATGCATACCCCTCCAACATGCCCCAACACCCCCCAGGAGGATTTCGACACCCCACAAAATTAGAATTCTCAATAAACGCTTGCTCCTCACAACCTCTGTCACACATTCGCAGACCTTGATATGTCAGAAACGCTTTGAAAAAGTCAAACTTTGATGCAAAATATCAGCTGTTTTTTTTATAGCGCCATCATTATATTATTAATGTCCACTCCAAGACAAAGGCCTATCTCGCAGATTTCCAACCACTCCCCATTAATTCTTTTATTTCCCCTTTCATCGAGTTGAATATCTTCGCCTACTTCTAGTTCGATCTCATCGACAACACACTGTTAAAGTTCCTGTATACGGGTTCCCGAGGGCAGCAGAGTTGTGCGACCACCCGTCACCGTGCATTACAGAATCGTGCAGGAAAGACACCTTTCACCCGCTGGTTGTAGCTTCGGGGTTGAGCCCGTGCACGCATGCGTAGGCTTTTGTGCGCAGCGCTGGTAATGGCGGCAGCAGCACGTGGAAAGCAGGCGCGCAACTCTGCTTTCTTTCGGGGAACAGGTTGAGGAACTAAGTCTGCATTCTGCCACCTGCATTGTCCTCATGTTGTCGCTTCTCCGCATTACATGCCCGGCACCAGTCCTCTTCAATTTTAGCTATAATGTCTTCCACTCGAGTTTGCCCCCTAATCCAGGACGCTTTTCCATCCCTAGCGTCACGCCTCTCACCCGTCTTCCTGGGCTCGTTGGGCTGGCCTGAATTTTCTTTCATGATTGGTGACTAGTAAGGCGCCAAGTTTCTGGCCCGTAAGTCACTACCGGCAGCACGCACTAGGTTCATACCATTGCTTTCAATGAAACAGGTAGTCTAATGTTTATCACGAGAGTGCTTGCCGAATGCCCCCAGCCCATGCTAATCATACGCCTCATTTCTTTTGCGTGATTTTGCACCAATACTGACAACTTGCCCAGTATGTCCGATTATGAGGCTTTTAGCTTGACCGTTTAATATGCCCGTTTAATCTTCATATTTATCTATAACCATTCGATGGAGCTTTCCGAGCACGAACGGTTGAGCGGTTGGCTCAGAATTTAAAAAAAAACGCTCATATATCGATGTGATGCTCTGCATAACTGCCACGTGAAGAAAAGGGACCCACACTCTGCAGATTTCTCTACTACCTGAGTGTAATCCGGGTTTCAGGCTATTGGCTGCTACCCGGAAGATGTCCGAATGCTGTACGTAGGTCATGTCATCACCATCATCATCATCAGCCTGTCTACGCCCACTGCAGGGCAAAGGCCTCTCCCATAGATCCTCAATTATCCCGGTCCTGTGCTAACTGCGACCAATTTATCCCTGCAAACTTCTTGATCTCATCGGCCCATCCAACTTTCTACTGCCCCCTGCCACGCTTGCCTTCTCCAGGGATCCTCTTTGTTACCCTTAATGACCACCGGTTGTCTTTCCTTCGCATTACGTGCCCTGCCCACGCCCGTTTCTTCTTCCTAATTTCTACTAATATGTCCTTGACAAGTGTTTGTTCCTGACCCACTCCGCTCTCTTCTTGTCTCTTAAAGGAGTACTGACACCAAATTTTGGCGCCTAAAAATGATATAATTGGCTTCAGTAGTTTGTACAGATGCCTCCCAGAAATTTTTGCAGCGATCCGAGGCCAGAATCACATCTAAAATCGATTTTGATTGTCCCGGCCGCGAGCTTCCACAAATCGGCAGCACTAGCGAAATCGCTTTCGGCATGACGAAACATCGGCCGGCGTGTCTGGCCGGTTCAGGGTGACAGGTGCTGGAGTGGTACCGGCTCGGCCGGCGCACCGCTCCGGCGCCCACCCGGAACTAACACGACAGCAGGCAGTGCTACTACGCCAACTACAAACACAGTCAGTGATCACGCCGGCGCTCGCGCGTCACGTGTGCCCGGACGTGTACGCCAGTGACGTGTGTAGTGTGTGCGGGTAATATCGCGCAACTCTGCCCCACATCCTGTGGGACTGTGCAGTGCACCCCGTGGAAGCTGCCGACCTCTACGGCCGGCTGCCGGACACCATAACGAGTGCTGTATATTCGACGTATACCTGGACGCACAAACTCGAGCCGTCCAGCAGCTCGAGGCTGCTCTCGCCAGGCAGAAGCGGAGCGAGTCGCAGACGGGGGGGGGGGGGGACGAACGAACTCCCGAGTACCTTTCGCGCACCGCTCATAGTCCCGAAGACGTCGTGAACGTGGGTGGGTGGGATGTGGAGGCTCTGCGCATCCCGACCTCCCACTCCCTGCTGGCCATAAATAAAGTCTTTCTCTCTCTCTCTCTATAGTCGTTTTCGGAACCGGAAACGATATCCTGCGCTGCTGTTGTCGGTGGTTTTCGTTTGGACAGGAGACGTGGGCGTAGCTGTGTGAGCAATGCTTGTAAACTTTGCGTGTTCGACGTCTTTGCTCTTCAGTTCGTGGCCGGTGCATGGTGTTCCCTTGCACTGGTGCCGAAAACTACGCGGTGCCGGCACCGCGAGGTGCGCGATGTCGACGCCCACCGCGGCGACGCGGCGGTGCGCGTCGCCGAGGTCGCCCAAGTTGTGCTGTGGCAAGCTCGCGGAATGCGAAGTACTGCTCGTGGAAGCCTGTCCGAGCAAATCGACGACACCGAGATGCATTATTTTCCACGCGACGACATGCAGCGCTAAACGTGGCCTGAGTTCGTGCGCGGCGGCGGCGGCCGCAAGAACTGTCGCCCAAGCCAGCGGGCTCGGCGTTGCTCGGGTTAGCTTGGGTGTTGGGAACTTTAGGCTTAGTATCGTGGCGACTATTGATCGCTGGTATCTGTACAACTGCGAATGACCCACAACTTTTCACCACACTATCATCCCTACTTCGCACATGGAGCTTTATTTTGGCGATAATTTCCGTTTCAGCGATCGGTGACCAAGACATCTGCCGTGGCCTGTTTTGATTTTAGCGCGCAGGTGGCGGCATCTTTCGGCCGCTCGCCGCACCGCGGTGCCGGCAGTGCTAGGTCGGAGCGCCGAACCTCCGCTGCCGGTCAGTCAAGGCTTACCATCGCGGCAAATATCTGAACGCCGTTTTTAAATTCAGCGCTGATAACAACCCCTAGCGCAATTTTTCAACACACCAACATCTACTTTCTCGCATGTGGACCTTTTTTTTCGCGATCAGATTGATTATAAGAGTGGCGACAAGCTGTTGCTATCACGGTCTGCGCCGGTTCGAGCCGCAGTGATTTAAAAAAAAACGGATGGCGGCGAAGACATCACCGGCCTAATCGCTTGGCCAAATTAAGTTATGTCTGTCGGGTGGCAGCGACTCATCCGAGCCTGACGATTCAGACGACATGTCGACTGCGCGGGCCAGTGCGGACCATGTGCAATCGTAGCAGATGATGCGGCGAACGTCCCTGACGTCACGGGTGAGACCGTACGTAAGACTGGCCCGCTTGCAGGCTGGCCTTCGAACGGCCATTTTCCCGCGCGGCGACCGAATTTGAAACTGGTTGCAATAAACGTGCTATAATTAATTCTATGTTGGCGGCTGACGGCTTTCGGTTCGATTTTCGTAATTACTGGGCCAATAGGCATTCTTTACAGCATAAAAATAATAATATTCAATCAATCAATCAATGTATTGTAAGCGCCCAGGAACGATGGTGGTGTCTTAGTGCTGGTACACTAACAAACATAAAAACAAAAAAAATGTCGTTTCAAATCGCGCGCCATCAGCCGCAAAGGGTTCGCACAACATCCGACAGATGGCGACGAGTGTACTGGCCAGCAGGAAGACGCGGTGAAACATCCCCCTCGCGAGGGGCACGATCAAATGCAGAGCATTTCCGGTGGCGGACGACGTTAAGTAGTTTGCGTTACGTTAATGTTGTTGCACTTGTGGCAACTGCTGACGAGACAGCGCTCGTCAGCAGTAATTTGAATGATTCAAGGATATAAGGCGCGTTAGTAGCGTCCCATTCTGTGTCGGCTTTGTGGCGCTGTGGGTAGAGCACCATGTACATTCCGTTCCGCCCGCAGGGTCGAGGGATCGAAACTTGGCGCCGGATAGTATTTTTTTATATAGTAGGGACAACGACGGTGCGGACTACGGACGTCAACGCGGGTGACATCGTGAGTTACTAAAATGCTCTGCATTTAAAACTGAAAGCGAGAAATTTAGTGTCAGTACTCCTTTAAATACTCATCATCTTCCGTTCCATTGCCATGTACTGGCATCCTATTCGATTCATTCCTCTGCGGCCGAGACACTGTAACAATGCATCGACCTGTGGGCCCGACCTGCAGCCGCAGTTGGTCCATTTCCTCCGGAGACAGGAGCCCGTAGTAGGGCGACGGAGGCTGCTGCGGCTGCGTTTGTTGTTGCTGCTGCTGCTGCTGCTGCGGCGGCGGCGGCGGCGGCTGCTGGGACGCCAGGGGCAGAAGCAGATGCGCGAGTTGTGGTGGCGGCGGCGGTTGAGGTGGCACGTCCAGCCTGGCGGTCGGCACGCCCTTGAAGATGTCCCGTCGAAGCGTGTCCAGCTGCCGCACATTGTGGGCCGCCTCGCGTTTTCGGTCCTCGCGGAGTTCGAACCTGCGTGCCGTCGATGCCGCCAGCGTTTCGGAACTCGTCTGTACATTGTCTCACCACTACGGAATTTCCCAAATTCTTGCACCCTCCACGTTCTAAGCATCCTCTTGGATCCTTTATTCTATGCAGTACGTATTTTCTCCCGATTCCAAGGGCCCCCATGATTCTGCGCAACCGCTATATTGCTCCGGGTATTCGGTCGAGTCTACCGTGTGTTCTCAGCTCTAGGCCAGGACATTCGCTCGCCGCTGCCGTATTTTCTCAATTCTATGCGCCCCCTTACATAAGCGCCCTCTCCTCCTACGATTCTGTGCAACCCACGATTCTAAACCCTTCAATTAATCAAAAATAAAATTTCAAGAACGTGAGAAAGTTCAAATTCCAGTACACCGGAAAGCCACGCGCAGGAAGTTTCGCTTGAAAGGCGCACAGTTCACGTGAAAAAGCATAACAGGGTATGCACAACTCTGCAATGTATGAGAGCACTGGTTCCTTGCCTGAGGCTGGAAATATCCTGTTTGATCTCGAGTAAGTCGTCTTCGTTGACGCCATCTTGCCGAAGCTGCTTCTTCGCCCGGTGTATATAACGGTTCACCAGGCGTTTCATCACTTCCTGGCGGCAGGAAACAAAAGACCACAGCAGCACAAAACAACGGGCTCATACTCGGTGCAGTCCATAATGACTGGACTGCGATAAACGTGTACTTGGATTTAAGCATTGGTTCACGCAGCTTAAAATGAGGTCGAAATGATTTAAGTGTACCAAAAGGGGGAAAAATTTATTCTTGCAGGAGTGAGGGAACAAACAAAAATATATACCATGAAATAGGCGCAAAAAGACATTCCAAAGATTTATATTGCACCAAATACTTTAGAAATACGTGCGTGTAGTGCTGAACGTTATAAGAGTATGGCCAGAAAGCTCTCTTTTACGGCTCCGAAACGGTCACTGGACAAACAAGGCTATCTGCGTCCTCACCGGCTGTGCAGGGCCCAAATTTTCTGCATCGTAACGGGAGATTTTGGTTATATAATTATAATTATTCAACAATTCAGTTTTTCAAAGGGTAGACTCTTGCCATTTTTAACTTCTCAAGCACACATGAGAGAGGGAAAGGGGGGCTAAGGCCTGATCGCACATGGACAAACAATTTTATGCACGCAATTTTATCAAACCATTGCCCCAATATAATCCTCGAAATAAAAACAGGCATCAAATAGAACTACGTTTTATCATCCAGCAACCATCGCAAAACACTTTTGGGTCTCTGGAAGTTCGCCAGGAGTCAAGCCTCCACGACAGCGGCAGAAAAAGCTCTGACTCTAAGAGATCGGGAGCGAGGCCAGGGAGCTGCGCCGTGGAAGAGGAAAATCAACTGGCAAGATCCATAGTGACCGGAGAGAAAGGCGTAAAAGGCAGTTCAAGGCGTTAGCACGACTTCTGTGCCGACTGGGGTGATAAGCGAAGGCCGAGTGACGGGTAAAAAGGACGAAGCATTGCGTTCCCTCAGATGGCGCTAGCGCCGAAGAGAAAGGTGCCCGCTTTCGTGACAGTGAGGAAGGGCCGGAACATAGCCGAAAAGCGACACATTAGAGGGTTTTAGCTTAGCGGCTAGCGTACGCTAACGCTACGGCGGCGGGGGCTGCTACCCGACTGGGCAGGTGCGACACATACATTTAATGTTCATAAACTATATTGCGATATGAGACACCATTGAACCACGCCTTGAATGCCTAGCGACTATCGAAACGCATGCAAACTACATTTTTCGATTAGATTTATTTGCACTTGAAAACATTATTGACAGTTCTTGCGCACTTCTGTGACACGAGTTGAAATTCAAGGATTTGATCCACAGGGGGGACGTTCAGTCGATGATTGAAGATAAAAAGATTACTAGCTTATGGTCGACGGCATGCGGCAAACAAACGGCGGTATACTTCAG
Organism: Haemaphysalis longicornis; assembly: GCF_048455015.1. Taxonomy (NCBI): domain Eukaryota; kingdom Metazoa; phylum Arthropoda; class Arachnida; order Ixodida; family Ixodidae; genus Haemaphysalis; species Haemaphysalis longicornis. The sequence continues at coordinate 1,950,553 of NW_027526335.1, forward strand.
AACAGCCAAGTTTATTTACGCGTATTATTTTACAAAGCGTTGCACAGGGCCATCGTTCGCAGGGCATCGTTCGTCCGCACACAAAAAGAGGAACGTGAAGACGCTTCGGACTCCGTGGGTCCCTCCGTGATACTCCCAATTTTTTTTTGTTTCCAAACCCTGCCGCGAACTAAAAAAAGTGGATTTGCCGCATGACATGTTAGAATAACGCCTCCACACAGCACAAATTTTAAAGCTGGCTTTTAGCACAACGTTTTAATGACGAAGAAAAGCCACACTTGAAGGGCGGGCATAGAGACAAGTGTATGAGCGATTTTGGCTGCAAGGGTAACTGTGCAACAACAGGACGCGTATCACCATATTTCATCGTGGGGTCCCCTACCACTTTCGCAAGCCGAGAAGGAATCTTCGGCGCGCTACCGGCCGAGTACCACTGGCATAAAAAATCAGGGGTGTTTCGTGTAGCCATCGTCTGTCAGACATAACATGCATTGCATCCAATCCGAATTTAAAGGGGCCCGATAACTGTTGCTTGAATGCGGATATCTAAGAAAAGAATGCACCATATTTGACCTCAAAGACCACTGTGAGGAGTATCACGTACTCCTTCTAGTTAGTTCACGCTGGACTTACAAACGTTTAGAAATGTCTGCGGCTGTCAATACATCGTTCCAGTGAACAGTTCTAGATCGTAAAGTGCATTATTCAAAAACCATTACAAATCAAATGATACTATGGTTGACTGATTCAACGGCTACTCAACCGCGGGGAGATTTACCTCAGTCGGCCACACAGCAGTCGCAGTTTGAATACGATAACATGAAGGTACTGCTTCCGAACCCTTTCGAGCAGCCTCACCAGGTTCGCCGAAACAACTGTGAAAATCGCCTTACAGCATCCACATTTCTGCCTGCTAGGATAATTCCAAGTCATCGATCACACAGAACTAGTTTAATGGTTGACTACAAATGATTCCTTTAGTTTCTTGGGCTACTTTGGTTAATACCTTCGTAAAACTGGAAAATATCCTCAGCCGTTTTTGTATATATCCTACATCTCAAAAACTTCAGTTTATTAGACTGCGAAACGAAGGAACGTGGAAACATCAGCTTCGCTGGATGTATCCTCATGTTATCTCCTCATGTTATCAATAAATTAGTGGGCCGCTATTTTTGTCTTGTGGTTTTGATAACTTCGAAGCGGTTAATAAATGCTCCAAAAGCAAGATATACTGGGTTTCACCTGACCAATCACCCGTGTAGTATTTCTTTTTGAGCCGTTGAATTGATGGGGAACATACGAACTGCCCCAAGCACGCACACACACCGACACATTGGTCACAAAAAAGCCGCCCGCCCGCATCTTCCCACGGGGGGAACTCGAGTAAATGCGTCGCATAGGGGTGGTTGTATTGCGTGAAAGTTGCGTAATTGGGTAGTTTGTGGTTACCGTTTGGATGTGGGGAGGGTTTGGAATGCTTAACTTGTTGACGGTTCTGTTGCTTCCATCGCTTATACTTCATCTGGAGCCAAACGACAGGCAAGCAAAGACGCACTTGACTGAAGTTCGAACGCGCGCTCCGCCGCTTATATACACTGCGCGCGCTGTCGAGGGAGAGGAGTATGGGGGAGAGACGCGCATGCGCGCACTTCCGTACACAAGCGGGCGACCTTTCCACGCCCCCCACCACGCTGTTGTCACGCCGCTGTCACGCCGCTAGCACGCCGCTATCACGTGTACACCTGCCGCTGTTGCTGCTGAGCGCGACGG